>NC_066616.1:19083281-19695000 GCF_025231255.1 Drosophila biarmipes | reverse complement strand
TTAAATGTGATAACCAATCCAAAATCCATTTAAATGGGTGTACTAATCCATTTTAAATCTGTATCCTATTTTATTAAATTCTAATTTTTTTTAGAGAGCTCTGAACCAGTGTGCCTCACATATATTTAATTGCAATTGACACTGATTAGCATCTGCACGGCAATGCGACGGGGCGTTAAGTAGCCAAAGGCATCTAATGAGTTTGCCATGTGGCAAAACATAATTTCTGCATGTCAGTCACTCGGTCGGTGAAATGCCAAAGAGCCAGTGCATCCGAAAGGGGAAAGGTGGGCCAGGTGGGGCAAAACCAGGCAGGAGGCGCTGTCAATGTTGCGGCTAATCCTGCTCATCATCTACATCTACAGTTTGCCGGCACGAATGCGATTTTGAAAAATCACAAAAACCGG
The DNA here is from genome assembly GCF_025231255.1 of Drosophila biarmipes. NCBI lineage: Eukaryota > Metazoa > Arthropoda > Insecta > Diptera > Drosophilidae > Drosophila > Drosophila biarmipes. Next base: position 19,694,593 of record NC_066616.1, on the reverse strand, counting down.
TCGTCACTATTTGATGGAAAAGTCTCTGGCTGCTGCTGTTGTTTTAATGTTCGTCTGTTTGGTTATGTTGCCGTTTGGCTGTTTGGCTGTTCTGCTGCTGCTGTTGGCGGGCAGGCACCTGCTGATTTTATCCTGGCCGTTTCGGCCATTTGGGGGCTGTATCTTCTGCCCCTCCAGTTGATTGTCTGCCGTTGATTGCCGCTGATGTCTTGCAGCTGTGTCGCCTGTATCGCCATGGCCGGCCTCATCGTCATCCTCGTCGTCTGCTGCAAATTAAGTTGCTGCCTGCTAGCATTTACATGCTGGCCAACTGGCAGCTTTTGATGTTTTAATGATAAGATTTGCGCGATTGATTTTTCCTGGGTGTCGAATCTGTTGTAAAGCTACCCGAGGCCCACTGAGCGAAAAAATATGTGCCTCAAATTTTGAATTACCCTATATTAAGTCTTCCAGAAATATAAATTTACTTTAGTGGTTTTTAATGTTATTAACTTTTTTAAAGTTAACCATATCTAAATGTTAAAAAACTCTAACTGTATACAAGTTTTTAAAGCTTTTAGAATAAAATCCTTTCAGCATAAAGATACCTTAATTAAAATCATTAGTAAAATTGGCTAACCAATATTATTTAAAACACTACGAAACTGTTTAGCTCTTTAACCCTTTAAAAATGTACTTCAGGTTTGTAATATATTACTAAATGTCTGAAAATTTAGGATAATAAACAAAACTAATTTCTTGATGTTTGTAACTTTGTGAAAATATTTTTCCCTATATGAAGAACTAACTTTTTGTGCCAGTGCTAGTCGTTCAGTGTCCGAAATGTGGCGCAAAAACGTGCCGCAAAGATTTGGCTGCCGAGGAGCCACGCCCCCACCGACGCCCCCGCCCCGTATCAAGGTCAATGGGTTAATGCGGCATCAGCCGGTGATTTGGAGGTCCAGCCCCCTGTCCCCTTCCCCTATCCGCAACCCCCCAGCTTCCCACTTGCGACGCCTGTGTCCCGAGCGAATCCCAATAATTGCCACTGCCGGCAATCCGCAAGTGCAACTGTAAGTGCCACCGTTTTCAGCCGGCGGCCAAAGAGTCGACGGATTGACAGCGGAGCTGCAAGCAGGAGATGGAACTTGGAGCTGGAACTGCCACTCAGCGGCAGACGGCGCATGTTGGCCATCAAATGTCCGGGCTAAACATTTAGATTAGACCAGAGACGATTCTTCCGTCAGGAATGCCATTTTTTATGGAGCAGCGGTAGCCAGTAGTAGTGGTAGTTGCAACTGCAGAACAATCGGGGTCTAATCTAGTTAAATTGTTGCATGCAACAATCGCAGCAGAAGCCCACTCGCCACAGATACAGATACAGATACAGATACAACAGCAGATACAGCTACACGATAGCAGCAGATAGTCGGATAATTTCGTCGGGCTAATTGCGAAAAGTGCTCCCGTGGCGGAGGAAAAGGCAGCAGGACAAGTGAAAGACAGCGGCGCGCGTGCGGCGGGGGATCAGAAAAGAGTTCCGCCACAAGCCCAAGGCCCCCTGCCCACCAAACTCGATTAGCCAATCCTCCCTCGAAGCCTTGACAAGTCAGGCACTTAAAGAAAATCCAGACATTGCTGGACTTAATTAAAATAAACACTCAAATGGAATCTGAGGGACTTAATTTCCTTCAAATTAATTAAGATATAGCTGTATAGCTTTCATATTATAAAAAATATAACAAAATATAATAGTTAATTTTAGATATTTTAAATTATTAAAAACCATTTATTTTTTGATGATTTAATTATGCTCCATTTAAATACAATCTAAATCGCTTCAAAACATTAAATGATCTCAAGCAAGGACTGTTAACTTCTGTTACTTTTCTCGCAGTGCACCGATTGCCATTTATGTAAGTGACACCTACGAGGAGGCAGCCCGAAGGAAGTCAAGCGGAGCTGGACGGCAATTGTGTTCTGCGGGCCCACAAATAATAGCTTCATTGGGCAGCCCGGCAGCAGGGAGCAGGCAGTTGGCCAATTTCAATGCCAGTGGCCAAAATGGGCAACCTGAAAACTGAGAACTGAAACAGGCAGAGGCACAGGCACAGTGGCCATGTCATGCAATGGAATCTGGTCTGAAATTTGCATTGTCTCTGGTTCTCTGGTCGGTGGCTTTGGCTTTGGCTTTGACTCTGGCCTAAACTTGGCCAAAAATGGTCGTTGGCATGGCCTGACATTATTATGCTGCTGATGCGACTCCCTAATGGCTTCTGGTGGGGCATTTAAATGTCCATCAATTTATCAATTAAGTTAGCTAAACTAAACAATTAATTGTCAGCCACCAGGGCATGGGAATTTATTTTCTTTTGGCAGATAAATAGAAATATGTCTAATCTAGCACAAGAATGTATAAGTCCCCTTTTTATACTGCTTGGTTACGGTGGTTGGTTTTGCTTGAAATATTGTTAGATTTGAAATAAATTTTGTTTTTTAAGGATATGTTATAAAATACACCAATTCAAAATATTCTTTTTAACTGCTTAAACTTTATTTTTAACTGCACAGTGCTGTTATTTATTTATGAATTTAATATAATATTTAGAAAACATTTATTGTAATATTGTATGTATAATTTGTAGGCTCACTTGTGGACTGACTTGGACTTTCTTCCCCGAACTTTGCCATGCATTTAGAAAGAGCTCAGCGCGGGCGATTTTATGACCGCGACGTTTCGACATTTACTAACCGTTTGCATTGGCAGTCCATCCGCCATTTAGCTTCCATTGCGACTGCAAGTGACAATAAGTGCGGTCCACAAAGCTGGTGCATAGTAAAAAATTCACCGAGCCGGGGCGCCTGAGTGGAATTTATGGGCCGCACACATGGCGCCAAAGGTAAATGTGGGCGGCCAGGTAACTGTGACAGCAGCACCGGCTGAAGGTTACATTTTCTTGCCCCTTTTGGCCACGCCGCACAAACTGCCAAAGAAGTGCCCCCAAATGGGGGGCGAAATGTTCAAAATTACTAAAGCCGCTTATGGAGAATGCAGGCATATTTGTTGCAGCTTCGCATTTGGTTTTTGTGGCACGTTGGCGATGCGTTCGTGAGTCGCCAAATGCTGCGCACTATGGGCGGAATTTTGAAAGTCAGAAGGGAAAATCCCCTAGCCAATGGGTACTGCAAATATTGTAGTTTAAAGGTTATAAAGTGGTCCAATTTGGTAGCCCCTTATATACAGATAGGACAGAAACAAGAAGGAGGAGCATCATTAAGTAAAATTATCCTTTTTCCGAACAATGCCCCATGGCAATATTCATATTACATTCAATAAACTTTTACAAGAGCACTTTCCATTTACAAGCATCTCGGGTTTAATGACACCCACTTCGAGTGCTGTTGGCAAAGTTATAAATTAAGTGCCTGCTCGGCAAGTCAGAAGAAGAGAAATGTCCTCGGCAAAAAGCTGGCAAAGATGAGTTTTTATGGAAATCAAATTCAGTCATTCGAAAATTTGCAATTGCATTTTAAAGTGCTCGCTGGATAATTGTATATTTTCCTTGGAAATTATACAAGCTTACTTACAAAACTCCATTCAAACTTCTAGGGAAGGTATAAAATGGAAAATTGTATGATATAATATTTATAAAAAAAATAGAAAATATTTTAAATTATTTTAAATATTGTTGAAACTAAGAAATCCATTTTTAACGAATGACTTTACAGTCATTAAATTTTTGTCATAGGGAATTTCAGCCTATAAAGAGTATTATTTTGCTATTATAATTTCGTTTGCTGAACTATTCTTCACTGTTCCTCACGACCCATTCATCAGCTGATCGGGCACTTGATTTTAGTTCTATTTTTTACCTTTCTGGCACAGTAGTTCAAGCTAAATGTCATAAGTTAATTAGATTAAATTCCCCAACGCCAGAAATATTGTTACATGTTCTTTGCCCGCTTTCCATGCGGCTGCTTCCTTGGTTCCGTCTATTCTTACTATTCATTCCGTTCCACTCATAATACTTAAGTATTATGAAAATTTTCACTCGATTCCGCTGTTCGGCTGTCAATGCCAGGTGGGCGGTGGGGCCAACGGTGGGCGTGGCGTGCGACTGGAAGAGGCATACTTTGCGGCTGGCTCGAGACGCCGCACAAAAGTAGGCAGCAGATTTTCTTGGTAGGAACGATGGCCGGACAAAAGGCACTTCCATTATATATGGTCTATATCTGTACGCATGTGTGCTGTTTTTCTTTTCTCAAGTGCAGGGTACCTGCATTAATTAAAAGATTCAGGGAGAAAATCAACTAAGCCATGCACTCGAAAATTCAATAAGTTGCATTAGGCTGCGAGAAAACGCCGTCGACCGCAAGTTTTTCACCCACGACCCCAAAGGAAAAAGTTTTACTTTCGCCGCCAAAGAAAGAAACAAATGAACAAGGGTTGGGGGCTAAGGGTGGTTGGAGAAAAAAGAGGGCGTATAGGTTGGGAAATGGCGGAAGAAGGGGGTGCAACACATCTCGAACGCCCACGCACAAATGACGACGCTCGCCCTCTTGGCATTTGCCTGCGAAATGGGGCTGCCCACTCACGCACTTTGCAGAACCACCCCAAACCACACCCTGCTGTCAGGGAACACTGAAGAAAATTAAGTGGGTGTTCTGATTACCGCTTTCGATAGGAAATTGTCAAAATAAGATGAAGAAATATTTAGATTTCTGAACTAGACAACAATTAATAAAATTATATAATTAAAAATCATATTGGTATTTTAGGTCAGCTATATAAAGCTAAAAATATAAAAAAATTTACATTACTTTTTTAGAAATATCAACTTAAATACATAAAAATTAAGCTTAATTATTTTTCTTTATTTTTAAATATTTTTATAAATGTTTTTTACAGTGCACCAATACACCACCCAAATTCTCAACCCCCACGCACTCACGCACTTGTTGTTGGCAAGGGGCTTAAGTGTTACGCATGTGTGCGAGTGCGTTTGCATTAGTGTGCGCCATTTTGTAGCTCAAACTCGATCTGAGGGTTGCACAGCTGGATGGCATGCAATATTTTTAATGAAATATGCAACACTCAGACACTCCACTTGCAAAAATATTTAACAAACAGTAAGCGAATGCACTGGAATAAAATACGGCAAGTATTGTGAAAACGTGAAAACTAAAAGACACATTTGTATCTTTTTCGGTCTAAGCTCTCTACACCTTCGATATACCTCAGAAAATTGTATTTTTAATTTCCTTCAGTGAGCAGTGACAACTCCCACTGCGAATAGAGAGGAAAATCTGTGTGTGTGTGTGTGGGTTTTTGGCCGGGGTTTTCCATTTCCGTGTAATCATTCTTAGCTTCCAGGGCGCTGCACGTGACTGTGTAAGCTGGGAAGTCAAGTGCTTGTGATTTGCAATTGTCGAGTCGCCAGGCACACGCACATTTGTCTAGAAATTTTATAACACCCGACGCATATTACATTCTCCAGCGCTAAGTGACCCAAATTGTTGTCAAGCAATGTAATTTGTGCACGCTTATATTTCCTTCAGTTAAACTACAGTGCTTTACCTTTGCGCCAACGGTGCGTATGCGTAATCACGCCAAACAAACTTCCTCGAGAGCCAAATCTTTCACTGGCCCTCGGGTCGTATTATTAATAATGTAATTAAAATTCCAATTGCACGCACACGAACGCACAAAACGAAGTGGCCGCTTTACGTTTAATTAAACTAATTCAATTGGCAAATAAACACCTGATTATTATTACGCATACGCAGCGTATGCCTGTGCACGATGTGCAATTGCTCTCTCTAATTGCAAAGTCCTAAGCTGCAGAAGGGGATTTATTTTGCCCCAAAATAAAACCCGATTCCGCAGACATTTCGCTGGGAATAAAATGTAATCAGCAGTAAATCAAGTGCGGCATCGAGTGCAGGTGAAAAGTTGATTTCGCACAATACAAAAGTTGATGAGTCAAGGGAGGAAAATGTCAAGTGAAGGGTTTCCAAGCGCCTTTTCGCTTGCTTTGGGGCAGAATTTATATATGTGTATACCCAGGAAAATATTTGAAATTATGATTTTTGCCGTTGGCCACACTCGGAAGCACTCGAAAGTCTTCTTCCCTTCCTTTTCCATTTTGGCACCATCATTTTCGGGTGACAACTTCGCAAAGCCCACACAGGAAAATCCTTACTTGCCAGTTGGCAAAAGTTAATTATAAAGAGCATTTCGTTTGTCTGTCTCGGGGTCTTTGCATCACCTTTGCCACCATTTGTTTGTCTGTGCTTAAGCCTTGCTGCGAAGGCATTGCTTTAATAAAATATTAAATGCCAACCGAATGGCAAAACTGGAAATCAAATTCATCGGCAATTTGTTAGCTTCTGCATGCTGATTTCTTGGCAATTAGTCAGAGCTTTTGGCGAAACAAATCAAAGATTCAGTTTAAATAGTTTTATTTTTAAAAATGCAAATAAGAAATCTTATAACATTTCTTTTCTAGTGACGCCTCATAGAAAAATGAAATAAAATGAAAGTGATTAGAAAAATGCCATGGTTTAATTGGACTGCATTCCTAAGTTTCATGATTTAAAAACGTGTTGATAAAAGAATCTTTCTTTGGGAATTCAAAGTGTGTGACTGAGTTTATCTAAGTCTATTATTGGCTGCATTGGAATATCTAAATTACCAATATTTATTTATATTTCTTGGCCTTGTCACTTAGCCAAGTGTTTTGGCCTCAAATTTATTTAAGTGCCTAAAACTTTTCGCATAAATAAACCGCTGACCCTTGCGAAAACATGAGAGCCAACTCCGCTGACTTTCCCGGTCCTGTCTTGACCCAAGACCCTAATGAGCCAGCGGTGGCAGTTTATGAAGTGCCAACATCTGATTCTTATCCAATTAGCGGGGGCTGTTGGACGACACGCTGCGTTTACGCCATGGCACAGACAAACTTTCACCCAAAGGTTGTGGTAAAGGAAGAGGAAAGATACAGTGATAAAAACTAAATTTAAAAAAAAAAACAAAAAAGGAGAGCTGTATATAGTTCATGATTATTAAAAAGACAGCGTTCTTTTATATTAAAATCAAAAAATAAATATCATAAATTTGTTTAGCTATCTACAAATATTTTATGAAGTTAATAACACTTTTTCCAGTGCAAGTGCCATGGCGAAAAGAAACCACTGCCATGTTGTTTTCTGGCAGGAGAAGGGCTAAAAACATTTGAGCACACAAAAAGTTGAACAGTTGAACTGGCAGGCAACGCCAAGTGGCAAAAAGTCAGCTGGAAAATGTGTTAACAGGTTAAATTCAGGAGTAAATGCCAGCCATGGCTTAAACTCGTTCGGGCCACACTTTGCCTTGTTAACTGATTTTCTGAATTGTGATTTATTGACTGTGCGCTGTGGCCGCAGGTGAAAGGGTATGCACTTTTCTTTTGCCAACACTTCCGCAATTTCAAGCCAACACTCTAAATTGTTTGCAGCAGGTCAATAACAATTTTGCCTCTATTGCCTGAGCTTCCTGCCGGATAAGTGCACATAATTTGAGCGGAAGCATCTAGCAGGGGGCTGCACAGTTTTTAATTACAGGTATTCAGAGCTGGCCATATCCATGGGCGATCCATTTTCAGTTAAATTCCGGGGGCGGGAGAAAGGAGCCAGGATGAGATACGCACTTTTCTCGGCAGGATGCTGGCCTCCCTGTTTGCAACCCCAAACAACATGGCGTCGAACAGAGGTACGAAACTTCGGAGGAAACTCCCGTCTTTTGTACTCGTCCTGTGCCAGTTCCACAGTCTGCTGCATTCATTAGACCTGGCCAAGTGGCGGGCTCACAGACTGGGAATTAAATTGCATTTACAGGCACCTCCGCTCCTTGGATGCCGCGCTAATGGTGTAACATGACTTGGGGCCATCGTGCCATTATTATTACGGTTATTATGATTACTCTCGGCCCTCAGCAATTTCAAACTGGAACATTCTTAAACGCCGCCAAATTGTCGCTTAGCCTGGCCAGAAGCCTGTTGGCCAAGTAAATTAAATGAGCTGTATTTAGTTTAATGAAAATGAAGCCATTGGATTATACGGGTATTAAATACCCTTGAGTGGGAATTATTTATATAACCATAAGTTCTTAGGCCAGAAATTAGCCCTCTTAACTAATTAGATTTTCAGTTGGGTTTCTAAAAATAATGTTATGAAGGCTTGTAATTTTAGCTTTAATAGCCACAAAATCCCCTTTAAAGTATGGTAACTTTTTTTATAAATGCCTTAAATCATTTTTTTAGGACTGGCAATTATACGCCAAAATGATTTGAACCCCCATGGGGCGGCTATTTGGCAAATTAGCATGTTTCAGCCGTCAGGACACCTGAGAAAGGCCAGCGATTTTGGCAGTTACATGTGTTACTTAATCACATGGCGGCTGCAAAGGTCCCTTAACAGGAAGTGCATGACCAGTGTTGGCAGCTTGCCATGCCACACGTCACAGCTACGAGCCAGGCGAAATAAAACTTGGCCGTTAGTTAAGCACAAGTTGAAAACAACTTTTTCAATAAATGAACATGTTAGTCGTACAACCTAAATCACAGGGGAAAGCTCAGGCAAAATGTACTTCAATTTGTTTTTAAAGTGGATTTCAAATTTAATAAAATAAGAACAATTACCGAAATTGTTATTCTTCTTAATTTTTAGTAAATAAAAATATAAAACTATGTAAATAATTTCTGTTTTAAAGGAGTTTAAAAATTACTTTAAATATTTGTATGTCCTTTCTAATTCAAATAAGTAGTTTTCTTGAAAAGATTTTTAGTCTTCCTGCCAGTGCTGAAAAAAATCTTAAGTGTCTTAAGTGCCAGTGTTGAAAAGACCAAAAAACTAAAATATACTTGTCAAATGTGGGCAGTTTCTAAAAAATGTCGCTGGCCAGGTGTGACCACAATTATGGGTGCAAATTTAATGAACATTTGGCATGTCAACTTGCCATTGTACTTTCGCATATTTAAGACGCTTGTTGAGACATTTCCGCTGTAATTGATTATCGCCCAGCGGGCCATAAAGTAAAGTAACGCGATAGTGGCTAGGAAATACCTTAATTTAAATTTCCAAGGAGCCGGCAGAATAATTACTCAACAATTTTTTTCTACTTCCCGATTAAGTTGCATGTGTAACTTGACTTGCATGTTAATTAAAAGAAATTCGTTGCATGTGGCTGGGTCTGGAGTTAGTATTTTTAGTTTCCATTGGAATTTATGGTCTGTTATTTTTCATTTGGCATGCGCAAAATGCAGCTAAGTTAAGTTGTTCATGGGGCCTATGGCCTGTTTTGCTACGGATTGTTTATCACTTGCTTATCACATGCAGCGACGATCATCGGTTGCACTTTCCACAAAAAATTGGGGCTCTATGCCGCCCGCCTTCAGCCGAATGCAGTTGAGTTCTAGGTGGGTTTCACTACTTTGGTTTTCAACTACTTTGGCTAGTTAGGGTCTTAAGTCTATGATTAAAATGGCTCTTCACTTACCGCGCCAGTTGGTGGGGATATTTTTTGTGGGTTTGTTGATTGTAGTCTTTGGTTTTTGTTTTTTGGTTAGGATTATGAGAGAGAAACGGTGGCTAACTAACTGATTACTAGAGTTTAGGAAAGAACTAACTTTAGGTTGCTGGGCCTTTGAGGGCCCAGTTCGGGTTGAGTGTTGATTGAAGAGCAGCTCCTCCGGTTCTGGGGAATGTTGATTGATGATCATCTCACTTCTCTTCTGGGGGTTGCTCCTTCGTCACATCTCATCGTCGAAATCTCACAGTTTGCTTGATACTTTTGCTCACTTGAAAAGTGTTTGCCTTACAATTGCTTACGATCTATCTACTACTTAGGGTTAGACTAACGGGCTGGCCAATTGAGCTTCAATAGGGGTTTTCCTTTACAGTTTGTACTCTTGGTAATTAATTTTTGCATTTTACATGGGTGCATATCTCGCCTTGGTGCTCGGTTTATGCCTAGGACTTAGGATTACTAATAGTGGTTAGGCATAAACTACATACTTGGTATACAATATGTGTTTAGTTGCGTTAACTTTGATTTATTGTTTTGCGTATTGCTTGGAAAGAGTATTGTTTAAGCTAAGAAAAATTCTTTGATTTCGATTTACGTATACTTTGATATTTGCAAGAACTATTTTGGGGCTATTAAGTGATTAAATTTTGTGGGTAATTAAAGGGTTGCTTGTGGACCCTTTCGTTTAGCTGTTTTCATCTACCAATATATATGCAATTGTTTTCAACTCCCTTTCTGGCTTTGGCTATATAATACCTTCTGTCTATGTTTTAATATTATTTTAATAATATTTTAAGTAGCTGGGCAAAGTCTTTTACTGACTATGTAGTAGTAATATTTTTTAAGAGACTTTCTACTTAGTTATTGTTACTGGATTGCTTGAGTTACGTATACGTTTGGTTACTTAGGTCTAGAACGGTACAAGTGCTGTCTGAAATGCTCTGCCTTAAATCTGAGATAATCTTAAGCTATGGAATATTTGCCTATATATATTATTAGTTTGGTGTTGTTTCTTGCAGCTAGTTTGCTTATAGTTATCGAAGCAAATAAAATATATTCTAGATGTTTACATTTTAATAGCTTAGCAAACACTTTTACTATGTTATTTTTGTTTCTATCTCTCTCTCTCTCTCTCTATTTCTCTAGTTAATATGCGTAATTTTCTTTTTTTTTTGATGGGTTCGAAGTCCATTGGCAAAGGTTAATGAAAGCAGTTATTTTAGGTTGATTGGCTAATTTGCTTTAATTAAGTTTAATCTTGGGCGTGATTATGTAAGGGCGTTTTTTAACTTTTTCAAACTAACTTAAAAACTGTAAAATTAATGTTGCTTCTAGTTTTCTTTGTTGATTGCAGACATAGCAGAGAAGTGTGTTGATGTGTGTTGCTGATGATATGCATATCAATTGGTTGGGTTTTTCTTTTTGTTTTCTCTGCAATTCTGTGCTCGTCTTCGATCTGGTGTCTTTGCTTTAACTGTTCCCCTTTCTTCACTTTCTCTCTTCCTCCCCCATTTTCTGTGACTTTTTTCGGCTTTTCTCGGGGGGGAGGCTTACCTAGGGGATGCGGCCGGAAGCGGAAGCGGTGGTGGCGGCAATGGCGGCGGCGGTGCCCGCACATCCGTTTCGATATTCCGCTTGTGCGGCGTCTGCAAGTCCAAGGCCGCATAATGCGAGTGGGCGTGGCCGTGGCCGTGGGCATGGGCGTGGCTGTGGATGTGCCCATGGCCGTGGGGGTGGCCCACGCCCAGCGGCGACTCGCGGGGCCTCAAAGTTGTGGGCGGGCCGCGGAAGAGGGCGTACGGGTTGCCAAAATAGTCCTGCGACGTCGCCATCATTTTGGCTCTGGCTGAAAGTACACAGTCAATGGGTAAGAGGAAAACAATTAGCTTGCAATTGACAAATTATGACAGGGCCGCGCACAGCCGCTGAAATTAAAAGCAAACATTGAGCGATGGCTGGCATGTCAATAAAGCATTTTTATAGCCACCGATTGCCTCCGACTAAACGATGGCATGTGGACGGGTGCACTCGGAAAAATTGGAATTGGAATTGAAAAATTGCCACTTTAAATAGTAAAACGAAGTCAGTCTATTAGGGAACTTAAGAAAGTATAAAACATTTATTTGTCTGTATTATTTGATATTTATAAACGATATCTTAACATATAAATCTTAGAATATGGAAAATCAAAAACTCCAACCAAAAAAAATTATTTTACAAGGACTTTACTTTTTTTAAAGGACATCTAAATTTAATCATGGAAATCAAAGACCAAATGTTGCCATTTAAAAAAATATATATCTTTTTAAACCCTAACATGTATTCTTCTTAATGGGTCTCAATGTCATACATTTCGTTCTCAGTGTAGCTTAAAAGCGCCTTCTCACCCAAAATCACTTCACTGCCTGTGTCCGTATGCATTCATGTTTTTTAATTTAATAGTCGTGTCATGTAAATGGGCCCTGCACGCCACTGCATTTAATTCCGGTTGTGAAATGAAATTATTTAAACATGTTCGCCGTGATTGATACTCGTACCCTGCCGGAGGAGCTGTCCCTTAAAGCCCGCACCATTATCCACTGCACGGGGCAGATCAGAGCCAGATCCAGATGCAGATGCAGTACACATGTCGGACACACCATAATTGACAGCAGAGGACATGCCACGAGCGGACTACACATGTAATTAAGTGCCGGCTTGTCGCTTAAAGTGCCGGCCAATTGCCACGAACGCGTAACGAGGCGACAATGGCCATCGGCCTTTGGCGTGAGAAATATCAGATTTCAGATATCAGATAGCCGGATTGCCGGGCAGCCGGGACCCCAGACAGTTGGGATGAGCCGAAGACAAGTGTCTCCTAATTGAGCAATAAAAACAATTATTTATGGAGCCGTTTATCCTCAGTAAATATTTATTAAATAGCTTTTAAGCTGCGTAAGCACTTTTCTTTAATAAGATTTATTTACACTTCTCTAAATGAATTATTTTACAGCCAATACTTGTCTATGTAAACAAATTGTAATCTAAAATAATATAGTATTTATAAATGAAATATATATTTCCATAAAATAATGACTGGTATTTTATTAAATATCTTCTAAGTCTTGACAAGAAACAATTTAATTAATAGGATATATATGTTGTTATGCGACATAAAATCAAAGCATTGAACAGCATGCCGTTAGAATATCCAAATATATTGAATGGTTCTGGGGCAATTATCTAATTACAGATCGGCATCAGAATGATTTAGCATTGCCAATTACATTATCCAAATGGGCCCACATCAAACATAAATTCCTGAAAATCAGGCAATCCCAGGCCACATGCTCTGTGGCCCATGTAAGCATAAACGGCTCATTATTTCCCGCCCATCAGATCGGCCAGCACTTGAAGTCACTCGCAATTAAATGCTTACACTGCCCACAGAATCCCCCCGACTACTGCCTCTCAATCCCAGCCGGCTTTACACACTCGACGTGTTTACGCAATTTCCAGCCAATTGGCATCAAGTGGCCAACACATTTGAGCCGCATTTGGCTGGATTCCCAGGCTCTGATCCCATTCCTCAGCCGCAATTATAACGCCCGAAAAGGAAAATCGCACAACAGTAAATGCTCAGCGGTGTGATGACCAATGCGAGTCCTCGATTTTTGTTTTAATGAACTTTTCCCTCCAGCTTTTCCTTGCTTTTTTCTCCACGATTTTTTATTTTGCATAATTTAACGCGACAACGACAGCTCGAGTGCTGACTGATTTTCTACCTGGCTGGCTGGCTGGCGAGACGTTGGAATAAAAAAAAAACGAAATCCAGTCGAGTCGATGATGGCTGCTTTTAACTTTTGCATAATTACGTGTAAGAAAAGAACATTTTCCAAAAGTTGGCTGAAGGCAGCACAGAAAACTTTACATCAGCGCACGGATATCGGGAATCGACGTGAAAGCTTGCGGCACGCACTGTGCGAATTGTTTTAACTTACTTGGCTCAACTTTTTTATGCCACGCACCGCGACACTAATGGCAGCCCCCAGAGTGTCGTTGGACCTGAGGGGTTGGGGACTGCGGATTGTGGATAAGGGATGTGGATGCATTTGGCCAAGGGTCCAGCAGCGGTTGAAATTCTAGGACTTTAAATACAATACTTAAGAGGAGCAATGAAAACTGGGCTAAAATTAAGGACAATATGATATGAAGTATCTGTTATATACTTCGATACATTTTATAGTTTATATATTATATTAACATTATTAAATTTATAATATTAACAAAAAATAGATTATATTATTAAAAATACTATAAACAACTTGGAATAATTAAATTTTTTTTATATTTTTAGAAAATCTCAAGCAAAATCTTTACACTCGACTATTTTTTTAACGTCCACTGTATGTACGCACCGTGGCTTTCGCAACTGGAGGAAATGTGGAGCAATAGCGTCAAGTGCACGCAGTCTAGTGCACTGCATCGAGGATGAGGACCGCCTGGGTGGAAGTCGAGCGGGGCTATATGCCTCTATATGCCGAGGACTATAGAGGCCTATGTGGCAATATAGGCCAGACGACGTGGGCCGGCCAGAACACCTACGCGCATTGGTGTCACCTACTGAACTGAACACTGAAACCTGAGCGCCGAGCGCCAAGAATCAAACGCCAAAAAGCAGAGCCCTAAGTGCCAGTGATGATACTAAATTTAAATATATATGGCAGATTAAAACAAGTTAAAAAAAAAATATATATATATTTAAAATTATAAAAAAAGAATCTAGTTGGCATTAGTTCATTTAAATCTTTAATGGTTTATTAATAGGCTTTGCTTTTAATTAATTTTAATAACATTAAAACATATGAATCAAGCTCCTTAAAAAATAAAAATTCATGAAAAATATCATCAAATGAATTTTTAAATGATTGAACAATTTCTTGTTCTTATCTGAGATCTATAACTTTAAATAGTGGCTTTCAAATTGGTTCCATAAAGCTGATATGCTTTTTACCAAAGTCTTTTGCTTGCCTAACTTTTGTGGTCGTTAAATTTTAATGATTAAAAGCCAAATTGGCAGAGCCGCTGACTAGAATGTCTGACGTATCAGGCGAAGTAATCTCTGCTCTGGAACGCTTTTACAGCGCTGCGCTCAGGGGCTGTTAATGAGTCAAGATATGATGCACTTGTGGGTGTGTGCTGCACGTGGGTGTCTGCTTGTGTGTGTAAAAGTCTGCATGTGTGTGTGCCGTCCTAAGTGCGTTGGCGTCAAGTTGAAAGCCGCTAGACGCCAACAATGGCGGCGAGCAACAACAAACGCCGCCGGTTTTTGTTGCCTACTTTTGTGCGCCGCCGAGATTGAGAGTTCTGGGTCCTGGGCCCAGAAACCTACTCCTACGCCGCCCATTTGCATATATGCACATCTGTTTTAATGACTAGTGATGAGGCCCTTAGCACAGGAAAGTAGTGAAAGCGGGCCAGCAATTGCCCAATTTCACGGTCACTGCTTAAACTAAGAATAGGTTTCTCTTTATCTAAACAATAAATAGAAAGTTTTGATCGTATCAGTCTCATAAAGTAACTATTTCTTTAAACGCATTTTTTCTTTTACTGATCAATGCTACCCAAGTTCAAAATAAATTCCTTAGTATTAAAACTAGTTTTATTGAAGAGCAACTTATAATTTTATTTATCCACTACTTATAAGTCTTTTAAATCCTGCATAGTTTTCAGACTATGTAAAAACGTTCTTTTGTGGGCAAAAGGTGATATGTATTTGTTTGTAAAATTAAAAATCTTTAAATATTCTTCTTAATAAATTTTATTCCCCTGATGTTACACCATTAGATAGTTGGTTATAAGAACAACTCCCATTTAAATACAATCTTCACAACACCTAACACGGAGAGTCCTAATTGATACCCACTCAAAGATGCGTGTTCACGCACTCATCGCAAATTCGCTGTTGAGACGCACTCGTTTGCCGCTTTTGTTGTGCCAACAACCATTCGATGGAATGATTTACCCCAACACATTCTGCATAATGCATGATAAATTCACTGGGGGAGTGTGGAAAGGCCGGAAATATAATAACTCTGTAAGTTGAGGGGGCTAAGGGCCTCGAGTCTTGTATTGAAAGTCCCCCCGGCAGCCCCTCATTATGCATTTTGTGTGAGTTGCAATTAATTGAACCACTTGGGGGAGTGCTGCAATTTGTTGAGCATACGGTTTGAAAGAAGTTTGCTATCGTTTAAGATGTCCTTTTTTACGTTTCATTATAGTTCTTTTTATCCCATTTTTGTTTTTATTTTTGAGTTGGTTACAAAACTTCGTTGTTGCTTCCTATCAGCGAGTGCTTTGCAACTTTGGCTGACTTTTGCCGGGGTCTCTTTCTATTTTTGCAGTAACTTTGCGAGGATCCCACTCAGGGGACATTCGCTGACCCAAAGGAAAAGCAGGCAGCTTGCCAGATAATCCTTTTTCCGGCTTTATTGCTTTATAACGCTGGTGACGCTTTAAGACGCAAATAAATTGAATTGCGGCGAAGACAAATCTTCTTAGTCCTGGCCGGGCACTGAGGGAAATAAATTTCAGAACGACTCTGAAGGAAGTTTTCTATTTCTTATGAACGAATAGAAAGAAATTACATCTTATTTGTGTACCCATTTAATAATGATTTTCTGTAAAATTAGTAAATACAATTTCAAATTAAATATAAATAATAATAAAAAGTACTTATAGATTACAAATAAAATGTATTTTAAAAACATTTATGTTGAGCAACATTTTTTCATAAGGGACATTTTAATAACATAAGACTTTATTTTATTTTTTTAAACTTGTAATTTATAGAAATGCCTCACCAACCCAGCCACATTTTTCACAGTTTATTAATTTTGATTCAGCATCTCCAGCTGTGCACTTGTTTATCAAAATGCTTCATTTGTTAGATGATTTGTGCAGTACCCCTCCATTAACCCTCTTCCCCGAAAGTGACTGTTTCTTTGTATTCCTCTGGCCAGAGGAAGTTCGCTTGCCAAATGGCTTTGAATGTTTGCCCTCTCGACTATTTGATTAGCCGCACTGGAAATGTGATTTTGTTTTTGTTATTACATAATGCTCAAAGTGGGAGAGTGAGTGCACTCAGGGAAAGCTCCTGACCCCGGGGGAAACTCCCAGCCCAACCCAAGCCCCTTTCCTCAGAAATATCCCCCGTGTGACAATTTTTGGACTGCAGTCATGTGCGTGGCAGCTGATGGTGCTGTTCCGGTTTGTTTGCATGCAATTCCGTAAAGTCCTGTGCGTGCATTCAGGTTATTCCGCCAGCTCAGGCGTTTGACATGAAAAATGCATTTTATTGGGATTATTTTTATAACGTGTCCGACCTCAGGGTCCCCGCCGCAATTAAATCGGTCGTGATTAAAGCTCTCCGCGTGTGTGCTCAAAATGCAAATTCAATTAATTTTACATTTATGCTTAGTTCGGTGCCCACGCCTTTCATCACACAGATTTGCAGTCAATTTTCGCACTTTTTAATTCAATTTCTCAATTTCGTGGATAAAAATATAAAGTGTCGTCCTTTGTGCTTTGTGGCCAGGTCGCTGTTAATGGCCAATTACGTGCTGGGCTTTCAGGTGGGTGTATCTATATATACTGTGTATATATGTGCACATATAGTGTGTCCATTTTGGCACATGTCCATGGCCGTATCCATATCGCGGTAGCGCACAAAGAGCCGCACGTGCCTGGCTCTCAAACTTTGTGATTTCATCAGCAAACTCCATCCATTCTGCCAACCCCTGGTTACTCTATTAGTTTATAAATTCAATTGTTTTTGTAATGCAATATTAGCCGTGGACAAAGTGTTGCTTTGTTTAAAGTGCGCCGGCTAAATGGCTTTAAAGCGCTAAATGGAAAAAATACCTTTGTTTTACTTCACAATAAAAAGCATGCTCTTAATAAAGAATTTAATCAAAAATATCATATATGAAAATTTTAAATATTTTGTACAATCGTTTACCAAAAAAATTGTAATTAAGAACAAAAAAAAAACACAAACTCAAAGAGGTATCTCACGTCTTAATCGGATTAAAATCACTGAATCACTTCCCACACTGAAAATCGTGGAAGGAAAACCTAACATGAAAATGGGTTAAAATTTTGACCATCGTAAATAAAGAAACTTGAATGCAGATTATTAGAGAATTCAACCACAAACTCATAGAGGCATCCCACATAAAAATCGAGATAATATTATTCAAGTTATAAACTCTAGAAGTCCAGTTTTGGGTCCCCATACTGGACAACCATAGAACATGAAAATGGGTTAAAATTTTGACCATCGTGAAATAAGAAAATGTGAATGCAGATTATTAGAGAATTGAAACACAAACTCATAGAGGTATCTCACGTCTTAATCTGATTAAAATTATAGAAGTTATGGTATCTGGAATTCCAGTTTTGGGTCCCCACACTGCAAATCGTGAAAGACGGAAAAAATCGAACATGAAAATGGGTTAAAATTTTGACCATCGTGAAATAAGGAAATGTGAATGCAGATTATTAGAGAATTGAAACACAAACTCATAGAGGTATCTCACGTCTTAATCTGATTAAAATTACTGAAGTTATGGAATTTGGAATTCCAGTTTCGGGTCCCCATACTGGACAACCATGGAAATACGGAAAATCCGAGCATGAAAATGGGTTAAAATTTTGACCATCGTGAAATAATAAAATGTGAATGCAGATTATTAGAGAATTGAAACACAAACTCATAGAGGTATCTCACGTCTTAATCTGATTAAAATTACTAAAGTTATGGAATCTGGAATTCCAGTTTTGAGTTACCACACTGGAAATCGTGGAAGTACTGAAAAATCGAACATGAAAATGGGTTAAAATTGACCCTCAGGATTATATTAGCAGTATATTATAGAATTCAGCCACAAACTCATAAGGACATCTCACGTTTGTAAGGAATCCTGTATCTCAAGTTTTGAAATGTGGAAGTGTAGTTTCGGGTTAAAATACTAGAAACCAATGAAAATCCGGAAATAAATTTGATAGCTCTTTCCCAAGCAGCTCTTTAATTAATGTTTCCATGGCAGCAACCCCTCAGAGTCGTAAGTCACGCAATTAATAAAGCTGCACTGGGGATTCCGAATCGAAATTGTCCAAATATTGGCGGCCACGCCCGTCAGCTGTGCACAAGCGTTGCAATCAAATGCCGGCTGCCCGCGTGGGATGCAAGAAGTGAAGCCGTTACTTGACTTTCAAATTAGGCAAAGAAGCCAAAAGTTTTATCGATAGACGCACGCCAAACTTTGACCATTGCCAATTTGTAAAGACTCGCAACACTTACAGCTGTCACAGCCCTCCCCAGAGCCTTTTCGCCAAGTCCTCCAAGTGCTGCTGCATAAATAAACCATTTCGAGGCAGCCGGAAAAGTTGGCCAGCTCCTCCTCGGAGCTGGGAGTTAACCAAATATAATCTGTACTTGACCGGACAACATATTCAATTCGCTCCGCTTTGAAAACGATTTACAGATATTGCGTGTGTAATTTATTTCCAAGTGCCAAACTGTTTACAAGCTCACTGAGCCAGAGAGCAGCTCATTTAACATGCTGATGCTCTGCAGCTTTTCCGTGAATCACTCCGATTTCCCGCCCGGTCTCGTCGATTTTCCCTCGATTCACAGTTGTTGCCCAGAAGGAAGCACCATTACATGTTGCCACAACTGTTGCCATTGAAAATCATGGCCATGTCAAGCCAAAGCCTTTAAACTCTTACAATGTCCGTGGTCGAAGCGGAAGCCTTAAAGCCTGATTTACTTGCCATCAGATGTGTTGACAATATGTTTTGGCCGGTTTCCGCTGCCAAGAAATTGATTTTCCACTTCAATTGAGTCAGTTGATACTAAGAATTACAGCATTATATATTTTTATGGGTTTTAATGTTTAAAAAAAAATATATAAAAATGTCTGAGAAATTCCAGCAGAAGGTAATATTAAATATCAGATTTATGATTTACGTATGATTTTAAAGTATGCCCTTCAATAACATCAATAACATTTATATAACAAGAACAAAATCCATTAGTATTTAAACTATTTTCCCTGCATTGATATGTACATAAAGAGATTCCATAATATTACTTAATTGAACACTTAGCAAAGTAAACGTTTTCCCCTTCTATAAAATGATATGTAAGCTGCCCCAGAGAACTGAGAGTCCCACCGATAAAAATATGTAGCAGTAAAGCTGCCCCATTGTCGATGGCAGTTACTCGGTACTTATGCATTGTAAAATATGCATTAATAGCAGCTCCTTGCGAATATTTGCATTTATATGGAATACCTTTTGTTTTGCCGGAATTCGAGAAATGCCGGCACGTGGCTAATAAACCGCAAAGGAAGTGCTGCCATAAATAAGAATGCCTGCATGTCGGATCAGCCAGTGGCAAGGACCTGCTGAGCCTTACGTACGAGTGTGTTAAGGATGTGTATGCATTTCAGATTGTGCGTGTCAGCTGGCGAATTAACACGTCAAGCGGCTTCTGCATTGACAGGTCAGGTCCCAATAGTTGCCACATGCCGCATGCGGCACGGCGAAATGGGAAGTGCCTGCTGTTTTGGACAGCGGGCGAGTGGAGCTCCTTGCAGGGTCCTGTTAGAAGGTCCTTATAGACAGGATGCAGACGGAAAGGGACGGATATGGAGTTTGGCTGGTGACAGTTTACTGCCTGGCTGATAAAGCTTTAACTTTAAGTTTGCAATTAAGAAAATAATGTTCTTAAACAACCAATAAAATGGTCAACACTGCGGATAAGTAATAAATGGGGCTCAATGGGTCCTGTTAGCAGGTCCTAATATAGAGGATGACACATAGATTGGGATGAATATATAGCTTACAAAGTACGTGCTCACTGCCTGGTTGTTAGAGCTTTTAAAATATAATTTATTACAATAATTTGAAAATATATATAAAATGGTCATACGCAGTGAGTTAAAAATAGAGTTCAATAAGTTCAACCTTTGTGGTAAAATTAAAAAAAATATTTTCCATACTTAACTGACTAATTTGTGATGCAAATGTGTGTCCGCACTTAACAACGCGCCTCTTAACTTTTCCTTCCGGAAGTAAAACGCAGGGAAGAAAAAAGTTCCAGGCACATATTGGCAGGGCAATTAAATTGTTAATTACCATGTGTGCAAATAGTTGGCGAACTTTACGTTCCGCTGTTCCGACATTAAAAATTATTAACAGAATTAATGCGAAAAGTTGTCGAAAAGACAAAGGCAAAAGGCGAAAGGCAAAGAGAGTGGCCAAAGCCGCAAGAAGTTGGCCCCGACATCAAAGCAAACAGCAGAGATGAATCCAAGGCATCAAACAGACAAAGAGCAGAGTTAAAGTTTCCGACTGTCGCTTTTTTGGTGCCTTTTTATACGCTTTTGGCCAAAAAGAATGGTGTGCGAATGTTAATACATTATTCATGCGACCAGCAGTGTTCTCAACGCGCTGTCCTGGCATTTTCTTTAAGAGCTTCCGGCAATTAAGAGGCGACAGTGGGTAAACTTTAAATCAATCAGATCAGGAATTCATTCAATTTTAAATATTTACCAGGGTTTTTTGCTATAATGGATGACAGAGACAGACGGTTATCATGAAATTACAGCACATCATTCGAGGTTTAAATGGAAAACAGGAAACTTAAGATTATTGATTAAATCATTTTAAAGTTTCAGCATTGGGAATCAATTTATCGTATACTTGAAAGTTATATATATCCACCTATTTGTATGATATTATATCTCTACCATTTAGGTTTCTAAATAAATCGTGTTAAATCTCTTAATTAAATCTAAGCCAGTGTATAAACACACCATCTATAAATGTTAAGTCAGTTATCAAGATACCAACAGGCACGCGTACACACCATTCTTCACACCAACAAAAAAACGGAAACATGAATAAATTCCGTGTTAATAAACATTCATGCCCGCAACCAAATCAGATTTGCATTTTTCAAATATTTTACAAAACTAACCAAAATGGCAGCTAAATTGCACTCTCCCACGCACTCGCACACGTGCAAACAACTGCAGTGGCGGGGCCAAGGAGGGGGCAAATAGAAAAGGACAGGCGGTGGCTGGAGAAAGGTGGGGAGAGAAAGTGACATTGCTAACTCGTGGATGTCGACAACGCTGGCGGAACGAACGCCGCTGGCCAAGCTCAAAATGAAAGGCACGCGCCCTGCCACCCAGGAAAATAAAAAATCGAAGAGGCAAAATAGTTTTGGAATATAACTTATAAATACCCTTAAATAATATCAAAAAAAAATATTTTTAAATATTTTATCACTTGGAACTTTAAATTATGGAGAACATTTGGGTGATTTAGGTTTTGTCATTCATTCATTAACTTCTAATTCTCCATGAATATAAATACATTTTTAATAAAATATAAAAAATAAAATAAAAATTTATTTAAAATATACCAAACACTTATTTTAGTTATTTCCCAAATTATATGATCATAGTCTATGCTTTTTCTTACCTTTGATGAAATGAAAGCACCTTTCGAAAGTGTCCATAAAATATATAGAGAACGGACACAAATTTCCCAGCCTGGCTGACTGACAGGCCCAGTGCGAATACAAAATGGTGGGGGTTGGGCTGGGCTTCGACAAGGACGGCAAGGAGGCGGAAAAAGCGGCGTGTAAATTTTCCAACTAAGCCACAGCGAGCAGAGCGACTGACACTCGCACACGACCAACTCAACGCAACTCAGCTCGCAGCTCGCGCCGTATATCTTCATTAAAATGCAATGCATCCTTGGGAGAGCAGTGGGCCCCCGACCCCGTCCCATCCCGCTTCCGGTCCCGCTGGCCATGGAGGCCCCCAGTGATGTCCTGGTTCCTGGTCCTCCCAATCCCCAAACCTTCAATCGTGTAAGCGTCCGCGCGTGTAATGACAATGGTGGCGCGTGGCTTTGACTTTGACATGGCCGCCGGCCTGGACCTTGGACAACGCAGGAACCATTTCCATCCCATTCCAACCCCTTTCCATCCCATCCCCTTCCCTTCCAACACCATATTTTTCAAATGCAATGCCCCGTGACCAAAGCTGCGGCTCGACCTCTCGCATCAACACGTACGTAAAAGTCAAATCAACTGGAGCTGTAAAACTGGAAGTTGGCTGTGCAAAACAATGGCAGTGGGAAGTTGTAGAGGTGGAAGTTGTGACTGCGGATGAGCAGCATTAACGAAAATATAAACAAACATCTAGACTGGCAGCTAAAAGGAGCCAGCACCTTATAAACTTTAAATGGAAAACAAGCAGAGGCTGGCAGACCGGCACTGAGAGAAGGCTCTAGAAATCTGTGTAACATAAGGGAAAAATACTCAAGCCAAATAGAATATTATATATATAATAGAAATTGATTTTATAACATATTTTCATAAATTTTAAAAAATATTTGTTCGGTGGGATATTTCTTTTAAAAAAGAAGAATAGTAACAAGTGCCTATTTAGAAAGTTCTTGTCTTCCTCTTGTTAAAAAATTATATTTAAAACTAAAGTAAATTGAAAAAAACCTTATTTTAACAGGCCACATTTAAGATTAAATATATAGACCTACATAAAAAATTTCAAAAAAATCTGAACTAAGTTATGCTAAAATTAAACCAAGATACCCGTAACTGGGAACAGATTTTTGTCTCAGTGCCCGAAAACAGGGATTCAGGGAGCTGTGAAAGGGCGTGACATGTGGTAAGTGCAGCAGCAGCACCAGCAGCACGGGAAAGGAAACGAAAGGAAAAGGAGGCAGGACGAGAGCAGTTCGGTTTCAGGCAGCCATCATAAAATGATGCGCCCACAAAATGCACATCCACATCCTGGCTAGGTGTAAATCACGTAGCACTCTGACGCCTTTTACAGTGCCAGTTGTTTTACCCACAATAAAATTGAAAAGCAGCCAAAACAGCACCAACCACCAGCTACAACGAGAGCAACAGAAACAACATCGCCAACGACAGAGGCACGCAAAAGTTTTAAAAGTAAAATGACAAGAGCACGTGCGACCTGTTCGGCGCTAGTCGAAACTGAAGGAGTTTGTTTATGTCGTCTACCTTGAGTGCACCGGAAAAATGAAATTTTTATATGGGTATGCCCTTAAAATAGATTAATTAATATGTGGGAAAAATATAGAAAATAGTGATGACAAGCATTGTTTTACCAGCACTCACCTACTATTTATCATTGTAATTTCTAGGACCTCATGAATTCTTGATCCCACGCTGCTTCTTCTATTTTCGCTGTGTAAACTTCCCTTTTATTTTCAGCCCCCTTTTCCTGACTCCGGCTGAGTTATGGTTAGACATCGATCTCCTGGGAAGCCCAGTGCCAGAGCAGACTTAGCCGGGCTAAAGCTTCGCTCCGAAAAGTTTTTGCATTTCTCGTGCGGCTCATTACAACTCCGTCAGAGCAGTAAAAAATACTCATATCAGAGACTGCAATTCCTCGCCGTTGCTCAAACCGGAAGCTCACTTTTACCCACGCAAAAAGCCCAAGCCCCCGGTGCACCACTCTGCTTATCCCTAACACCGGTCCACACGCCAAGTATTTTGTTTATTAAAATTAAGTGTCACGGAGCTTTGCCCCGGCACAGTGGTTCTGGAAGGGCTCGTCAGGATTATATGTACTCAAGGGCTTGCGCTTGCAAGGGAAATAATAACCACTCAAAAAAATAAGCACTCACTTAGGGGATATTTTTTTAACTAAGGGGATTGATCACTATATATATTGTTCTAAGTATCTAATGCTAAATATCTTTGTTAAATCCGCTTAACAGATATTATATTAGGCAAAAAATTGTTTTGTTATAATATAAGTCAGTAGTTTTCATTTTATTTTTTAAGTCGGTTACTAAATACTTTAGCTAATAATATATTTTTCGAGTTAAATATTATAAGATATATATGATATAATACTTTATGGTATCTGCAGCCCTTAAAATGTATATATCATAAATAAATTTGTATCTTCGATAATTTTTAAACTATTTGGAAAGATTCTAACATACTTTCAACCAATTTAAAACTATTTTGAACATATCAATGAGAATAGAAACCAATTTGAAATGGCTAAAAAAACATGTCTTATTTGATTTGAGTATTCTACTTGAGTATCTTTCTATTTTTCTTTCTCTTGACCACTGTCCTGAAACGGAGCATCATCAGCTAAGACCACCAGGTGGTCCCAGGACCTCGGATCCCGTCCGCCCTGCCTGTGCCCATATTATTATTACTGCTGTTGCTGCTGCTCCTGCTGCTGCTGCCTGTTGTTGTTTGTCGCCAGTTGCTATTAATGCCGCACGGCAACAGCAACGGCAGTAGCCCCTTCTGCAACCTGATGCACACAGTTTTTTACGAGCTGCACACGCACACGTGCCGCAAAGTCCCCCCGAGTCCTGTGCCGTCCTGAGCTCCGGGGTCCGAGGTCCTGGGGACAAGGACACTGGCCATCGTCCGGCAGATACGTGCCTTTTTGCTTTGCCATTAGCCTGGGCGCACTGGGCCAGCGTGGCCACATTAAGTGATATTTGTTTTACATGAAAATCAACTCCTGTCTCTGCCGGAACCACTCGTATCCTGCCTGCCTGTTGTTAAATTTAAATTTCAATTGCAAAATTGCGGAATTGATTTGCTAATTGCATTGCCATCGCGTGGTTAGCTGAGCTCATCATGGTTACTTAGGGCAATTTTAATCAATCATCTATCGGTGAGTGTGCATTTTGAGGCATTGAGCCGGCACTAAATCCGGCAAATCCATAACTAAACATCCCAACTGTCGGATATGCAGACTTAATGAGCACCAGATACGTTAACCGCACCAACAGCTTGTTATATGCGCACAAATGTGTCAAGCATTACAGGAGCACTGGCTGCTGTCAGTGGCATCCCCTAGCTGCGAATACATAATATCTCCCCAGATATATAGCCGCAGCACCAGAATAAAAAAAAAAAAAACGAAAATAGGAAATAGAAAACTTCGCCTAACCCACATCGCAGTGAAAGTTTTCGACTGCGCCAAATTCATGCCACTAAATGCTAATGCACTAATTAGTTCACGCTCTCGACTTGGCTGTCTGACTGCTCAGACTTGCATTTGCCATCCAGCATTTACCATTTAGCATTTACCATTTAGCAGACACACTGAGACAGCAGCAGCATCCGGACTGCAAATGATTAAAAATTCGCAGACGGAAAAAAGCGAGCAAAAAAAGAGGAGCAGGAACAAATAAAATACAAACACTTTTGTCCAGCAATAAAAGTGAAAATTATTTGACAAAACAAGAACATTTAATGGGCAAAAACTAGAAAAAACTATTTTGGCTCCCATTTTAAAGTCGTCCAGTATTTTGGCAGCTGCGCTGGCCTAGAAGCTAAATTTTAATTGGTGTCTGTCAGAAAAATACCGTGGGGCTACAAATTTATAAGTACTACAATCCAGTTAAATATTTTTATAAACTAATATATCTAAAAAAAATTCTAAGATATAATTTAAATCATTTCATTTCTCCCATTAATTTTTGTTTTATTACTAAATTACTTATCCAACCCACTGTGCTGGGCATTTAATAAATAAACGTCCTAACCAAATGTTATTCAGGCTGAAATTAAATTAGCTTGCCCTTGTTTTGGTTTGCTGAATGGCCTAAAGGAGGGTGATTCTCAGCAGGAACAAGTCCAAGCCCTGTTTGGAGACTATTTGAATAAGTAATTTGTTCGTATTTAATTAAGACCTTAAAATCATTCAATTATTTATTTATTATACAATTATAGAGAATGTCCTTGTTCACATACGAATTTTCCCCACCAAAATTACTCGCGTCTTATTTCGTTATCCTTTTTCTTTTTATAAGCAATTTCTGGTTGCATGGAAAACAAGCCGAAAAATTGTCAAATGCCAAATCAATTTTGGCTTTACAACTAACGAAATCCTATCAATGTGAATTTTAATTGAAACTAGCGCAAAAAACTGTTAGCACCATGCATATTTATGCATGTTGGTGTTAGGCAAAACCAATTGAGTGTTTCGTTGGTTGCACAAAAATAAATTGGTCAATAAACCTTTTAGCAGCCCAATCGACGGATGTAAAATATTCTTTAAATATGGGTTTTTCTTGTTTTCCTTTTTTGTTTGCCAATATTTTATTTTAAGTGCCCGCCTTATGAGGCTTGAAGTTCATTTAGCCGGGCGTTGTTTTTCTGTTTTCGCTGCTGTGGTGCACGTAAAGCGGCGCTCATAAAAGCCAAAGGCATTTAAAGTGGTGGTTCCATCGGTGGTAACTGCAGGTAGGGCCGGCGGGTGAGTGGTGGCAGCCTGGCTAGCCGCAGCAAGTTATAAAGATGTCCAAAGGCCACAACACAAAAGTTTATTACAGTTTGGCCGGAAGACGGTGGGCTGAACTATTGGAAGGCCCTTCGCACCTCACCCCCCAAATTGAGGTCACGGTGGACGCTTTTTCTTGCACTTGACTTTTCTGGCGCCGCTTTAAGGCCTACACAGGTCATCAGGTGAAAAAGGATTGCGGCGTTGGAAAATTGATTTAAGATACGCACAAAATTGCCAAGTGAATACTGGCAGCACAAAAGGAGACAATAGAAATAATTGATCCACCGCTTTTCCCAGTCTTTGCTATTCCCTTTGCCCATAAATAGAGTGGATACAATTGTCTTTTTTTTATAAATTTATTACCATAAATAAAACATGATTCAATTGAGAAATACGTGTCACACCGCATTTTTTTAAATAAAAGCTGATAAATTAGATTATTTTTTTTTTATTCCCACTAACTATTCTAAAAAAAAATATTTTTGCCCCTTAACTTTTTTTTACTTTTAAAATAAGTTCAATATATTTTCTAAAATTGAATCAAAATAAAAAATATACATTTATACCACTGAATAAAATAACTAAAAATAGTAACTTCAACAAATGCGAATTTAAATAATATTTATATCACAATTTTTTTTTTAAATAGTTTAATAAGAAATGCAAAAATAATTAAAAAATATAAATTCACGTAAAACCTCTTTTTAAAATTTTTAAACCCCTATTTCCCCAGTGCTTTTCAGCAAATGTTTCCCCATCGCCAGGTGTCATAATTAATTTCCACGCCAATTTGTTTTCCCGTCGTTGTTATCGCTGTAATTGTCACCGTTGTTGTCGCAGTTCCAGCAACAAGGTTGCCCTTACATTTGTTGACATCCGCGGATTTGGGTCTCTGATTTATTGAAAAGGGCCAACACCAACACCGAGGTCGGGGCCTGGTCTATATGCAAGTTGTGTTCCGGGCCACACAACTCGGTGTATAAAAATGCATTTTCAGTCAATGCTGGGGCACTCAGACGACTTTGAGTAGTGCTTCAGTTCGGTCCACAAAAGGGTGGCACAAAAACACCCACCAGCACTACTACGCCCACAGAGATAAGCCAGTAAATGGGAGTGGTGCGGGAAACTGTCCTACATTTTCTCATTAAATTGCCATGGTAAATATCCGGGTAGTTTGCATAAACTTACTAACAAGGCGCCAACGTAAGGTGGCAAGTGTCGAATATTTTTGGCCACCACTTTATTGCTGTTTTCTCCGGAAACTTTTAATTGGCCCGAGCCAATGCCAATTGTTTTTCTGACAAACTCCACTGTACAAGGCTTACAATGGTCAAAGGGGAAGAGTTTTTGGCGTCACTGTATCAGCCATGTGTTCGTTAGGCGGCATCAAGAATCTGCCCATTGAAATTGCGCTCATAAATTTCAGCCAAGTGTCAATAAGTGCAATGGAATACAAGCGATGGCTACATTGTAATGGCAAAACTTTCACCAGCCCCAAAGCGAGCATTAAAAATGCATAACTAAGGGGGAATTTACGGGTTACATTCACGGCCTTTCGCCCGCAACCCTCCAACCATATACCCCATTTCTTTGCACCCCTTTTGAGCGAATGTTATTCAAATTAAAGCCGCTGTTGCTTAACAGCCGCGTTTACAGCTTCCTGTAAGTGGTTGCATTACAGTGCTCGCAGCTGTGCGAAAACTTTCGTAATGAAATTGCTTTCCATTTGCGGGCTGCGTATAAAGCAAGCTTTAAAGCAAAGTTTTCGCTCAGGAACGGGTTTAATGTTTGGCTTGAGATGGTGAAGTTTCAAGAAAATAGTAAGGCTTTAATCATATCAGCCTAAGTTGAAATAGATAATGCTGGCTATAATTGCCCTATTAAATAATGTTAATTACATTTTGTATAATCGAGAAAAGTGTAGAAATAGTTTATCTTGGAGACTTAATTTCAGAAAGTTACATTAAAAAGTCAATGTGTTTGTCTAAAGAAAAAAAATAAAAAATAACACTGATTTTGTTTTTTTTTTTTAAAGTAATTGTTAATTTTTTCTACTATTTCAAATTGGAACTTATGATTATTTTTCCATTTTTCAAAATACTATTTATATTCTTTGAAATAGTATACAATAAAATGTAATATAATATAGACTTTTTAATATAGGTTTTTTTTAAATTGGTATTAAATATTCTGGTTTTTAATTAGATTGTTTTTATGTAAGGTAAGTGATTATATTTTGGTAAATGATAATTTAAAATTTATTTCAAAACTTAATCCGACTATTTTATAAATCAATCATATATACAGTTACCCACTCCATTTTTTACCAGGAAAGAAATGGTCTGCCCACTTTCCGCCCATTGTCCACCCAGTTTCCGCCCAATTCCCACACCCCCCTAAAGACCCACTCTTTTGGCCTGGCCCACTACACCGATGCATGCTGGCCACGCGCTCATTTCAGTTTAAATTGAATTGAAGCCAAATGCATGCCATGATTTTAAATTGTTTGGTTTGGTTTACATTGCATTACGCAGCAAGCCACCCCACCCCAAGCCCACTGGGTGGCTTTAGTGGGTGGCACAGTGGGTGGGTCGTGGATTCAGGGGTAGCTTGGCGCATTGGTGCACAAAACTACACAAATTGCTGACATATTCAAATCAATGTGAATGGGATGAGCGTGTGTGTAGCTGTGGGTGTGTGTGTGTTTTTGTGGGTGGATTTTTGGTTTCAGTTGCATCTTCCGTGCCATGAAAAGTGCTTGCAAAAACAAATATCGAATTAAATAAATTGCAAAACTGCACCGATGATGAGCAGAGGTCTCGTGCATTTTTTGGATTTACCAAGATTTACATTTTCGCCAATGCCAATGCAAATGCCAAGCGATAGTCGCGATAGCTGCGATAGTTGTTGCGATAGTTAAGACCACCCAGCCATTTGTTTACTACACTTTTCCCGGAGAGGATCCGATGCGGAGGAGGCAATCAAGGAGCCAGAGGAAATAAAAAACATTTACGTTGGTGGCTTGTTAAGTGGCATATTTATGTAAGACGGGGACCGCGCTTGATTCTGTGCCAAAAAACGAATCCAGACCGGAATCGAAATGAACCCAGGACCAATTACTTGCGAGCGGGTGGTGTCCCCCGCCCAAGTCCGTGTCCTTTTTTGCGGTTTTGCCGTCTCCAAAAATCCCTATTTTTTCTTTGTTTTTCCTGGCTTTCGAATAAAAACTATTCAATTTATAGAAAGCTGTGGATAAGCAAGGAGACAAAAACAAAAACAGAAATTTAAATGTGCTCAAGGAAGGCCAACTAACTGGAGAAGCCTTGAAAGCTTTTGCTTGAAGTAACTTAATGAATTTAATTAAAGTAATTTAAGGAATTCACTTTAAGCTACTTCGGGCACATTCTATTAGTTTTCATTCGCAAATATGTATGAAGCGTATAAAATTGAATAAACAGTAAGCCAGAGAGCTCCGGAAAAAATACTTTGTGCCAAGGCCAACTCTAATATATGGCTCCATCAAATAAATCTAAATTCAGCTTGTAAAACTATATGTATCTCAAACCGAAATCCGCCTTGCCCAACATCGTAAACCACCGAAAAGTCAAATGAAGACAAGTTCAAGCCGGAATGCAAGTGGAAATGACCCACGACCGGGGACGAGGACACCAGACAGATGGCAGTGGGCTGGGGTCAAAAAGAATCCCACGGGCAGAAGATACAACAATGGAGCGCTTGGATGGGGGGTGAGCAGACAAACAATCTCTTGGTTTGACGAACTAACTGACTATCTGACTGGCAGCTACTGCGACGGCGGCTGCAGCTGCGGCAGAGCTGAGGCAGAGGCGTCGACATCGTTGGCACGTCACATACGCCCGCCGATGAAAAATGGCTGCCCTTGGCGCCGCAGCGACGCCCAACTGTCGGACGGACGGACAGACAGACAGACCAGCCAGACACCCAAGGAACAACCAGAAGAACACAAGGAAAAACAGGGAGAGGGCTGCAGGACTGCGGTCCAGATTATCAAACTATCAGGTACCCCTTACACAGATGCATTCCTATGATAGAATTTTTTGAAAAATAAATCTTTTTACAGAATGTATTTTTAGAAATTGATTGTACAACAATTAGTGAAAGAGTCGCATTAAGTTATAAATAAGGTTTTTCGAGCCTACTTTTTGACACTTTTTTTTATTAAAATTATGGGGTGGGAAAGTTTTGTAAAACTACACTTAGAAAAACTTTTTTATAGTAATTATCATAAGAAATTCGTAAAACAAGGATTAATATTGGTCAAAATTCTGTTAAAAAGAAGTTTTTCAGGAAACAATCTTTGTAGCATACTTTGTGACACTGTATTTTTTAATCTAGTAGGATAGATTACAAAAAATTGTTGGATATTTATCATTGTTATCCTAAAAAAAGTAATAGAGCCTTAATATTAAAAACAATTAATTTCAATCTCTTCGATGATTTCTTAATAGGTATATTATATTTTTTCATTGTTTCCAAAATCAGTTATAAGTCACAGAACATTTTATCAAGCCCAAAGTGACCTAAAATAAAGGGTACGAAAAAATCTGGCTGGCCTGCTGCTATTTTTGTCTCTGTCTGACGGTTCAGTCCACACTAGACAGCAAAGTTAAAATTGCAAGTAAGGCCTTTATCACGTGCTTATGGCCCTCCCCCAACCGAAAACCCAGTCCCTTCGTAGTGCCCTTTTCGAACCAACTGTGAAAGTCGTAAGTAGGTTGTTTCCAGCTTTTCCAGAACTTCGTTTTTGGCATAGAAAATAGCTGAAAATCGAATTCCTTTTGTCCGACTGTTTACTGTGCCTGCGATTGTGTGATATGTGGGCGGTAGAGGCGGATCCAGAAGCGAAGGAAAGCCAGGGACCGAAAACCAAATACCAATAAAACTTACTGTACTAACTTGGCCACAGTGTTGAGATTGAACTGGAGGATTGCTGTGTCCTAAATCAGGTTAGTCTGCTTAGCTATATATATGTTTTCTTTCTCACAAATACCTTGAATTCTTAGCAAGGAAACGGAAATTTTAGCAGAACTTCAGAGGTAATTTATAGGTATTAAAGGTATAGATAAACTATAGAGTTGTATTGGTGCATTTACTGCAGATACTTGTATGTTTGGTGCTACATTTAATTTACCTTCCTAAAACTGTTAAAGATAAAATTAACTGATTGAAAAATCAGCTTTCTCAGTGTTTATGTACCTCCATAAAATAAAACGCTTGAATGGCAGTCAGAGCCTGTTGAACTTTCGGCTTAAAAAATTCCACTTCTTACTGCTTTGTGTCAAGTTGGCCAACACTGTTTCCTTTTCGGCCATAATCGAGTTGATCATCATAATGCGCTTTGTGACGTTGTGTCAGCTTCAAGTGGCCGGGTCTTCTGTGTGGAGCTGCAGCTCTCTCTGTGCGGCCCAAAAAGCTGTGCATATTTTACACAATCCTGGGGACTGCCGTGCCCCACTGCCACCCCTTATCGCCGTCCCTATACCGCCTCCTTGCTACCCATACAACACACAACTTTCGGTTGAGATTTATCGCTATCGTGCAACTTGGCCAAAGAGTTCGGGAATGGAGAGGAATGGGTTCGGAGGAAATTTCGACAATGCCTTTGGCCGGACTTGGACTTGCATCTGAAACTGGACCTGGCTTCTGGGATCTGGGCATACTTTCGTCCTTCACGACAAAACATTCGTGGCTAATTTCTTATGCACAGTGGTCGCCTCAAAATGGCAATTTAATAATGGCCATTACTTCCTGGCTAAATGCAATGAATTAAACATTTCCAGCACATGTATAATAATTCCTATTAATAGTATGAAAACTCTCTAAAGATTTAAAGCTTGTCTGAATTACGTTCTAACATAATAACTCCCGAGGTTTTTGAGAACAATATTTCGACTAAATAAGTTGTGTTAATAAATCTCCTATTTATGTTTTTTTATACTATTATATATTTAAAATATAAATCCACTTCATGGGCCTGAAAACGTACTACTTCAAAAACCGAAGCAATTCAATTTCCCAAAAGCAAAGATAAAATTCTGGAAAATATACATGGCTGGTCATAAATCGGACAATTTGGCACTGCATATTATGATGAGGATGCGAATCGCATCCATGTTGGGCAAATGAATTGAAAGTTATTTTGATTGCCAATCGATTGGATTGGCGAGCATCGCTCGCCGGCCGCATAATTGTATGCATGTGATGTAAGATTTTAGCATTTTAATGAGATGTTTACGCCACGGCCAATCAGTTGGCCAATCTATCGTGTTTTCGTCTAATTTTCATGTAAATAAGCCACGCCCCCAAACCTCCGCCCTCGTGCGAAGTTCAATGGCAGGTGGGCAGTTAAAAGCGCAACCTTTGGCAGGAAGAAAGATCCTCATTGCCATAACTATAGAGCCATAAAGAACACTCAGAAAAAATCCTATCGTTATGAAGGAAAACATTTTTTTTAGATCAGAACTATTATTTTTATTTATTTGGACCTTAGAAAACGTTTTCTTTTATAATAAGATTTTCAAGATGTAACCCATATTTTTTTTAAATTGGAAGGCTTTCATATTTTGTTTAGAAAATGTTATATTTAATATATTTTGTTAAAAAATCCATAAATAATATTTAATACCATGGGATACTATTTTTGAAAGTCAAGTAATTAAATCTATTTATATATAGATTAAATATAGATTTTACCCAAAATAGAAAAGAAAAACCCTAATTTTTCAGTTTTATGTAAAGGTAAATTTGTCTTTGACTTCTAACCGCTTTTAAATTTTAAGTGCACCTAGTTTGCCTATCAGAACTGACAACAATCCCATGCTTGACCAGTAAACACAGAGGTGGGTCTCGGGAGGGGTTAAACTGAAATACCTGATCCACAGTGACTGCACAAAGTCCGGGCACACAAACGGCAGACGCACCGTTTAGTCATGGCCTGCCTTTCCAGGAATCCTCACCCCTCCGGAAAAAGACGAAAAATGAGGCGAAATCCAACGTAACATGGCTAAAAGGCATACCAGGCAGTAGCCGGTAGTAGGGCCACCTCCCCCTCGCTGCGTTCCTCATTTTCCACTACTTCGCCAACCGTTTCACAAAACGTTATATGCAAATCGCATTTGGCATACATATTTAGCAGTTGTTGCCAAACGGCCAAAGGAGACGACACTGGGATAAAAAACGAGGGGTTCGCTTTCAGCCACTCAACTCATATGTAAATTTGTCTAGCTCTTTCACAAAAACGCTGCCATTCATATGTAAAATTTCAATAGAATGAAAGATTAAAAATGGTATTCAAGAGAAGGAAAAAATGGAAAACAATACAATCGAAAGTATATTTTTGTCACTGTACACAGAAACATTAAAACTTAAAAATAGCACTAAATTAAGATTGTAAATTAACTTTTAATTTAAAAAATAATTTATTTTGTGTTTTTTAAATTTATAAAAAATTAAGCTTTTAATTATAATTACTTAAGGAAAGAATTATATGTTTCGTCCAAATTCTATAAGGCATACGTGTCGTATGAGTATTTTTGATGAAAGACTTTAAAAGCAGTTGAAGCTTACAATATCTTGAAATACATTTTTTGGTTTTCCCAAATGCAAACAAAATTATTTTAATAAAATTAAAATTCAGGATTACAAAGGTTAGAAGACCCCAAAACACATACTTGAAAAATAAACCTGCGGTTTAAATGTTAACCTAATTTAATACCAAAGAATATACATAATTTTCTCTTAAAATAAGCCGTTGTAACTTGTATAACTTTTTCTCTCAGTGCATGGAGATGCCGGAGCTTGTACGCCCGGCATTAGCATATGCCAGCGACAGTTGGCTCCTGGCAAGGTTACACAAGCAAACGCACACGATAAATAGGATATTGGGGTGGCAGTTGGGGGAACGGAAACCCCTAGGAACCCCCTTGAAACCCCTCGAAACCCACCGCCGATGTAAGAACTTCAGAGATAGTCCTTCCCCGCCTCTTTGCTCGCATTAAAAGTAAAAGGAAAACATTTTTGAGCCGCTTGCTATTTATAAATGTGCCGGACATCGAAATGCCCATGGATATGGGATGAGCTGAGATATCTCCGGACGAGATAATTCGTTTAACTTGGCCTAATAAAAAATGCAGCCGGCTTTTAGGCGCAGCAAAATTCTTCGATGTGGAGGTTTTGCGGAGGTTCAGGGGAATCAGAGAAATCAGGAAATTATTGGAATCGCTTTGCCTTGAGCCTGAGCCGGGAAAACTTTGAGTTTTGCTAATTGAAAAGCACAAAACGGGCGGCGGAAGAAGCCGTTTGGTCAAAAGGAAATTAATTGCAAATGACAAACACTTGACCGTAGGATATCCTTTCAATTTTAAGTTTTTTTTTTTTGCTGCTGCTTTCTCCGCCCCCCGTTTCCAGACTCTCTGCGACGGAAAT
This sequence comes from Drosophila biarmipes, assembly GCF_025231255.1. Taxonomy (NCBI): domain Eukaryota; kingdom Metazoa; phylum Arthropoda; class Insecta; order Diptera; family Drosophilidae; genus Drosophila; species Drosophila biarmipes. Next base: position 19,659,208 of record NC_066616.1, on the reverse strand, counting down.
ATCCTTGTGCCATTTGCCAGGGCATCGATGGCATTTAATTTCCGAGCTGGCGCCAAAACTTTAAACCGGCCCGGGGCATTTTCTCAAAGTTCGCGGGAAAACTTGCTAAATTCCGGGCAAGGTGAGCCGAATTTTCCGCTCTCCCTTTATGTCGCCAAAGTTTTACAACTAACGGAATGGCTAACACCAACAAATCATCGGGATACCCACTATATAAATAATCCAAGCAAACAAAGCTGGTCGGCGATACATGAAAGGGTGCCAGGATGGGAGCTAAAGCGAGAGAGAAAGATGTTGGGGGTGGGAGAAAAGGACGGAAAACAGACCGTCATGAGTACACAGTAAATGAGCCAAAGGTGTGGGGTGGAGGGCACAGTAAATACCAGGAAATTTAGGAGGTAATTTATGATGATAAATGGGGTTTTTAAAGCTAAATAAATAATATTATCAAAGAGTATTATTTATAAATAATTTGAAATTAAAATGCAGTTTGACCTAGTAATTTTATTAAAAAATTTATAGGCAAAGCGTAACCTGATTATTTTTAATAATATATCATTTGATTTATTTATCTTTCGATATATCTTTTGATTCCGATTTTTTCAAAGCTTTGAAAATATATCCAGTTCTTTAATCATGATTTAATTAATTTAAGATACTTTTCTATATCTTAAAGGCTTTACTAACACCCAGTTACCATGATTTTTATGAAGTTACTACTGTATCGATGCTGACATTTCACTGGCAATCAGGCAGCCACCTAGTCGCGGTCGTTTTTGTTGTAATTTTAGCGGCACCGTAGACAGTCGCGACAGTTGGGTACTTTTACCTTTCTCCCCACCAGGATGTGCACCACCCCAGCTACCTTTTTCCCACCCAACTTTTCGCACACCATCACGTGCCACCCCCTTTTTTTAGCCCCCTGTCGCCGTCGTCTGGCATTGCGGTTAATGAAAACTGCGATTTTACTTGGCGAAATTGGGTCGCTGCTCTTGTTTCTGTTTTCCGCACCCGTCCCCTTCGCCGCCGCTGATGCTGTCTCTGTCTACTCTGCTATTCCCGTCTCTTTCACTGTCTGCTGCCGTCGCTGTTTTTCCTGATGCGGGAAAACTGCTCGTTTTGCATTTACTTACTGGCTGCTGGCTGCCATTTACTGGAGCCCTTTTTCCCCCATTTTCCTCTACTTGTTTTCTTTCTTTTCGGTTGTCGCTCCACTTTTTTTGGCTGGCAGCCGACACCAAAAGCGTTTATAGAAGAAAATTCGCAGGGCAAGAAGTGAAAATCTGTCTGCCGAGAATTTCCATACAATTTACTCTATACCAGTGAACTATTCGCTCGTTGAATAAATATGCGAACAGATCATAAAGCGATACCGAGTGCTAAGCAGTTAAATAAATGGCTCAGTTTTTTGCCAGGGAAAACTTGGGTGCAGTACATCGATGTTTCTCCAATGTTAAGATGTCAAGGTATTTTGGGAGGAAATTTGAAGGCAATTGTGTGTTGGGCTAATAGAAAATATTAAGCAAATGGAGGGGAACACTCATATATTTAATTGATAAGTTGTTATAATGATTGGTAATACCTATTGATTTAATGGTTAAAATAATATATATTTCAAATGCTTTGGTCATTTTTATGTGAATTAAAATTTCATTTAAGTTAATTACAATAAATCAACTTCAGGACATATTTTTAGATTTTGATAAAAAAAGACTTTCCTATTTCCTTTTCCTAGAAAAAAATGATAAAATATACTGAAGATTGCGATTCCAAATTCAGCCCATTCCACAATTGTTGGGATCACACTTGGTCAACCGTAACATCGCAAATCTTTCAATTATGGCAACATTAAGAGTGTTGCATTGCAGGACTCCAGAGACAATTTGAGGGCAAAAGAAATTGTGTTCTTTTTTGTGACACATTCAAGACTGCTAACTGAGGAATATTTATATTTTTCTGGCGCCTTCTGGTCTCTTGGTTTGGCCATGTCTCGAGGGAGTCTTTTGTGCTTTTTGCTGTTTTCCAATGTCTACGACTCTGGAGTCGCTGCTGGTGGTAAATCCTTAATCAGCGTCGACTTAGCGTCCAGTTTAGCGGTTGCCTTTAGCCATTTCCATAGATAATTTAAGAAGTCGCCGGGCAAGGCCATAAATAAACACCGAGCCACCCACATTTTTACACGGCAAATTACACACGGCTTAAGGGAAAAACATGGGGATATGGCAAAGGGGGCCTCCCATCCCATATGTATGGCATAGCTGGGGTCAAAATAATAGTAGTGGGAAAACATAAGACTCTAACTTTTTCTAATTATTTTTAAAAATATTTAAAAATTAATAATATTGAAACATAAAATCATAAAATCATGAGAAAAATGTGTTCGTTTAACTTAAAATATAAAACAGATATAAAGAAATGCACCGCTGCTTACATTAAAGGAATACCTAGTTCAATATGATTTCATCGGATTTATGTCCTTTTTACTGACCGCATCCTTAGTCCTTGTAATTTTACCCCTGCTGTATTGTGTGTTTATAGTGGAATATTTTCACGCCTCAATAGCGCACATTTGTCTTGTGTAGACGGGCCAGCGTTTTCAACGTTATCATTTTAAGCAGGCGCACAGGGTGCTCATGTCCTCTGTCCCCTGTCCCAGAACAAGGACGAGAACAGGACTTGGAACAGTAGCAGGAGCAGGCCAAGAGCAGTGGGCTAAAAAGGGGTACAAATACCACTGTAAAAAGGAGCAAGAATGGAGGGCAGTCTGCTGGCTGAACATAAAATGCACTTGGCCGTGTCTCTGGCGTCTGGCAGGATTCGATTGGAGTGGACTCCACCGGACTGCAGTTTAAAGCCCGGCCAACACTCGTGGCCAAGTGCTTAAAATTCTGTAAAATTGGATAAGGCCAGGGGTTTACACCCCAAAAACCCAAAGGTGTAAATGGAGCAGAAACGCAGACAAAATGAAAGGAAGGACACATACAGTCGGGCTAAACAGTGATGAACTGGGGAAAATTATTTTTTTAAAAGGGATTTTTAATATTTCAGACCTCTTTTTTATATTATATTTTTTTATATATTTTATATTATATATTTTAAAAATACCTTCACCATAGTTATTTTTTAGAAGTAATTTAATTTTTTATTTATCTTTCTGATTAAATAAATTCTAATTCATTTTAATTTTTTTTGTGCAGACTAGCAATTAATAAAAACATCTACCCTTGAAGACTTTATTTATAAATATATTTCTATGTTTTACATTGGAACTTCCGACATAAAAATATATTTACAACTATGGAAGCCATACTGTAGTCGAATGGTATTTACATTTTGCTGTACTTGTTTTAGGTATTTATTCTTATCCTGCTTGGTTTTTCTCTGCCAAAAATGCAGATAAAATTAAAGTTTTCCGACCAGACTAGCAATGTTAGAAGAAAGCTATGTATAAAGAAATATTTAAGTGTTAACTCAGTAAGTCTCTCATAAGAACATCTCAAGTACAAAAGATTGCCAGATCTAGCGAGTACCCACTGTAGTTGAATGGTATTTACAGGCACTCAATGTGTCCAACTAATCGAGCCGACAGAGATACAACGCATCTAATAGTCTTTGACCAGAGGATGCAGAGGATGCGTTGCACCCAAGTGCTGGATGTGGATATTTTAAATAATTTATCAAATGCCATGTCCTGCTGTGGCATTGTTGATGCTCTTTCGGCTTCTTTGGCTTGTAATGAAATTAAATATTGATGCAGGCGTTTGCTGTCCAAGAAAAATACTAAATATCGGAAGAGCAAAACCACAGGCCTAATAAAACTGCTCATGGGCATTAGGTAATCAAAATGTTAGCCAAGCCCGGGCATTTTACGCAATTTTACAAATTCAACTCTCTGTCCTTCTCGCATCCATCTGGGTCCTTCATCCTTCTTCCTTCCATCTGACCTGACCGGCTCTGTTTCTTGAGGTCCTGTCCGAGTCATTTTATTACTTTGAGCATTTTTGAGCATTTGGGCAAATACTTTTCATGCATTTTTAAATTGAAGCAATTATGAAGCAACTGGCTTAGTAAAGACATTTTTGTCTCCTTTAATTGGCAGCCAAGCTGCAGTCTTGAGCTGCATTTTGCCAGTTTTATGTAAGAGCCGACTGGATTGTAAAATCTTCATCTTCATCTGGCCGAAAAGTTGTGCAGCAGAAATTCATTTAACAATTTGTGGTTTGGCACACTAATTGTTTGTCGAAAAAACGGCAAGAAAGAAAGGAAAAAAATAGGAATAAAAGCCAGAAAAGTGTATACAGTTGAGGTGTCCAAGCAAACCGATAAATTGGTTGGCAATTATAAGCCAAATATTTGCATATCTCAAATGCTCTTATTCCCAATTCAAATGGAATTAGAGAGACTCCTGGGTATCATTATTGGCCTAAGGTTAAATGTGCAATGCAAGTTTAAAGTGCTTGCGTTTTTATGGCAATGGGAGGAAGTGAAGGAAATGTATCTCTAAGATTATAATCTAAAATATCACATTTAAATAGAGCTATGGGATATTTTGTAATAACAAATAATATTTTTTAAATATTTTGTTGGCCCATTAAGCGCCCATAAATTCTGCAATTTTAAGAGCAGCTTACAAGGTCAAAGGGCGTGCAGGGGTGCCAAACTTCAGACAATTCAAACAAAAACGCTTTGTGCAGTCATTCCACTAAACTCTTTCTACAAGTGCTAGGCGCAGACTTTCGAACACAAAAGCATCGGAAAAATGTCAGAGTTACTAGGAAAGTCAAACAAAGCCACGTTGAGAGCCCCAAAAAGTCAGCTTTAGGTTGAAAATTACTTGGAGGTACTAAAATTTAACTTACTTTGTGGTGTAACATTTTGCACCAAGCTAAAGTGCGAAAGTTAAGCTAATCCCAGCTAAGCTTAATAAGCCACGAAAAGCTGAAAAACTACGAAATGCGAACTTATTACAAAAGCTACTTAGTTTTATGATCAATAACATATAATGTGGGCTTATAAAATGTTTGCTTAGTTCAACAGAAGGGTTTATAAAGTGACTAGTCAATGCTTTCTATTGAAAATATTTATAATAATTTATTTGGCATACAAATAGGTATAATAAACCGATGGTTATTACATACAATACACTTAATTTTCCATATCTTTATTTGCTAATTTGCCCTCTCTCATTGTGTAAAATATTTAATTGCACAAGCCCCATTTACAGTAGCCACTTTTTATGTTTTGTTAATTTGTAATAAATTACCCCAGTTGATTTAGGTGATTTCGGCCAAGCTTTTATCTAATGTGCACTCAACAAATAGCACATAATACTATATTATGACTATTTCCGATTTAGCCAAGCCGCGTGTGTAAACACACCCACAAAAGCACACGTAATCGCGCGAAAATAAACACACTCATGGAATAAAATCTGTTAATGACAATAAAGTGTAAAAACATAAAATGCTGTAATTGTCGAGTGCATGGAAATGAAATTTGTAAAACACGAACCACACAGCAGATGTCCTGGACCGTTTGTGGCCACAGAACCCCTTGGACCCCATCTTATGCAATGTTGATATTGTATAATTTGTACAATGTGTCGCCGCAGTTGACCAGCCGAGTTATGTTTGTTAATTTCCATGTTGTAAATAAATAATTAAATTACTTTGCAGGCAAATGCATCATAATGGGCTCGACACCGGAAAGAGGCCCAATAAAATACACAACACAGATATTAAGTTGTTTTAATGTGCTCGAAATGTTGTCATCCTGTGCATCTCGATTCTCTGTGGTGTCTGCGAATAATGCACACACAGACGAGTCTGTCACTGGGGCCGGGCCATCATCGTGCTGCCAACAAAATCGAATTACTTCCGTATGTTGTGGCAATATACTCACTACGCACTAGCATTCATATACGGTCCCGAGTATATCCCCAATTCAGGCCGCACAACTGCAACTCCATCTCGACACTTCACTTGTCCTTGTCATCCGTTACAGGCCGCCCTTTGCCCCCATTTTCCTCCCACATTTTCCCGTGCTTTGCCCGTTTTTCACCCCCAACTTCCCAACTTGTTGGACTTTTGTAACGCTTCGTCTGGTTGTTGTTCATCAGGCTGCAGTCGCAGCAGTTCGGCTTACACACAATTTACAAAATAACCTCAACTCACCCACTCAATCCTCATATGGCTGAGGCATCCCCTCTGAAAACTCCGCCACTGCATCACAGGCACAGGCGGCCCTTCAGTCAGTCACTCAGCCAGCCAGTTGGGCTGGGGGAGTGTGTAAATTGTCTTGTGTAAATATGCAAATTTTTCTTATTTTCATACTCTAGGTAGAGGGTTCATAATTTCAACAAGAACTTTACAGGGCCCTTAGGAAAGTTCTCTAGTCTAAATAAAGTTACTGCGTGGTAAGCCCTGAAAAGGAATTTTTCGAAAGTGTTACTAGGAAAAAGTAACAGGAGTAATCAAAAATAAACCAAGAAAAGCTTCTTAAAAGATTAAAAATGTGTGATACTTTTGAATGGGGTAATTTAATAATGTAACCAGTTTGAAAAGTATCCCACAATTTTTTGATTATTTACGAATACATTTTTTAGACGCTTTTGGATTGATTTTTATGTCAAAGTTAAGGAAACGTCCCCGTTTTACCAATAATTCTGTGAACCGTATTAGATAAAATTTATATTCTGTATGCATAAAATTAAATAATTAAATAACTAGAAATTGTATATTTTTTAGAGGCACTTTAGATTTTTGATGAGGTTTTGTAAGAAATATATGCGATATTCTAGGCAATTCTGTAAGCCATATAATATGTATGATAATATCAACAATTCTTTTCCTGTGACTTAAAAGATATTATAAATTTTAAATATGATTTTTGTTACAACCGCAATAAAACGTAGTCCCAAAAATAAAATACAATACTTTGAAGGGTATTAAAAACAGCGACTTTCTGGTGTATATCCTGTCAATCCTGTTTTTATTGTCAACGTTGTTGTTATTGTTTGTGTGTGGATTGAGGGCGTTGTGGGCGTGGCGCGTTGGCAGTTCGTGTAAACAAACCAAGGCGTCGGATTAAAAAGTTTTGCATTACAAAGAGTTTTTCGGTGGCCGGGTGACGGCAAAAGGGGGAGAAAGGCAGCCGGATGAAGGCTTGCGAAAATGTTTTGATTATTTAACTGCAAGTTACGATAAAACTAATTGCAATTACAAGCGGACTCTCTCTTTATGGCCCCTAATGAAATTGCCAATGCCAAGGCTGACGAATCAGCACAACTCAAATCAAACTCGGACGCAAAACTTCGCAATGCAATTTTACTGGCTCGGCTCGATTCGAATGGTTTTGCTTTCTTTGTTGGCCACTGCATAAATTTTCCTCGGGCCATATTGATTTCCATTACAAGTCCAATATTAAACTATGCCCCTGAGAACGATTACTCGATTTCTACCGTTTGTGCTTACTTACTTAAACCTTTTGTAATTCAACAAAATTGAGGACACGGCAGGAAAACACACCCGGCACACAGATATGTGGCTATTACAAAGGATCATTAAGAAAATGGATATCTTTCCCCTCGGAGTTGTCTTTTAATCTTTGAAAATATTGACTGTCCATTTCGTGTTCATAATTTATGAAAATATTGTGGGGCTTTTAAGAAGGAAAATCTTCACACATATATTTATGTTTGCCAAGGGCAGTTTTTATCACTTAAATAATGTATTTTATTTAAACTGGTAACATTTTTGGCTTCATATAGTAAGTCTTTTTTAATGATTTGTCTTTCCATGTAAATATAAGTCAGCTAACACAATAAACTCACTTGAATCTAATTGTATATTTAAAAATTAAACTTTTTAATTTAAAAAGTACAAACATTTTTGATTTTAAAATGCACTTTACAATCTTAGCTTCCATATTTTTACCCCACAATATTATATTCTAATTTCCATTTTTAAGAATACTTTAAATGCATTTTTTCTTCAGTTCAAAATTGCTTTCAGAATTCAAATGCAAAAAATTTTAATGACAGTAAAAATAAATTCATTTGATTTTTTAATCTGATTACCTATCATAAGATCTTAACAAATTCTTAATGGATACAAAATTAATAAATATTAACATTCGCAAAACTCAAATTTTTTGTATGAAAATATTTTCATTATATAATTTAAAAAATATATTTTACATGACTACTAAAATTATTATCCTAAAATTTATTTGTCCAGAATGGACAGAACCGAAAGATTAGCAAAAATACCTAAGCTATAAATTATTAGTGGTATACATCATTAAATTTTTGGAAGTTTTAAAATTCAAAGTACTCTACATATTTTTAAGTGCTTTTTTTTATAATGATCACAAGTATAAATAAGTAGTATTATTTAAAGCATGAAAATTAATAAAAAAAAATGTATTTCGTTGTCAGAATATCATTAGGCTCTTAGGATTAAATTAACAAAAAATTTATTCTTCTTATTATTTTTTTTTAAATCTATAATCTTTTTGATTTTTGTTTTAATTTTTTTTCCGAGCCAAAAACAGAAAGATAACACTTTCCAATAACATTTTTCCCCCTATGCACTTCACATATTCCCAAAACCACTTAATACAATTTCACCCACATAGGATCTGTTCCCAGGAAAACATATTACAAGCACTTCAGCTAACGATGCAGCAAAAGCTGGCTCTTAGTGGCCGGGAACACAGACTCACCTGCTTTTATTTGACCTTATGCGGCTGCAACTTGTTGACTTTAATGAAAATGCACTCAGAAGCGGGCTGGCTGGCACACACACAGACTGCTGGCACAACAAGTTAATATGTATTAGCTAGTACGCTAGTGGGTCTCTAGTATATTGGTTTAAAACGGCACTCGGTGAGACACCAACAGAAAAAAAAAGGACCAACAAAAAATCGGGCGTCACTCACACACAAACGAGTAAAACTCTTGCGGTCGCAAAAAATCAAGCGCGAAAATACCGACTTGAAAACTTGGCTAACATTTCTGGCTAATTAGCGTTTCTAGCGCTCTGTATTTTTTGTTGCTTTCAGCGTCCTCTAGCATTTATGTAAGCTGAATGTAAAAACTTTACAGGCGCTTACAGGACCTTCAGTGTCTGGGAATGTTGTGGCAGGCCTTTCGGCAAGTCGATGTCCTTCGAAGGGATTGTGTGAGCTGTGCGTCCTTGCTGAAGGAGCCGCCGCGTCCAACTGACTGCTGCTGGATGTGCAAGCTGCGATTGTTGCAACGACTCTGCTGCCACAGCAGCAGCAGCGGCAAACGCTGCAGCAGCAGCAGCAACACATAAACGCAGTACATGGGGGTCGATGTCGATGTCGATGTTGGTGGGATATACATATACTCGTTGCTGCTGCCGAAGTTCCTTGCAGTCGAAGGGTTGTGTAGTTGCACTTGTAGTCGCTCGTGTTGCAACACACACAGCAGCAACACCAGCAACAGCAGCAACAACAGCAACAACAGCAACACTAGCAACAGCAGCAACACGACGTCAACTTCGGCCCACATTGTGCAATTGGCTTAGTTCCCAGTCAACAACTGGCCGCCTTACAGTGCCCGTTTACAGCGGAGAGAAATGCTCTCTCCCTGTCTCTCTCTGAACGCATTTCCCCGTCTCTTTCTCCGTCGCTTTCTCTCCGACGCTTTCGCCGAACAGCTGTTCGCGTTTTGCCGGCTCTTATCAGTGAAATGGTAACAGCCCTCTGTTAGGCGTGCAAATGCACTTTAGTTCCTCGTCTTTTGGCCCTGGCTTTTATTTTCCTTACTTTCCGTTGCCTTCATTTCCTTTCGGTGGGTTTGATTTATTATGTAAAAGTACAAGGGCACTGCCATATACAGTGGAGACTTTTTAATTCAGCCATTTACTTTGCGGAAATTTAGATTGCAAATTTAAGATTTTATCAAAATCGATACAGATTGTATTAAAAAATTCACTCTTGGTAGATAGATAGATTCTACTTTTTTCTCTTTTATAAATACAACTTATTGAACTATATGATGATTTAAAAAAAATAATTGAAAAGAGTCTTATTAAAATAACATTAAATATTTTGAAAACATAAAGACAATTAATGATCTTTAAATTTCCCGTTTCACAATCGTTTTTTTAAGAATGAAAATTAAGCATACGAATTTTTAAACCTACATATTTATAAATATTTTTTAACATAGACAAGATAATATTGTTTAATGTTTTATAAATTTGTTTAAAAAAATAATATTGTATTTAATATTATATATTGGGATATTCTATAGGTTCTTATTATGAGAGAGATTGTATTTTTGGAAAGAGGCTTGTTTATAAGTTTCTTATATTTAGGGAGAAACATTTGATGTTTTATTTGGCATAAATACTAACCGTTTCCTATAACGAGTGCTGACTGTTTCCAAGGAGCTGCGTGTGCGTGCCAAGTGTTGGGCAAACAAGCTGAGCACTAAAGCCGGAATACATTTGAGACACTTGCAATCGACTTAATTCGATGGAAAAAGACGACGGGGCACGATAAGGCCTCATTGCCACCGGGGATGACAAGCATTATGAAAATGGATTACCACAGGATGCAAATGCTGAAATAGCCAATAGCGATTACCACCTTACTGCCAGATAAAGCCACCTTGAGATCGGAAAACAGGGAGCCATTAATTACACAAAGTAAATCCCCACTTTTAACAGAATCTATTATTAGAGGAGCCGAGTGGAAAGTTTTCCACCAAGTTTCCAACTTTCAGTTGCCAACCGGCGGTGTTAGCAGAGCGCTGTTAAAGGACCTCTGTTAGCTGGACCGGCACGTGTTTCTCTCTCACACGCACACCACCAAGCGGTCTTTTTGATTCTGTTTTGATTAATAGCTTCGTTGCAAGCTTATCAGGCGCCCACACACACACACACACCAGCAGGCAGCCAGGAAGTGCAACAATGTCACGTGGCCGGCGTTTCCCGAAGTCTCTGGCAAGGACTCTCTCTCCCTCGCTCTTTCTCTTCTCCGAGTTGCCCCCGTTTTCTCTCTCTGTAAGGCCTGCGCTGTTTACAGCAGTTAACTTTTTTCCACCGCCCTGCAATCGAACTTGTTGCCACGTCCCGTCTCGCTTTCGCATTTCCCCTGCTTTCCCCGCAAACAACAACAAATAAAGGAGCGTCAACAAAAACAAAAATAGTGCGAGAAACAAAAAACCGAGTATTTCATAAGTCGGTGCTCCACCTACGCGAATTGTTGGTGGATATAGTCCTGGCCCTATGTGATTGTCCTATATGAAAGATCGGGTGTTTTTGGTCGGTTCCTCGCTTCTGGCGAATGAAAAGAGCCAAATTCGATTGTTCGTTTTAATTGCAAAGCGCCGGTTTTAACTGTCACCCAATGTAGCATGCTTTTTGGGGCTGTCAGATGGTCGGGGGAATCACCATTTGGAATTAGCCAGCAATGAAGCGTAATCAAAATATTATTTATTCATTTTTGATTGCCATTTATCCGGCTGTGACCTCTTTTTGAAGATTTTATTTATCCGAACAACTGCGTTTGCCTTCAAAAAATTAACCTGATATGGCCTGAATAACAATGTTCTTTTTAAATTTAGCATTAATGAATGTTTGTTTAAAAATAAAATAATAAATTAATGTTACATGACATACAAGAAAAATATGATTTTTGTCTTGAATTTATTGTTTTTAATAGAACCTAGAGAAAAGCATCATCTTTTCATAGTCTCTTACGTACCACATTTACATGCGTGTTTATTAAACTAAAAATAACAGTACCAAAAATGAAACTTCACACCACACATATACATTTAACTCTACGTTTAATTTTCAACAACAAAGCCCTAGTACGTTCAACATTTAAAACAGCAGCAGTTAAAAACATTAAGAAACTAAATCTCAAGTTTTTAAACAGTTTTTAAAATTTGAAACTTTAAATATATAGACATATAAATAGGTTCTTAATATCAACATATCAATAAGATTAAATTTTAAATACACAAAAATATTACTAGTATTCTTTCATTTATTTTTCAAATCATAATTAGTCAATTTCTAACCGATTGAACAAATGTTTTTCGCTTTATATGAAAACTTAGATGAATAAATATATTATATTAAATTGATTAGTAATATATAAAATATTAAATACAATTTTAAGCCCATCTTCTTTTAAAACAATATAGATGAGTAGGACTTCGTTTTGCATTGCACTCAAACAATTCTAGTTCCTTCCAATAATATCAAAAAATCCGTTATAATGTAAAGGACTAATTAAAAGCTATTTAAAAAAATTATAATTTATATTCCATAAAATAAAGATACGTGACGAAAAATTAAAGCCTTGAAATGCGGACCCGAATTGGGTTGCAACCGCGTGCAAACTCCTCCCCTTGCAACATGTTGCAGCGTAATCGCTTCCCCTTCTCGCAGGTCGACGGTGTTTGTTGTGCCGTTGCAAGGGGGCTTTCGGGGGGTGGTCTTCGAGGGGGTCCGACATGGTGTGGGCTCCCTACAGATTTTGCATTTACTCCGCTGCCTTTTTGGCCATTGCCAGGACTCTTGTTGCAGTACGCAGTACATGTCACCTACATACACACACGATGGCAGGCACACGGACGGCACACATGCGTGGCTCGTTTACATAGGCGCCGGCCAACCAACGGCGCTCGTCCGTGTCGCCTACACATTGGCGGGCGGCCTTGCGGGGGGCGGCAGTGGGCGGTGGTGGGCGGCGGAGGGTTCGACACTCTCTCATTCGTCGGCGGCAGCTGAAGGACCCCCTGCAGCCCCTCTTTCGGGCCATACAATGTTGCTCGTTTGGGTCTCGTGATCTCGGGCTTTCGTAACCGAAATGCGAAATACTCAGGAGGAAGCGGCGCAGGGGCGTGGCATTTGGCATTCGAGTTGTCGTCGTCGCGACGAATGCGTAAAGTTTACAAAAAATATCCTTGCAACAAACTGCATTTAAGTCTCCTGCTCTTTGATTTCATCTGGTTTCCTCCATTATTTTTTTGTTTTTAATTTATTTCCCTCTGCTGTTTGCTCTTGTTTCCTCTTGCCGTGTTTTTATTGTACCGCCCCAGGCCGTTTATCGGTCTCTTTGCCTGGCATAAATTTTAATCTTAATTAAATGCAATTTTAATAGCATTTTAAATTGCAAAATGATACCTGCTCGAAATGACAAGTGTCCAGTTAATCAAACCACATTCTTTCAGAAAAAATGGGTTCCTAACTGGGCATTTCAGTAGTCCCCCAAATAAGTCCTTTAACTTCTATAAATGTGTAGATTTGTCTTTAAAATAAAATCGAAATTAAATTCGTCCTCATTGTGTTTGACTTCCTCCTATTTTCCCGTTCTATATTTTAGTTTTTACATCTTATTTGTTGATTTTAACTGCACTTTGTTCTCATGTCCTAGTCCAATTCCATAAAATATTTTACAATTTATTTGTAATATGTGGTCATTCAAAAAAAGAACATTTAAATCAAGGTCTTTAAAAAACTATAGATTTAAGAATCCCCGTAATTTGGATTTAATATTGTAATTAAATTGTTTAGGACAAGGATAGTTATATATTTTCGGACATTGATGACATGATAGAATCGCTAAAATGTTTCTTTACTCTAAAAACTCAAAGTAGTTTTGTGAGTTACTTTTTAATTAAAGGAAAATTTAAAACGTTTTCGAAAATAAAATGTTAATAAGAAATATAAACACATTTGTTATGCAAGGATGCCGATCTTATCTATCTGAAATTACTTGATTATACATTGATAACCAAATCCGCAAATGTTGTCTTTTATATTACTAAAGGGAAACTTAACAATATTTAAATTTACAAATCTGAAAGCTGCTAAAAAATGTTTCCAGATTTTTATCAATGCATCTAATAAACATAAATATTAATTACAAATCTGAACGGAAGTGTAGAACATTTTAATCAATCTCTTTTTTATACATACTTAAAGACAGGTATTATTTTTAACTACATTAACCGTTTAACATTTAATTAATTCAAAAAGGGTTGCTAGAATTATCTTGCCCTTTTAAAACAGTCCTAGCAGGTACCTTTACCCCAAAACATGTCTGTGTATTCATAGCCAGAAAGTTTTCTGGCAATAGTTTAATTCAATTGAATTTATAAGCGGCCCATAATTATTGAAACTTTTCCACTTCCTTTCTCTGTTATTTCCTGTTAACCTGTAAATTTGCTGCTACCGGATGATGATTATTCTGGCTTAGACTTTTCTTTTCACGAATTCTCTGATCCGGATTAATGAGGTGAAAAGTGAACATTTTCAAATGCTAGAGAATTAAATTTTAGGGGTTACAATTGACTCAATAAATGAGTATATCAACAAATACGTAGTCTTCTTAAGGCTAAGAATAAAATTTTTACTCATTTTTATAGAAGTTTTACATTGACTACCTTTATGGAGTTCATAATTTAATTATGTATTATACAAAAAGAAACAAAACAAATAATCTTTATTTTTTAGGTCTTAGGAATATATTTCAAATTAAGATAGTTGTTAATTACTGCCGTCCACCATTTGCTTACCGAAGACACATTTCAACATATTTTGCAAACTCTGCCAGAACAATGAATAAGAATCCTTCTTCCAAGAAATCCGAAATCTAAGTAGAGCTGCTTATCTGCTGAGCTAAACAGGCGGCAGCCGAAAAACAAAACCCAAACTAAGACTAAGCCCGAGGAGAACAACAAACAACAATTCCCATAAAGAGACACAAACCATTTGGCATTTCCATCATGGGGCAACTCACTCGCATCCACATGCGGCATCGGCAGCCACATCCTCATCCACATCCACGTCAGCTTTCGACATCTTTATCCAGGGACGACGACTCATTTGGCTGTCGTCGCCTGTAATGCGAGTGCGAGGAATTTCAGGATCCCGTCGCCGAGTTCCTCACTCGATGATTTCTAGAAATTCGTTTGTTTTCCCTGCCAAGTTCGAGCAGTTCTCCTCTGACGGAGTGATGAAATCCTCTGACGGGATGTGCAGCCCATTTGTAAGCAAAAACATTTCAGCTAAATTAGTTTATGCATTCTGGGAATTGGAAAATTTCCTAATGAGAACGTGGCTACATATAATAGAAAGTTTTCTTAAAGAGTGCCAGGCAGGACTAAAGAGAGGTTTTAAGATGGCAAAATGTGGATTCCATTTAGTTAAAAAGATACATTTATCACTTAGGGGACAGATTAAAGATTGATTAGTATTAAGTAAAGGAATAAAATGCCATGCAAATTTCAGGTAACCCCTACTGAATTAAAATGGTAGCAAGGCCTTAAAGTGGCCTGCTGAAATTATCGCCTAGACAATCCACTTCCGGATAGCAGCAAACTTACAAGCCACCCAAAAGCAAATTCCGGAACAGGAAGTGCAACACTTGCAAAAACTTTCATCTTCTGCAACGGCTGCTTAATTTTAATTATGCCCCGCTTATAAATTCAATTGCGCTTAACAATTGCCAACAAAATTCGCTGGCTACGAGTGGAAAGTTCTGCGTTACTTCAAAACGAGCTAGACGACCGGCAGACGGAACAGTTTAAAGGATTAGTTCCTGCCGAGATGGAAAATTAATCCGAGACAAAGAAAAGCGGCTGGCCCGTTCGACATGATTCTTAACTTGGTTGGCGGAGTTTTAATGGGCAGCAGGCCACAGCTACTTCACTTAATGATGCGACAATTGTCCCAAAATTAAATTATTCAAAATGCAATTTGAGTGCCCAGTCCTCGACTCGAGGATCCAGACAAAGGCCAAAGTCCTCCAAAATAATATTTACTTTTGAAAAAGTCTTTCACTTCTTAGGCCAATAGTTTTTTCCCATTTTTAGAATACTGGAAGAGGCTTTAGAAATTAAAATTCAAATTCATGTCTACTACTTGTAGACTACCTTTAGGCGTAGTCCAAAAAACCTACCTTTCTGGAAATGAAATGCACAGTAAAAAGTGCGAGTGTACATTAATTCTCAAAAAATAAGGAAGTTGTTAAATTTAAAAATGTATTTGTGTTAAACACATACAAAATGTAAACATGAATTTTGGAAATACATTTTTACAATTTCACATTTATAAAATAAATTACTGTTTAACAATATATTTCTATATTATTACACAAAAGTTACCTAGCAAATTAAGTGCTGTGTGTTATTTAAAAATATAGGGAAAATAGAGCCACCTTTACCTAATCTGCGGCTCAAGATGAAATTGAAAATCGTGCACGAAATCATAAAATATTAATCGGCTGGCGGATTGTACTTGAATTAACTCCCGATTGGCCCAATCTATATGCAACTTCATTTGGCTGCGACGTGCCCGAGTTTCCCGCTTTTCTTGCATTTTCCCTTGGGCCGAATCGGATTTCCACCTTGACGATGCCAAAGAAAAACTAATTTCATGAAAATGGTTTCGAGTGTGAAATAATTTCCGTAGGAAAACGAGACCTGGCCACAAGGCGATGCGAAATTCAACAATAGTCAGGCATTCAGAGGCCCTCGGGCGAATGGAATCCTTTTTTTCCTGCCGCTCGGCGACTGTCACACTCGTTTTCCCTCTTGCCAATTAGATGTTTATAAAAATGTGTGTGCACTGAGGTGACGGGAAAGTTTTTCCATTGAAGCTTGGAGCTGGCCAAAGAAAATTGGGAAACCCTCTTTCTCAGCCTGGCAGTTCATTTTCTTTATAATACTAAGGCAATATGCTTTGAACAGGTTAAAGGTGGGATTTTTCTATCCTTTAAGAAAATGTTATTAAAAGAATTACTGCAGAGTTATATATTTTTTAGAGATAAAAAAAGTTGAGTGGCTTGCCGATATGCCAAAACTAAACTAAACCTGCTCAAAGACAAGGAACATTTTTCTCCCAGCTCCCAGGCATTAACCACTTTTCAGTTTGAAAGTTTTGTGAATTTAAATGCATGGCAAAATGTGCGGACATTTAATTTCTCATTAAAATATCGGAGCAGCCGCAGCAAAGATGACGCCGTCAATTGTAAAATATGAAAATATGCAATTATAATTTACAGTCTTCCCCGGGTGCTTTTTTGGGTCTTTTCGCGGCAAGCTTGCCACATAAATTGCGGAAATTTCCTCGGCTAAGGCAACTTTGTGTAGCGATATCCTCCGCCTCCGCATAAAGAGCGATGGCCAAAGTTTGCCTGCTAATCTTGGAGCTGCAACTACACTGCACGAAACTACAAGTCGGCAAACACTTAACAATTAACTTGCCTCGCACCTGAACAACCGAACACACGTCTTTCACCTGCCAGGATGCGTAATTTATGTTAAGCGCCGCATTTTTATGTTCAAACAAGCGAGGAAGCTGCTTATCATACAAGGCGAGGAGCCTCAGCTGCGTCCTCATTTTCATTTTCATTTCACTCGTCTCATCTTTGGGAGTCACGGCAAAAAGTTAATTGAAACACACGCAAGAATGAAGTATGGTGGAAAGAATTTCGGAGGCGTTTATGCGTCGCAAAGGTACGAGAGTTCGAAAGACATAAATTACTAGCCCTATATAAAGGATATTTAGTAAAATATAGTATATATATGTTGTATCTTTACATGGTTGAGACCTGTGTGTATTCTTTTAGTTATACTGTAGATCCTATAAATGTAATATAAAGATCATAAATTTGCTATTATATAAATATATATTTAAGTAAAAACGCAGGCATTTATATTTTTATTCTTACATTTTTAAGCAAATAGTTGTATTTAAAATAAAATGTACTATTTTCTCTTAATATAATTTTACAAATATTGTCCTTGTAATAACATTATATTATTAAAATGTGCCTATGAAAACAATTTTTTCAACTTAAAATTCAAATTTAAAAAATATTTCAAAAACGATTTATTTGCACCACCGCATAAGCATTGCAGAGTCTAAAAGTGCCTCAAGAACGTGTAAATTCATAGAACCAAAGTGGGTATAAACTTTTCCATAAATATAAGAAGCACTCGCCAACCACCTGCCTTGTCGGTTCCGCTCCACCTTTCTCCC
Source organism: Drosophila biarmipes (assembly GCF_025231255.1). Classification (NCBI taxonomy): domain Eukaryota; kingdom Metazoa; phylum Arthropoda; class Insecta; order Diptera; family Drosophilidae; genus Drosophila; species Drosophila biarmipes. Next base: position 19,641,170 of record NC_066616.1, on the reverse strand, counting down.
GGATTTCGGATGAGACCGTAATCCTCGAAGCTGGATATCAAAAGCAACAAGGCAGGTAAAAGGAACTCCGCGTCTTTGCCAGCAACGCACACTCCTTTAAAGTGAATAATATGCAATTAAATTATGCATTCGACAAAAAATTCCCCTGCAATAATGTAAAAAACTGTACACAATCACCGCAATGAACACAATCGCTGGATCGCATTTATTTAATTAAGAACAATATTACGCGGCAACTGGGTGAGCGGAGGTTTTATATTTTTCGGAGTGGCGGTGGATGAGCGGGGGCCAATTATGGCTATAAAGTGTCTTCATTAAATTATAAATTCACGAGCTTAACATAATTTGCATGCCAATGCATTTTATGAAGTACTTTGTGGCCATGAAAAACATGAAACCAATGAACACCACAAAAAAATGGAGTTAAAAAAAAAACAAAAACCCATGAAATAATAAAAAAAATCACAAAAAAAAGAGGAGGCCTCGTAATTGGAAATGGCCAGCGGCCTGTTGACACTTGCGGCATGTAAATTAACAGTTATTATTGCTATTTAAAAACTACAATGCAAACAAAACAAAGGCCGGCCAAACAGCTTTAAAGTGGCAAATTGATAAATCGCCCCGACAATCCGACAGTCGAGCCACTAAGCCCAAAACGAAATGCTGGGATTTTTATGCCAGCCCATAAATTATTCGCTCCGATAAGCAAAAACAAATGCGCAACAGATTTGCCCAAAACAAAATCTATTTATTGTTATATAAGCCCTCCCATACTCCCCACCATTTCGGCGAAAAGACCCGGGGCTTTGGCCCACGTTGCACTCGTGCGATTTTATTTATGGTCTAAATTTTTGATTTGGGTGGCGTAAGTTTATTTTTCAGCCGGGACAATAGAACGGGGAGCACAACATTCCAGCTGCCAAAGCGAAATGAAATTATTAATTTGCATGTGTGATTATTTTCATATAAATAAATGTGTGGAGACGACGGGAAAAGTGGCGAGCGTCCATTTTTTTAATGCCCTGCGGTGCTGAAAAGTATGCTACGATTGTGACTATGACCTAGGTTTTGCATGTGTGTGCGTGTTCCTGTGCGTGTGCTCTTTTTTTCTGTGTGTGTGCGTGTGCGGGACTGTGCAAATTAAATTTGCATATACGGCGCATGTTTTCTTTACTGTGGGCAATGCAATAAACAACCACACACAATCAAACGCATACTGCTATTTTTTCTGTACGAGCTAACTGGAAAATCAAGTGTTTCAGTAACATGAGTCCCAGGAGTTATTAGTATAGTAATTTAAGAAATATAAATATTTTAGGTATTTAAATAAACTTGTAACACAAATTTGGCGAAGCATTTATTGACTCATGTATTTCATAATGATAGGCAAAAAATTAGTAATTTAAACGCATATTAATCATCTGAGATAGTCTGTGTGGATAAGGTAAAAAAACCACGCTTATGACTTTTAAGATAAAATACCAATTAAATCTCATTTGCAGACATCTCTTAATTTAACAATTTTTTGCCCAGCAATTTGTAAAGCATAAATTTTGCCAGCGATAAGTGTTGTCGGTGGGGCCATTTTTCTGGTTAATTCAATAAATATTTATTTGCCATTGGCAAACATTATTATTGCTGTGTAAATTATCAAGCGATTAATGCAATTGCCCGGGGCACTCGGCACATATCCTTGGCCACAGGTTTCGCAGCTGGTGCCGACGAGCTAAGCAAACAAACTTGAACAAATAAATTTTGTACGTGCCAGCTATGACTTATCGCCATGGCCAACAAACACGGCCGGCATACAAATGGATCGTTGAATAGCCGAAAGTACAATGCCAGCAATAATAACAATTGCAAAAAGGACTCGCTCTCGGAACACACAGGAGCAACAAGCATTTGTCATGTGACAATGGCTGGCAAAAATCTACAAGCTCCGGACGAACTGGCCATTTCATGGACTGACCGCAGAGATAGCGAGTCCAGTCCGGAGTCCAAACTCCGGTGGTTTCGTTGGTCGAATGCCATATTTTATTTATGGGCACAATTCCGCTGCACAAATTTGCCGCCTCGACACTTGGCCACACTTCTGGCCAAGTAATAGACCCATAACGGAGATACGTGTTTGGCAAATTTGCTTGTTTGCAGCTTAAATTTAATTTATAAACTAAACAAACAGGAAGCATCTGTGCAACCGTTGATGGTGTGCCCCGGTTCCTCTAATCAATTTCAACGGATTTACAGTGGTCACTTATTGGGGCTAGTGCAGGAGCTTACCAGGAGTCTAGGGCCTAAGGTTCGCAGAGTTATCTCAGCTCTATTGAAATAGTTTTTTATGCGACAAATATAATTTGACCCATATAATAATTAGTTCATAATTTCTTTTCAAGAAATCTTTAAAGGTACCGAAAAGTATGCAGCCAAATAATATCGTCATTGCTGTAAAGTAATAATTGCCCTAATTAATTATTTGTATTATTATTTTTTGTATTTTTATACACCTTAATCCGAGAACATATTGCCAGAGTCGTCAAAATGTGCAACCTAAAGCGGAACCACTTATTCTGGATGCTAAACAAGAAAAGCAAACTATCTCTAAGATGCAAGCGGCACATTTATCAACAAATCATCGCACCAACTTGGAGATATGGAATCCAAATTTGGGGAGTGGCGGCTGCGTCCCACCGAAAACGTTTCCAAACCGTCCAGAACAAAACATTAAGACAAATCACTGGCTGTGAGTGGTTCGTTAGCGGCCAAACGCTTCACAATGACCTAAACCTGAGTCTTGTTGAAGACCAAATATCGTTCTTCTCAAGCAGGTACAACGACCGTCTAACTGCCCACCGTAATCGTCTAGCCCGGAGATTACAGGGGGCTATCCCAATTCGCAGGCTCAAAAGAAGACATTTTGGGCTGCTCCTAAGAGACTAATATGAATATATTATTTACTTGAAACTAGTCGTAATTTGATCTACTCCTATATACCAAGTTGAAAACTAATTATAATTTATAATTAAGAGATTATTTACTTAAGAAAACATTTAGGTTAAAGGCTTTAATTAGATCTGTTCCTGGATTATATTAAATAAAGATGTTAATTAAAAAAAAAAAAAAAAAAAAAAAAAAAAAAATACACCTTAAAATTTTAGATATTTAAAGGCGGCTTAAAAGTATGCAGCATAAAAAATAACGTAGCTTCTCTGAATAACCCTTTTGTAATTTTGCATTAAAAATATCGTTGCATAATTTTAGTCACTTTTATACATTATTTCAATTATTTTATTAAATTATTTTATTAAAATGGTTAAAAAATGCAAACTGTAAATTTTACCGCTCATCAGAGGCAATTTCAGAATCGTTAGACTGACGACAGTGCCAACAGGTCCCCCAGCCCAGATAACCCCACAACCTCCACCCCACTTCCCACAATCCATTCTTTTTGCATTGTTATGCCGGACACGTCGACCCGGCTGGCCAAATGCAATGCAAACTTTTGAACAAATTAACAAATTTGCCCCAGCACACGGAAATAAAGTCCTATTTGCCTATGTCGCAGTTTGTTTATGCTGTAGCCTTAGGTGGGCCAGGGAATAGAATAATATGGAAAGGATAAAAAGCCTGAAATAGATGGTGCTGCTCCTGTGGCATTGGTCACACCGCAAATGCTACAAACAATTGTGTTTTTCTTTAGTAAATAACCGGACAAGTAGAACGGGATTTGACACTTTTTTAGCTACACACACACTTTGCGTTTGCGGCATGCAAATTTAATTGCCAGACGCCTGAAGGCGATTTTCGAAGCTTGGAAACACGAGTATTTGATTAAATTATGAATTTTTATTTGCTCGGGATTTGTTGCATATTAGATGAGGAGAGAAATGCTCCTTATATTTTTGTAAATTCAACACAGTATTTATTTATGACATCTTTTCTCAAGGAAACACTCGATGGCAAATGCGAAATGCAAATAACAACGAAAATCCATATTCTTATCCAGGTGCCAGCAAAAAGGCAAAACAAAAATAATTACATTTTAAATTGAGGAAAATTGTGAAATGTGATTCGTTTGATTTCGTGTCCTTACAGAAAGGAGTGCAAATCCTGCCGTGACTCGTTTTTCGGCTTTTCCGGAATCTCAGGATTGACAGCCAACCATGAGGCTTCATTTATATGTTGATGACAAAATCTGCAATGCAATCTAAGGCGTCGGCCTTCTGGGAGACCACCAATAAAAGTAGCTGGCTAGGCACTTTTACGTGCCTCGGATTAAAGTTAAAGAACCAATTCTAATATTGATGATTTCGACGTGGCTGCGACACTGAAGCCGCAGAAGAGTTGCACAGCCTAAACTAAATTTAAAGAGCTCGTTATTTAATAGAATATTACAAAATAATAGAAAAGGATTACTGAGAGTTTTAAATTTAAACTATTAAAAATCAGTAAAGTATTAACAATTATTTTAACATAAAAGTTTGAGTTATACATATAACTCTGAGGAAATTTAATATATATTTTATTTGGTTATTTATAAATGTATTTAATGTAGAGCTAACGACTTTAATTTCATGGAATGTTCTCACACTTTTAAACTTACATGGAAAAAAATAACAGAATTCTTTTCAGGGGTAAAAACATCTCTAGAATTAGCGCAGTTCCTAAAAACATAATAAGGTTAATGCAACTTCTAATTTGCGCAGCATTGTTGAAAACTCCCTTTGCAACAGAAGCAAATTAAAGATGAGCCACGCGTGGCATAATAAAGCGCAAGTGAAAAAAAGAACCGGAAATCTCATTTGTCGTACGTGCATATTTAATTCGAGAGTCGACCATGGTCTCTAGCACTGGGGTATTACTAGCTTTAGTGGCCGCCCAAGAGTATGCAATAAAATGCCATCCAACTGCCATAAAGAGCTCGGCAGACAAACGCAATTTCGATGCTGTGTACTTGAAATAGATTTTTAATAGTCCGACTGACATACACAAATAAACAGAGAGGAGGGAATGCAACTCCTTTCTGAACGGCATTGGAGTCCTGCTTTATGCCAGTCTTTTGTTTGGCAGTCGAAAGCATTTATGCGATTTTGTCGTTGGAGCAAAACACGAACTCCCCCTTAAACGCACACACATTTGCCACTGCAAATATAAGTTTATGAAAAATGTCATTTGTTTGGTCCACAGATATGAACTATTTATGAGGACAGAGAAATGAACAGCAAATTTGCTGTTGTCGAAACGAATTAATGTTTATGCTGGAAACAATTTTCCTTTGATTGTTGTCTCCCTTATTTTTGTTGATTGATGCAGTGCGTTCCAAAAGCTACTGAAGAGGTGGCGATAAAAATGACAAATTGAGGGATTTATGAGATATTTATATACGATAAAGTCATTAATAAACTGTGCAATTTGAATATTTTAAAAGATTTTTAAAGGCAACAAACAATGTGTTTTCAAAATAAAATGAATTAAAATAGATAGTAGTTAAAGAACTTAAAACTTTCATGAACAGCAATTATTTGATTAAGTCTGCAGCCGTGAAACGCACTGTCGTCGAGATTGAGGCACTTCGAAATGACCCAAGTAAATTGCTGGCCCAATATTTTGTGGTCTTTTTGGCCATTTAACAGCCGAACAACGAGCTGGCGGTAATAAAGTGCCAAATAAATGCAATAAAGCTGTTTGGAACAAGTCGTTGTCGAAATCGCAATCGGAGGTGGGGCTGGGCGATGGGGTGTATGGGGGTGCCATAAATGTTTTCTCTTCCGGCTTTTATTACAAAACACACTCAAAAACGGCAAATAAAAAATGCAAATAAATAAACGCAGCGAACTGTCGAACAATTGAAAAGTTCCCGCACAATGGAGTTGGGACTTAAGTGCTTACTGAAGGAGCTGCAACGGAATAGTCCTTAAAGCGAGTCCAAGGCTGTGGGTGGTTGGGCGCTGCAGTGGGTGGCATTCGGGTGCTTTTGGCACAACAGGATTACAGGCAAATTGCAAAACGTCTTTGCATGTCTTAAGCAAACACACAAACACACATTCGCCAAGGCTCACAGCCAAGCCAACTAATTTTATTGCTCAACACATTCGTGCCTTGTTTATTGCCCAGCTACTAGCCCCCTCTCTTTCACGCCCTCTCTACCCGTCCCTTTCTCTCTCTCCTGCTTTGAAGAGGAGTTCCGGATTCGTGTGCAAAAATTTTAACAAGAAAATTGTTTAAGTGCTCCCCGCCTTGAGTTTTCCGATGAAGGCATTCACTGGTGGCCAGGTCTCTTAAAGCTGCCCTCTTACTTCGTTTTCGGTGGTTAATAGCTCAGGATTAACGTACTGTTTACAGAGACTAACTCTATATACACATCATATAATAATAACATTTGAAATTTGATTACATTTGATTTTGAAACATTTAGTCAATAACAGCAAAAAAAGGAGTCTAAAAATATATACATATGTTTTTATAAAATACTTAATCAATACTTTATTAATATATCAAGGCATTGTTTAAATGTATGAAAAATGTAAAGCATTTTCCCTCCAAAACACCTAACATACAAAACATAGAATAAAATATTCTCAGTGCCCAAGTTAATACCTCCTTGCTTAAAGTGTAATTTCCAATCGAGTAGGCATACCCAAATAAAATCAGAGCAGGTTGGTCTATAGCTGACTGACATTTCAGAGCCTGTAAAATCAAGCAAATTTAAAGGGAGCTCAGTTGTGAGGTGTATTCATCAATCATGCCCAACATTTTTCGCAGCTTTCTATCAGATCGCTATAGTGGCAAGCAAGAACGATTCTACGAACGTTATGATGGTAAGCATTTTAAATAATTCAAAAATTTCTCCGTGATATCTTACCTACCCCAGCCTTTTTTCGAGCTATACCCAACCTGCCACCGATGCCCAGACCAAAACCTAGTAACAACATAAGGTTTACCACAAGGCCCGAACCAAAGACAAACCTCAAGTTTACCTATCTTTATGGTAGTAGGGAACCCAGCAGCGATTGGCGTCAGGGCGATGATATATCCATTGTGGACAGAAGGAAAATGGAGGAGGACCATGGCATCCAGTTGATGAGCATTCAACCGGCTTCCGAAAATTCGTTGGTCAGCCATATTATCTGGGAACTCAAAATGCCGGACCAAAGTCCAGAATTAATACCCAAAACCAAAAAAGGCATTAAAGTAGGCATCATTACGGTGCTGGCTGAAGCCACAAAGACTCGCTCGAGGTTCATAAGAAAAAGTCAACTTTTGGCCAAAGTGCCAGAGCCACAAAGTGTGGTGCAATCACCTCCGCCTCAGCCCAAAAAACTGGCGGAGAAAAGGCGTTTCAAACGGCAGGGCGAGCAATTTGAATGCAGCTATTGTGTAAAAAAATTCGATCACTCCTGGATGCTAATCGCCCACATGAGGACTCACACGGGAGAAAGACCTTTCGTGTGCCCCGAACAAAGTTGCCAGAAGTCCTTCGCCGATCGGTGGGTACCATTTGTAATAGTCATTCTGGAAATAAATTGGAAACTAGGAAAGAAATTAGTTTTTGTACATCAAAACCCTTTTGGCTTTACCTAATTTAGCCTTTATTAATTTATTCTTGCCTTGTAAATGTATTTTTATATTTTTCTTTACTTTCAGTTCTAATCTACGCTCCCATCAGCGCACAATGGGCCACCACGAGTGGCAACATCAGTGTGGTCAGTGTGGCAAGTATTTCAGCCAGATATGTTACCTTAATCGCCATTCGATGGAAGCCTGTCGGAAATATCTGATGAGCATTATGCATAAGAAGTTTTAGCTATAAAACATAAAAAAACAACTATAATTGCCATACTTTTAAGAAAGTAATTTGTAAGCCTACTTTTGTAATACTAACATTGTAGAAGGCCATGCTGGCCTTGAGGTTTTCTTTTCAAGCCATTTAAAGCAGCCTTTTCCGATGGTCTCCCACCTACTTACCATTTCAAAGCAAGGCACCTCAGCTTCAGCCTCGGAGCGGCATTTGGCCCAAACGTATTGGCCAAGTTTCAAGTATCGCAGCCCAGACCAAAGGCACACACTCTGAGAGACACAAACACATACACACAGCCGATGCAATTGCGTTCAATGCAACTAAATTGGCTCATTAGCAAACAAAGTGCGGCAGGATATTTGGGGGAGGGGCAAGGAGGTGGTTCCCAGGACGAGAACCGTTTCTTTGGCCAGCCAAAACATTTTCCCGAGGAGTGTCTCCATCCGCCGCCTCGTCGATTGGGCCAATCCTCAAAAGTTCCAAGTGCCAAAGTGCTGCGTTCGGCGACTAAATCAAACAAGGCTAATAAAAGTGCACTGGGAGAAACAAGTTTTAAAAACTCTCAGAGGAATTTATGATTATAAGATATTCTTCAAATGGACTTACTGTTTCACTAATGGTTAAGTTTTTCAAAGCAATAAAAATATTTGTATTTAATTGATTATTTAAAACTTTTGTAAACTTCTACCTCTATTTGCAAAATAATTGGTTTTACAAATTTGTATTTTTTCTGTATAAACCACTTTTTTATTTGTCCAAAGGTTGGAAAAACTGTAAAGGATATTTAAAATCTTTTTCACTCGGAAAATTTTTTCTTTTTTTCTAGGTTTCCAAAAGGGGTTTTAAAAGTTTAAATTTAATTTTAGATTAAATCCTCTTCTGTTAAATAAATGTTATCTTAGTTTTGAAATTTAAAACATGTCCTTTTAACCTCTTGTCGTTTGTTTAATAATCAAACCGAATTTAAAAGTACATTTTTAGTTGGGGTTGCATTATTGCCGCCTAATATTAGGCTCACGCATACTTCTTCTGGGCAATTATGATCCTGAATGGAGGTGGCTAACTGGGAGGGGCCTCTATCTCTTTAAGGAGACGACTTCGATTGCGGTTAACCCGGCCGCAGTGTAAATCCCACATTTGGCGGCAGCAGCTGCACGGCCAAGTGCCACGGTCGCAATGCAAACAGTTCGATGCAATTCGAAGGAAGGACGACGGCTAATGCCTTTATTTATGGTCGCCAGATAAACAGGAAATGATTTAAGGACCCCCTCCGAATTTCTCAATGTAAAACATGTGTCCACTAAAACGCAATTACTTAAACGAAGGCGAACAATGAAAGAGTAGCGCCAAATGTATCGTTTTATTTAAATATTTGATGAGCTCGCGTCACCTAATAAAATTGTAAAACACGAGCATTTTATTGGGCAACCATCTTCCGAATTTTCTTAGTCCTTGTTTTTTCTGTCGCTTTTCCTCCGGGTAACTTGGCTAAAATAGAAGGGGTGGGTGGGAAGTTGAACTAAGTGAATTTTTACGCCACCATGAACGCAAGTCGCGTGCTGCTGCACAAGAAAAATATAGAAGGGAAAAAGTGTTTGGGAGACAAGTGGAATACCCTTTCTGCACTGTTCAATATAATAATAATTTATATATATAATGGGACATAAATGTTATAACATTTCTCAGTCAAAAAAAAAAATCTATGTATGTATAATGTATTAAATTGAATTACTCAATTCATAAAACATGAACAGAAGGAACATTTTGAGATATCGTTAAATTTAACCCTAATATAAATGTAGTTTTCTGTTATTTTCAAAATATTTTTTTTTTTTACGTGTTTGAAAAGTATATTTTCATTAAATAAAAACGTTATAAAAGAGAAGAACGCAAAATACTGTGATACCTTTAGGTAGTGCATAAAGATGAGCAGCAGCCACAGGATCTAAGGCATCCTTTGCCGAACGAACGTATTTTTAAACTAATTTTCCAACTGGGAGCATTTCGATGGCATTTAACGTGCCAGCCATCAAGGAGATGGCAGGACACTGCTGCAGGATCCGAAGGAGCAGCCGAAGCTGGTCAGTTGAGCCGTAAATTATTTTAGCGTTTCAATTTGGCTAGAAGGGAGACAGCATCAGGAGCAGGAGCAGCCGTCATTGGCTCCCCAATATAAAGAATAGATATGCATTGCCATCTATCCATTGCTTAAAAGTTACCCAAAATGATGAGCGAATAAAGTTGACTAATTCAATTGGATTTGCATTTGCTCCGTCCATTTTGGGGGAATTTGTGCTAAATAAGTTGCTAGAAAATTGTGTTAGTTTAGGCTTAGTCAGCAACATACCAAAAAGAATTTAAATGAAATAATTAAAAAAAAAAGTACCAAATTTATCAATATTTTATAACGTCTCTACAACTATAATAAGGTTTTTGAAAATGGTACATCTTCTTCTAAATTTATGTTTACCGAGAGCAACAAAGTCGCACATTTAATTGCTGAGTAAGCAGTATTCACTCCACATTGACATCTCAATCAAATTCGCAAACTCAACAAAATGTTGATATATATCTATACATGTCTCACACAGTGATGAACAATATTTTTAGTTACGAACTGCATTGAAAAAATTTAGCTGGTAATAAATATTTATTTAACATAAATTTAAAAATTTGTCAACCATATCGCTGTAATTACATTAATCTTCAGATAACTCTGCACTTTTCGCCAACCTAACTCAGTTAATTTAGTTTTCCTTATTACCTGGGACAACTTCGTTGCCGGGATGCGAATGAAAATGTCATTTATTAGCGCATCCCGTCCTGCCACTGAGGGCCATCAAAACCGCCGTGCAGCTCTAAATTTTGCAGGTCGTGAAAGGAAACGTCAGCGAAGATGCATAGCCAAGTTTTTGGCTAAATTTATGGCCCGTCGTAAGCAACCAACAACACCCGGATACTCTTAACCAAACACACACCCACAGACATCACGTTCCCACCTTAAGGCGTACTTAAAGGTACTTCCTACTTGCCATTGAACCCATAAAAGATTTTACTACTGGGCCATGGGATGCATAACAACCAACATTTTATGGAACCGATCCAAAAGGAGACAAATAAAAACACTGCCATCGGGATACGGAATAAATGATTCATAACAGATTTTGTAAACAAGGCGACATTATTGAAAACTTGACATGCAGCTTCGACAACGACAATGTTTAAAATTTGGTTCTTCGCTTTTCCTAAGGCCGTTTACTGCACTTATAGATTACATAATTTACATAAATCCCATGACTTTCAGACCCAAATCTGCAGTTCCAGATTCCATAACTTTTGTTATAGGATTCCGATTGAAATCGTGAGGTGCCTCTACGAGTTCGTGATTGAATTCCCTAACATTCTACATTAAAACTGCTGTTTTTAAAGGTGGTCAAAATTTTGACCCATTTTCATGTTCGATTTTTCCGTAAATCCCATGACATTCAGTATGTCGACCCAAATCTGCTCTTTCAGATTCCATAACTTTACTTATAGGATTCCAATTTAGACGTGGGATACCTCTATGAGTTCGTGATCAAATTCCCATTCCCATTCTACATTAAAATTTCTGTGTTTAAAGGTGGTCCAAATTTTGACCCATTTTCATGTTCGATTTTTCCGTAAATCCCATGATTTTCAGTATGGGGACCCAAATCTCCACTTTCAGATTCCATAACTTTACTTATAGGATTCCAATTTGGACGTGGGATACCTCTATGAGTTCGTGATTGAATTCCCTAACATTCTACATTAAAATTGCTGTATTTAAAGGTAGTCCAAATTTTGACCCATTTTCATGTTCGATTTTTCCGTAAATCCCATGACTTTCAGTATGAGGACCCAAATCTCCACTTTCAGATTCCATAACTTTACTTATAGGATTCCAATTTGGACGTGGGATACCTCTATGAGTTCGTGATTGAATTCCCTAACATTCTACATTAAAATTTCTGTGTTTAAAGGTGGTCCAAATTTTGACCCATTTTCATGTTCGATTTTTCCGTAAATCTCATGATTTTCAGTATGGGGACCCAAATCTCCACTTTCAGATTCCATAACTTATCTTATAGGATTCCAATTTGGACGTGGGATACCTCTATGAGTTCGTGATTGAATTCCCTAACATTCTACATTAAAGTTTCTGTATTTAAAGGTGGTCAAAATTTTGACCCATTTTCATGTTCGATTTTTCCGTTAATCCCATGACTTTCAGAATGGGGACCCAAATCTGAACTTATAGATTCCATAGCTTAAGGTAAATTTTACCGAATTTCCAGTTAAAATAAATAATTAATCGACTTCTGTAATTACAATTTTTATTACACCTATTTACATGTATGTATGTATCAAATATAATGATATTCTAATCAATTTAAATTTATGTTTTTATAAGTATGTCATGCTAAAATAATTTTTTAACCATTTTTACTTTTTATATGTTTTCACAAGCTTTGCCAAGATGCGGAATAACAAAATACAATAAAAACAAATAGCTGTCATTCCCATTATTTTTTAAGGGCTTTTAATGGAAACAAAAGATATGTGTGCTTTAGGTGATAAACTTCAATATCTTATAAAAAAATAATATGACATTTTGTTTATTTTTGTTATAATAATACTATATTATAAACTAAATAATAATTTGTTTAATTTTTTAAGCGTAAGTTAACTTATTTATAAGTGCTAAAAAGTACTTGATAAATTATTTCTTAGTGTGTGCAGTGATTCACATTAAGTAAACGGGAGGCCAGATACTTTGTCAATAGACTTGCACTTGTTCCTGAGAAATATCGTCGAGAACAGAAGGCGGGGGCTCCCGCCCACGGGATCTTCGACATTCGCGGACATTTAAATACCAGTAGTAGAAATACATAAATACCATAAGTATAAAGACTGGTCCGCAGATAAAGTAGGACAAATGAATTTGACCATCAGTCATCGTAACGCACTGCCTAAAAGTAAAATGTATACTTTAATATTTCACTTAATCCTCACAATATTTGTTATTTTATAATTATTTAATTAATTGCTTACAAAAAAATATGTTTTTAATAGTTGTCTGCGCTATTGCGGCTGTGGGTAAACTTGGTGCTGGCGACTATCGAGCATCCGGGCGAGACCGACAGTCGACTCAGGGGCAGATCCAGTAGAACTTTTTGCTCTTCGATCCGAGCTCTTCGACGATCGCGAATACACTGATGACAGTGATAAGAGCAGCACACGAACGCCAGCGAAATCATTACTCCAAAGGGTATCAGCACAAAGAGATTGATTTCTGTCTTCTTCAGAAGCTCGAAAATCGTTGACCAATCCATTTCGCAAAACGACACTCAATGAACGAGAGGAGAATCAAAACTAAATAGCAGCCCAAAATGTAAACTTTTTGCGCTCAAACGTCGAATATTTTAATCTCAATTACACAAAGAAAAAATATGAAAACATTTTGACTTTATAAAATATAACAAAATATTGTGTTCGCTCTTATTAAAAAATTCAAGCATTAAGAAGAAGAAGCATTAAATATTAATTTAAAAAAATAATAAAATTAAACTGACTTAATATTGAAATTGTTATTCATGATTAATGTTGACTTATTTATATGAAAAAGATTTTTTCGGTGCTTATTTGGTTCTTTCAGATAAATTATATATTATTACCCATTGCCACTTGAGTTCTTTATCAGGGGCTTTGTTATATTTTTGCTCGAAATACAAACCGTCTTCTTATTTATCTCTTGTAGAGACTGTAAATATTTATAGCCATATAAGTATGACACTCACACGTTTTTTTCTTATTCCTTATATATTATAATACTCGTTATTATATAATACACCTTGAACCGTTTTCTTCATCAATGTAATACTTTAAAAGTAGCTAATAAATGAAATAAGTAAAGCACTTTAATTTTCTAGTGCATTTGTGTGTACTATATTAATGATCCCCAAGCTCAAGATAAGCACGAGCTTCGGTGAATCATGTAAGGCGCTGAATTCCCATCGCATTATGGCTTTCTTCGTCTCATTCCGCTGATGACGATCCCGAGGGCCGGGTCTCCAGAACCTGGGGACTAGCCCGACTATCGCAAACAAAACCAGCAGACAAACATACATGCGGAACTCCAAGTAGAACGCGGCGTCCAGACGCAACTCAATTCAAACTTTGAAATTGTGCGTTGTTGTTGACTGCTCCTGACATTTGATGCTTTATGATAGAGTAAAAAGCAAAAACAACCAGCACAAAAATAGATATATGCCAAATCACAACCGCACACACTCCTCCAGACTGATGAGCAAAGTTTGCTTTTAATTTAAAATTTCGCCGCAGAAAAGTAGATGCATGTGATTTTTTTGGGGTTTTCACTAAAGAAGCTGAAAAAATATTTTTGCAAGCATTGAAATAAATTTTCACATATGCTGAGATTACATAGTACAATTCATACATCAATTCATGCCTTAAAATTGAAGTTATTTGATTTTTGGTGGCTTCAGATATTTAAGCCGTGAGGCCACATATTTTCTACGAAGCCAACAGAATTGAACATTTTTTGAAAGACAAAAAATAAAGGAAACCAGTTGCAGTTCATGCATTGAAAATCCTTTTGTGTTGCTTAAAATTCTTTCGATGAAATAAAATTGTTTTTCGCCAACTATGTTCGGGGGTTTGAAAATAATCGGTGGAGTTGGGGAGTAAGTTGGAAAGCGTTGCAACAACTCACTGGCAAATACACACACCCAACGCACACAGAATGGATATTTCTCATTCAATTTCGCAGGTGTTTGACTCCATGTCGGAGGTGTTTTTCCCAATCGAAGGAGAGGGAAAGCCTTTGTCGATTTGAGGTGTACGTGGTTTGGTTCGATTCGTTTCGTTTCGGTTGCCATTTAAGCGGATTTTCAAATGCATCCAAAATGTGCAAATGGACCAGATACTTTGTGGACCGAGGCTTATAACCTAGGACATCCGCAAGGATTTCGATAATGATGGTGATTGTAAAGGGAGTGCAATGGCATCGAAGCCATGATTCAAACGCTTGTGATTGAATTGCAGATTGAGTTGCATGAAATGAAGGCTAAGTTACAAGTATTAGGGTTAAAGTAAAAAATCTTAGCCATGTACTTTTACAAGAAATAAGTTATTAAACACCATTTAATTTTAATGACTAACAAACATTGCTAACTCAACAAATCCAATTTTATTGTTTAAAAAATTCTATATATAAATGCTGTAATATTTAATTGGTTTTGCCAAAACCTTGTAATATTGAAGCTGTGTAATTTGAGGCCCGCATTAAATGTTACAACCGATATTTGCTTGCTTTTTGCCAGATACTTCCACCATCACACCCCCAACCAGCCCAATTTTCCACCGCAAACCCACTTTTATCGGATGAGAACGTGTTGCATACTTTGTGGATGCAGCTGCTGTTTGTTTGCCTTTTGCTTTCAGCATTTTATGATGCTCGCGATAATGATGGTTGGCCACAGACACATTATCCCCCACCACATGGCCACCCCAAACACCCCCTATTTACACCTTGCTGTTGTAATTAGATGCGCAAGTTAAGTTCGGGCGTGTGAAATTAATTAAAACTTTCGCTGCTTAAAGTTTCCACCGTCGAAAGAAAGTAACCATAAACTTGAAGCCACACATGGGGCGGAGTTGGGGAATCCCCGACAAATTGCCGCAAGACAATGAGGGGCCACAAAGTCAAGTGCAAGAGTGGCAAGTACATAAGTTGCCAGTTGCCACTTGCCGATTGTAACTTACAGCATAAATCAGAAATAGTTTAGCCCGTCTGCCCCCATTTGTCCATTCGTCTGTCTGCCGATTGTCTATCATCGAAGGCCATCAGCAGACAAGCGTCGAGTTCGGTTTCAACATCCCACTTACCAATATTTTTTCCGGTTGAGTTGTGTCTACACTTTTTGGAGGGTATTGTGATTTTGCATCGAGTCAGAGATATTAATATGATAAAGAATGTGTTTCAATGATTTTGTATAGAAACAGAAATATATGATGACATAAGATATGATATGATCTTCTATACATTAACTTTATTTAACTAGATAGTTATTTTAATTTCCAATATTAAAACACTCATTAAACACTTATTCAAAATGACTTTATTATAAATTAAAAATGTAATAATAATTTTATTCTATCTTTAAAAGAGATAGAACTTTAATTTATCTTAAAAAAGATACATTTTTCAAGATACCTGTAAGTATGTATATTGTTGTTTTTAACTTATGGTATTTGCCTTTAAGACTTTTTAGAGAACACAAATTTCGTATCTTCTAGATAAGAGTATCATCTACTTAGGTGTTTTTTGCCATCTGACCATAGTTGTTTATCCTTTGACCGGGATCCCTTCGGCATTCCCCAGTTTTTGCTCGATGTTGCTGGCGCTGTTTGCTGCTTCCTTCGCTGTGGCCCAACATGCTGCATATTTATGGCATGCCGCAAACGTTTATCTAAACTACATAA
The DNA here is from genome assembly GCF_025231255.1 of Drosophila biarmipes. NCBI lineage: Eukaryota > Metazoa > Arthropoda > Insecta > Diptera > Drosophilidae > Drosophila > Drosophila biarmipes. The sequence continues at coordinate 19,624,846 of NC_066616.1, read as the reverse complement.
AGCAATAAAAGTTAAAAGTCAAATAACTGTAGTACGGTTCCTTGAAGTTAGCCTTGTTGCTCTTTCGGTTTGTTATTGTTTTTGCTATTGTTCCAGGGTGTTGTGGCGGCAACTGCTGAAAACAGATGCCATCGAGTGGGTCTGCAGGAGCTATCCCCACACCGCGGGATAGATATAGTATCCTGGTATCCTTGTGGCTGGATCCGCCCTTTGGGAAGCTGAAAGGGAGCTGCCGACAACCGCCTGTGATGAGAGTCGTTATGGTTTCGGTTTCGTTGGCAGAGCACCTTCAGGAAGTGTGAGATCTAAATTATCTTTGAGGTGAGGAATTGGGAGATTATGAGGAACATATACTCTTCTCAATGAAATGATTAGCAAATTTATACTTCAGAACTCTCAAAGTAATCATGTTTAAGGAAGAAGATAGGAATGAGTTTGTTTATAAACTATATTTACTTATGCTATTCTATGCTCAATCCATCCTTATTTTCCCTAAGTATTTTATTATAAGTAAATAAACCGTTTGGCTCTAAAACTACCCTTTAATATCCTTCAAACGAATTCCACAACAAAAATTCGGTACATTTAGTTTTAATACTTGATTTGAGTTTAGTACCTGCAGAGCATATCGACAGCCGATTTGGCTTTGGCGTTAATAACCCAAGGTTCCATGTATCTGTTTACACTTACAAGCTGTCGGATCGAACTGCACATATCTATGAACTCGCCTGCAGTAGGAAAATGGAAAAGTTGGGGAGGAAAAGTGGGTGCCAGTGCCACACGATGGAGGTCGAACAATCCTCGAACGTCATGCACGTGCAGCGCTCTTGTCCTTTGGTCCTGCTGCCCGCCTGTCCCCACGTCTCTGCTCCTATTCCTGGCGTATCCTTTTAATCCTTTTGCCAATGCATCGCATTGCCTTGCATCGAGTTTGATTTCACACGCGAGCACAAAAACAATAATATTATGCCACAAACACTCGATGCCAACGAACATGGCCCATGTAATCACACTTGAGCTCCTCGCCCAGCCACACCAACACACCCTCGACGGGGAAAACTCAGTGCCACACCACACACGGACGCTGGAAAACTCACTCACACCCACTCGGCTACAGCGAGATTGCGAAACTTCATTATATGCCCGTTGGCAGGCAGGAGCAATTGTTCTTCACTGTTCGAAAATCTAGAAATTGGGGTATTATAAGGTGGTTTTTTTCAAGTTTAGTCAGTTTGGCTGACAAATAAATAAATTTTTAAGGAGTACATGAGTTAAAAAAATACAAAATATATCGGACAAAATGTTTAATTAAATTTAAAAAATAGTATTACAAAAAAAACTTTTAAGTATATATAAATATAAACTTTAGGAGACGTGAAATTGTATTTAAAAGAGGTCTAAAAGTATGCAATGTTCTATTTTTGGCCTCTATACGGAGGTGCTATAATTTCATTGCATACTTTAGTACAGCTTTTGAAAAGTTTTAAGAGTAAACAAATTTCTTTAACCCCTTCAAATAGAAAGAAAATAAAATTCTTATTTTACAATATTTAAGTAAATAGTTGGTAAATCATATTTAATACATTTTTGGGGGTATTAAATGTTATTACAAATATTGGTAACTGATTTCTCACAGTGCCTGACCAGGAGTAGCTGGTGCCCTCCACCTCCGCTCACCTAGAATCGGCCAGTTCTTTTCCATTTCTATTTCTGTGCCGGCTTCTGTTGCTGTTTCTGTTTGGCTTTGTTCTCGACGCTCGGCGTTGTTGCTGCTGCTGCTGCTGCTGCTGCTGCTGCAGTTGCCTTTCGCCTTTGGCCCGAATGGCATTGAGCTTGAAAATGTGTTTATTTGCCGGCACACACATCCGCACACCCGCACATCCGCATATCCGCACATTCAGGCAGCAAGTGCCTGCCATAAAATCGCTGAATCCATCCACGACGACGCAAACAAGCTGCCACACGTCGACTGTGGATGGGGTGCAATCTTACCACCTTATACCTATAGGTGCACTCGAACGCCCACCCATCGACATTCTGAATCGGCATCATCATTCCCGTCTCGGGGCAATTGTTGTGCATGTTTTTGTTATCTGCCGGCTGGTTGGCTGTAAGGAATGCTAATGCCACTACCACTACCAATTTCAATGCCAATGAGACTGCCATAAGTACACCTCAGGTGTTGGCCAACTTTAAGTCCTTTCGCTTCTGGTCTGCTTCACTTACACGCGGAAAAAAGGTTTCTCAATTGTGGGAAAAAGAAAAGGGTGGTGAACCTTCTTAGCTTGCTACTACTAATACTACTACTATTACTACTGCTAATATAAGAAATGTTTACACTTAATTTCATTGAAGTACCTCTCAAAGTTTAAAGCCTCTTAAAAAGGTGTACAAAAGTATGCAATGAATATATAACATGGTTACAACCTGAGTGAAAACAAAACGTAGCATACTTTTATATACCTTTTTAATATTTTTGGAAATTTCGAACATTTTTAATAGGTACATTTATTTTAAAATAATTTTTACTCTAGCCGTCCTATTTATTTTTGTGTACGCTGATGCTGATGACATTTATCGGGTTATTTCTTAACTGGCCCCGGCTTGAAATTAAATTCCATGGGAAGATCGGATGAAGAGGGCAAGGCTTTGGTCGTGGACGTGTGCGGCTGCCAAATGAGGAAAATTCAAGTGGCACATGGCACCACTGTAGATTCTAAAGGCTCCCTCAGCAGTGCGAGTCACGCTTTCATTTGCGGCATTGGCCAATATATCAAAGCACTCAAACTGATTGCGTTCAGTAGGGTCCAGAGTCGTTGCAATTGGGTCTTGCAGCCTCCATCAGTGTTGCCAAGGGGTTTTTATATTCAGATGAAATTGGATATTACTAAAGATAAATATGGCCCCGTTTACCTAATTTTGTAGGATTTTTAATATAAAAAAAAAATTAATACACTTTCTTTTATCTCTCAAAATGCAAACTATTTTAAGGAAGGCAAATATTAAAATTTATTTAAAGTACAAAAGGATATTGAACGCAAGTTTAATTACAACCTGAGTCCATTGTTAAAAATATCTTTAAATTTATCCTGGGCCATTTTCCGGGCTTGATTGAGCCTTGGTTAAGTTCAGTGGGACAACACTGGGTCCAGTGGGCCGTTGCATCGTCGACAGCATTATGAGACCCACGCGTTGCAGCGGCACGTTCCACATAACGAAGTCCCATCCAGCCGCCTTGTTTGCTGGTCAAATCCATCACTAGGCTGCCCCATGCTCCCTCGGTTTTAATTGTTGCATAACAATGATCCCTCCGCCTTAATTGGTGTTTCCCTGTCGCCCGGATGACACTTGGTGGAGCGCCAGAAGTGAGTGCTACATGCCACTTGCCACTCGCCACTTGCCACTCGCCATTGAAGGGCTTGTCTTGTGGCAATTATGTGGATGAACCGGTCCTCCTTTCCGAGCCATTGGCTGGGGTCCAGCTTTTGGGGGCCCAAACGCAGGAGGGACTTGCCCCAAAACAACTCCTGATGGCCGGCAATGAATCGTAATTAATGTCAGGCGATTTGGAAGAGGGGCTCTGAGTTGAATCGAAGCCAAGTCGAAATGTTATTACTTTGATGGTGCTTTAAGGGGCCATTATATAAGAATTATTTGTAAAGTAAGCCAATGTAAATTGAATAATATTAGAGAGAGGAATATATAAGAAAATAAATACAAAAAATATATTATATTGCACACCAATAATCCTTCTTTGCTCTGTAATATTAATAAATTAAAATCAATTCAACATGACTAGATTTCCCTCGTATAGCAATGACTCCCTCAGACCTTTTAACCCCATTGCTCATCCCCCTTGTTATTGTAATTCCCTGTTATGATGGACTATGACGCACATGGATTTGCCATTACTTTGGGGATGAAAGTACATACTGCTGCACCCGGCAGCTGACAATTAATTATATGCATTGTTGGCTCGGATTATCTCCCGGCCCACAAGCCCCGTCCAAAATCACCACCCCAGGAGCCCATTTACCCCGTGGAAATACTTTCCACATTTGTTGCGTGCTCACGTAACTCAAATGCCAAACACCTGCAGTTAACACGTTCTCCGGGCTCACAGAGCGGGCCAACAGATCCGTTACCATATCCCTTCGAGTCCCTCGAATACCTCCGTGCCGTAACCCTACTTCCGTAACCCTAGTCGTACCCCCAGCCGCAGTTCGTGCCCCTGCCAAATGGACAAAGCAGCGTTAAAACTGCACTTAAGTCAAACTTGCCAGACAAGTGCCGTGTGGAAGTGGCAAGTGGATGGAGTCGGCGGTGGATACCTACGGTTCTAGGGAGGCGGATGGATGGGTGGCCTACTGGGGTTGCGGTGGAACCAGGAAGAACCAGGAAGGGAATCCAAGCAACCTACACTTCAGAAAATGTTCGCCAAGCTTCTGGAGATTAGAAAGAATTTTTTTTATTTTTAAAATAATATCAGGATGGGAATCCAAAAGAACATTACTAAAGAAATGTTTGAAAAACTGTTGAAAATGTTTTTAAAATTGTATGTTTTTATAAACAAATAAATTTATTTATAAGGCATGTTGTTATTATTTATTAAAAACAAAAATTTAAAGTTTTACTCTTCCGTGTTTTGCAACTATTTTAACAATAAAGTTCGGATTATATGTCACATGTCGTATACGTGATTTTTGCTTTTTTACCTCAGGAAGTTCTTTTTATTTACATAGATCTTTTTCTTTATGTAGTAAACCATTTTAAATGACCTTTTGCCACGGAAAGTAAGCAGTTCTAAAAACTGTAAGGTAAGGTTCCTTAAACAGATTTTGTTTTCACTTTAAAAAAGGTACATTTATTTTCTTAGACTGTAATCACTGGCAACTAAACAGGCATTAAACAGCTGACGTGGCCGTTTTACGAGCGCCCTTCGGTTGTAAAATTTCATTACGAACTAAACGGTTTTCATGGCGTTGGCTGAAGAGCAGTGGTCATCGGACCAAAACCCACACTTCTTACTTTTCTCCGTCGGAATTATCCCTGCAGTCTCGGCCGGACTTTCTTTCTTATGCTAATTCGTGGCGCTCGGACACTTAGTTGATTGGTTTTTGTCAGAGACGTCGTCGCAAAGCGTTGACTGATTGGATTTTGGTCATTTGCCGAAGACCCCACCTCCTTCCATCGGACAGACAGTGATTATGATTACCAGAAGTTGCTCCGTTTTCCTCGGGACTTGCACTTTAAGTTTCAAAGCTACTATGCCCTTATCCATTATTTACGCAATAATCTGGGGTACATAAATCTCGCTTCGGAAGCGTGTCGGCTTCTCAAGGGCGTTTGCCGGCCCCTGTGACCTTGACCCAGACCCATTTTCCGTTTTACATAAAGGGGAAGAGGTGGGAGGCAGTGGGTGGTGGTGTAACATGACCCTAACATTCTGCTGGGAACTTACAGCACTCAAGCTTACAATTTTAAAAGGCTAAAAGTTGAGCGAGAAGGGTTGAAGCTTTTTAACTAAGATTTAATTGTTATACTATTATAAATATAGTTTTTAACTATTTTTTTAAGGTCCATCAAAACAAAGACTAGAGGAGTTTAGTGACTTTCATAGGTCAGCAAGTACTTTTCACTTCCTTTGGAAAAAATTTAATTTCTTACCTAAACATAAAATATAAATATTTTTTACTATTTAAATTTTATTTATTACATTAATATTTCATAATAAACGGGTGGTAATTTTATAATAAAATAAATTATAAGTACTATTACAAAGCGAAAAAAAATTAGTTTTAGCATACAATTTTCGGTAAATTTAGTTTTAGTGCCTACGTACATTTATATATATTACTCCATTTTTCACATTTTAAAATAGATTTCAACGTCTTTCGAAATTTTCTATATTTTTACCTTAGATTTAAATGGAAAAACGCTCTCCTACTTCACAAACTTAAATTGCGCGCCAAACGTAACAGAATTTGGGTCAAGCTTTCTAGTGCGCAGTTATCGATATACTGTCCGATAGCAGTAGTCAAAATGTCGATAACCGTCACCGGGGGCCCCAGCATCGATATCTCATTTGTTTTTGCCGTGCCGTTGAAACGCTTTTTCGTGTCTTGCTGACTTTTCGACTTTTCCGTGTGAATTAAACCCGAAGGGAGACCGAAATCAGCCCAGAAATACCACCTGAAGACACTGAAGGTACTGACCATATCCGGATGGCGAGTTTATTCCAGTGAAGCGGTGAATTCGCCAGCAGAGCAGCCGAAGGCAAAGACAACATTGGAAAAAACGTTTCGTCACGCTGAGAGAGCAGTGGAATTTTTTCGCAACAAACACAATTAAAGGTTGCAGAGCGCAGGAGACGGCGAAAAATCGGAAAATCAATTAGTGAATAATACGAAATCGGTGCAAGATAAGTGCCCGTGTGAAATTGCTTTTTCGGCGATTGGTTTTTCATCGATTTTGCAGAGGAAAAACAGGTTGGTTCTCGCTCTCTTTTCTCTCTGCACCCCACCCCCTAAATCACACTTCCTTTGATTTTTTGTTGTCTTGCAACTGGTTCTAGCAAACTACCGCTGCTTATTCTGTATTGTTTTTTGTGCGATTTTTGTGTTTGAGTTCGCTTTTTGGCCTTCTGCTCTTTAGCATCTCGTTCGTTGCGGAAATTGTATGAAAATACCGGCTTGTTGTCATCTGTGTCAAGAGAGCGGCAGAGTGAGAAAGAGAAATGGTGGGGAGAGCGCGAGCGAGGGTGACTCAGTAACTGCGCTTGTGGTTGTGTGAGGTTATGCGTGTCACACAGTAGCGGGCAAAATATTAGTAAAGGGGAAGTTAAATAATTATTTGTTATAAATTTAGGCTAAAAAATAGTAATTGGAGAGAAAATATTCTACAAATATGTATATTTGTACTCGTAACTGGTTCGGAATGTATGTATCTTCAGGTCAAAGTCAAATGTAACATTTTTTATTATATTTTATTTTAATCCTTTTTTTGCCATTACTTTAAAGTTTTTTTTTCTTTTTAAAAACACCTAAAATGTTCATCCCAAATATAAACTTTATTGAGTTACATAAATATGACCTCGGCTGTACCCACAACTGGAATTGGAACACACGCGTTGCACCTCGCCGACACTCGCGTCCAGCAATATTGCGCCAGTGCCCCGACTTGATTGAATTGCCTGCATTTCTCTTAATTGATACGAACTTCAAATGGACGGGTCCTCAATTAGAGGCGATTATTTTTTTCTGCTTTCCCCATTTCACTCGGAAATTTTCGCAGTTGTGGGTGCAGCAGCTGTTCTTTCAAATTCCCGCGCAATTTGCATTTTCAATTGCATTCAGAGAAAGGGACGCACAGCCAGCGAAAGATTATGCAATGTGCATTCATTTAGCGTGTTATCATCTATTGCAGCCGGTTGTTATTGCAACTAGTTTTGGTCGGTACACATCACCGGGGTTAATTTTCACACACTAATTCCTGAAGGTTAACCATAGTTTCACTTAGGGGTAAATTCAATTTGGTACCCGATGCGGAAGTATGCTTCTTATATCTCTTATCATTCTCATCATTCACTCACTCATTTGAGCTTGAAATAATATTTCTTACTTAAAAGATGGATTTTTGAGTTTATAGATACTATCAAAAGATATCTATGGTCTTATAATTCATAAATTACTTTATAGTATCATTTATTCTCATCATTCACTTACTCATTTGATCTTGAAATAATATTTCTTACTAAAAAGATTCATATTTGGCCCATGAGTTTATAGATACTATCAAAAGATATCGATTGTCTTATAATTTATTAATTGCTTTCTAGTATAGGTACACAACTACCTTACTTTTTTACGTCAATATGTTAATTGTCGGATAATCACTGCGCAACTTAACGAAAACAAACTGCTAAGAACTATGAAAACTTTAGTATTATTGTGAAATCGCTAATCGGGATTTAAGAACAAATAGCTATATAAATCAACACTTATAGCACCTACCCTTTACTATATTCCTTAAGCTTTCATCTTTTTAATAGTTAACACTTAATAAACATTGTTTATGACAAATTAGACAAAACAAAACAAAATAATTAAATGTCTATCGGTACTTTATGGATTTTCTAACACGATTTTAAATAGTATGTTTTTGCACATGTGCCAATTTAATCAGAGCTTTTTAATTATAACAAAGGTTTATTTATTTCCCCCAAGTAGGTTAGGATGGGTTGATTGGCTCATATGGTTCATAGGCGAAAACACTCGAAGAATTTCACATATTACCTGCATGCCAGAGTCGCGTGGCTTCGGCAAATAAAAATCCATTTAAAGCCCATAATAATGGGATTTGGAAACCGCTGCTAATTCGATTGATCAACGGGCTTTAAGGCGCAGAAACACAATGCCATAATCGTGCCATTTACACCTGTTCGCCGCTCAAGTGGCACTTGCCGATTGCCAATTTGCGTTTCTAATTAGTTGCATCCCGTGTCGGCAATTTATGCTCGATGCGGTGCCGCGCGATGCTCGCCCGTCATCGATGATTGCTTAGATAAGTCGTTTGAGTCCATTATACCCGTACTGGCCATTGCCCATGTGACACCGTGCGAACCACGTGAAATTGTCGCCCTTTCTAATTGCCATTTACTAGACTCACACTTGCAGCAATTGTTTTCCATTACCCGTACACTTGGAATAAAGTAAGGCGTGTTTTGATATATTTATTTTTAAATTCGAAGTCTGTTACTAAAGTAAAATATTCATGTTTACTTTGTATCTACATCATCTATGTATCTAACACCTAAAAATGGAAAGATACATTTATTATTTGATGATATATTTCATGTTCTGTACCATTAAAGTGCAGAGAACTTCTCTAAATACTAAGATTTATATAATCTTTCATGCAAAACCCAAGAAATACATTCCAGGCAGTCCCCTTTTTGAGGTGGGGCTGTGACAGTTGCTCCTAAAAATAGTCGCACTTGAGGCCCGATTAGTTGAAGAGGCTATATATAAATTAGTATGTGCCAGCAATCACAGGCGATAAGATTAATCCCAATGCAGGCAGTAAACATTCCAAACAAGACTTTTAAAAAAATTAAAATAAAATAATAAAACTACGACTCGTCGCTTGTTTGGAAACCAATTAAATTTTTAAAATCATTTTAAACCGAAAATCATGCTGTCCCTGCCCCTTGCTTTCCATAAAACACCTAAATAATTTACTGAGTTTTTTGCTTCGACCACATTTCACATCATGCATTTGTTGTTTGTCGAGAGGACAACTGAAATCTAAGCATCTGCCATAAATTTAAGCGCAATTTGTTTGTCTTGCATGTCATTTTGTTGTCCACAAAGATTTCGCATTTAATACGCTCACAATTTTCCAATTTGTTGTCGTTTTATGCGGCCGGAAAATGTTTTTAATGGGTTTTACAGCACGTGCCGTCTGTTTTTGTTATTGTCTCCGAATGTGGCAAATACGCAGCATAGCCTTTGTTTATAATTTATGGCAAGTTATTAAAGTGCGCAGCTGTTTTGTCTATGCAAAAGCCATATCCCAGTTCATAAAGAATCCAGCAATGTGCTGGATTTATGCTCGCCAAATATGACTGATATGTATGTTTTTATTTTTGTTGGAAAAAGAATATATTGCATAAAAGATTTCCTGGGATTAGAGTATATTTTTCTATTTTTTACCGCTTTTGTGGTTTGAAATGTTGGATAATAAAGATAAATAAAACGACAAACAGTCATCTTTATGGACTAAAATAATATTGATTTGTACCGATAAGACGTCACCAATATGTGGCAAAGACGTCAATAAATGCGATTTTAGCACATTTCGATGGCCGAACCTTAAAAAGAAAATTCCTAGAAAATAACCAAATCTAAGAAAACTTGCGCAATTAATTACTACCCATATATTTGGGCGACATTAACATTGTATTTTTTTGGCTGCAGTTAGATACAAATTTTGCGATCTATTTTGCCATTTCATTATTTATAAACGCCATTCGCTTAATTGGTGGCAACAGGTGCCACACCTGCCCCTGCTACCGCCGAAAAAAACCCACTCTTGGCTTCGGCATTATGACCACTTTTGGCACAGAAACTGGTGGCACCTCGATGCTGCACTCGTGGCCATCGGCTGCTCATAATTTATTTGCATGCGGGATAAGTTTATATTTATTGGCATGAAGATAACTTTTGTGGCCACATTCGAGACTCATTTATTTTTAGTTGCCTCCATGCCGCTCCGCCAGTGAAAAGTGGCAGCGAAATCGTGTCGTAAATTATTCGCACATTTACAAATCAAAATTTATGTGCTCTAATTATTTATTATTTATTCGCCCCCTCTTGAAAAATATATTCCCGATCTCTTACATGTCGATAGAGATTTTCGTTTAAATTTTATGATAGCTTGCGATAAATAAATGTGGATTATATAAACGGGGCTTTATTTATCTTTTATCGTATTTTCTTTTTTAATATTAAAACAATTAATTGACAAGTTTTTCTAACCTTTTTATTATCTTATTGTTACAGATTTCAAGAGGCGCTCTGGTAAGTAAATAATAAGTTATTTACTTGAATATAATGGAGCATTAGAAGTAGTCCAAAAATGCAAGTACTCACTGGCTTCTTAGCTCGAAATTCCATTCCTTTAAAAGGAAGTTAAAAATACTAAAATTAGTTGAACATGCTTTAAAATTTAGTCTCAGAAAGAGGAAGGACTTTGAGTTAGTTGTGTGATTCTATAGACAAATTAGTCATCGGAAGGGGGAATCTTATAATAAAGTCATTAGGAAAGCACAATTCCATAGAGTATAGCTTATGAGCAGACGAAACGCATTAAACTGAAGTGCAATCGACGAAACCCAAATCTTAATGGCGATCTAAAATCGAAATTAAATCGCGTTAGGTAAGGGTTCAGTGGGTTTCGAGGGGTGGGGAACCTATCCGGTGGGTCACGTTCTGCTCGGCGCTAATCGCTCAATTTGCCTCACTGCTAGCACGCGGAAATGTGTGGGAGGGCATGCGAAAGCGTTTCACTCGCGAAAACCCGGTGACAGTCATACACTGGCAAAAAACCACTAAACAACTTCAATGAAATATATAATTATATATATATAAATGAAAGTTTGAATATATAGGCTGGTTCAGAATATATCAAATTTATTTTAAAAGAATATTGTATTGTTTTTTAAAGAAGTTATGATATGATAAGTTCTTTAACAGAACTTGGAATAATATTCAAAATTTTAATCCTTGTGCTGATTTCTAAAACTAAGATCATATATTCTGTCTTAAAAACTGTTTTCTTGGCTGTTTAATAAAATAATATTGTAACTTAGCTTAAATTGGTATATTATGATAAGGTTTTCTGATTCCTTGGCAGCTTAGTTTCAAAACCATGATATTATTTCCGATGTTATATCATGTATTACCTTGGAGAGCCATGGAACAATTAGTTAGACCACTTCTGCAAGGTTGCCTAATATGATCCCTAAGTGATCTCTTGGTAATATTGTAAATAGTATTTCCCATATTAAAACCCGTTTTTCTTTGCAGTGCAGGGAAAAACGAGCACAGTGAGGCAATGCTAATTAAATTTCGCTAGTCGGGGCACGGCGCCCTCAGTCTTAATTTGTTTGCATGCTCGGTCGAGCGGAAAAACAACAACAAATTGGCATAATGATCTTGTACGATCGGCGGCAGCATGGTGATGATGATCATGCTGAACGGACTGGCAGGCGGACTTGTTTCCCCGCGGCTCGTTCAATTGCTGTTCTGACTTTGAACTTGCCCCGTTCGGTGCGCTGCCCGCCTGTAATTCACAATTTCTGCACCGAGGGATCGACAGAGCTCCCCCTGTACAGTGTGTAGTATCTGAGCGATCTGGGCAGCACTTCCTACCCACTCAACGTGACGTTCGGCGATTAAATTTAGCCACAATGCCAAGCGAAAGAACGAAACTATAACTGGGCTCCGGGCTTAATGTGGAACGACATTTCAATTGCGATGGCTATTTTTAGGCATTGTCATCTCGCCGTCTCGGCTTAACGATTTCTTTCTTTTTTCCATTTTTCTTTTTTGCATATTGAGGGGCAACATTAAATCTCTCGATTGTGTGGCTTGCGGCAAGGTTAAGCTGCATTGTATAACAAATTCACTCTGAGTAAGAGCCCCCTCCCAAAACCATGATAAACTTTGAGCAGTCAATTCTTTTCACATATGTATTACTTGGCTTTGTAACCAGAAACCTTAATTAACTTAACCCCAATTGTCTTAAAACCCAATTGTTATTTGGTTTTTAAACAAGAAACTTTAATTCGTAGTAAACAAAGCAATCAAAAATATCTGTTTTGAAAGTTATACATCTATCCAGAAGGGTTTCACTTATGAAATTGACTTGTTTTCGATTCATTTAATTTTCCCTTTGAATAATAATTTCGAGTAATGAAACCCATTATAATTTCTGTCATATCTCTTCCCCAAACATTTACTTCCTGCAATTTGCGCAGCACTTTGAACCCATTGAACTGAAATACCCTCGAACTGGGCAAAACAATTTGCGTCCAAGAATATTGATTTATTCACTGCTATGTTTTTTAATTTACTGTGCGAAAAGTGCTTTTTGTCGAGTGCAAAAGTCCCAAACGTCCTTGCCTTGAGAAACCGACCGACTGCGAGGGAAATCACATGAGATGTTGACCAGCAAATTGAACCGAACATGTGAGCTATGATTTAGCTGATGGGGGATGGCACACGGCAAATTTTTTGAATTTTTCAAGAAGTATATACGCATTTGTTTATACAAATGTATAGGGTTTCGCGAGCCAAAAATATATTTTAAAAAGGCTGCGAAAGTAGATGTTTACCAATTTGTTTTTCCGTTATAAGCTAGTGAAAAGAGTTGTGAATTTTATGCGGATTAATTCAAAATATACAACCAAAGCACATTCACTGGATCCCAAGTACAGTAACTAACCCGAATTTATAATAAGCATCAAGAAAAGCTATATATTTATTTGGTAGGCGGTATCTCAGAGCCCGAACACTTGGCCATAAATTTCGTCTAGTGCCATAGCCGCCTATATATAGTACACATATCCACTATAGTTTTTACTACACGAATTAGGTTCGCTGTGGTTCATTCATTATAGCTGGCCCCCAACTTGCTGTGGTCATTCATGAGTTTTCCCTCATTTTGATGTCACCGACGTCACGCCAGAGAGCGTTCGTTTCGCAAAAGTTATTGACCAACGCCTTGTACATGGACTATAATACCTTTTGAAACTGAAATAAATGGTGCTTTTCGGGGTTCAGAACCCATCAACCTTTGGCCCGCCCACACACGTGTCATCTACCACTGGGCGCTAATTAAATCGCGGGTTTTCGGCTTCTTTTTGGCGCTCTTTGTGTGTCAAGGGTTTTTTTTGTTTTTTGAGGGCGTTCGATCACTTGACTCGTATTGCCGGTGCGCATAAAAAGTAAGCCACGGGTACAGATATAGATATATTTACGATTTGCACAGCCTGACAAATTTCACACATTTCGACTTTCAACGTTTGTTGGCTTGCATACAACAAATTCCCTTGTTAAAAATAATATAACCGCCGAAAAAGGGGGGAAAAGAGGAGGTGCTTACCTATAAACAAGAATTTAAAAATACCCATTCTACAAGCCGTATGCAAATTTGTTAAAATAATAACAACATCAAACTTGCGCAGGTCTTTTTGGTTGAAGGAGAATTACCCCGGGTACAGAGATGCTAAAAACTAGGTAAATTTGGTAGAAAGACGTAGGTAAAGGTTTACTAGAGGTAGGATTTATTTTCCTAATACAAAAAATATTCCTAAAAATATATATATTTTAATAATAATGAAAGTATTGGTATATATACTTCTCATTACAATTTTTATCTCCAAAAAAGTCGTTAAAAATATCTTATTTGAGGTTGTTATTAAAAAATCACTGACGAACTAAATAGAACTAACGAGAACGTAAATAGAAACCGAAACTTCCAGGAAAATCCCCTGGCAAAGGCATTTTAAGTTGTGGACAGGGGCAATCAGTCATGCAAATTACTTACCAGCTGGGCTTTGGCCATAAAGCCCGTCAAATCCGAGCCAAAGTCAGCCGATATAGACACAGATACGGAGACGAACACAGGCACATGGATATGGATACAAAGGCGGATACTGAACTACTAACTACCACTAACTAACGCCGACGCGTTGATGGAGGCGGCAAAATTTCGCACATTTATTCCGTCGATCGGCGACGGCGCTTTTCTATAGTATCGTTGTTATTGCTCCGCCGCTGTCGTCGTGCTCCGCCATTTGTAGAGCTTATTTAATTTTTATTGTTGTTTATTGCTTAACGAAAAAAAAGACCGTTCATTTTAAATGTTTGATTACAACGATTTGTGTGAAGTTCAGTCGAATTTGTGATTTCCGCGCTGGAGGAGCGGCCACTCGGCGATCGCGAGCGATGCGATCTAGAACTGCAATCGGATCGAATCCCCATCGCAGTTCCGTTGATAACCCAACTCAGTCACTCTCGAGTGTCGCGTGTGATCGAAACTACATCCGCAGTGGAAATTCCAGCTGAAAAACATTGAAACCCAAAGAAACAAAGCTCTGAAACAAGTGAAAACCAGTCAAAATGCAGCTACTAAACTTGGTGTGCCTCAAGCAAAGTGGGTTGAAATCAAACATGAACAATCATTTTCCCAAGTTAAATATCACAAAAGCATTTCCCTTTTGGCTTGCCAAAACAATTTCGATTTTCCACCATCGCTGAAGTTATTTCTCATATGCCCCGCATTTGTCATTTCATAATCCAGAAATAATGCCTGCTCATGGCCTAATGCAAATGGCTAAATAAATGATACCTGCTTGATAGATAGGAGGGTGAATTTTAAATGCGTTTTTGTGTTTAATGGCGAAAACTGATTTCGGCCAGGGAATTTCCCGAATTCTGTTTGTGATTCATTTCCAGTCGGGTTCGGGATAATGAAATTAAAAATTACGGCCACAAAAAGCTTATAAATATGTCAGAAAGAGATTTATAATTTACCTAAGCGTTGTGACTCGAATGAAATTTAAATGCCTTAAAAACATGGGGTTTTAAAGTGTTGGAAGGGAGAAAAATATTGCAAATATTCATAAATTTATTTTTCTCATGAAGAATATGTAAAATATATTCCCCTTCCGCTGATTGATCGTTTGGAACCAAGAGCAAAAATCGGAACACGAAAAGATCTCAACCCGTAGGCTAGATGGATTTATCAATGCCAGAGCAATGAGTATTTTTCTGAAATCCCAACAGCCACTAAATGCAAAAACAAGGAATCAATTACTCTTCCACATGACGCGCTGAAAAGTCGCCACTAGCGGCCAAATTAAAGATCTAATCTAAACAAACAGTCACTTGGGCACTTGGCCATGTTTCGTACTCACCGCTTACACATTATGGCCATAGTATCGAGTCATTTGCGAAGAGTATTTCATTCTAGCAAACTGCAATTCAAAGTTCAAGCAACTCGTAAATGTGCCAATATTGAAATTATGCCGTAAAATGCACTGCAACATTGAAGTTTTAAAAATACTCACGAGTATTTTTATAATTTATTTGCTTTGGCAATTTGTAAACGCAGAGTGCAATAAACGCAAAATGTGTTAACCGAATGAGAATGAGATTTTTAAATACATCCATCTACCTGACTGAATGGGGATACATTAGCTGGATTGCGAGGCAATTAGGCAACTGAATCATTTTGTTTTAAGGTCGTAATTAGCCGGATGGAAAATTAGTTGTTAATTTAGTAGTAGTACAAACTGCTCATTAATAGAAAATACTACTATTTTTCCCAGTCTTTAATAAAACTATCTATTTCATTTCCTAAAAAAAATTATATATTACATTTAAACTTATAAAAGAAAGAATGATTATATAAGGAATAAAACAACAAAAAATACAGCAGCCCAAGAACATGTTTCCGAATATCTTAAAAATAGTTCTTATGCTTATCGAAAAGTATTTCCTATTCGACTGCTCCTTCATTTTCCGATCCATTTGGATTTATACGCACTGCGGGGATGACGATCACCTTTTCGCTTGCCAGCCCCAAAAACCCGCCCCCTTTCGCCGCCCCTCGAGACTGTTTGCCATGGCCGAACTGCATTGGAAATTATATGCAAATAGAAAAACGAGACGGAGACGTTCTAAAAATAAACGCACCACGCAAAAATCGGCATTGTGTGTGTGCGAATATCTTATTTTTATAAGTCTTCAGTCTTCTGCGGTCTTCGACGATGGCGCATTTTTATGCAGAGCAGAAAAGAATTTCACGCTATGGCCAATGCAAACTGCCGATCCCATAATCCACCTATAGATACAAAGATACAATGTATCTATACGTCTGCCTGGGCTCTGTGGCTGGGCTTTTGTGGATGCAATCTACGAATTTTCCATGATGACTGTATGGCGCTTGGAGTGCCCCCCACAAATTAACCCCCCTCCCATTCAGTTAACCCAGTTATCTTACCCACGGAGATAGCGAAATGGAAGAGGCAGAGAAAAAGAGCGGCAGATACAGATACTGGAGTCCACTTTTGTATCTGGGTGCGGTATGGAAAGCACACACGTCTGTTGTATCTATGCTCCCCTTTTTGGGACTTTCGGTCTTTATTGTTGCTAATTGTTTTCGCCTGTTGTTATTATTGCCGCTGGAAACGTTTTTAACTTATCGTGCGCGTCAGAGCTGATAAAATCCGAGTACACAAGGTGGGGGGGGGGGGGGGGTAAATTGAGTGGGGGCAAGCCAGGGGAAAACCTTACAAATGGTAATGTCGGCCATGCCGACATTGCAGCATTGACTTTTTCACATGCAAATAGTATTTTACTAATATTGTATCTCATTGCTTTTTTCCAATTCTTAAATGCAAGTTCATTTTTACAATATTTTACATGTATTAAATGTTTACTTTTTTTACATTTTTCTATAACATCTTTTTTTTTAATTTTGAAGTGAAAGCTTGTTTTGATCTATGACACCCACTGTGCGACAGCTTAACCCGCTCTGGTGCTCTTTGCCTCTCTTCTTCCTCATTCTTTTCTTCGTGCAACCGCAGACCGGCGCCTCGCTACCACCATCACCCTACCTCCCCTTTGCGCGCTGTTGATATTTGCTCAATACATTTATTTTTGTATTTTTCTAGTTTCGGGTTATAATATAATATTAATACACTTCACCCTTTTATTAAAAACTACTTAATTTTTTCAGTTTTTCAGTTTCGTAAAGTTAAAATTGATATCTTTAATATACTAACGTGTATTCAGATATAATTTTTTTTATCAAAACTTGGTAGACTAGGGTAGGGTATCTGCAAGTCGGATGTCTCGACCCTTCTTTGTTTTTCTCTTATTCTTGTTGGCGCACTTGTTACGACGCCGGCGTCGACTGCGCTGCCTTGGTGTTGGCTTTGCCGTTGCGTTTGCTGCCCTGCTTTTGCGCGCTCATTCGTTGCGCGGCTTTTGGAACGATCGATTCGCTTCCCAGACGAGAGATCGCGACGGACGGAACGGAACGAAACGGAAAGGGAACGGAATATATCGAATCTGGAAGGCGCGCGTGCGTGGATCAGAGGGAAGAAGAAGCAGCAGCATCATAAATCGTGTAATTAACTCCTCTGCATTTTGCGTAAATTGTTTTGATTTGCTCAGCGAGAAATCAATAAAGCTCGAATGAAAATTGATTGAACTGCCAAGTGTGTGCGTGTGTGAAGTCGTGTGACAATGCTTATCAGTTGCACATGATCGAGTGTCTCTCTCGCGCTCTCTCTCTCTCTCTCTTCTGATATTGATTTATTATGAAATTTTTCTGCAGGAAATAAGAATATTCGATCATATTTTCCAGTTAAAACGGTATTTTCACAGTTTTTATCGGCTAAAAATATTGATACAATGTATTCTTGATTTTTTTCTATTTTCTTGTTCTTCACATATGTATTTTCTTTTTTTTTAATTTTTGTTTACAACAAAACAACTTGTTTCTTTTGCTTTTGTTCACTTAAAAAATAGTTTTCTGCTTAAATTAGCTTTCTTATTCTGCCTTTTGGTTGCCAAGTGTTTTTTAGAGGCCATTTCCTGTCTCCCTCTCTCTTTGCACTTTGTTTGTTGTGTAAACATTTAGTTTTTTTTTTCCTGGCGCATTATTCTCTATTTGACTTGGCCTAAGTGTTAAATTGCGAAGTTCGCTACGTATTCCCATTTTGTTGGCCCAAAAAGTTAGTTGGCTTAATTAAGTGGCACATGACACGTCCGATAACTGGAATCGCGTTTTCTTTATCGCTGCTGTCGTAGTTATCGAATTGCGGTATTCTTTTACCGTTCTCTACCGCAGGCTTATCGTGTTTTCGAGATGTAATCAAAAGAGAAGAGACGGGGAATAGCAGGAATTGTAAACATTTTAGCTTGAAAACTTAATTACAATTTCCACACACACTTTATCTATGTTGTAGCTGGGTTATTTTGGTTGTTGTTTTTATTTGCTGCTATAAATAGCTCAATGCGGTCATTGGTCCCGCTCGCACATTCTTCGCTCTTTCTCTGCCCTCTCCCTCTTTCATTCATTCCATTCCATGCGATTGAACTTTTTTCTATGCTGCTTGGTGTAAGAGAGCGGTAGATCTTAAGAGAGAGCAGATATCACAGATACAGTCGAGGGCGTCCAAAGTTGAACGCTCGCTGAACAGTGGTGTCCCGAAAAATTTGGTACACTTTGCACATTATATTCATGAAACGAAATCTTATCAGCGAAAACGTGGAAAAATTTAGCATAAAGCCCGAGGGGGCTGGGGCGGTACAATTCAATTCCCCAGTACGGCATGTGTCGGGCGTTAAACGTTTGTGTTTTTTTCTTCCAAAACGTGTCGGGGTAATTCCCCTCGCAACAATAAAATCATTTTGTTTTTGGGTTTATTTTTATTTCGCTAAATTATTCTTTGTAGATATGACCAGATTTTATCAGTGAATAATTTGGAATATTATGAATGCACGTTCTCAGAACCGGCTACGATTATAAGTTATTTAGATAGTGTTCTGGCTTTTACATTTTAACAAGAAATTACTCTGTATTCATTAAAAGTAACTAAAAATGATCAATCCAAAATGATGTTATTACTAATCGATTTCTCACAGAACACCATCGAATATTTCAAAAAAATCCATATTAGATTCCTTCCACACCTTGCCCTTGTCTCCTGGTTTCCTCGTTATCTTTCTGCTTTATACAACTCGACTTCCTCTGAAAAACCCCGAGTCTTCCTTGAGCATCTCGTTGATCATCTCCCCCGTAGTCGTTTGCTTTTTTAACGATAAACCAAGGCAAGGCCCCTACTTTACCCCGTTCTGATTTCTTCTCCTCTTGCAGAGGTGGCACACATCGCCAACAACAACAACAACAACCAGAATCCAAGCAAAGAATCTCACGAAAGAGATCCGAAGGATACAGGAATCTTTGGTTGCTTTGCCAAGAAGGAAGATCAGCAGCAGCTCAATCCCAAAAAGGAACACTCCGAAGGACACAGAGAAAGTTCCCACTCGGGCAGCTACAAAGTACAGAGAAAGGAGCAAGAGCAGCAGAGGGAATCGGAAAACGAGCATCCATCCGTTTACCGGCAGCAGGACGAGGAGTTTCATCCGATACAGAAAGAGGAGGAGGAGTTTCATCCCACAGAAAGGGAGAAGCCCCATAGAATATCCCCGCCAATATCGAAGCAGCCCCGTCCGCGAAATACGACGAGATCGCAAAGTCAGCCGGCCATAAACAACCGACGACGTCCAGGAACCCCGCCACCACACACAACCGCCGCTGGAAACGGAACCGGAAGCAGGAGCATGACCTCCATACCCGCCAATCTGTCTAGCAATAATGTGGCTGGAGCGGCAACCCTGGCAGGTGCTGCCGTGCCGCCAGAGAAACAGCCGTGGCCCAACTCCAAGGACGATTACGAGCTGAGGGATGTGATTGGCGTGGGAGCCACAGCCGTGGTCCATGGCGCCTACTGCATACCCAGGAACGAGAAGTGCGCCATCAAGCGCATCAACCTCGAGAAGTGGAACACGTCCATGGACGAGCTGCTCAAGGAGATTCAGGCCATGTCCTCTTGTTTCCACGAGAACGTGGTGACCTATCACACCTCGTTTGTGGTGAGGGAAGAGCTCTGGCTGGTGCTGCGTCTCCTGGAAGGTGGCTCCCTGCTGGACATCATCAAGCACAAGATGCGGACGGCGAATTGCAAACAGGGCGTCTTCGACGAGGCCACCATAGCCACAGTGCTCAAGGAGGTGCTCAAGGGACTGGAGTACTTCCACTCCAACGGGCAGATTCACCGAGACATCAAGGCGGGCAACATCCTGATTGGCGATGATGGCACCATCCAAATCGCCGACTTCGGCGTGAGTGCCTGGCTGGCCACTGGCCGGGATTTGTCCAGGCAGAAGGTGCGCCACACCTTTGTGGGCACACCCTGCTGGATGGCCCCCGAGGTGATGGAGCAGGATCATGGCTATGACTTCAAGGCGGACATCTGGTCCTTCGGCATCACAGCCATCGAAATGGCCACGGGCACGGCACCCTATCACAAATACCCGCCCATGAAGGTGCTTATGCTGACCCTGCAGAACGATCCGCCCACCCTGGACACGGGTGCGGATGACAAGGACCAGTACAAGGCCTATGGCAAGACATTCCGCAAGATGATCGTCGAGTGCTTGCAAAAGGAGCCGTCGAAGAGGCCCACGGCCAGTGAGCTGCTGAAGCACGCCTTCTTCAAGAAGGCCAAGGATCGCAAGTATCTCACCCAGACGTTGCTGCAATCCGGACCCAGCCTGGAGACCAGGGTGCACAAGGCGGCGAAACGACAGCCCGGTGCATCGGGTCGTTTGCATCGCACGGTGACGGGCGAATGGGTGTGGTCCAGCGAAGAGGAGGACAATGGCGGCTCTGTGTCCGGCTCGGGATCTGGCGGTGGACGAAAACACCCCTCTTCGGACTCGGACTCCGAGGACAGGCCCATAAACCGGTTGGAGAGGGCCGACTCCTCGGACAGCGACCAGGAAGAACCGTCTCCCGAAATAACGCATAGTGTTTCTTCAGCCACAGTGACGCCTGGAGCTCCCGCAGCAGCGCCCGCTGCCGCCGCCCAAGAGCTAACAGCTGGCCTGGCTCAGCTACCATTACCCAGCGATTCCGCCGGCGAGGCGCCCCCAGTCAATCTTGTCCTGCGCATGCGCAACTTGCGTCGCGAACTCCACGACATTCGCTTCGAGTTCGTGGTGGGCAAGGATACGGCCGAGGGCATTGCCACGGAACTAGTCGATGCGGGTCTCGTCGATGCCCTGGACACTCACCCGATGGCCCAGCACCTGGACCAACTGATAGCGGCCAGTGCCACGATGAAAACGATTACTTTCCAGCTGAGCTCAGGCGTGCAGCCGGGCGAGGTGCCCGACGAACGATCGCTAGTTGGCTACGCGCAGATCTCCATCACGGACTAGTGATCCTCCCCGGAGCACGGATCACAGTCAAGCCTAACCCATCACAAGAGCATCCCAAACACCACTACAGCACCAACATCCCCGATTGAAACCAAGCCAGTCTGATGATACGTAAGGCCAGGAGGGTTCGGGATCAGGATGCGGGACTCCCCAACTGGAGGGCCGTTGCCGTTTGCTGCTTTTAGCACTAGACTAGAACTAACTGTATATGCTAGTGATAGATCTTAACGCGAGCTGATCGTTTACTATATAGAGAAACTATCTATACAAAAGTATATATGTGTAAAGGGATGGGTCGATGTTGGTTGACATCGATATCGTAGAGAAAATCAGATTTTTGAAGCTATTGGTATAATACAATTTAAAGAACTTTTAAGAAAATGGCAGTGAGGAGATATAGGTGCTCGATACACTTAACAATCAGTTGAAATGTTACCATATTTATTTATCCAACCAGAAACTCGGCCCATCCTGAAGTTTTATATACGCCTTACCTACTATACAAATCCTTTGCGCATTGTAATTAATCCATGTGCCCGCTCTTTCGCCCCCTTGTTTTGGCCCCGCTAAAGTAGCTAAAGTAATTGAAGAATCGTGTACTTATTTGTTTTCGTTTCGTTCGTCCTTAAGTAGCTCTGTACATACACCGCCCACATATATATCTATATATAGCTCTTGTTTTTAATTAGCCCACTGAAATCAGTAGATCCTGATGTAGTCCTGCCTTTATATATCGTTTACCGATCACCGATCGCTCCCCCGCCAGGCGCCTCTAATTTATTCTCTAGCAATCTAAACTACTAATGTGTAAAGCCTAGCGCCTAAGTCTTGTTTTTGTTTTACTCTTATTATTTTATATTTTACCTTATTTTAATTTATCGCTCTGCTCTGTCTACCCACTGTATGAGTTTTGCATAAGATCGCAGGAGGATGTAATCTTTAGGTGAGGCCAGAGGAAGATGCCGAGAGAGTACAGGAGAGTAGAAATTATGATTCAAGCTCTGTAACTACCTTGAAGTAAATCGTAAATCAATTACTTTAAAAATGAATATTATTAAACATCATATAGTTAAAGAAAGAAAATCACAAAAAAAGAAACGAGAAAGAATTACCTTTTGTGTTTTTATTGGCCAATATTTAAGTTGAAAATGGAAAGCGGACTTATATGGTTTTGAAATTGGAGGGGGAAAGTTATTGAACGTGAAACGTTGGGTGATAGCCTTATAAAAGAAGTAACCTTTAAAATTTCTAAAGAATCAGCATGTTTAAAATATGAATTTTAAGCTCTCAATTTCCTAGAGGTGTTGGTGTGTTGAAAAAAAGACCTTTTCAATAAAATTGGTCGCTAATACCAAACCACTGTAGTAATTCAATTTTTTAGGAAGTAAACAAACTTTTTTTTAACTTTTCATCTTTATAAAACTCAAAGAAATGCGACAAAAAATCCTAACAGCTTGGAATAGAATTCTTGCGAAGTACTTTTTAGCTCTTCCAGATTAGTACAGTAAACCATCGATATGCTCACGTAAAAAAGAAGCCAGTGTTTGCCTGTAATTTTAGAGTTTTTAAAATGCATTGCTGGGCTACCAGCCACTAAACAAATGATTTTAGGCCTAGAAAAACACATTACTTGCAAGCGTTTTAAATGCAAAGACCTCTAGAAACTTAGCTATAACGTTGGTGTAATAAAGATAATCTCATGGAGTTTTAGCCCAGATTGAGTGTTATCAAATGTATACGAGAAACTCGAATTTGAAATAAAAATAACATTTGGCTCCTAATAATCGGGTTGTGGTCTATAATATCTAATAATATGCTATGGTTAAAGTATTACAAATTGATGAATGGATTAAAACATTTGTATTTCAACTTCAGAAATATTTTTTAATTTTGAAACACAAATAAAAAAAGCATTTCAGATTTTTCTATATTTTAACTTGCAAAATTCAAATCAATCAAGTCATATTATTAAAAATGTATTTTAAAGATCATAGGGCTTGGAAAATATATAGCTCAGAAGCCTTCAAGAGATCTGGGATGTGGGGCCTTTACTTTCAAGTTATCAACTTCGATTTCTGCTACCACAGCCATGTCGGACTACTTCGAGGAACTGGGACACGAGCCCACTGGGCCGGAGGGAGCCAATGATTTGGCCAGAAACTTCCGACGCCTCCAGGTGCTGGCCATAATGAACGGCATCGACATGGAGATCGAGGTGCCGGAGGCCTCCAAGCGGGCGATAGCAGAGCTCCCGGTCCACGAGATTCTCGCCTCGGAGGTGGACGGGGACTTGGAGTGCTCCGTGTGCAAGGAGCCTGCTCAGGAGGGGGAGAAGTACAAGATCCTTCCCTGCAAGCACGAGTTCCACGAGGAGTGCATCCTGCTCTGGCTGAAGAAGGTAATGCGGGGAGAAATATAACTAATTTTTAAAAATAAAAAAGTACCTTTATTGTAAACCTTATATTTTATCACATGTGCAGACCAATTCCTGTCCCCTGTGTCGCTATGAGTTGGAAACGGATGATCCTGTGTACGAGGAGCTGCGAAGGTTCAAGCAGGACGAGGCTAACCGAAGGCATCGCGAGAACACTATTATGGATTCCATGTTCGGATAATTCGGTGTTTTAATTGAGCAATGCATAAAAACCATTTTTGTAAAGCGGTTCTGGGTCAAATTTTCAGTTTGTGATGGAATAAAGGCGTTTTTGGGGAAATTAAATATTTCAATGGAAAATCGACCGATCCTTTCATTTGTTTGATGAAAGTAAGTATACATTTTATTTTAAATATCTTACTAAATATGGATATGAAAGTAAAAGCGTTACATTTTAAATCTGTTCCCACTTCAATAAGTATCTTTGAGTCTTAAGAGACATCGATTGATCGATTATAAAGTTATCGATACAAGCTTCAAGGATTTGCCATCTCTAACTCTTTCTCCTCTTATTCGCCGGCGTGCCTGCTAAAAAGTTTCGCGTTTGGAATCTTCGTGCTTCCCTTAAATATCCCCAAAATAAACAAGAATATATAAAATAAGTGCTTTTATTTCTCGCCTTCAATCAAAATGATTGCCGACGACAGTGGCGTAAAGCATTTTGACCGCAAGTTTGTGGCGTCCAACCTTAAGAATCTTCTGCGCTGTCCAAAATGCACGAAATGTTATACCTACTCTTATAATAATAATCAGGGAGAAGGTAAGTAAAATGCTTTAATGATAAACCAAGGGATTGTTTGGTTTATAGTTGGTAAAAATCCATTCTTAAGAGAGACTATTTTGGTGCCATTTTTTGTGTTTATGAATGAGGCGTCTGTGAACAGTGTTGCCAGCTTCAAATTAGGACAAACGCAAACAAGAAAAATGTTAAAGATCCTAAGAAATAAGTAAAGTTCTTTTTGATACCTAATAACTAGATAAATACTATTTAAGCTGATTTTTTTTGAAGTTATAAAATATTATTATGGGTTCTAAAATCTTAAAAGGTCAAGTTGTCATCTCTAATCCGTTATAAAGGGTTTTACATTACTCCATAGCTTTTGTCAGTTCTCTTTGGTTCGCTTTTCTAAACATTAAACATTGAGAAAAATATTGGAAAATATTAACGTACTTTTACTTTTTTATATCATATAAAACACTTTATTTTATTTTATTTTATTTTATTTCACAAAGCAATGCTCATCTGCGTACCAACCAACCTTTAAATATATAAATATTTGTAAAATTACATTTAAAAAATAAAATAAGAAACAAAAACGCATATAAGCTCTCTCAACATTTTGAATACATTTTTAAATAACTTTATACTCCGATTACCCAGAGAGTCATCGACCCTTTCTGCTGCCTTGTGGTCATAATCTGTGCGAGAGCTGCGTGTGGAGCAACCGCCAGGATCTGAAATGCGCCGTGTGCCAAACGCCGGCTTCCCCCATCATCAAGTCCAAGGATCCGGCCAAGAAGTCCTCCGCCAATGTGCGGGACTACTACGAGCTGAACTACCATGTGCTGGGGGAAACCAGCAGCCTTAGTTACTTCCGCCGATTCGCCTCGCAAACGACCAACAAATCCCTGACCCTCAGCTCCATCAGCGAAGATGTTGTCCAGGCCACCAAGTGCAGCGAATGTGGAAATGCAATTGCCAACGGCGAGTGCAGACAGTGCAATGCCTCCTATTGCCGCCGCTGTTTCGAGGCGGTGCACAACCACAGTCGCGTCCTGAAGGCGCACGTCTTCCAAGTCGCACAGGAGGCCCAGTCCCGCAAGGGATTGCGGGTGGGCAACCAGTTCTTCACACTGCCCACCAAGAATGAATGCCATCATCACCGCATGCCGAGGAACATGTACTGCCTGAACTGTAAGCGGACCCACTGCCCGGCGTGCATCTCCGTGCTTCACCGCGGGCACCGCACTAAATCGCTCTTGGATATGGTTAGTACAATAGGAAACATTGTATTATGATAATACCGTATAAGTTTATCCCAACTAAATACATTTTTGTCCCTTCAGAATCAACGTTATGCTTCTGAGATCCCGACGTCCTTGGATTCATTGAATTCCGCCCTGCTCAACATCCAAAATGGCCAGGAGGTAAGTGCTACGACATATTTTACTTACTAGTCAGATTTTATTTCACTATAGCTATAGGTATGTATACAGTTGCGTTTACAGCTAGCTATTTACAGTACTTGCTCGCTAAGAATAATTTAGGGATTATACAACCAACTCGCAGGCGAATTTCTCAATACAAATATGGCAAGCTCTTCATTAATCATCGTCAGAATGCTCATTTGCTACTATTCTTGATGGGCATCAGTTGTCCGGTATTTCCATCGGTTTTGATCTCAATCACTTCCAGCTTTTCCACGCTTACTTTTGTGGTTTCGCGACCTTTCTTCTCAGCTTCCTTGGTTTCCCTTAAGCTCTGTAGCTTATCCTCCTCCTCGCTGCTGCCTGGAGCTGTAGGTTCGGCCTCGAAATCAATCTCCTGTTGCGGCTGTGGAGTGGAGGACACTACGATTGGTTTGAGGACATAGGATTGTGTGTCCTGGGTGCTCGTGGGTGCCATTATGGTTGTGGGTGCTGTTTGATCGTAGGTATCATAGGTCCCTCGCTCTGATATATCATCTATTTCGTCGTCAATCAGCAGATTTCTTTCGGAGCTTTGCTCATAGACCTGGGCATTGATTCCACTACCATGTTTGGCTTCTGGCTTGTGGTTTTTGGGCAGTGCTGGAGTGGATGGAGCTTCAAGCGGTTTCTTCGCCTGCTGCGTGGCTTTGCGTTGCTTCTCCTGGCGCATCTTCTCCTCCATTTCCTGGAACTTCATGGCCAGGTACCTAAAGTCAATAGCAAATTAATAAATCATTACATTAATTAATTAATTTTCTTACTTATCCACTATGGGTCCATTGTAATCCTCGGGGAACTTGGGATTGAAGGGCAATATGTACTTGTAAAGTCGCTCGTTTAGCACATAAAGCTGTGCGGTCGTCGAACATTTGACATTGAACCACCAGTCGCAGGTCAAGGCAATCTTAAAAATATATATTAGTTACATCTAGAGTGTTATTAAATGTTTTTTTCTTCAGCTTACCTGACTGAATATGGTGCCATTGGGACACAGAAACGAGGCTTTTCCTCCGTTGAGATCGCAATAGTGCCAGACCTGGCAATTAGTCTCCGGATCGCCAAAGAATCCCTTGTATCGTTGCTTGGTGCACTCGAAACTTGTTTGAGGGATCTCCGCATAGTTGGGATAGTCAATGCCAGCTCTTCCAGTACTTGGTCCAGGATGTTTATCTATGAGAATTTGATTTCTTATTGATGAATATCACTTATTGAAAAGCTACCTACTTGGTCCCTTGAGCTTGGAAACAGCCTCGTTGGCCTCCTCGGATTGGGAATGGTGTTCCTCCTCGCTACCCGTATGGTAATCGTAGTCCTGGGAACTGGGCTTGTGCTCCTCGTGATGCTGCGGAGGATTGGCCACAATGGTTTGGGTTTGCTTTAGATTCTGGAGTATGCGAATCAATGTTTTGATGGAGTTGTCAATGTTGTCGGGGGTTAGGGTTTGTGGCAGATGATTGCTGGCCTGAAGCTTATGAAGAATTTCGGCCAGCGATGAGGTGCGGATATCGGGTAGCTGATCCTCATCCTCTGGTCTGAATGCCGGCGTTAATGGAGGTCGCTCATGGGCGTATTTGAAGACGGGTTTTAGTTTAATGGGCGTTACCGTAGAGGGCTCCCTATGCGGCAGCTCTGGCTGCTGGACACTGGGTGGTTTTCCGGAAACGTAAACATACTTCGGCGTAATCTCTACCGTGTGACTTGAGGTGGGCGGTCCCGCTGGCGAGGGCGTGGTCACGTAAATGGGACGCCTGGTGGCCTTGTAATTGTGGACTGGCTGCAATCGCAGAGTGGGCTGTTGGTTATAGAGAATCGGAGGACGCGGAGTGGAGATTTCAGGGTGCATTTGAGGCGCCGGCTGATGCTCTATAAGCGGAGCTGTTGTGGTCACCAGGATGTAAGCATGCTGCGGAGGCTGATGAGCCGAGGGACGCTCATGCTGCGAGGTCTGCTGCTGCTCCTCATCCAAGGATTGCCTGGGTCCATCTATCAGATAGTCAATGAACTGCGGCGGTGCTGGGGAACTAAAGAGATTATGAGATTTTTAGGGAGTTCATAGGGGACATATCATGACTACCAAGACAAATATAGAGGGGCAAAAGCTTTCAATGATTACGAATGTTTTGCAATGTGTTCTGAGGCTTATGAATGAGAAATGTAATTATAGCTTTATATTTCTTTGAAATTAAATCAAAACCCCTGAAAGACACAAGTTACTAAGATAATTAGTAGCGATAATCTAATTGGCTTTAAATTCAAAATTAATAGGCCTAAGATTTTTAAAATAAATTAGTAAATCATAAATATTTATAAAGAATTATAATAATGAAATAGGAAAGGGGACTTTCATGAGAACATACGTAATCGCAACAGACAATAATATTTCCTGGTGCGTCACTACTAACCGGTTCTATTCTTATTAACAAATTAAATATTCAAACAAATTAGTATGCCCATGGGGTCACTTGTTTTAAGAAAACTAATCTAGTGATTGTACCTTTTAAAATATGCTCCTTAAAGAAGATATCTTGAATTCTTCCTGCTGATCTACCCAAGTGGCTGACTTACCCAAGCGGCTCATCCTTGGCGAACTCGAGGCGCGGCGGCTGAGCCTGCGACTCGGAGTGCAACTGCGACTGGGAGTGCGACTGCTCTTGGACGTGGGCCATGAGGGCGCGCAGCGGGATGTGCAGCACCTGTTGGCCGGCAGTCGCATCCGGTCTTACGTAGAAAGCGTCGTACTTGTTCGGGTGATGGGTCTTGGTCTGTGTCTGGGGATGATGGGGATGCAGATGGGTGTGTTGCTGTGCCTGGTGGCTGCCGGCCAGTGTATTGCTTTGTGCCGGCACCACCGGATGTGAAAAGTCGTAATGCTGCTGCTGCTGCTGCTGCAGATGTTGCTGATGTTTTTGGTGTTTCATGCGCTGTTGTAAGTAAAGCACATATTTCTCCTGCGGCGTCATATGCGGATGCTGTTGCTGATGAGGATGCGGATGATGGCCTCCGACACTGGTCGTGGGCGGGGCCATGTTGAAGTAGCTTTCGTACTTGCTTACATGCCCGAATGTCGGCGATTTTTGATGTATTATCAATGCGTTTTTAGTGGATGTGGTGGCAGTGACTGCTGCGCCCGAGTCGGCCACCGAGACGGAAGCGTAGCCAATGCTGTGGGAGGAGGGTCATCATGCAAAGCGGTTATGTTCTTGGTTCTAAGCAAAAATGAGGCTACGGGGCATCGGTTTTAATTTATTTTGCAAGTTTTGGTAGTGAAACCTCTCGAAAGACTTACTTTAAGAGCTTAAAAAGAGATTTTAGTGACTGGTTTCACTATTAAAAATGCATTATTTTTAAAATCGAAGATGAATTAACTGTCAGAATTGGTGTTTAAATTAAACTAAAGTTCGTTATCACTTGCTTTAATAATTTAAATCCAAAAGCAAGTGTGAGCCTGTGGCATGGTGGTTGTAAATATCCCCGCTGATTGGCTTGTTTTCCCATTGCCCATCCCTCGCATTATAACGATATTGTTCGACAGATTTTTGACCTGAGCCCGCTGGCTATTTATGACATGAATTTGCAATTTGACAATTACTACAAGAGCATGTGGCCAGGTCGATTCTCAGCCCCCTTTTGCCCATTGGCAGTGCCTCCTGCCGAACATCGAACATTGAACGGCAATTGGAGACGCAATCTCGTTGTCGTCATGGATCTTACGTCACCACTGCAGTTGCAGAGACATGGAAGAGCGGATTCAGATTCGAAGCTGGAGTTGGAGAAGAGCGGACGGAGTCGGAGATTGGAATGGATTGGTCCGGTGCATTAAGTGCAATTGATTTTTCTGCCCAAGGCCAGTTGCATGCAACAGTATCCGTCTCAGACGACGGAATCCCAGATTCAGTTCAATATATGCGGCTTAAACAGATATATTTTAAAGTTTCCGTTGGGGTTTGGTAACTCAAATGTTCGAGTTTTAAATTGGAGCAAATAAATGGGGTAAGGTTGATATAGGAAAAATCTACAAAGTATTGTTAATATTTTACTACATTTTCCTCTATATTTATATCTTAAATTCATAAGTCGCTCATTTTTTGAAGTCTAATTTAACTAAGCTCACACCTTGATCTAGTTTTATTAAAGACTTTGTTTAGCAGTTTGTTTTTAAAGGCCTCTTAAGATTTATCAGGGTTTGCCAAATAAAATGTTTTGAAGGCTGTAAAGGGTCTGCTGGCATAAGTGTTTTGTGGGGTTCAAGTAGTATTTTTCCAAGGTACCCATGACGTGTATCTGTTTTCGGGGCAGCCACAGTGGCAACATTTTTAATTTGTATTCTGCATGCAATATGGCAATTGCTAGTGGAACACCTCACGATATACCAGTGGGCGTGGCTGTGAGAACTGCTGATCAAGCGAATGTTTTGGGTTTGGGTGTTCCATGAGATCACAGCTTGACTTACATTTGGGCTCATTTTCGGCTAAGAGATTCACGTGTGACAACCAATCTTACCTTGGATTGTTTTGCACTTGCTGGTGCACCGATTGCTCGTCCACCGCCTCCTCCTCCTTCTCGGCTCCATGGTCCTCCTGCCGCTGCTGCTCCACCTTCTCTCCTTTGCCCGACTCCTCATCAGATGATGACGAAGGCTGCTCCGCTGAGGCAACAGCTCCGGCTGCATAATCCGTAACGATTTGCGCTTGATGGGAATTTTTATAGACAATTTCTGGCTGCTTCAGGTTGTAATTGATGGTATTGGTGGAGCCCGGTTTGCCGCCGCTGCTCACTGGCGTATAAATAATGGGTATAAACTGTCCCGGCAATGTGTTCTGCGCTGTAAATGGCGTTAAATTGATTTTTGATTGTTTGCCTCGCTGGCGCTGCGACTGGGATGATGCCACTAGTCCCGGCGATAGTATCTCAAATTGTTGTGGTTGTTGCTCTCGCTGCTGGTGGTGCAGGAGGAGGTGGTGATGCTGCTGCTGCTGCTGCTGTGGTGGCTGCTGCAGTTGCTCCTTGGGTGACGTCGGCAGCGGCGGAAAATGCTGCACCGTCTTGTGCTGCGTGCGTGTAAATTATGAATTACGTGATTATTTATGCTTATTTATGAGCCAAGAAATCAATAGTAATGAAGGAGGATGGAAGAGGATACAAGTGCACTTTCCATACTCTCGAATAATGGGTTAAGAATTATATAGTCCTGGGAGAAATATTGTAACATTACATTTGCCTTGATGAGCTAATTCGTCAATTAGAATTGGTATATGTTTCATTCTTGTGAATCTAAGTAAATATTTTCTAAATATTCAACTTTATTAGAATTTAAGAAATTTCACAATTTTGATTTCTAATTTGGTATAATTTGTAATAACAAACTTATAAAATGGTATTTAAACTTAAGTTTGTTTAAAACCCATTGATGTTACACATTGTTTTTCCTTCTTGATGTAAAGAGACTCCCCCGAACTAATGTACCCCTACTAAGGGTACTCCTATTCAAATACTTGCCTTGTGCGTCGGGTTCAATGGCTTATAGGCAATAAAAGTGGCACCCGAATCGGTTATTGCCGCCTGCTCCTTGACATGGCCAGGTGGCGGATGTGGGGGCGCATGGGGATGCTGGTGGTGCTGGCCCCCAATGGCCAGGGAGTGGTACACCTCGCCTGCTCCCGACTGATAGTGCTGCGGCACGGGTGGCGGATGAGGGGGTCCCTGGTGGTGGTGAGGATGGTGCTTGTGCTGCGGCATGTAGGCCACCGGCACGGGTATCCTTCCAGGACCTGGTGGTGGTGCCTGCAGCTGGGCCCCGCCAGCCGATGACGAGTGCTTCGTTGCGTACGGCTGATTGATGGGCAACTCGGGGGCGGGCAGATAGAAGGCCATGTAGGGTATCAGTCGTCGACTCCGCTCCGAGGCACTTAGATCTGAGTCGCCAGTGCTACTGCTGTTGTGGCTGCCCCGGGGATTTCTATTGATTTGAGTGGTTAGAGGAACTGAGCCAGTGGCTTGGAGAAGGGGAAGCAGGTTGGCCACTGTAAAATAGAAATATTTGCTTGGTTAGATTTGCATAATTCAGGAAAAAACATGTATTAACCTAAGTAGAAAAGAAGGTTTAAGAAAAAGTATCAGATAAATTTCCTTCTTTGCCTGATGTGTAATGTATAATCCTCCCAAAAGATTCGGTTTTGGATTTCAAATTTGCTTTCATTCTAGTAACGCCTGATATGTGAAATATTTCATCATGAATCTTTACAATCCCCAGTAGCCCGGGCTCTTTCGGTCGAAGTAAATTTTGACCCGTATCGAAGCTAGACACTTTTTATATTTCTTTCACTCTTCATAAGGTTTGTAGGTTTTGTCAAAATTTCTGGACTTGAATTTAGAAACTTGAATACACAAAGTGGCAATAAATTATAGTTTGTGAAATCAACCAACTTAGGGGTAAGTATGTCCGCAATCTAAACTAAAACCATTTGCTTAAGGCTGATAAACCAAACCGCCTAGTTGGAAACACTTGGAAAATTACACGACACGCACGCCGGGGACTCCATAGCCATGTCCAAATACACCTCCAGCTCAGGGAGTCGCCAGTTGAGCACACGCAACTCGGATGTGGATGCACTGGCTCAGCGGGGCTACAATGTGGGTCACAAGATCGGCGAAGGATCCTATGCCACGGTTATAACCGCCGGCTATGCCGATGACGCCGGCCACGGTGTCCATTTGGCCTGTAAGATCATCGACAAGGCCAAGGCGCCCACCGACTTTGTGAACAAGTTCTTCCCACGCGAACTGGAGATCCTCACCAAGATCGATCATACCAACATCATTCAGATCCACAGCATCCTGCAGCGCGGTCCGAAGATCTTCATCTTTATGCGCTACGCGGAGAACGGAGATTTGCTGTCGCACATCAAGAAGTCGGGTCCCATCGATGAGAAGCAGTCGAAGATCTGGTTCCTTCAGATGTCCAAGGCCCTGAAGTACCTGCACAATCTGGACATTGCCCATCGGGATCTCAAGTGCGAGAATATTCTGCTCTCCAAGCGGCTCAACATCAAGCTGGCCGACTTTGGATTCGCTCGCTATTGCCGCGACGATAGTGGCCGGGAGATGAAATCGGAGACGTACTGCGGATCGGCCGCCTATGCTGCACCGGAGGTCGTTTGCGGGCGACCCTATGACCCCAAACTGGCGGACGCCTGGTCCCTGGGTGTCATTCTGTTCATCATGATGAATGCCAAGATGCCGTTCGATGACAGCAACCTGACCAAACTGCTGGAGGATCAGCGCAATCGCAAGTTCGCCTTCCGCCGGAAGCTGCAGGAACTGATCTCGGCCCAGGCCAAGGCCACTGTTTCGGTGCTCCTGGAGCCGGAGGCCCATGCCCGCTGGAATCTGCGCGAGATCCTCAACTGCGCCTGGCTGCGATCCGCCGAAGACTCGCAGCCCTCCACTCCCTAGAGTGTAATGGCCTGAAGACTGGATTTGCAAGTGGTTCCGTTGCCGGCGCTCTAGAGCCACGGGAACCGCCACAATCATTGCGAATCGTAACCTCACAGCGGACGTTGATTTCACAGAAATGTGTAAATTGCAATGGTATCACAGAAATTCACTGGTATTTTCTAGATAGGGATGTCCATCACTATCTGGAACAAATATCCCATATTTTTATTTTGTATGGTATTAATAAAAACGAAATGGCAAACTGTTTTTCGGATATAATTGCTTTAAATTAACAAATTAACGATGGCGTATTCCTTGACACTCCCCATAAAAATATATTTTCCTTTAGACATGCACTGTTTTAAATTCATTCGATATTGTGCAATCGATGCAAACCTTACAATTAAACGACTTGGCTGCAGCGGCAACCCAGAGCCAACGAAACCTAACCACAGAAACCAAGCGGGGCTGTCATAACCGTAAAAGAAAAACTATTATAAAATAGCATTAGGTAAATTTTCAAACAAATTTTTCTTGCATCTTTCCCCACTGCATATGGCCAACAGCAGTTTGTTTATCGTGTGCATTGTTGGCCACACTCTCCGCTTCTGTGGGCCGTGTTTAGTGAGCCGTGGCAGTGGGCAGAGGCACAAAAAGTCTCAAAGAGGAGACTCCCAACCCCAGACGACAGTAAAATGAAAGACGCCAGTGATGCCCCGCTTATTTTTAAAAAGGGCAATGGATGCGATTTTCAAATTGGTTAAAAGGAAGTACACTTATTAAACGTATATTTATTTGTCAATTTATGATTTAAATTGAAGTGTTCCCATTTTAAATTTAAATTTTCTAGTCATCGAACACGCCTAAAATTTTAATTTACATTCAACAGGTCCCTAAATAAGACATTTGAGTATTTGGCCAGTGATGCCCCGCTTATTTTTAAAAAGGGCAATCGATGCGATTTTCAAATTGGTTAAAAGAAAGTAAATATTTTAAGGTATATTTATTTGTCAATTTATAATTTAAATTGAATTGTTCCCAGTTTAAATTTAAATTTTCTAGTCATCGAACACGCTTAAAATTTTAATTTACATTCAACAGGTTCCAAAATAAGACATTTGAGTATATGGTTAAAGTGCTTTTTTTATGGTAGTAGCTGCCTTCTTAAGAGTGTTTTTTATGTCTTCGGCAGTAAATCAAAAAAGAGTAGGTTTAAAGACTGTTTTTAGAAAAATTTGAATGGGTAATGAGTAGCTTTTTAGCAAGTTAAATATATACTTATAATTTTTGTGACATTTAATATAATTATACCACATTGAGCTACCATTACTCCGAAATTAGCCAAGATCAGCCATGAATTCGTTTCAGATTAATTATGTCAAAGAATGGTTTTTAGAAAGGAACAGCACAGCAGGCTGTCTAAACCCATCAAAATGTGTTATAATTTGGGAGAATTAATTTTGGGTTAGTCTGGCTTTAGCCGTGCCATGTGACCAATCACTGTGGAACATAAGTAATTGTGTGATTTGCTCGTGTCGCCCGTTCCCGGCCTGTTTGGATTGGATTGGCTTGGCCTGCATGGCCTGGCCTCGCACATTCGTGTCCTGTGCGGCATGTGTTGCAAGTTGCCATGCCGACCAGCAATCTGCAGACTTTGGGAGTCGAGCCCCACGACAGTCGCACAATAAGTGTCCGAAAGTTCCAGCCAAATCAGAGCTGTGGGGCAGATAATTTGCATTGGAGAGCGGGCCGGGCTTAAGTGGCAACTTATATGCAAGAAAGGTCTTGTTGTTGCATGTGTGACACCAGAAATGGGGAGCAGAGTGTGTACACACTGTTCAGAGTTGCCACCCACATCAGTGATGGGAATTATCTGGGTAAATGCACAGGGTTTTACTTTGAATGGATTGTATAAAATGTAGGTTTCACTTTCATTTGTCATATACAGTTGGGAAAATTGGTACTTGATATAAAGATAAATATTATAATTATTACTTCCCACTTTTATTTAAACCTCTTTGCCCATCCCTAGTTTTATTTGATCTTTCAGTATGTCATAGCTCGGTTCGTCTACCACTTTGTTGTTTTCCTTATTGTCTGAAAGAGTTTTCATTTTACGACTCTTTTTCATGTGTTGGCCAGGTAGAGTCCCCACTCCGCACACCTGTGCGTATGCGAAATGCAATTTTGCATTAATTAATATAAGTTGTCTGTGCTGTGTGCTCGCATCCCGCCTGCGGGGCACTAAAATGTTTTGCGATGGCTCATCTGCCATCTGGCTGTGGCCAATTTCCAGCCAAGAGTCGCTCCCAAGTGGCTCGTATGGAATTAATTTTGGGGCAACGTGTCAGATTTATGCTGTTGTCCCCAGCAGTTGTCTTCGTCCCTCCTCTTCGTTGTTCGGGGCTTATTAGATCTGCCTTCCAACTTCCTGTGGCTCTGCTATAAATGGTATAAATCCTTTGAAAAATGTTGTATTTGCCTCTCGCATATTGCTAATCATTTTCTTGGACTCGGCTTTGGGATTTGCGATGGAATCAAGTCACAAATGGAATTGCCAATCACACTGTGTGGGGAGGACTCGGCCTAAAATTAGGATAATTTTATTGGCTCCAATGGCCAGAAAACTGGTCTTTAAAATGTATCTTTGAAAAATGTATTTCATGTTTACAAATAATTATAATAATTACTTTGGAAAGAAAAACTAACCCTTGAAAATATTCTTAGCCATATTTTTAAAATGATTTTTGATATTATAATTTTTTTTGCATTTTTTCTCTTATTCTATTAAATAATATTTGACTTTGGGAAAATATTCTTGCCTGAGGTTGTACTTCTCAAGCGTATGCTTTCGTGTATAAATACAATTAAAGACCCGAAGTTATGAAAAAAACAGACTTATGTGACTGCTTTTTATGCCACAATCGAACTCTTTTTTGTTCCTCTGCAAATTACCCGGTGCAAAAAAGTTTCCCAGGCTGGCTAACATAATTGTTTCGTTTCTTCAATGGCAGTTTTAGCCGGTAGAAAAATATCACGCAATGTGAGCCAAAGCAGAAGGAGGAAGTGCCTATCCTAAATAAACTTGTCATGGCCAATGGCACACCCTCGATGCTTTTTCAATTACAAAATAAATATAGGGGAGTGCGGCGGCGGCAGAATGTTGAAAATGCAATTAGGCAGCCGCGAAAACAAATAAACGCAGGCAACAAAAGTTTGAGAATGATTTCCGATGGAAGGAGGCAGAATGGTCAGGAGATGTCCCACCGAGCGGCCCCTCAGGGGATTCGACTTGTTATCGTTGTCATTTGTGGAGGCCACTCTCCCGAAACTTGCACATTTGAACCTGTGGGTTTTTAGCTGTTTCGCCCAGTTGTCAGTTGGTTTATGGCCAAAACACATTAAGCGAACCGCATAAAAACATTTTAGCCGCAGTCACAGGCGCTGTTTTTGGACCCCCCAGCCCCCAACCATCATCACCCACTGAAATTCTAGTTCAATTCGAGAGAAGCGCTCCAAAAATGTTTGCGGTCAAAATCAGAGAGACGGTGTGTGCCAGATATACAGATACAGATGCGGATACAGATACAGATGCGCATACAGATACGGATACAGATACTGATCAGGCCATATTTGCCAAGCACTTTTGCATGTATTTTGCATAAAATTTGCAAATGATTTGTTGAGCGCTTCTTATTTTGTGCAATTTTGATGCGATTTCTGGTGGGTGAGATGAGATAATGGTGGATGCCCCGATGGCGGGGACACCGGTGGACACAGGTGGACACAGGTGGACACCAGACACGGAGTACTCACCGGTGTTTGGGTTAATTCACTCGCCCCGGAGCCAAACATTTCACGCTTTTTTGACATTTCTGGCGCATAATTTGATTAGATTTCGATACGACGAGCGAATTGTTTTGGTCACTCGGGCTTTGTCGCTGGAGGATGGTGGGGGCACGTTTTTGGAGTGCCATCCTATCCACCTATCCTCTGTCCGCTGCCGGATTGTTTTCTAATTTGATTTGATTTGATTTCGGTGTTTTGCAGTGCTTTGTGGCCGGGCCCCCGGTTGGTGCGTGGTGTGCGTCGCTCAAATGCAATTAAATGCAAATTTATTGCGTAAATATTTACTTGAGCGTGAATGAATTTTAATTTTGTCATCGGCTCGTCGACCATTTCCATTTACCGTTTGGCCACCCATTTCTAATTTTTCGCCGGTTGTTTTGAAACGCTTGTGGCCATCGCATATCATCATCATCATTATCAGTCGCCTGAGGTTGGCGAATTGTGTGCACGATGCTAACTGATTTGGCTGATTTGGTTTTGGATCCCCCTGGTCCGATTATTGTGCCACTCGCGCGGCCCGCGACTCCAAATTATAATGGCCGAAAACGATACCACTCTCGCCTCTGGCCATTTATGGTCCAAATTGTAAAGTCGCCCATGTAAGCCATCAACCTTAGCCATAAGCCCCGCATCTGCGCAAAGCGGGCATTACACGAGCCACGGGTCCAAGAAGTCAAGCTCAAATTGCTGGCTGTCCGGGGCAGGAAAGGCGCACGGCCTCCGATTTGCCTTCACTTACATTTTTGGCCAGAAGACAAATTATAGAGGCCGTAAAATGCAACAAACCAATCCCGCAGTTTCGGGTGGTCCAAATATTAGCCAACTAAAGTGCGAACCAAATTGCTACTTCTGTTTTTTATGTGAATAGGCTCTTGAGCGATCCCCCATTGGTAAGTAGTAATAAATTTGTTAATTACCTGGCAAATTCGTTGGAATTCACTTGTGAATTAAGTTGTAAACCTACATAAAAATCATGGCTTGAGACCTCGAAAGTTGCATTTCAATTTAGTCGGAATTTATAAGATCAAGTTTTAAGAAAAATTTTTCACTATAAAAATTCTCAAAAAAGCCTGCAATTTTTCTATGGCTCCTTTGCATTTTTGCCACTTATCTTAGTTCACACTAATTGGAACTAAGTGAAATGTTAACTTTATTCTGGCCACACCAATCGTGGGTAATTCGGCATTTGCAGCCGTTCACACCCCGAATTCAGTCTCCGTATTATTTATAACCAATTGTTTGTCTTTATGCACGACCTTTAATCTGCATTCCGGTAAAAACGCTGAGAACTCGTCTAATCCATATATCAAATGCAGTGCGCCGATCGCATTAACTTTCAGTTAGAACCAACATCCGCTTGGGGCGAAGCTGTATCTTGATCAGCGGACTTTGCCGCACAAATTTGTATTAAATAATACAGAAATGCAGACTTTTTTGTTGAGACTTTATTGTTATTTGCCACGTTTTCCGCTCGTCGGTGACGACAATTGCGACAGTAACAGAAAAGTGAATGGGTTTTCCTTCCATTCCTCCCAATCGGCCATCGCGTTACGTTTGCAAATGTCGCAATCTGGCACTGGCACCCATTATAAGCATTTGAACTGCATGTGACGTTTAATGGACAGCACAGAAAACCAAAAAAATAAACCGCCCAGTGAATAAACATGGAAAAACACACCAGCCTAACCCCTCGATTTGTGCATCAAATCAAACTGCGTTTATCAAAGTCAAAATTGTCGATCGATTTGGTCTGCCAATCACTATGTCCACCAGTTACAAGTTAAACTAAACCATCTAGTCAAAGATTTAATTCATTTTTATTTAAATTGCAATCCACAAATGGCAGAAACAATTACTTAAAATTTAAAAATAATAAGTTAGAGGTCATAAATGGTCTGGTTGTCCGAGCTCCTGTCAAAGTCCCTGTTAGCTTCTGTTAGAACTAGTTAAACACTAGTTAGTTTTCTAGATTCCTTTAATTTGTCTGGTCAAAAACAATGTCAAACTGCTGTTAGTCAGAGAAAATATAATAATATTTTTAGTTAAAAAACATCTCGAGTCTTAACCCCTAGTTGTAAAAATTGAAAACAGGAGAGATAGTCGGGTTAATCTCCAAAGGCTGCAATTTATATCCAAGTCTTGAACTAAACTCCTCCACATTCACCTTCACTTCTGCTTCGGACATCCAGCGATCCATGGAAATGCTTTGCAAGTAATTGTTATCATTGGCCGCCCGTAATTGTATGCAAATGGAAAATGATTGTTACACTTTCTGCCCGCATTTAGTTAACAAAAAAATTCGCAAGCTCATGCCACCTCCTCCACCGGTCAGTTGCATCTCATTATAGGATTTACATTTCACGGCCAGGTTGGCAACGCAAAGTGCTTCCTCGTATATGCACCAAAGTGTTTCCTCAAATGGGGATTGGAAATGTAATTGGTTTTTTCCTTTTACCGGCATTAATTTTATTACCGCGCCATTTACCGTTTGGTCTAAGGTAAATTTTATTGATTATGTTAATTGTTGGATTTTAAAAATCAAACCAACGGTTGGAAACAAATGACCAACAGGTGGGTGAATTTATTGTTTTTTTCATACCCCAATTAACATAAATAAGAACATTTTAGATAAAGATTTTCATTGTCAATTTACGAGTTCGTGAAGTGTGTTGAACAATTAACTCGTATCCGGTAAAGATAATAAATTTTACGATAGTTTCGGTGGGTTTTTTTTTAACAAACAATGGACTATAAATATTCAATGTTATAAATTAAAGACTTTTATTAAGTGAAGTCAAATTGATCAAAAATATAATTAAAAAAAGAAATATATATAAACTGTCCTTTTTAATTCGATTATATTTTTTTTTGCATAATAAACCAAAATATTTTTTTAGTCAATATATACAATTAAACTCCCTAGTAATGGCTAATTCCTTTTTCTTGATATATAATTATCTAAAATAATAGCCCCAAGGCTGTCCTAAATGGAAGCAATAAATTTGTCTATCACACATTCTCCAGACAATCACATTACCTCCGTTTCTTTTTTTTCTGGTGACCCGAGCTCTTAAGAGGGTCAAACTAGTCTAGTTAGAAAAAAGGCGTTTGGATCACGTTTCTAGGGGCGTTTGGCTTGACCCGACGACAATCGCCACAGATCCGAAATTATTTATGAAGGCTTTCTCGAACACAATCGCAATAGCAAAGGGGTTCTGCGATAATTGTGCAATGAAATTCTAGAAAACAATGCAGAAATATATGACCAATGTTTGCCATTGAAAAGTGATTACGCAAATTAAATGTAATTTATTTGTGCATGCAACAAAAGTAAAAGCCACGGCAAATGGCTCGAAGCCGATTGTTATCACTCGTAGCTCGAAGCTCAGCGCTGCCAAGCCAGGCAAAACAAATTTAAATATAATTCACTTACAACCAACAAAAGCCGCGAACAAAACTCATAAAAGCCAGCAATGGAAAAGCGGTAACATTGCACAAATTAAACAACAGAGACTGCACAACTTCAATTAATGTCTTATGGCTACGGTTCCGATCGATTTGCGGCGCTACAGAAATCGAGCGATCGATCTGTGGTTGGAAATCGATCGGCGCGGCAAGGTCGCCCAGCTGCCGATGGCTGCCAAATGTGGTTCGCCACTCGCAGATCTCTAATAGATCCGCCAGCGATTCCCCAGAATTTTTCAACTGCGTTTTGAGAGCTACAAAGTAGATTGGGTTCGAAGAGTTGAATATTATATGCTCTTATAAATTATTTATTATCAACAACTCATTATCATTATCAATTAAACTCTTAAAAAAAACATTTCTATATATTTCGTATATTCTAATAGAAATTAAAATAATATATCTTGGCTTCTTAACACACAACCTATCAAAACTGTACTACCCCTACCAAGTT
Source organism: Drosophila biarmipes (assembly GCF_025231255.1). Classification (NCBI taxonomy): domain Eukaryota; kingdom Metazoa; phylum Arthropoda; class Insecta; order Diptera; family Drosophilidae; genus Drosophila; species Drosophila biarmipes. The sequence continues at coordinate 19,583,433 of NC_066616.1, read as the reverse complement.
CATAAAAATTGTGCTCATAAAAAATAATGGTTTGATGATTTGTGGCCGCTTGTTTGCTCTCATAGAACACGGTCAAATACTATCCTATAGAAGGCGGAAATTGGGTGCTGAGGTTGTTGAAATCAAAAGCATTAAGAACATGACGAGGCCGCCGCCGCAACGATTACTAAATGCCAATTAATCCCGACCCACAGACAGAATTAATCGGTAACTACTAGAATCAGTTGTCTTTGTGGTTCGTTGTTTTGTGTTGATCGAAACCAGTGCAAATGGGGCAGGAAAGAAAAACAAAGAAACGCTAAAAAACTAAATCTTGTTAATTAGACCGTCGTTAGTCACGTTTCTCGGTTTCTTTTGGAGGCCCTGCTGGGTTGGGCTGACCAAAGAAAATCTATAACTAATATGGTTCCACTCGGAAGGCATTGAATGTCATAATCTGTAGCACGAACTCTTGTAACAAGCGTGCTCAAGCAAAAGGTAAACATTGATGGGTGATAATTGCCAGCAGGAAAGGGAACTATACTTCATCAAGAAAACCTATTAATCATATTTGGGTTTCCTTAAATTTATTTAAAATTTTTATATTTATTTAATAATTAACAAATTAGATGTAAATTCAAAACTATTTTTGGTACAAAGCAACCAACTATATTACTCTTTCAGAGGTTATAGTTTTTAGTCATGTTTTCTTTCTAAACATGCTATTGATTGTCATTAACTTCCATTCACAATTAATCTCAGAAAACAAAGCAAAACCAGTCAAAGTATACTTATAAAATTCGCATAATTTAAAACGTATTTATCATACTCATCTAGAAAAATAGACAAGCGATTAGGCGGGCGAATTTCTAAGTAGCCAGGGTAAAGGCGGGAAGCTATTAATACTATTTATCTCGGGGATTCCCTCGGCAATCAAATGTCAAAGTATTTTTAGGCTGTGCGTGAGCGTTTTAAAGAACCACAAGTGCTCTGTGACCCCTGACCCAAAACGGTCAAGGCGTCCGAATGACCATCACGAAATGACCGCACGAAAAAAACACACTGACCCTGTGCACTTTTCGCCCGAGTTTGCCCTGTGAAAAACATGGAAATCTACCGCAGACAATGGAGAAGTATGGAATTTCAGCTGACTCACAGACATACCATAAATAGTGGTCTCAGAAAATTTGACAACATTTTTTTAGCCGTCTATGTGAAGCACTTTAATTAATTGCTTTTGCATTCAGGTGCAGTTTATATAACATTTTGGAACCTACCCGTTTTTGGTTGGGTTTTGGAGTTCTTTGTGTTGCCAAATATCTGTTTCTTTTTTTACTCCCAAACTATGGCTCATGCCAAGCGATTGTTGTCTCTACTAGCCAAATTAATTGGCTTAATTTGGAAGCTTGGCTGGCCTGCTGATTTTTTTCCTAGGTGTTAACAATCGTGTTTGCATGTGGGTTTATTGCCAAACAATTCGCTATTTTAGAACTTGAATGGGTGGCCAGAGTCACCCAGAAATCCCAGAAGCGAGAGCAAAAACTTCTTGGCTAATCCAGTAATCCGTACATAATAATTATCTTATCCGATCAGCGACCTTCAACTTCACAAATAAGTTGATAAATATGCACTGGCCACTGGCCAGTTTTAATTGTAGTTAATTAATGTAAATGTTGGTAACTTTACAGCCCCATAATCAACCCATTCCAAACAGATTTTATTAATTATATGGCAGCGTTACTGCCAGGGAAATACACTAATTTAACCGGAGGTCAGTGAAAGAGGTCAGTTGAGTTTTGATTTGGGCCTAATTGGGTAAATTAATATCGCGCCGAGAGCGGGCGAATAAAAATTTGAGTAAAAGTGGCTATAAATTATCACCCGCTAACCGCAAGATCAACCTTGACTATCGCCGTTGACAAATGAGTAACATCCACAAATTAGTGACTGTGGGAGATTAATTACCACCATATAAATCCAAGTCGAGTAAATAATATCAGAGTCGCAAGCTCGAACAGCGAAACTATTAGGTTAAACTAGATCCGTATCGCATTTGTTCTACTTTGGCTTGGCTCTTATTTTCTGACAGTTTGACATCGGTAAAGAAATATTAGTCAATCCTAGAGCTAAATTGGATTTCTTTCAAGAAACTACTTCGCTCCATATTCCCATGTAGCAGTTGGCGTGTCCAATTCGTCATGTGCAATGCAACGGAAAATGTAATTGAAAATTGCCACAACATCTTGATTTGATTTTCCTGCCGCAGCCTAGGACTTTGAATATGGTGTTGGTGATGTGATGACTCAATGTATCAGTCATCATCAAATAAAGCTATCATATAAATGAATAAAAATTCCCAATCCGTCAGTTCTGAATCATATTTCCTACATAATCAAGAATAGTGGCTAGAAATTTTTAAACATTTTTCCGATTGAAAGACGCCATTTTAGATTTTTAATTATTAATAATTTATGTTTAAATTAATTTAAAAACTTAAGAGTTGTTTTTTGATCGAAACATTCTTATATTTCAGCGCTTTTGTTTTGCTATTCGAGGTAAAAAGTGTATTGACAATTGTTCTATATAGCACAGATTTTTATGATTTCAATTATGAGTGTGTAAAGCAGTGAAGGAATGTAAGATCCCATGGAGTATGTATCTTTAATTAACAACACTTGCGGGTCTAATTTTCGGATAAGTTTGGAAAGTTGTTTTTATTACTAATTACTAAACCCCAGGTGTAATTTGACCAGACCTGCAACTGAGACATTCTTCATTTTGTGAACCCATAAAATGAAACTTTAGGAGTTTTAAAATTACGTTCACTTAGACGCCGAGGAAGAGTACAGTCGCTGATTCGGCAAATGAAAGGAAATTCCACGTTTGATTGAGCCTGCTTAAATTCCCTGTGATTACGGCCATTACATCAATGGAATGCCAACTTTCCAGCAGTTAAACAATTAACCTGTTCCATCCCCGAGTCGCATCCCCAATATAATTTGTTATTTCAGTTATGCTGCTATTTTGTGCAATCGAACGCAACAAGTGCACTTGGCTATCAAGACGGGTTCAGTTGCTTTTTAGCCATATTTGTCAACCCTGCGATTTCTGCTTGGCTCTGAGCCAAGTAATTTCATCTATGCAGGCGGTATGGTTTTTAAAGTCATGCGGCCTTAATTTAACACGCGCCACTTGGCCCACAAATATTGGTTACAGGGAGCTGTTGAAACTTTCACTGCGGTGGGCCAACTAGTGCACATATCAGTTACTTGGTAATTAGACCACTAATTAAGGCCCGAGTGCCAACACTTCTTGTCCCAAAAAAGAGCTGGGTGGTGCACAATTTTAACCACAAGGTCCAATTATGTCATGCTGTCAACTGTCATCAGGTGGATGAAAAATGTACATAAGCTTACGGGGTGGGCTTACTAAAAACACTGAAAACACTAGGTAATACGATTTTGTTTACAGCACTAGTATATACTCTAAATTTCTAAGTGTTACGCGTTTCATAAAAAAAATGTTTTAATGCTGTAGACCTTTTTTTTCATGGCTTCTTAAAATAAAATAGCTACCAAAATTAAAATGTGTCATAAGGCCTTAAGTGTTTACTGAAATCAACCACGTTGGTAATAGATACAATCTATTAGATGTTATTATCTATAAGAACAGAGGAAAAAATACCTGTCTTTTCTAAGAATTAATTAAGTACATTTTTTTTACCATCTGTCAGAGTATCATCTACTTCGTATTGCCAAGATCAACTTGGGTTTCCCTAAAAGTTACGCACGAGCCCGTCATCATTGCACTAAGTACGAGTATATCAGCAATTTCTGAGTTGGCTCTGGGCTCAGTTACAGTTACAACGGCAGCTAACAATAACAATGGAATGTCTCTTACCAAATGCGGCATTTTGTTGGCATTACACATCATCTACTGCCACCCCGCCTTACTTACTCCACTTCACTTGCCCGCTTTAATAATCATGGAAAACATCGTCTCATGAGTTGACATTTTTCATTTAAGACTTTATTTGGCCAAAGGCTTCGTGTAGTTGCCAAAATAAGGTCTAAACAAGGGGATGGGGGTAAATAATAATAACAAAATGCGTGTAATAACCGAAAAATATTCACACAGTTTACACCTAAGCCACGGGTTTTCTTTCCACTCCATGCTGGCTTTATTCAAGGCATCTGCTCATGCAATATTTTGGCTTCTTATTATTTTGTGGCTTTTGCTTTTAGCCCAGTTTTTACGGTCGTGTGAGGTAATTCGGAGACTTGGCTTGGTATCACAGCAGGCATGCCTATTCAATGTTTTGGTTATTATTCAATGTGCCACATTGCAGCGATTCGAATTGAAAAAGCTGTTTAAATAAATTGGACAGAGAATTAAAAATAATTATAACACTTCAACGGATTCATAAAAATTGATAGTCCACTTCAAAGCATCAAAAAATAGCCAAATTTGGCTGAAACTACTTTCAAAAGCGTTTATAAGGTAAAACTTCCTTTTAGAATGGTTTCGAAGTTATGGATTCAAATGTTTCGGCTTCTTTGAATTAATAAATATGAATCTTGTTTTTGGTATGGTGCGACCTTATATGGTAGTTAAATTATGATTTTAGATAATAAAATCATTATAAAGTTATTTAGACGATCATCAGTTCGTTAGCAAACTTTAAAACTTGATTGTGTTTCTGATCAAAATATTATTATATATATTTTTTTGTCACATTTTTATTATTTGTATATCATTTAATTACCTTTTTTAATTGAAAGCCAATGCCATTTGTTTTGTTTAATTGCAAAATTTTTCATTACCATAACAAATATTGTTCACAATTTTTGTTACAGGCTAATTTGCTTTGAATTTAAATCAGCCAAGCGCTTAATTTTCCCCTGAAGTATTTTTGTTTATTTTTGTACATATACCTTATGTAATTTCCATTTGCGAATTTACTGTGAACATAAGTGTAACGAGTGAACTTCTTTGTTTGTTAATTAGAGAGCGAAACAAATGAGTTTCGAATATGCTCTGTTTGACTTTCAAATTTTGTCATTAGGCGAGATGAGACAATCAAAACTTAATGACCTCAAGACATCAAAGCTAAATTGAAAACACATTCTCGACACCGGTTTCTTACCCCCGCACAGTGGAAAGAGCCAAAAGCGGGACCGTCGAAATATTGGTTAGGGGGAGATCTATAAATCAATTAAGTTATTATCGAAGGCGTCGAACAAGGCGTCGAGCTTGTTTCGGCTGTGGGAAATCTGCATTCATTGGCATAGGATAGTACAGTAATGGCAAGTATGTCTTCCGCCTGTGCAAAGGCACTTGACTTGCAGTTCGCTCCTCGGACAAGTTGATAACTATTCGGTTCGGCATGGGATTGTGTAAATTTGCCAAAGGCCATAAAACAATCAAATCCATTGGGTGAAAAGTGGATGAGAGACTTTGAGAGCGAGGAACTTTGCAAGAAATGCAAATCTGCATGAAAATGGAAACGAGAAAGGAGGAGGAGGAGGTGTTTGCGAATAAAATTCCAAATACTCTTGCCGGGATTTTATAGCTGTGATAAAGATTCTACAATGTAGTCATAATATAAAATTACCAAAAAAAATTTAAAAATGATCATACTTATTAAGATTGAATAATAATAACATTTCTTATTACAAGAAGATCCTGAAATAATAACATTTATCGCACAGACAAAGTCCCTGTGAAAGAAATTGGATTTCCTTGAGTCTGTCTCGATTAAGTAAGCAAAAGATGTTGAAAAAAAAAGTTAATTTTTTTTCAAAAGTTTTCGAATAGATATCTACCAGATACTTTGACACGGACTCGAGACACATTCTCTTAACTTCTTCTGCCCGAAAACCAATGATACCCTCAGATAGCGTATAATGAAAAGTAACCTGGGTAGTTGAAACGAAAGCAAATCCGTGGGCTGGAACTGCAGCCTGGACAGACTTCGATGGGGACTCCGAGGAAAATGTTGCAACCAGCTCTCTCGGACATCGCGTAATTGCGAAATCACCCCGAGGACATTGGCGCTGGGGAGTTTCTTTGTGGCCGACTGGGGCGGCTCAAATGAGTTTTTGCATATTGCAAATGCAAAATTTTTCCTTAATTAAATCCGATCAATCGCGGCCAATCAGGAAACGAGTGGTGGAAGCGTGGCCGCTGGAAAAGCCAGACAACATTGAACTTGAATCGCCGCCCAAAGTGGCTGCGTAAAAGTTGTGCAACTTGTTGTTGGCCAGCTGAAAACATTAAAGACACGATTGCAACACATCTGTGCAGACGGCTTTGCTTTTATTTTCATTTTCATTTATTTTATTTCTTTTTTTTTGCTGTCGTTGGTTGCACAGCAAATCCTGTTTTTGGTCAAGGCGCTCCAAAATAAGTGGGTTAAATTGCGTTTAGGGAACGAATAGTACGTGTTATGTCCGGTTAAAGAAAAACTTGGTTTCAGTTGTTGGGTCGTAAGCAGCGGACTTACTGAAATGAACACTATTATTTACGAGATTGTACAATGAACATACAAATATTTCAGTTTTAGTAGGCAGTTACTCAATTTACTTAACTTCTTTTAACTATGATACATTTTGATTGAGAACTACCTCTAAGAGTGAGAATTGTCTTTAATTTGCAAACATTATATTTATTAAAAAAATTAATTTTTCTGTTTCCACTATAAAATAATAATATAAAAAAAAACATCACAGGTCCTTAACCCACCGGTCGCTCTATGCATTCGCCAATCGCAAAGAAGGAGTATGCTAAATCGGTAAATAAATTAAATCAGTGAACAATATTCTGAGTGAAACCTATTTTTCACTTACGCCTTTCGTTAGTGCAAATATAGTTGCGCATTTCGCACTCGTTGCTGAAGGTTATATACTCCTCCTGGAAGATTTGCGCACACACGGGATCGTACACATCCGGGCAGACCTTTGTGCAATGTGGCTTGCAGACTTCCCGGGTTGTTTCTATCAACTCCGATTTATCACTATTTTTCCGGGCGCACTGCTCCACCTTCAGCAGACACCTGTTGTGGAACACGTGGCACCTTTCGTCGGCCATGGCCCAGACCAACTCCTTCTCATCCGAGCACTTGTACTGCACATTGCACCGGAAGAGGTCACCCTGGCCCTGGGCTCGGGTGCATCCCAAGAAAGTCAGCGCGAAGGCCAAAGCCGGGGTCAAATTCAGTTTGCTGCTTCCGTGCATCTCGTTCGCTGATTATAGAATCGAAACTGGGGCCTAGGGAACCAGTGCTGTGAATATTTATACGATTCACGCCCACAATTCACTTTTTAACCTGCTTTGAGTAGTCTAGGCTCATTTGACCCCAATGGATACTGATACTTTGTGATTAACAAATAGTTTCATTAAAAAAAGCATGATTTTCAGGAAATGGTACCACCATAAAATAAGATAAAGCACATTATAAAATCGGATTCTAGTAAGATTATATATATATATTAGAATCTTGAAATCTAAAAGTTTCCCACAAATTATCTCTCAAACATTTTTATATTTTTTGAATCGTACATTGTTAAATAATAAAAGGTTACAAAGGTGTTAAAGAAGTCTTTGTAGTTATTCACTTTGTTTCACATTTTTTAATTGCTAACAAAATGAATTGCGGGTTGAAACCAGGTTATTGTGTAGCGTAGCACAGATAAGATAAGTAAGATAATCGAAAGCCCTCTGACTTGCTAAATATTCTTGGAAATATTCACAATTATAAGCTTGAAAGTGAGATATAATGGATTGCTATAAGAATAGTTAATTAATTGAATGAAATGTATGTACACAAAACGACTGTGTTATGCCTTAAAAAACAAATATTTAAAGTTTTATTTTTTATATCAGTTTTTATTTGGCAAAATATTTTTAACGGCTTTGTTTTATTAATTTCATGTAAAGTAATTTGCATTAAAAATGATGAAATCTAACCAACCTGCTTTCTATCTACCATGTTTACTTTTAATTTTCCTCTTTTTAATTATATAAAAGTATCTAGATTATTTTTGCTATGTACTAGTTTTATTGTTTTAAGCCTGTGTGTCACTCGGCTTGAATCGACTGGGGGTTAAGCATGCAAGTGGCTTCACTACATTTGCCTCTCGAAAGTGGCTCAAACGGATCAGGCTCGGGTCGGAGCACCGTCTGCTTTCTATCCATTTGAACATCTTATTATGTCAATTATCCAATTGCTAATAAAGTCCACGTACGCCGCTGACCCGCAAGTTGTGGATCGGCGATCAGTGAAATGTACAGTAAACGGCGAAATGAGAAGCGAAACGAGAAATTCGCGTTGAAATCATTTCAGAGTCATTGACACAGACAGTGTCCGCCGACTTGTGGTTACATTGGGTTTTCCGTTTCTTTTTTTTTCGGCAAACATTTTACTTTTTCTTTTCACGCCCCAAACTCACTCCCCCTCTTTTGTTTTATTTTCCATGTGGAAGTGAAAAATCTTGTTTTCCCGGGCACAGGCATACGTTCATATATCCGCAGCTGGTTGTCGGCTGCCCCAAAGCAAATTTATGGACCTTCAACTACTAGGCACCGCAGAAAGTTGACAAAACTTGCAAATTATGTAAAATGCAATCTCTCGGCGGCAATTAGTGAACTTGCTCCGAATTTGAGATTTTTTCGGGGTGTTAAATGAATGACGCTGATGACTGTAATTGGTTTTTGGCCATTAGGTAAGCCAAATTGCTCATTTTTAGGAAGTTATTAACATAATTGCCACGGGAAGTGTGTGTTTTCTTTTAGGGATGGTAACTTTTGCTTCTCATCCTCCATGGTGTTATGCAGCTGGGAATATTTCGGACGAACTTTGCCCGCTCCAGGTATTTTTATTTACATGGATGCAAATTCCGAAACACCTGCCCAGTCTCCCACGAAGTCAGTGCCAGACAAATGCACACATTCCTGGCTCCACCGATGGAAAATTGCATTTTCCACTGCAAATGCCGCGCACTCGATGTGGAGCACGTTTACCTCAACTTTGCCCCTTGGCTTCGACCTATGGATCCCTTGTGCCGTAGCCTCCTCCTTTTCCCCATCCCAGGGGTTTTCCCGGCGTCCAGTTTAGATATCCACTTGGCGCTGTAATGCACCGTCACCGAAGGCCGTCAATGTTGATGGCGATAATAATTTGTATGCCGTTCCATCAATACAGGGCTTGCCATGGATTACTCTATCGTCAAAACAGTGGAACTGCCATTGTTATGGCGTTATTAATTGATTTAAATCAGTTATATGAAAGGATTGCGTTTAAATTAACCATGGCACAGGTTTTATATTATTATCAGATGTGGGTTTATTCCCAGGGCATTACAAAATGATTTTTTTTAGTATCAAATTTTAATTGAAATTTCTTTTATGAAGAATACAAGATTGAAAAGATAGTTTGAGGCTATACAATCTTATTTTAAATTATATATTTTAATCACTAACATTAAATTGGCAGAGCTTAATCCCAATCATTGTAAAAATTCATATTTACCATAAGGCGAGTTTTAACGTTGGGAATGCCATAAAAATGAAGGTAAAACTTTGGCATCCACTGTGCGGATTATCCGCAGAGCCTGACAGACGTGGACGAATCCGCGGTGGATCGGGTCGCGCACTTTCGCTACGATACACAAATATACATAAAACGCAACTTTGCGCACGTATTTGGGATTTGTGATTTTCAGATTTCGGACGGTGTCGCATCGTAAGGTATTTAAACTTCATTTTCATATTGTCAAGGGGCAATTGATGGTCAAAGCCCCGCAGCGCAATGGTTGGCCTTTCGTAGAGCCATGCATTTTTGGCTGACTGCACTTTGAGGGGGAGTCGTTGGAGGTGCATTAATTCAGGAATTGCACAAGCTGTAATATTAGTTTTTTGGCAGGCTAACGTAAAACGACATTTTTGTTTTTAGTGCGACACAAACGACCTTGCTCCCGTTCAGTCACCCAATCCGCAGAAAAAATATATAGCGAAATGGAACCGGCAAACTGGTTTTCGAATCGGTTCTAACTAAGTTTACTTAGTGGTAAGACTGGGTAATTCAAAGATCTCCACTTACCAAATGCCAATGGCAGCAGCCAGTGGCTCAATCTTCCCTGGGGGATCCGCATTTTATCCCCTGATTCTCACTCACTTTCAGTTATTTAACTTCTGTCTCGTATTCCAATTTGCTTAATGGCCTAGTGAAGCATATTTGTTAAACAACTGAAAGTATTTCACAGACGCCGAACAACATTTAAATTAATGACTTGACGAAAAACAAAGGAGATCTGCATAGAAAATATTTTTAAGTATAATGTTCTAAGAAAGGGGCGTTGTCTTCTTATCTTATGCATAAATTATTCTTCTTTATAACGGTGACAAACGCAAGAATGCTTTTTGTTTTGAGAACATATTTTATTTCTTTTTATTGTACGAGATCAGGGGTTCGGGGAAACCAGTCTACGAAAGTGTTTAGGAAAGGTTTTCTTTTATTTTAGAGTGAAATCTTGGAGATTTTAGCGCTAAGCCCCAATAAACACACATATCTTTGTTTGGTGTGCAATATTTTCTACAGCCTATGCAGATCTCTCGTTTCGTCTCAATTTCAATAAATGCTTAAGATCTTTTTCTTTCACTTTTGCGAAGAAATCGGGCCACACAGATCTAGATACATTCGAGAGGGTCATTTGTTTGTCACAATAAAGCTTTTTCAACTTGTTCTACTTCACTTTTCATAAATTTCACAATTTATTTTGTGTCACTTTACACCATATGCAAATTTGGTATAAGAATTATAATTTCGGGTTTTTAGCAAACTTTCACAAGCCGAAATATTTATCAAATACCCAAGGGGTTTATAATGAAAACTAATATTGACAGTTCATAATTTAAGCGATTTGTGTTTGGGTTTTTTTTTGTGGGTAAAAATAAAAACAAAGATTTGGTTTTATGATTTGTAACTAACGAACCGAAAAACGGTTATAAAAAAGCGATGCGAAGACGGCGGAGTGCGCGAATTTTTAAGCACGGCGCATGCGCAGCGTTCAAATTGAAACTGAATGTGGTTTGGCGGCTGCGCGTTTGTTTATTTGATCGCTGGCGCCGCACTGCTTGCACTGCTTGGTTTCGACCAGGTTTCTCTTTTTGTTTAGGCCATGTTTACTCTTTTCAGAGGCACTCTTACTCTTTTTTTTACTTCTCAGAGGTTTTTGGCGACCACAAGTCGCGTGCTTGTGACTCACGGTGATGGAGGGATTTTTCGAGGGGGCTTGAGAGGGGCTTCGACTGATTATATTGCCTTAGGTCAGGTCTCAAGTCTGCTGCTTTGTTTATACCATTTCTCAGACTCGCCTTTAACTACCGTGTTCGCTGTCTTGCGGCTTGTAATGAAGCCATTAGCAGACAATTACCAGGGTGACCATCTTATTATGTTTAAATTGATTTCGCCCGGGGGCTTGTGCTGGTTCTATTTGGTTTCCTCCATTTATAGTTCCCTTCACTGGCGGTCCTTTCACCTTTGCACTTTCCCCAGCTAGGAAATTAACCACAAAATATGATCAGCTCATCCCACATTATTTGCGAAATTTTCATTTCAATTTCGGCAAGCCACGCGATCTTGAAATGAGTTTGCCAACTTCATAAGCTCAAAAGTTAAGTGTTTAGTCATAAAAATTTGTTTTTCTTTATTTTGTATACTTATTAACTTTTTATTAAAGAATATATTTTATATTTATTACATTTATTTATTTATAATTTACTATAAAAATGAGAACTTTGAATGCGCAGAGTGTCTTGCAATCCGCAATACATCTCTATTTCTCCCTCATATTTCTTCCGAAAAATTATGACCATGCTGTATTTTTTTTATAAATTGGCGTACCCCTCCCATTGTTAAGCTACTGTACAAGTTAATTAAAAAGTTATAAATTACCTGGTGAAATGTTACGGCTATACACGCATTGCTCGTTGGCCCATTGACTTGGCTGCAATAACTCACCCGCATCCACGAGTCAAAAGATTTGGTCTCCTTTCAGTTTTATATTAATGTTCGACGCTCCTTTCCCGGCATTTACATAACCCGCCAGTTTTTCAAGTTCAGCGAAATGCTGGCGAATTGAATTCAAGTTTAATTGTTGAATAAATTGAAAAAAGGAGAAATTATAATTCGTCTGTTCACCCATAAATATTTAATGAACTCCAGCAAGTAATCAAAGGAAAGTGTAACCATTAAATCGCGTGATAAGTGTTTGGGGTCGAGTTATATGGAAGTGAAGTCTGGGCGGATGTGTAGCTTTCATGACTTCAAGTTGTAGGGGTAATACCCTTAGTTGCTAGTAAAATGGGATACGGTTTTTGAAATCTCTTTAAAAATAAAAAGTTAAAGCTCCTGACCAATATCCGGCTTTAAGTATACTTATAAGTAAAATGAAGTTGGTTTTTCTTTATTGAATTGAATATTTAAAAAAGACTTAGTTTTATTAATATATAAACGAATATAAAGCCCTTGTGCCAGAAGTGTATTTTAAATTCATTTTGCTTGATAAAACATATTGTTTTTTTTTTGTCTTGTAATGGCTCTCCACATAAGAGCCCAGTCCTGGTTATTTTCTGTCCATTTGGCTGAACGCCGTCACCCCAGGGCAGTCATAAAGGGAAACTCCGCCAATTTGGTGGACATGGAACTAAGGGGAGTGCTCCAAAAAGTGGTCATCGCAGTGCACGTGCCAAAACATGGTTTAGAAAGTGCCCAGAGCCGTTTAATCGAACGAAAAAAATTATGTTATAGACACAGGCACTTTTAGCTTGAAATGGTCGATAAAAAAGCGATTACTAAATTCAATTTAGTCACAAAGCAACGACAACACCTTTGTGGGATTTTCAATTATAAAGCCCGGGCCAAAGAAATATGCTAGTCAATGCGGCATGGCTTTTTTTCCCAGACCGCAAAAAGGCGAAATGCAAAGTGCCAAAGGCGTGAAAATAATCCATAAAAAGAAAAGTAGTTGGGGGAAAAAAGATGGAAAAACTACGACGAGCAGAAGGAATCACACAAAAGGGGGGATTTTTTCCTTTTCAGTTAGCAGGAGCAGAACGCGCTTAAATGATTTTGAATTGTGGACAAACATTGGCGACATGGAAACAAGAAGGCGGCGGAAACGTGGACACCACGGACACGGGTTGACGTTGTCAACATTGTAGCTGCGGCTCCTGGCTAAAATGTTTGCGGTCGGTCAAGAGGAGGCGGAGGCGGATGCTGCGATGTTGGTTAAAAATAGTGCCTGGCAAAAGGCCGCGAACACAAGTTGCAAAAATCACGCGCCATGAATCGTACAAAGAGCAATTGAATGGAGCTCCTCTTTGGAGTGGGGCAGAAAGTAGTAGGGATCGTTCCTGGCCTGACTTTCGGTTTGCATTTACTGGAGGATGGTGCTTTTGGGTCAGGGTTCTGTTTTGGTCTTGATGTGCTTCGACTTAAAGAAGGCAATGCCCTTATTGTAATATTGTTTAGTTAAAATGCTTGGATATAACATGTTACTTTTATAATATAGTATGAGAGCATAAAATAATATTTTAATTTCAATTTCAATAAGAATTATTAAAATACAACTGAATAATATACAAAAATTTCCAAAAAGACTGTACTAAACTACAGTTCTGAAATGAGTTTAAATTAGATTTTTTGCAGTTCGCAAATTATTATATATCATTCTATACAATTTCTTTGCATTTGGCCTAAACCTGGTAATGAATTCTGCTTCTGATTGTATAATAAAAAGTACTAAATATAAGGTAAAATAGAGTGTGGTCTGTGCTACCTTCAGGGTATTTGAAATTCGTCCACTTTGACGCTTGACCCATCTGCAGTCGCCACTTTTAGTTTTTTTTGTGTTTCAGTTGCAGCACTTTTTGCTGTGCTACTGCCGACTGGCTGGTGTTGCCAGCAAACTAACAAGTCGCCGGGATTGCTCGCAGAAATGTACATATTTTTTATTCCGGGGCAAAATCAATTGGCATTTCAAATTGCACGCCTTTGAGCTTTGCGCGCACTGCGTTTGCCATTCGTTTTGAGGGTTTGAGAGTTTTTGTTATAATTGAAAAGTGGCCGCCGACAAAACCATTGAAAGGTCCCCATTCCCCATGGCACACACTCCCCGAGAAAACTGGCCAAACTTTCTGGGCTATTTAAGTTTCGGTATCCCGGCAGTTTAGGCAAATAGAGCCATGGCCCGATCCTGAGCCCCCCATCATAGCCGTACAATTAATGCAGATGACGATGCCCAAACGAGACGAGACGAAACCAGATTGAATCCCCATGTAGGCGTCCATTGGCACAGGTGTGCAGGTGCAATTGGAAGTGCAAGTGCCGGGGAACATGTCCACAGCTGTGTGCTCAGGCAACGGCAGACACCAAATGCTTCCTTCATTAGGCTCCCCCGGAGCCCATTTCCCACTCCCCAATCCCCAATCCCCAATCCTCATTTGGGAGCAGCGAACCAACCAACCAACCGACCATTTTGCCCCAGTCTCGGGTCCATTGTGTGCTTGGATGTCGTGTGCGTGTCGTTACGGATCGGCTTATGCACTGTCCATAAAAATAATGGTACAAAAGGATCAAATTCATATTTTTGGCATTATCTAGGAGGAAATAAGTTCTACATTCACTATCTGTATGGAAAGAATTGTGGCCTAAAATTAAGATGCATACATAACAATATCATTTTTATTTAATTAGTTTTAAAGTTGTATCACTTATTTGGAAACAAAAGATGTATAATCGATTTCTCAATGTCATGTTAACTTTTGACATAAAGATAAAATGCTGTCTTGGAAATTTTAGTTTCTTAATATCGCATTATGTGTTAGCTAGCAAAAATATCTTAACTAGAGGTTAACTAACTAGTTAAATTTATCGCAAGCCAGTGGTAACTAATTTATTATCCAGACTCCCTAAAGATAGGTCTTTTGTTAAGTTAACATCTCATTGAGGAAACCAACTATCCTTTTCGAAATTTATAAATTCACAGTAACTTTTTCTGACAGCCTTAACCTGATCTTAACTGGCACTTTAAAATGCAAAAATATATTCTCAATCTCAACACTTTAGTATACAAATCAGTAAACTAAGCAAGCATTATTTTGCAGTGCTCCCCAGGGCTACTCTCACTTTGTTTGCTGCATAAATAATTTTAGAGTAAATTAATTTATTCGTTGACATGTGTCCTGCGTTTATTTGAAATTGCATTGTCATTATGCAAATGCACTTTACCGTCTCACCCCGGCCTGTGTTCGATTTAACTGCCTGTTGTTTTCTGCTCTTCAGTTGAGTGACTGCGACCAGAGTTTTTCTGTTGAGTGGCATGATTTATTTGTTGATACAACCGGGTTATTTACACTTAATTTGACAATGCGTGTAATGGTTTGTTAGCCACATAAATATATCCCTGCAATCCAGCTAACAGCATATCTCACAGCAAAATCCCTCACACAATATGCATCATCTTAGTTTCTCGGTTGCTCGTGATTTGTAGCCGGGGGCTAAAATCTTATTTCTGTTTGTCTGTGGGCCAAGAAAGCTGCATTCGGTTGCCCATTTATTCTGGGATAAATACAATAAATAAATGAACTGCAGCTGCTCTGGATACATTCGTAATCTTTAGGCTTCATGTTGAGCTTTTCCATTAAACTGGGAAACAATGGCTATTGGATGGATAATATATGATTTAAAAATTGTATACAATTTTAAAAGTGAGTTTTGTAATTGTATATGACTTAGCAGAATATTTTCCACTTAAACCTCTGGTATTTTTTTAACTCCTCTGCCTAAGTAAATGCGTGGAATCAAGACATAACTACTTGATTGTTCAATTTGGATACGTCTGTGGGTGTTGGTCCGATGATTGTTGTGCTGCCTGCTGTTGCCCACTACTGACCAAATAACCGACTTTTCACGCCTTCTGGTATTACATCTATGGCCACAGACGTGGCTACCATACCTTCCATGCCTCCCACCCATCCTTCCCAGTCCACAAAGGCGTCCACAACATTCCGCAGCACCCGCAACTGCATTGCGGTTGCCTCATTACAAGGGGGAAATGCTCACGCTTTTCCCTGCCAACTTCGGCAGCAGCAACATGTTGCATTTTATGAATGAAGAAAATGTAATTTTACACTTGAATTGCGTGACTTGGAGCGGTAGGTTCTCATATTTCAGAGCCCAAAGATGCCGCAATCCATCACGTAAATTGAAAAGAAGCATTGATAGGCAAATTAAGCGCTCTTCGTCGTTATGGCCCGCTTGCACAATTGTAACTCATGGAGTACACAAAGGGAAAATAGCTATAATTTTCGAGAATGTTGGAAAAAAAGAGTGAAATTCAGTAAACTATTAAAAAAAAAACCCTTATTTAAATTATATAGCTATAATTTCCTTTACTGCCGATTTCTCAGGTTTTAGTTTGTTATCAGTGAGATAATCTTATCATTAAATTGTTCAGTTTCCCAATGTTATGTAAATTTAACGTTTTGTCACTGTGAAATTCGTGTGGTCGATGGATAGTTAAACATTTTCAGTCAGATAAGCTTCAATCTCAGTAGTTTTTATTTTTAGCTTTGAAAGTTTTTCTACTTCTTTCTTTGCCAGTGCACATGTTGCAACATTGTTGGCAGATGAGAGATGCTGAGAATGCCCATCCCACCCACCGCCAGCGCCTCATTTGCGGGCATCCCCATCCCAAATGAGTGATCCTTTCACCAGGGGGGCAACGAACATTCACTTTCAATAGCCAATGACATTCACTTGGCCGACAACAACAGGCAATTGATCAGCAGCCAGATGCCCGCCGAGTTGTGTTGCAGCAGCACTCATTAAATGTGTTTCCACTGCACTTTTGAGGCCGCCACCGAAAGTCATTAACAGTTATGGGAACCGCACCCCACCTGCCTGGCAATCGGTCTCTAACCGAATCATTAGTCGATCTGGTTAAGACTTCTTTTCGACAGCAGCTCGTGATTTGTTCAACTGCATTGGGGATTGATTTCGGTTCGTGCGCCGGTTTGCTAAAAAGTACACGAAAAATATTACACATACGCCAGCGATGCCCGTCGCCGATGCTGTGGCAAGAATTCCGATTTTTTCCATCGCCGTTTGTCATATTTTTCCGTTGTCGTTACTTTGGAAAATCGCCAAGGCGTGCAAGAATGTTGCACAGTGGTGGTATCGTGACTAAGTCTCAAAAAATGTGGACTAAAAAATATATTGGTAAAGGAATTTGAAAAGTAATTGCCAGAACATTTTTTATTAATGTTTAAAGACACACCTTTAATAAAAATAACTGAAAGACGTAAAGAAGTTACTTCACATTGTATTGCAAATAAAAAGTTTTTCGATTCCCCATTCTTAAATTATGATTTCAACAGGGAATTTTATAAAAAACTTGGCGCTATTTCTAAAAGGTTTAACTGTATTAACAATCGGAATAATTTATTAAAAACCCTATTATGGCAATTATTTAATTTAAAACAATTTTAATTACATTGCTTACACCTTCTTTTAAACTCAAAGTACTTCTAAACACTTATCTAAAATTTATAAAATAAATGAATACAGTAAATTAACTATCGCCCTCATCTCCAGAAGGCATGCTGCTGCTTTTTTGATGGTGTCTTTCCTGCCAAAAGCAAACATTTAGCCACAAAATTCGGCTAACCATGTTGGCTAAGTTGAGCTGGTCATGTGGCTCTGAGTGACCCGCACTTGTTGCCAACTTGTCTTGTCCGCAGACAGCTGCAGATCCGATCATCTCGTCCCGATGCGAAGGCCATCGCCAGTCTCCGCACTTTTGTCAGATCAGGCGAACGCGGATCAAAAAACTTGCATATTGCCGGGGTGATATTAATTCCGATCTGCGCTGCGACTAGTGAAAGTAGTTTTCATATTTTTTTGGAAGCTGCATTCGGCTGGCTTTGGATTTGGTAATAATTCGCTGCGACAGCCATGTAAGGCCATTACAAAATATGATGGCTCTATTCTTTAGGCGCAAATAAATTTATGGCCGGCAGATGGCTTTGTTGCGGCTTTTCCCCTTCAAAATACATATATATATAGAGAAATGATCCGCAAGAAATTGTTGTGGGGGCTTACATCATAAGCACGACTAGTTTGAGTTTTCGGCAGCCGCTTTTAGTCTTTCACACTTTCGGTTCGCGTGGAGCTGGAAATTTTTCATTTGGGGCCCAGAGCGACACTCATTGTTCAATTTTCCAATTGTCGGCGATAAAACACACAAAGACTTATCGGCCAAGTCAATCGTAAATGCCCCAAACAAGTAGTTGCATGTGCTTGACTCAGAGTTGCTGGTAATACGAGTATTAGCCGAAAAGTCATCCGCTTGGCCTGCCTTTCATTACAACTAGCGGTGGTCTGGGGCGCCACTTGTTTTTACCCAGGAGCTTAATTGAAAAACAAAGTATTGCTGTTAAATATAAAAGACAAAAAAAGTAATTTTTATCCATTTGGATATTTTACAAAAATTGTGATTTATATTATGAAAAAATTAACCACAAAAGGGGGTAAGAATTATCATTTAAAACTAGTTTAAAAATGTAATACATTAAAAAATCAAGTTACTTGGCTTAAATTTATTTATTGCATAAGGATAAGAAGAAGTATTTTAACGATCATAAAGTATAATAATTTTTATTTTAGGAATGTTGTTCGTATTGTTACTTGAGTAAAATTTATTTGTCAAATGCACTTAGTATATTGCTAAAATGTAACTTGACCCTTTCGTATTACACCTTAAGTAATTATTTGTACATGTTTTTATAATAAAATTGTTGTTATTAGTATCTATATCACTTAGTTGTGGAAAAAGTACCTAACTACATTAAAAAGGATTTGTACACAGGTACAAATTGTTGGATAATTGGCATCACTGATCGCAACTAAGCCGCGGTTGCTACTTCATTTTATTTGGCATCCAATCAACGCGTTGCCATCTGTGCAACGTTCGTTCATTTGTTGGCCTGGCCGAAAATGCCTCTGCAATCTGCATTTTCACATCGCTCATTTCGCCTCCTTGCTTTTCCTTTGTTTGTTTAATTAACTCTGGGCCGTGGCCATAAAAATGTTGCCCACCAGAGTCGGCAGTTGGTTAGATAAAAATATTGTGAGCCGGGCTCAACCGGGATTTGAACCCGGGACCTCTCGCACCCAAAGCGAGAATCATACCCCTAGACCATTGAGCCGCATGCGGAGCATCGAGGCATCGCACGATTTTGGCCGCTGCTTTTTGGGGCTTTTGAGGCGTTCCATTGCCTCTGCCGTCGCTCTTACTTTTGCTGACGTTGATGCTGCTGCGGATGACGTGTTTTGGCCAACTTGTATTGCCCCAGCTTTTGTTTTGGCCTGATTGTGGTACCTATTGCCGACCAATGGCTACAAGCGGGGAAAAGTATGCCACATTTTAACGCTTAGTTTGTCTTTTTACTATGCGCCTATAACTGAGCTGTAAAATATTAATTGTTTATAAACTACCGCAGGCTAGTAAGTACTTTTTACCGTACATTGAAGATCTGGGGGATCCTATTAAGAACTGTCCATACTTACAACTTTATCAATATCAATTCTCTACAGAGTAACCAAGATTTTAAGAATTTGTTTAAATTTTTAGTCACATTATTAAAATAATGTTTGTCTATGCACAGTTCCAAAGATTTAAAAATCTTTTGAACTAAAAACTTGAAGCATCAATAAAAATGTGTTTTTCGTTTCTTAAGAATTATAATTTTATTTTAAATTTGATAATACAATTTTAAAATATATACAAATCTTAAATCGGTATTTTACATTTTCTAAGCTAATATTATGGTAAGCAAAATGCAACTTACTAAAGAAATGCCTGCAAATACGTAATTTAATTAGCAAATCAATTAATAAAAATTGATTAAGATTTTATTTAACTTTAGATTTTTTTAGTTTCTATAATTTACGGCAGCATTAAATACAAATGGAGCTTTCCTAGTATTAAAGAAAATTGTTTTAAGTGTTGATATTTAAATGAAATATCAAAGTAATGTTTCCAGGGAACTGGAGTGTTACAATATAAAATTAGGGAAGTCTATCTTGGGAAGCCATTGAAAATACATAGATTGTAGTCCTTAATGAATTATTTATGCAAGAGTTAAATATGTAACATTCATTTTTTTAATGGTTTTTATGTTTCGATTGTAAGGTAAAATTTCCACCTTAATGAGAGCACATGATATCAGAACTAATCTATTAACTAATAGGCATCGGCAAACTTAAGCTAGGTGAAAGGGAGGATCCCTCGGTGTTCAGGTGAAGATGTCCTCGACCAGTTGTTTGGTAATGATGCGATGTGGCCGAGTGGGGTTCACCTTGGGGCGCTGATAGAGTCGGGCGTTAATGGCATACAGCCGGGGTGAGAGATCGCAGCGCACATTGAACCACCAGTCGCAGACGAAGACCGCCTGTGAGAACTGGGTGCCATTTGGGCAGAGGAACGAGGCCTGGCGTCCATCGATGTCGCAGTAGTGCCAGCCTGTGGAGGTAAAATATCATAAAGTTAATAATAATATAATAAAAATAAATAAAATTTAAGATCATAAATTCATTGAAAGTTTGGATACTTTCTTGAAATGAATAAATAATTTTTTTTGTGTCAATAAAATTATTCTGTATTTTCATTTAAGCAGTAAATGTGCCAAATACATTTTTTTTTTTGTAATAACCCTTTCTTTTTCCCTATTTTGAGGGACAGTTTAAGGATCACTCACCCTGGCACCTTGTCTCCATGTCGGCAAAGAATCCAGGATACTCCTGCTCGTCGCAGTAAAAATTGGTATACGGCACCGCCGACAGAATGGGATAGTCGACGCCGGGACGACCTGCAAATGATTTTGTTATTGCAATTAGTGAGGCGCTCGCTGCAGAAGCAAATAAACCGATAAACCGGAACCAAAACAAACTGCATGTCACGCAGTCGGCGGTTTCCAATCAATTTCACTTCATCCAACCTTACTTGAAAGAAACCGTGCAGAAAAAACGCCCTCCTACCTCCCAGAAGTGTCAACTGCAGGCGCTGCTGCCCCGGGGTCACCAAAAAAATGAATGCCCCCCCTGCAGAAACAAAAAACCAAAATAAACATACGACATAAACAAATCCCCGTACCGGTTTCAGTCGCCTCTCTGGCGCTAATAAATGAATTTACGAGTAGATGCACTTCTGTGCCAAATATCCATTCCGCTCGGCGGGGAAATAATTTAAAATCGTGCACTTTTTTCTGGCCTGTCGCTGATGGCCCGAAATGCATTTCACTGCCTCATCTTCTACCCGAAAAATTGATCAAAAAATATATTATCCACTGCCAAAGGGGCACCCTTTACCATTGTTTTTCGAGGTTGTGGCATGCTTGATGTCGGTTTTTTGGCAATGGGTTCGACCATTTTAATGTGATAGGTTGATAAGTTAATGGTTTTTAAACTCACCGGGAATGGATTTGCCCAGCTCGAGGTACTCGCGCACCGAGGGGCTCAGGAAGTTGTCGGGTATCTCCGGCAGGTCCTTCTCCTGGCTGCCACTCTCGTCATTTTCCAGATCCTGCTGGGGCTCCGGCTCGAAATTGACCGGTTCTGGAGCTCGTGGGCGTTTGGCACGCTTGGAGCGAACCGTTTCACGGCAATCTGCAAGTAGAAAACACACCAATTAGGCCAAAGTACCACTCCTTAAATCTGCAAAGTTCAAGGTTTCGTCGAGGTGGAAAACATTTGTACTACTACGATTCGTGGAGATGCCAATCAGTGGCTTTAATGTCAAGATACAAATTTGATTTGCCCCGCAAGCCACTCCCTCAGTCAGTTAATGAGTCAGTAGCCGTCGCGTTAACTTTAACCTCAGATGTCTCTGACCCGCTTTTAGGTTGTAATACTCGCTTTCGGCGTTGCTAACAATTGAGCAACAATTGTTCTCTTACAGTGCGAAAAATATTTATGATATACTCATAAAAATATATAAATATGAAATACAAATATAAAGTATGAAATAAAATTTGGTCTTAAAATGTGAATATAAATTCTTTAGAATTACCTATTCTTATGGATAATTTTATTTCGATACCGACCTTTACTTCAAGTGTATAATCTTGTATATTATGCAGTTTATTGTGTAGATTTTTCTGTTGCAGCCTCTGATGACAAGTTTAGTGCGGTTGCTGTTTTTTGTGGCTGACCTTGCAGCTTCTTTGGCAGTGGGAAAATATCTGACTCTGACTGCAGAACTCTGCGGTAATTGCTCAATAAAATTTTTTTTGCTTCCCCCTTTTTTCAGCTTTAACTTGGTTTTGGGCTCATTAGCTTGATTTGTGGTTTATGTAAATAAACTTGTTTTTTACTGCAATTTTGTTCTGCTTCCTTCACACAATTTTGGTCTTGAACATCTCATTGAGATTCGGAAGTACAAAATAATACTCTTAATAAAAAAAATTGTTTATAGTTAATGTTTTAAAAGAAATTTTTGTGTATTTCGGAACACCCAAAATAATATGTTTTATATTATAAAACTTGACGGCAATTTTTGGATTAAACCAATCTATTTATTTATTTTCGTATGCCCTCGGATGTTTTTGCTACAACTGGAAGCGGGCAAAAAACTTGTTCTTCATTTGATATTCTACATTTCACGCGCAATTTATTCACATCGTTGGCAGTTGTCGCTGTCGTTATTGTGGCAGCTTTTGCCTGTTGTAATTGACCTTAACCTTGTTCCGCAGTTGTCTGCTTTTATTTTTTGCAGTTCTCAGATTGATTTTGGTTGTGTAATTGAGTTGAATGTTTGCCGTGGAGCCCCTGGCGATAAACTTTGCCTGGCCAATGATCTGGTATTGCATCGAACATGGGCCTTTCATCTGATCGAGTGTGGGCTTAGTCGTTAGACTATCGACAAGGGAAGGCGAACTCAACGCAGCTGTGCCGATCGATGAGTAATCAAACCAACGATCTTACTTTGAGCTTAATTGAAACTTCCGATAATGAGTTTTTCATAGTGGATGGATAAAGTCTTCATAGTATATGGTATTTTACCTTTACCCTTTTTTAACCCTAACCAAAGAGCTTCCTGGATATATTCCAATTACCTCCCGAAATTATTAATCAAAAATGTGTTAACTAAACCATATTCAGTTCGAAAGAGGCAGCCATTAGTTAGCCACAGGTTAGCTAATTGTTTAACCCCAACAAATTAACTGCAAAACGCCGAGCTCACGGCTCAGAGAGCACAAACCAATTATCCAAAATCCAACCGCCTCCCACACAAAAACCAATGGAAGGCAGAAAGCATACAATTAAAAATTAAATTATTAGGTGTTCTCATAAATTCCCAATACATACATGCATAACAACGAGCCACGGCCGACAAATTGCAAAATTATATTTCGCAAAAATGGCAAACAAAATTTATTACAATTGAAATAATTACTGCAAAAAAGAAAAACAATCAAATTGTAATTAGGCGCGCGTTGAGGTGAGTCTCTTGCTGAGAGGCCAACTGCAATGGTGGCGACAAATTGTAAAAACTGCTCGGTTATTCACACATTCGTGTGTCCACGTCCACGTCCGCGAATAAATCTCGATATCTATATCTGTAGCCAAGTCCATTAGCCACGCATTTGTTAGGGGCCTTATGTCAAAAAGTTTGGTGCGTGAGAGAAAAAATAAAATATTGATTTGTTACCGAATGCTGAGATACCCTTTTGATAAGTGAGAATACTTAAAATCCTAATTTTTATACTACTTAAATAATGGTATTAAAATCGACAATGCGAAAGAAATCAATAGGCTTTTGAAATTAATTTTATATGTGTATAAAAGTGTGCTACATTATATTTAAAGTCATTTTCAATGCATGTTTTCAGACACATTTATATACTTTTATTATAAGCCAAGTGCAATTATTATTTTTTACGAACAACTTTAAATGAATTATTAGATTCGACTAATTTTTAGATACCATAATTTTTGTTTTAAACCCAATAAAATATTGTCCAATTAACTTTTTAATGTTCCATACACACTTAAAGAGTTTGGTTATGAAACATATCTTTTTAAGTACCATTCCTTTGAGGTGACTATGTTTATGTGCCAGCAACCTACTAAAATGGTATTTGAAAAATCAATTTCGCGGAAAATTGTAATGCCCTGTGCTAGTGTAAAAAGTAGCCATAAAAAGATTTAATTCTTTTTTTTTGTTTCGGGCCAACGGATGGGAGTGCGTCGTCATGGGGCACACCCCTTTGCCACGTCAGGCGTTGTGTCGGCTAGCTGGTTGTCTGCCGGTTGGGTAACCCAAACTAAACCGAACTGCACTGAACGGACGTGGTTGCCACCACTCTCCTCCTGCCCCGTGCACCCAAATCTCGCATCCTTCATGTGTTGCTCCATCCAATCTGATGATTTGGTTCGCTTTGGTGGGCTTGGATTTGCTTCGGTTCGGTTTGGTTGGTTTGGTTTGGTTTGGTTCGGGTTAGTGGCTTGTCGTCGCCACTGTGATTGGGTTTCGGTTTTGTTTTTGGTTTTGTATGCTGCATTCGCATAATTAAAGTAATTGCCTTTCGTTTGTGCGCGAAATTGAGTCAGCAGCAGCTGGGGGAAAATTAAATAGCAAACAGAAACGCATTTCACAATTGTAATTGTTGTTTGGTTTTCAAAGCCTAGCCGTTGAATTTGGCACCTTTTCCATCGCACCAATGCAATCCCATTCCATCCCATCCCATCCAATCCGGCGGTTGATAAAAATCCGCCACATAAATCAAATTGCCAAAAACCTTTTATCGGCGTAGGCCCATCTCTTTTTGGCCTGGCCTGTTGCTTTTCGTGGGCTTTGTCTTTGCTTTTGGATGATTAGAGCCAGGGAATAGGACTTGTACTGCGGCTGAGGCTCGTTCATGTGGCACATAAATTTAACTGTTTTGTGGCTTTTGTTTTATCAGTTATCCGCCTCTAAATGGTATTATTAATGTTTTCTTGTTTGTTACGGAAGGTGTGGTAGGTGAAGCTCGTTATAAGGCACTCAATTGCCTAAGTGGCGGAAATTGTTTTCGCATCTGAATTAGGAAAAAGATGAAAGTTCATGCTTTCTCTGCTTTTGCAATTAAAGTCTGTGAAAGAGTTTGATTTATTATGATGATTATCTTTTGTTTTGCATCCCTTTGCCAGAATTTTAAGAGATTATATTAAAGAATCTAAAGAAGATCCTTATTTATGTGAAATTAATGAGGATCAAATAATAATATTTTGGGAAAAATACTCTGTTCCTAAAGTTAAGGTCCTTAACTCATTTATGATCAAAATGCAAATCCAACAAATAGCATTTTACTTAAATAAATTATGAGTTTACTTCATCTTAATGTCAACCATAAAGAGTCATCCAGCCCATTAACGATGCCCATTCTTCTTGGCCGTAATCGGTTAAAGGGTTAAAAAAGCCAAGCCAGGAAGTGCGAAGTTGTATGCCCCGGACCTTGCGAAGCAACAAATATGTGAAAATAAATCACTGGAAAAAAAGGCAAAAGACGATGCCATGGCACATCCTTCCATGTCACCGAGAACTGGCAGCGACAGGAGGAAAAACAACATCCCTGCACAACAAAACCAGCAACATTAACGAGGATAATGCAGTTCGGCCATGATGAACATCGACCATGGGACCCATGTCCTTGCTGTGTGAGTGTGTGTGTTGCAAGCGCGTAAAGCGGCGCAAAATAAATTAAGCTCATTATATAATTGAATCCTTGATAGGCTGATTATCCACACGGCTTGCCATGTGCCTGCCGCCTGGCCTGGATGCATCCAGCCACCTCTCTGCCCCTTCCACTCGCTTATTAAAAGGATAACGCCCAGTCAAGCGCAAAGGATGCGAAATGGCCAAACGCAAAAATTATGTAAATGAATTTCCTGTTGCATGTGCCGATGCGGTGTTGCGCTGGCCAGCGACATTTCCATAAATCTGCCAGGTGGTGCCGCAGTCAAATTAAGCATGGTTGGCCTTAAAAATTATTCATAACAGCGGGTTCTCCTTCAGCGATTGCCTTTAATGAGCTTTAATTTGGACAGGAAAAAGAAATTATTTCCAAAAAAATCTTCTTCTTAATAACAGATAATTTAGCTATTTTTTATACTATATGATATTAAAATCTCCTCGTTGATCCCATCGTTTGTACAGATTACTGTCCTCACAATCAGTGCAACTGGCCACTTGAAAGCCACCGAAAAAATTGTCTCGGGCTCCACCTTAAAAATTGGGGACAAAAAGCTCTGAGCTGAACTAAAATTGTTTTTCATTTCGGCCGATCGCCAGTTGTTGTGCGCGGGGCAGTATATTTTAACGGCAACCTCATGCAGTCACGATTTTTTACTCACACACCCGGGGAGGGGATATATAAATCTAGATGTATATATTTATACGTGTGTAGTCGCAGGCCTCCTTAATCTATTGACTAAATGCATTGCATAAAACGTCGGTCGGTCGGTCGGTCGGTCGGTTGGCCAAACCTCCGAGCCAAGACCTAAAACAATGCCACCAAACGAACGAGTTCAGTTTGCCGGCACTATTCGTGCTGCGCCGCTTTCAATGGCCGCAAATAGCTCAAAGGCGCTTTGTCTAGCCAGCATAAAATCCAGCCTCCCTCCCCTTCAGATCCCACCCGATATACGTGTAGCGTATACCCACTCCCTGTGTTGCTTGGTTAAATTATGAACGCAGCCGAAAAATCTATTTGTTAGCTATGCCCAAAAACTTCAAATCCCCAAACCCCAGCTAGTTTCGTTTTAGGCCAAAGAACTTTTAGCTGAATTCGAATTGCCAAATAAAATTTAATACGAAATTCAGTTAGAACCGCTCTCGTTGTCTCCCGATCTTTATCGCCTGGCCATAAGACACCCACCAATTCCAGGTAACTGCCTTACTGCACCGTGAAAAATTATAGGTAAATGTAAATATACATGTATTTAAAAGTCAAAATAATATAAATAAAATTGTACTCAAATTTATTTTTATATATCCCATTACATTTCTCTATCTATATAAAAAAAACATAAAATACTCTTCTGACAAAGGTTTTTCAATCCTCGAATCAAGCCATATTTGGCTGCCCCTTAGCTTCTTTTTGGAAGTTTTTTATTTTTAATTTTTTTTCGGTGCACAGAAGTAACCATGCCGATACCCGCTAGAGGCTAGGATTCCATGGAAGGTGGTCAGATTGCAGCGTAAATATACAAGAAAAGCATTTTCAGCTCCTCGGTGGTATTAATTTGCAAACTTCTTACATAAGTTTTCGGCTTGTTTGGCTGCTGTGTCGGCTCATTACAACTATAAATTTACATTCGGGTGTGGGCGTCGTTAGGTATTTTGCTCGGGGAAGGGTTTCATTTGATGCAAGTTATACGATCAATCTTTTTTCAAGTCATAAAGCTTACAGTTTTTGAGTTGGGGTTGTCTAGCACGATTGGTTCGATCGATTTTCATTCAATCATTCGAGTAATACATCAAATGTTTACTCATTTTTTAAACAAAAATTATGTTTGTCTCTTAATTTGTAAGTAACTTTTGATCTCTCTTTAAAGCAATGTAATGATTGTCAGATCCGTTGTTATTTTCCTTTCCCCATTAATAATTTCCTTGCCATTTCCCATGCATCAAATAGCCACAACTCACACTGCAAAAAGAGCCGATCATGGTTGTCTGCTACAAAATCAGTTTAATAAGCTTTTATATGTAATTATGCATTTTGCACGTTAATTGCATTGAAAATCCGCGACCGATTCCCACAGTTTCTCCAACCTGCCGCTCAGATTTTTCCACATCCTGGCCAAAAGGTGAGGCGGCAGCGGGAGGTCGCTTTTCGCGGCCTGGGCACTTTTTCATGTCGCATATCTCATAAATATAAATGACTGAATTTTTCCGCAATTTGTCGCACACAAAACAAATTTCATTTTAATTGAAAATTATGCCAGAGCATTAACATGACCTGCGATTTAATGCCATTCTGTTGGGTATTTCGATGA
This sequence comes from Drosophila biarmipes, assembly GCF_025231255.1. Taxonomy (NCBI): domain Eukaryota; kingdom Metazoa; phylum Arthropoda; class Insecta; order Diptera; family Drosophilidae; genus Drosophila; species Drosophila biarmipes. Next base: position 19,555,355 of record NC_066616.1, on the reverse strand, counting down.
TGATGATGTTGTAGTTTGAGAATTTCAAGAGGGGCAATAAAATAATCTATACTCTGGGAATGTTCTTTTTTGGATAAGATGGGGAGAGCATCGATTTAAATGGAAAAGAGATATATGATGGTGTTTTATAAAGCTTTAGGATGAAGTAGGGTAATAAGGTGAGTATAATAATAATCTATGATCTGGAAATGTTCTTTTTTGGATAAGATGGGGAGAGCATCGATTTAAATGGAAAAGAGATATAGGATGGTGTTTTATAAAGCTTTAGGATGAAGTAGGGTATTAAGGTGAGTAGAACATTATTTAGATTTAACTTGAAGGGCCAACTGTACGCTATTGAGTTCCTAACACCCATATATAATAAGGGGAAGTATGTGACAAATTGTCAATCGACTTGAAGCTTGACATTCCACATTTTTTTCGGCCAAACTTATTGCTTTGTTGGCCACTGACTTGGCCAGCGCAGGCGATTTGCATGTGTCAGCTGGGCGGTCTGCAGTTGTTTGTTGGCCTGGTCCGAATGCGATGTGTGTTGGCTGACAGCCGCATAAATTGTTTTCTCATGTGTGCCAAATGTTTGACTTACGCGCAAAAATGTTTGCGCAGGTAAATCTTTTGTGTGTGCACCGGATTGGGTCAAATTTTTTGTCTTGTTTTCCGCAAGAGCATTTGTATTTGTTGCTATCCATGCATATAAATCAATTAATTTGAACACGAAAATGCGAAATGTTGCTGCATTGCGTGCCGCGATGCCGGGGCGAAGTTATTTCCTCCACCTGGCAAATTTGCAATTATTTGGCAGCACTGTTTTTTGCCCACATTTCAGAATTATCAGATTGGTCAATTATGCACACATAGTGATGGGCTAGATAAAAGGAACCGGCTGTGATTGTTACGTAATTGGGTTACTTTAGATATAAAACGAAGTTACATCAAATATATTTTAATACACATTTTTTTAAATAATAAATTAAGAGGGGTTTCTATTTTGTATCTGCGAAAAGTGTATATTTTATAAAGAAATATTTCCCCTAGATATTAAAAACAATGTTCATTTGCTCATACACATAAATACATATCTGCCTGCCTCTCGCAATAATTGAAATCATTTGCATTCGAATGGCAAATGGTTGGCTATGGCTAAAACATCTGACAATCTGCCCAAAGCGGATGTGCCGAACAGCAGCTGAAAGGTTATTTGCCAGTTAGTTGCATGCATTACGTATACGCCGCGCTGACTGCTTGGCTTGGAGCGACTGATTTGTGTGGACGCCAAACAGACGGATGCCTGGCTCGGTTAATGTGAGTGGGAAGCCATTCATCGGGATGATGGGCTCCACTCGAGGGGCCCTGGGGCGCATTCTTGCCTCCATTCATGGGGGAGAAGCCTTCGCCATTACAGGCAACTTTCAAAATTTTGACGGCAGACTGGAGTGGTTTTTAGAAGGAATCAGTAGGTCTAGACACCCACATTGGTACAGTCCCTAAAAAGGTTGTGATATGCAATTCTTTGACTTTTGGTGAAAGAATTATTAGTAATCATGCTAAACAAATATTTAAATTATATACCCAATATCACAGTTTACATGAAGGTTTTATTAATTAAAAAATGTTTAATTAATATGTTAAAATATTAAAATTATTACATTTAAATATACTCTTAAGTTAAGTTTTTGAAGATATGTCTATTCTAAGAACAAGCCTAACCTAGACTTGGTAGTGATCTTATAATACACTATCAACATATCATCAAAGTATTAAAGTGATAACATTTTTTTCGAAATTTGTAAAAGGTAAATATACCTTTTACCTTGTGTTTCTATAGGGTACTTTTACCATTGTCAACACTTTGACATTTGCCTTTTCTTGGGTATGTTCGCCCGTGTGGGCAACCACTTTTGACATGAAAAGTTTATTGAAATCCGAGTTATAATCGAACACAATGCCAGCGGAGAGTGGCTGTTAATTAGAGGCGAGCACAAATCGCACCTCATTGAAATGGCAAATGGGTAAATCTCTGAAGGCAGACGCCAGACGTTGGTTCGCATAGCCTTCGCTTCGGTCGCTTAATTTCGCCTTTTATTGTCTGAGCATATTTTTTTGTGTGCTTTGCATTATTTGCCACACAAAATGTCGTGCAGCATTTGCTTGTATATTTAACTGTGTATTTTTCGGGGTGCGGACTTGGGCAACCTTCAAAAGCATGCAAATGTCAAATGCCAAATATAGTAGAACTTTCCTGTCTGGGGCAAATGTGGATTGCCATGAGCATGAGTCGCGTCTGGCCAGAAGTTGGAAAGTATTCCCAGGCGGCAGCTTCTTCAAATGCAATTGCCGCATATACCGGACTCATAAATAACCTGAACTTTGGCGTCGACTGGGTATGGCTAATAAAACATGCGAGTATTTCGCATGATGGTGTCGTGTTGGTCTGCGGATTTTGCAACTTTTGCAGGCTGGGCTCTTCCCAGCGCCTGCGAACAGAGTTACGCATGCGCCAAGTGGCCAAATGGATTGCCACCCGATGGCCAGGCAGTTCGGCCGACTGACACGCCAAAAAACCAAAATGCAACGCCGTTTCGAACGCAGTTTTTGGCTTGCGGTTTTGTCAGCCAGCGCTTGACACGTCAAGGCAGGCGGTTGGCTTGCCACAACGCCGGCTGCATCTCGCCTCCGCCTTTGCGGGGACACTGAAGTACAGTAGAACCTTAATAAACTAGATGTAATACATCAAACTTTACCCAAAGTTACGGGTTGGTTAGAATGCATGTTTATAATTATTGTTTAATGAAAGTACATTTTACACAATGCTATCAAAATTAAAATTAAAATGTTCACAGAATTTTTAAAAATACCAATTAGAATTATCAATCTAAGACAATTCAATAATACCCATGTACTTATATTTTTTTGAACTTAGGTTTTACGCCTTTTTCCTTAAGATTAATATTAACCTAAGTTTTTATATTTAGCATATAAGTTCTTCTTTAATGCATTACAACTGTACTTTTAGAAGAATACGTATATGTACATCAGTACGACGTTGAGTTCGTGTAATCTGCTAGAATTTATTGCGCTTAAGTGACATTTTTTTGTGTAATTCGATTAACTAAATCCATGCCAAGACGACTTGTGCCAAGACAGCCTTGTTGTTGCTGTGACCATAAAAAAAGTTCTTGTTGAGCATGCTGCTTTGGTAAATACTCTATTCTTCTATACCTTCAAATGTATTTCAAAATTGGTTAATAGATATATTTTGCATCAATCTTTGCCAAAAATCGAATGGCAGTTAGATTGTCCATCAAGTAATTGATATGCTATTGTGACTTCTTATGATATATGGGTAAATGAGATTTGAAAAGCGATAATCAATAGTCATAGATGGAAAATCGATATCAGTTATGGTTTATTGTTGGTCTGATGCAAGGAAAAAAAATATCTAATAAAGATTAAATTAATTATGAATTTACTAAAAATGAAACTTAACGCAAAGGCTACTACATTGTAAGCCTCGCCGCTTTCAGAGCACCTTGTAAATAATCTTTCTACTTAGTGTGCGAGCCCCATAAATATAGTTGGTACTTTTGATTTATGGCCTGGGGGATTGTCTTCACAGCTTACCAGTAAATAATAAATATCCACAAATGATGATGAACACAAAAGTTATCCTCGGCAACATGTTGCTGCTGTGTTTGCGGCCTTTGTGTTTTGGCGGAAAGCTTCGCTCCCACTACTTCAGTTTGATTTATATGGGCGTTGTGTGTTTCTGACCTTTTGCAATGTTTGCTTGTTTGTTTGTTAGCTAAGCACTCGCACTTACTTTCATGCACTTGAAAACCGATCGCAAGGCAACAAAAACCGCTTGCGGTACAGCGATTTAACGACTTGTTAGTTTTCGTTTTAAGAAACAATTACAATCAATTCGTTTTTTATTTGCAATTGCGGCTGCTGCAACTGTTGCACTCGCTTGTTTTTTTATGCCTGACTTTTCCTAGTTGGAAAATGGAAAATCGAGCCACACCAAAGCCAGAGGTTGCTTCAAATTTGCATGGCCTATAAAGCAGTTAAGTCGAATCGTCGTTGTGAGGCGGTAGGTTGCCCAATATTCCGCCAAAATAGCGGGCGGGTAAAAGCTTCGCGCTGCTGCACAGTTGCAATTGCCTCAGTTTTTCTTTAGCTTTTCCCGAGACAATGGAGTACACACGAATATGGCACAACACAAATGTGGCCGGGAACAATAGTAATACCACACACACTCTTCTCGTTTTACTTTTATTATTATTATGGTCTGTGATTCTGGGACTCTACTATTGATCGACAAGTACAACCGTTCAACCAGACGCTTCAACCTCAACTGACTGCAATTGTTGTTGAATACGAGTAAGAAAATCTACAGAGAAATCCCAGAAACCACAACAAGACTCCCTCCACTCCACACTTCTCGACATCCAAAAGATTTCACTCCACTCGAACTCAGTTTTGAGTGAGGTTTTTTGAGCCTAGCCTGAACTAGTTTGTCGTGCCTCCAAACCAAAAAAACTCTATATGTTTAGCTTGAGCGCGCACTCGAGCTCTGGCTTACTTTTAATTGTACTAACTAGCTCGGCTCTGATCTTACGCAATGGCCAATTGCCCGATGAATCACGTAAAAGTTCTCAGTCTAGAGCCCCGAACCCTATTTTGGGCAACCTTCGAGTTGGAAAAACCATACACAAAAGAACAAAAAGTTGGCGGCTGAGCCTAGGCCGCAGCTTCTAATTAATAGTGTAATTAAGTTTTTCTTGTCATATTTTATTTTTCTTTTTGTTTTGTTTGGTTAGAGCGGAAAAGCCTTTGCTGAATGACACTTTGTTGCTTTTTGGGGGCCTTTCATTTTTTGGAGGTTTTCTGGAAATTTGGTTTTCAATTTTTTGCCAGCATAGGAGTGGTAGCCAAACTTCACACTGGGAATTTACATACAAGAATTGCAGAGTCAATTTAACACGAGTTTTATTTATAAATACCAATTTAAAATATCTAAATTTTAAAATATATATATTTTTGTCCAAAAAATTGCTTGGTAAAACAAAAATATTTATAAATTCTGTTGCAGATTATAAAGATTTCTGGAATCCTTCCTATTATGTATATGAAGTTTATATATTATTTGTTCTATTTATAATAGTTTGCATTCCTTTATTTTTGTAAGTGTTCTGGCCTAGAGCATCTTGATTGCAAACCGTTCTGCAGTTGACCTTGTAGTGGGGGTCTTTGGCTTCCACAGAATGTCTCTTGGCCGACAAGCAGTTTTCTTCTGCTAAACCAAGAGTCTTCTGCCCGCATTTTAATGAACTAAATGGAGACACAAAGGAGGACCTTTGGGAGGGGCAGCTTCCATAATTTACTTCATGCCGATGCCATGCGCCGACCAGCATTCGGAATCAGCCTTGTTTAGTTGTTTCCGATCGAATTGGCCACATAATGCTGCTGGCTGGGTTAACTGGCATCAGTCAGTCCGTCAGTTTGGACAGTTTGGTTCAATCTGGGGTGAGGTAGAACCTCAAGGCCTCCCACATAAATCATAATCACATTTGCCCCCGAACGACCGGATTGAGGCGTGCAGAAATCGCTGTTTGCTCGCTTCCAACATGGCTAATTGCAAAAAAAAAATAAAAATAATGCGTACTCAAATAATGTATTATATAAAACGAAAAACAATTATTAATTGCAAAAGCCAAAGAGTCCCGACTGGCCATTTGGCATTACGCAGCTAGCCAAGTAAAAAAGACGAAAAGCTGGCTAACGAGGCGGCGCAAAATGCTACCAAATTGCGTGTCCGGCCGAGAGTCGGATTGTCAGTAATTGATAAACTAGCCGAAATGAACTCGCGTGTCTGTCTGGTTATCCGTATACTATAGACTGAAGTCCGGTTTACTTACCGCAAAGTTTATTAAACAAAAATTTATGATCAATCCCATTAAAAATTGCGTTTAATATTGGCATTTTCTTAGACTTTTTTGTTACATCTATAATTGCCCACTAATAGTTTTAATGTTTCTGCCAAATTAAATGAAATCAATGTCGAACTACTACCGAAAAGTTCCATCAAACGAGGCCGACAAGGTTATGTAATATCCAAAGGTATATTAAATCAACGTCTGCTGAGTTGATCAAGTTATGACAGCGTTTATCTATCGCCTCTCGTATCGAGTCTCTAAAATGATAGCAACTATAACAGAGTGATTTATATTTATTTGGCCAGTGGATTTATGATCAGACACTAATCAGCCCGAGGCGATTTTAATGTTTCTTAATTATTTGTATAATAATACATAATGTTTATGCTTTCCAGAACACTCTATCATTACTTTTGATGTTCATTTTTACTGCGGTTATATTCATGATTTGACATCTTTCTCAACATTCATATCTATAAATTTAACTCTTATGCTTACTTATCAGCTTCCCATATCTTAAATGTGAACGGCCCAATTTTTAACTCAAAGATTTGCTACACTCATAAAATTATTTTTTCAAAAACCAGCAAAATCAAAACAGAAATTGTCTTACATTGAGATTATTGATTTTAATAAACAAAAAACCACTACAAAATTAGCATTTTATGACAAAATATGAATTTAAAAAAATGACGACCCCCCCCCCCCCTTACAAAAAATGCGAAAATTGTTAAAAAAAATAAATTGTCCCCAAAGTGACGAGGATTGTTAGCATTTTTAGCACACATTTCAAAACAGTCGGTCATTTAGCTGTACGTCTTCATTTGACTAAACCATAAACAAAAAACCACTAAAAAAAGAGCATTTTCTTACAAAATCTGAATTAAAAAAATGACGACCCCCACCCTTACAAAAAATGCGAAAATTCTTCAAAAAATAAATTGTCCCCAAAGTGACGAGGATCGTTAGCATTTTTAGCACACATTTCAAAACAGTCGGTCATTTAGCTGTACGTCTTCATTTGACTAAACCATAAACAAAAAACCACTAAAAAAAGAGCATTTTCTGACAAAATATGAATTAAAATAAATGACGACCCCTACACAAAAAATGCGAAAATTCTTGAAAATATAAATTGTTCCCAAAGTGACGAGGATCGTTAGCATTTTTAGCACACATTTGAAAACAGTCGGTCATTTAGCTGTACGTCTTCATTTGACTAAACCATAAACAAAAAACCACTAAAAAATGAGCATTTTATGACAAAATCTGAATTACAAAAATGACGACCCCCACCCTTATAAAAAATGCGAAAATTGTTCAAAAAATAAATTGTCCCCAAAGTGACGAGGATCGTTAGCATTTTTAGCACACATTTCAAAACAGTCGGTCTTTTAGCTGTACGTCTTCATTTGACTAAACTACAAACAAAAAACCACTAAAAAATTACCATTTTCTTACAAAATCTGAATTAAAAAAAATGACGACCCCCACCCTTACAAAAAATGCGAAAATTGTTCAAAAAATAAATTGTCCCCAAAGTGACGAGGATCGTTAGCATTTTTAGCACACATTTCAAAACAGTCGGTCATTTAGCTGTACGTCTTCATTTGACTAAACCATAAACAAAAAACCACAAAAAAAAAGCGTTTTCTTACAAAATCTGAATTAAAAAAATGACGACCCCCACCCTTACAAAAAATGCGAAAATTCTTCAAAAAATAAATTGTCCCCAAAGTGACGAGGATCGTTAGCATTTTTAGCACACATTTCAAAACAGTCGGTCTTTTAGCTGTACGTCTTCATTTGACTAAACTACAAACAAAAAACCACTAAAAAATTACCATTTTCTTACAAAATCTGAATTAAAAAAAATGACGACCCCCACCCTTATAAAAAATGCGAAAATTGTTCAAAAAATAAATTGTCCCCAAAGTGACGAGGATCGTTAGCATTTTTAGCACACATTTCAAAACAGTCGGTCTTTTAGCTGTACGTCTTCATTTGAATAAACTACAAACAAAAAACCACTAAAAAATTACCATTTTCTTACAAAATCTGAATTAAAAAAAATGACGACCCCCACCCTTACAAAAAATGCGAAAATTGTTCAAAAAATAAATTGTCCCCAAAGTGACGAGGATCGTTAGCATTTTTAGCACACATTTCAAAACAGTCGGTCATTTAGCTGTACGTCTTCATTTGACTAAACCATAAACAAAAAACCACTAAAAAATGAGCATTTTATGACAAAATCTGAATTACAAAAATGACGACCCCTACCCTTATAAAAAATGCGAAAATTGTTCAAAAAATAAATTGTCCCCAAAGTGACGAGGATCGTTAGCATTTTTAGCACACATTTCAAAACAGTCGGTCATTTAGCTGTACGTCTTCATTTGACTAAACCATAAACAAAAAACCACTAAAAAAAGAGCATTTTCTGACAAAATATGAATTAAAATAAATGACGACCCCTACACAAAAAATGCGAAAATTCTTGAAAATATAAATTGTTCCCAAAGTGACGAGGATCGTTAGCATTTTTAGCACACATTTGAAAACAGTCGGTCATTTAGCTGTACGTCTTTATATGACTAAACCATAAACAAAAAACCACTAAAAAATGACCATTTTCTTACAAAATCTGAATTAAAAAAATGACGACCCCCACCCTTACAAAAAATGCGAAAATTCTTCAAAAAATAAATTGTCCCCAAAGTGACGAGGATCGTTAGCATTTTTAGCACACATTTCAAAACAGTCGGTCATTTAGCTGTACGTCTTCATTTGACTAAACCATAAACAAAAAACCACTAAAAAAAGAGCATTTTCTTACAAAATCTGAATTAAAAAAATGACGACCCCCACCCTTACAAAAAATGCGAAAATTCTTCAAAAAATAAATTGTCCCCAAATATAAATCGGGCTGGGACTTTTGATAGACAAGGTAAACAATGAAAATGTCTATGTCGAGATATTAGGCTCTCAAATTCGAACCCAAACCCTTGACAAGGTCAGCCGAATTGATTTGACGTTGCCCCAAGCGACGGGAATGGCAAAACGATTCGAGTTTCGTTTTAATGATGTGCCAGATTCGGGCTCCTACATGGTTTCATTTACACGACAACTCTCGAGATTGGATCGCTCGATGGATGCCCTTTTATGGCAGAACGGCCCATTGGTGCGAACTTGCCTGTCATCTGCTACAAATCAGCTGTCATAAGCCCGATCCAAGCGATCCGATCCAAGCCAGCGTTATTTCGGCGATTTTTACAATCACTTTCAAAAACCCAACTAACAGTCAAACAATCTTTGATAATGATCATCATTGCCACTCGACGAGAGGCGAGGAAGATGATTGCGATTAGAGCCAGCAGAAGAAGCAGGGTTGCCGGTTTTGTTTACAAAGAAATTAAAAACTAATAAATAAAACCATTTGAAAGTCCTGAAAATATGATTAATGTATGCACCCTTTTATTATCAATAAAATTGATTAAAACCAGTAGACACAGCTAGCTCGATAGTGCTTAAACCTTCTTGATTTTTACGACCAATTTTTGTTAAAGCTTCCCTTTAAATGATTACCATCACCTTGGGTACTGTACAGTTTTAACTATAAATACAGAACCCCAAAATAGTTATGATATATAAATTTGGAATATGGTTTTATTTTATTTTACATTTATTTTAATTTACAAAGCAAACAATCGGAACTGTCAGCTCTGTAGAGAAGTTGCCACCGATTGCCCGCGGTTGGAAAATGCACAATTAAAACCCGAGACGCTCGCCATTCACCTGGATGGAGTGAGATGGAGAGGTGGATAGGTGAGGTCGGGTTAGGTGGCAACCACTTCCAGCGCCGAGTCATTAGAATGTGCAACGTATTAATCTGCATGGCTATCTTCGTCCACTAACCAGTAATGGTTTGCCTCCACCTCCTTGCATTCACAGGTGGTTCGAGCGGCCAAGAAGAAACTGAGCGACTATGCCGCCGAAACGCTGGCCAGCATCTCCAAGCGCTTCTGCCACCTGCACGGCCTGCTCCAGGTGGCCGAGCTGCAGGTCATCGAGAAGCTGCGCGAGTCCAGTCTGCCAACGCAAATCGAACTAAACCAAGCCATGGGCACTCTGAGTGGCTACGAAACTGTAATCAAGGTGGGTAATAATATACATACATTTAATAATACCGATAATAAACAGTTTAATATTCTTAAAAATTAGCGCTTAAAACATTGGTTGCAAAGTGGATCCGAGATTAACATGGGTGTGCCCAACGATGTCTCCTTGAGGTGGCTGATCGAACTGATTGGCGACCATATCGAGAAGATTCCCACTACTGTGCAGGTCAGCAAGATCGAGGAGAATCCCTATCGGTAAGTGATAAGGATTGAATCCCTTAAAAATCTTTAATATTATTTTAATCTATTTTCTAGAGTAACTTCCAGTCGTTTCTTGGACATGTCCAATATATTCAAGTGCGAGTTTGTGGACCCCAAGATAAAAGTAAACTTCAAGACCGAGTTCGATATGAGTCGCAGCATTTCAACGTCAGCCAAGGAGGACCTTATCTTTTCCAAGTCTTCCAGCATCAGCATGGGGAACATCCTCCAGCCCAATGTTATGTCGACCCAAAACTCGAAGCGTAATCCAATGGCACAAAAACAAAAGAAAAGGGCCAAAAGGGCTCAGAAGGCCAAATCCTTTCTAAATTCAACTGCTCCAACTTCCGATGAGCTTGCGGCAAGGGAATCGGATTTCGTACAGAGCTTCTCGGCCTTGGACATCACCAAACCTAATCGCACATTAAGTTCTAAGGCAGAAGACAAGGGCGATTGGTTCAAAACCGATGCACTGGTTAAGGTGCGCTCCGTCAATTCGCCCGAGGATTTCTATGTTCAGGGCATACATGCTGCCCAGCGATTGCGCGTGGAGCTGGACACCTTCGCCCAGACACTCTCGGAAAGCCGCTCCACTCCGCCGGAAATCGTGGTGGGTCAGCACTACGTTACCTACCACAAGGAGCAGGATCGCTACTATCGCGCTATGGTCAGCCAGAAGCTGGCTCCTCGGGATACCTACAAGGTCTTTCTGCCGGACATAGGTCTCTACATGGAAGTGCACAGCAGCAAGTGGGTTTCGGTGATAGATGGGTTAATCTCTTACTGATGTTTCGAGTCCTTGCAGCTTTCGAGAGGTGCCGGAGCGGCTGGCCCACCTGCCATACTCCGCGGTCCACTGCAGCCTCAGGGAGCTGATGCCCAACCATGGTGGTTCGGAGTGGGATACTAGGGCCAGCGCCTTCCTCAAGCAGATAGTGCAGAAGTACGTACTTGGAGTTTACATTCGATTCATATTTAAACTAATAGATTCCCAATCCACCAGCAATCCCGTTCACGTGATCGTGAAGAGAGCTCTGTCCCATGAGCTCCACGAGGTGGACCTTATCACCAGCAACTATAATACGGACATCTCCGTGCGCGATTCTTTTTTATACTCTGGCCTGGCGCGCTCCCGCTGCGGCCGAGCGCAAGCCATTGGCCATCAGTGGCTGCAGCCTGCTCCATCCATGCTGCGCCTGCCCAGGATGACGTTCCAGTTCGGGGACATATTGATGATCCAGATGCTGCATGTCGAGGACCCGCAGGAATTCTATGTTATGCGCCACGACTTCGAGGAGAAGCGTTGCTTACTGCAGTCCAGCCTCCAGGGATCCATGGATCGCATTAACATTAGCCAGCTGCAGAACATTTTTCTGGGTAGACTGCATCTCGGCTGCGTGCTGCAGTCGGATGGGCAGTGGAAACGCGCTAGCATCGAGCAGATTCTTCCCGATGGTGAGAGATTCCATAGCCTTTACTAAGTACTTTAATATTTCTCTCTCTCCTCAGGTTATGTTCTAGTGCGCCTGGTGGACGATGGCCCCAGCCAAAAGGTTTTCTGGGACCAACTGTTTGTGCTGCCCCAGAACTTCTGGGATCAAGAGTTCGCCATCAAGTGCTGCCTGGCGGATGTGGAGACCCGTGCGGAACTGGCCTACATGTGGACCTCAGAGGCGACGGCCTACTTCAAGCAGCTCACCTCAAATCCCAAGCTCCACATGGAGGTGATCCGTTCCACGGCGGATGTGGTATACGTGGCGTTAAACTTCACGCGTTCTGGTTTGGAGACTACAAGCGTGGGAGTCCAACTGGTTGCCCAGGGGTACTGCAGCTCGAGCGGGGAGAGCAGTAAGATGAATAACCCACCCGAAACCAAACGATCTGTGTGCCTCGACGCAGAAATCCGCCGGCTTATGGCACTTCAGAAGGGTCAGCCCGTGGAACTGGCTCCCTACCAGAAGGCCAATAAAACTGAGCGCAACAAGCGAGTGAATGTCATCATTCTCCACGTCCGGCAGCCCGATGAGTTTTATGTGACCCTGCCTCACTTTCAGCCAGCGATCGAGCATTTGCAAATGGCGGTGCAGAAGGCGGCTGCAGTAATGTATCAGGATACGATGCCCAGGACCGACTGGCAGGTGGGCGAGATGTGCTATGTAAGAGCCCAATCCAAGTCGGATTCACAGCTGCTATGGCATCGTGGAATAGTCACAAAGGTTATCCCTCCTGGTAGCAATTCCGAATCGGTCCGCTACCAAGTGCAGTTGAGGGATTTGGGTGAACTGGTCGAGAATGTGACCAGCACTAGCCTGACCATCATTGACGAAGCCAATATGCGCATCTCCAACAGCGCCAAGCGTTGTCGCCTACACGGAATTCAATCGGTCGGCGATGGCTGGTCTGAAGATGCCATTGAATTCTTTATGGATCAGCTGCAGGCCTACGATGAAATCTATGTTGCCGGCAACGGGCATACGGAGAACTCTTTGAGCGTGGTCCTCTGGGGCTCCCACACCCTAGTCAGTGGACCCTTTTCCCCGGCTCGAACTAAATATGTTAATATCAACAAGACCCTTTTGTTGGCCGGCATGGCACAGGAGGATCTCAATTCCGATCACGAGGAACAGCAGTCGATGCTGGAAAATACGAGCGCTCGCTCCACAGGAACCGCCAAATCCATCGACATTAACGCCTGGCAATCCTATATGGACAAAATTGATAAGATTGATAAAGCGAAGAACATTGATTCCTCAGAATCGCCAAGAGTAAAATCAGGCTTCAAGCATAATGAGGATATGCCTCCGCTGGAACTGCTTGAGGACTTGGGAAAAGCCAAGCATACGATTGGTCTGACATCCCCTCCTGCCGGTTGGACAACGCCACGTAAGTGCGAGAAGACCATCTTCACGGCGATCGCCACCAATGTGAATTACGAGTGCTGCATCTACTTGACTTTGGCCAACGACAAGCCCTTTCTGGACCACATGCGCAATCTGCTGGTCCGGAAGTACAAACCGCTAATGACTAAGCAGCAGGAGCGCTCCACATCGTACACGTACGAGGTAGGACAACCGGTGCTGGTCACCTATCACATGGACAACCTCATCTACCGCGGAATAGTGCAGCGTTTGCGAAACAATTACGATGAGTACACGGTGTACTATGTGGACTACGGCAACATGGAGCAGGTGAAGGCGGATGAGATGCTGCCATATGCCCCGTTCCCGGAACTGAACGCCATGTGCTTCCTCGTGGCGATACACGGAGTGCGATCGAAGCAGGGAAAATATTCGGTTAAGGAAATGGACACAGTCCACCAGACCTTGGTCATGAAGCTTAGTAGTGTGCGTATTGTGGACTCCAAGGGAATGGGTCACAAAAAAATACCCACATGCCAGATCAAGGTGGGCAACTTGGACATTGCCACCATGATGATAGAGAGCGGCATATCCCTTCCAACCGAAACGCCAAAAAGCAGCCAAAAGTCTACTTATATCCCCTCGGAAAAAGCACTCGAGGAGTTTAAGGTATTCGACGAACTGGAGAACTTGGCTTCCGTGGAATGTGTATTATCAGACGATGATGAGCCTAAGACCCAGCGTAAAGGAGGAACTATTTCGCCACCGCCTACCAAGAAAAAATACACGGTAAACAGTAAGGAAGTAGAGGCCTTCGAGTGCGATCAGGACTTCGATTGCCAGCAGGCGGCGGAGGAGATGTACCTCAACAATAGTTTATTCCTCCCCGACTTTGATAAATTCGCTGGCGAAGGTGCAGAGGAATCGGGACTGGATGGTTCGGAAGATGAGATGTCATCGAAATCCTCTGAAAGTAAAGAGATGGAGCTGGATGAGAAATCGGAAGACAGTCAGATGGAGCCGCTGAATTCATTGGCCGCAACTCAGTTGAAGCGCCGCATTGAACTGCGCCAAAAGGTAAAGACCTAAAGTTAGCTATGTAAATTTCCTATACTTATCCAAATATCTTTCTATTTTGCAGTCAATGAAAGATAATGTCAGCTTTTCGCCCATGGACACTTCAACAGTTCGATCTTACTACGATGCTAGTGGCAGCTTCAAGACCCTGAACCTGCCCAATGGGGTGAAGCAGTTCCAGTGCACCGTGGACAGCGTCCTTTCGGCCACGGAGCTGCAGATCGCTCCATGTCTCACGGAATTCACTAAGTACGACATCAGCCTGGTCCAGGAGACGAGCGCCTTGATCAAGGATGCGGAACCGCTGAAGAATCCCGGTTTGGGTGACTTGTGTCTGGCCCGCTACTCGAAGGACAAGCAGTGGTACCGGGCCATCATCAAGGAGATTCCTCAATTCTTTCCCACAAACACGCCCCAGGCTACCGTCTTCTACATCGATTTCCATGACACAGAGAAAGTTCCGTACAACCACCTGAAGGTAATGCCCAAGCAGTTGTTCATGTTCCCACTGCGCTCCTTCCGCGTCAAATTGCACGGCGTGAAGAAAAACAAGAACTTCGGAGACAAGTCGGTGCGCCAAGCCTTGCAGGCCTGCCTCTGCAAGTACCCATTGGTTTATGCCCGGGTCCACTATCCCCTGAACTACCACTCCAACAAGATGGACCGCTCCGACAGAGAGTCCGATCTCATCGAGGTGGAGCTCTTCGAGAATAGACACAAAAAGAAGCTGGTGTACCAGTCCCTCTGTGAAAACTGGATGTTCCTGAAGAGAACCTAATGTGGCGACAAGCCAACCATAGTGTAAAAAATATTTTTATGCTCATTAATTATAATCATCAAGGACGACTGAAAAAGACTACATAACTGAATATGTACCAAAGTATTACTTTATATTTAAATTTCCTCATCGAGTGTTCATATGACCATTAAAATAATTTAATTTAATAAAAGGCCATTGTACACCAAGAAACCGATAAACGACTTTTGTTTATTAAGAGATCCAATAATAATTGACCCATCCGTTGGTTAGTAAATATTAGGAGACTGCACCGAAACCAGCACAAGTGCTCTGTCAATAAAATCAAAGCCAATAATTGTTTTGTAATTATCCATAAATTGAATTTATTTCCTCCATAGAATGGGATTCTTTCCATTAGTTCTCATTGAAATTTGTATTGTAAGTTGTAAATATTTTAAAATTGTTTTGTTTTCATTTGTTTGTTTTCGTTATTATGATGCATGTACGCATGTATTGTGAAATTTCATTTATACTTAATGTTGTGTTCACTTAATGCTAGAAATTTTAACTAATTGCTGCATAAAACCATTGAAACAATCCTTTAAAATAGCCTAGAGAAGTTGCAACTACTAAAAATCAAGAATATGCTACGTACATCGAAATTGTTTATCCAATATGACAGTTGTGTTCGCTTACGTTCGATTGCTGGCAGAGAGTCGTCTCTTTAATTAGAAAAATACAAATTATATAACAAGTTGTTAGATGGGTGTTCGTTTTCGTTTGCGTATTCTGTGTATGTGTCCTTCGCTTAGAATGTGCTCAAGTTTTGGAAAAAACTCGAAAGTTTTCAAGACCAATTTCGGCTAACTTAAATTAACTAGTTTGCTTCCCTATGCATAGTGGGTAGATAAATGAATAAACTTAATGCGAGAACTAGGCTACAGAAATGAAAAGTATCGCGGCATGCGGTAATTAATCGATGTATATTGCACTGAACTAGGCATGCCATTTCACTAAAGTGGGTTTAAAACTAAAACCTAAACGGGATTAAAGCGGTTGACGCGATTTGCGATTCGAATCGGGAGGAAGAGAACGGGGGAACACTTTCACATTTAGCTACGTTCTTAAACCACATCCAAAATGTATGATTAGTAAAATGTAATTATTGTGATAATTGTTTTTCCTGTTTGCTTATTCAACAAGAGTTGGCAATCGCATATGTAAACTAAATATATAGTTCGATAAGTAATACTAATTTGTTGTTTTCTTTTGTTTTGTTTTTTGTTGTTTTAACCACAGACACACACAGTACACACAGAGAAGAGTCATGAACAACTACCTAGGTAATGATTATATTAAACTTTAGTTCTTTCGATTACGCAGCCCCTTAAGAGCGAAGCCCCCTTAGGCCTCCACGGTGAAGGGGTCGCGCGAATGGTGGATCTTCAGATGCTTGTTATGGTTGGTCTTCGTGGTGGAGCTCTTGCCGCAGATGGTGCAGGTGAACGGCCGCTCGCCGGTGTGCATGCGCCGGTGCTCGATCAGATAGTAGTGCCGATGGAAGGACTTGTCGCACTGGTCGCAGGTGAACTTTTTGGTGCCGTGATGCTCGCGCCGGTGCCGCATGTAGTTGTACTTGCGGATGAACTTGCAGCCGCAGTACTCGCACGTGTACGGCTTGATCTGCTTATGCGCGTTGATGTGGTTCTTGAAGTCCAGCTCGCGCACAAACGCCTTGGGGCAGTACTCGCACTTGAATGGCTTGGCCGTCCGGTTGGCGTGCACCCACGAGTGGATTTTGAGATTCCATTTGGTGGAGAAGCTCTTGCTGCAAATGGCGCAGTCGTACTGCGGCTCCGTCGAGTGCGTCGCCATGTGCGCCTTGATGGACGTCTTGGCGAAGATCTGCTTGCACATGGGGCACTCCATCGGCTCGGCGTAGTCGAACTTGTCGGAGTGCGCCAGCCGGATGTGGCGGCGCAGCGAGTTGGCATGCACGAACCGATCGCAGCAGTACGGACAGCACTTGGGCTTCAGGTCGTGCGTCTCCTTGTGCCACAGGAAGCGCGCCTTCGAGGGCAGCACCTCGCCGCAGTGGCACACGTACTCCTTTTTGCGCACCATCATCTTGGTGTGCCGCTTGCGGTGTTGCGTCAGATTCGAGTAGCGCTTGAATTTTTTGCCTGTCGAGGGTATAGGTTTAAGTTAATGCTCCTAAAACAATTCGGTATTATGCTGCTATACTCACCGCATATCTTGCACTTGAGAGGCGTTTGGCCCGTGTGCATCCGCATGTGCTCCACGAGGGCGCTGCGCACCACGAACTTCTTGTCGCAGACGTAGCAGCCGAACTCCTTCCAGCCCAAGTGACGCTTCAGGTGCAATGAGAAGTTCTTCCAGCGGTAGAACTTCTTGCCGCAGGTGAAGCACTCGGCCGGATGCTCGGTGAGATGGGCGTCGTAGAGCTTCACGGACGGGAAGTCTGTGCGGCAGACGTAGCACAGAAAGATGGACTTCTCCATGGCCTTCTGCTCCAGCTCGCTGAGGTTGTTGCGCTCCTGGCCGAGCTTGGACTCATTGTAGGCGATAAGCATGCGGTAGAGAGCGGCCAATTTGGCAGCCGGCGTTGTCATGGCCAGCGTCGGCAGCGTGGGCTTCTCATCCAACTGGCTGGGTGGCTTAAAGTCGCCATCCACTTCGCCGTCGCCATCGCCACCGATGCCCAGCAGCTCGGAGTCCTTGACATCCGCCAGCAGGTCGGAATGGGCGTGCATATGCTCGTGCAGATCCTGCTTCTCCTGGCACTGCTCCTGTTTTATCTTGACAATGCCATCCTTGGAGTCCTCTTGTAGAGCCTCGCCAGCCTGCAGGATCATCTGCTGTTGCGGCGGCAGCATCGAGGCGCTGACCTGCGGCTGGGTGCAGATGAGCCGACGGTTCTGACGCACATAGTTGTGCTCGCCAATCATGTGCGCATTGCGCTCCTTGAGCTTCTCGAAGATCGCCTCGCAGTGGGGACACTTGTAGAGCTTGCGGCGCTGCGGCTTCCGTTGCGCCAGAGCAGCCGCCTCCGCTGCCGCCTCTGCGGCAGCCCGCGATGTCGAAGCTATTGGTGGACCCGCCAGCAAAGCCGATGACGTGGAAGCGGAGGAGGTGGCCGCAGCTGGGATGCCATCCGTTAGTTGACTCTTTCTCGAGCTAGATGAAGCCTCGTCATCAACCGCATTAAAATCGAATCTGTACGTGATTCAAAAATTTATGAAATGAATAGTTGAATATGTCTTTAGCTTTAAAGACTTACCGCTTTTGCTCCCTCTGCTGGGCGCTGAGATCCTGGGCCGGGTAGTAATCCTGTCGCCAGTCGGGATTGTAGCCTCCGGAAAACTGGTTCCTGAAATACCGCTGCGAAATTTCACCATAAACCTGAAAGACATAATATTTAAGAAACAACTTGCGACAAAATCCACTAAGATACAACTTACCGACTCACTCCAGGAGTTCTCGATGTCGCAGTTGCTCTCCTGCTCGGAGATTTCGCCCTTGGCGGGCATCTTCTCATCGGTGCGGATGTTCAGGCCACCAACCAAGCTGCTCTCAGTGCCAGCGCCGGCGAACGAAGACGACGTGGTGGACGCGGAGGCCGAAGGAAGGTTGCTACTGCTGCTCAGCTGCTCCCGCTTGCAGGCATCCAGGTCCAGATACTTGGCATCCTCGTCCAGGGCAACGCTGCAGCAATCGACGGCCGCCAGAGCTGCATTGAAATTGGTGGGCTGGTGGCTGACCACATCCTGGCTCTGATTGGAGGGCGTGGCTGTTCCCGATTCCACGCCGCCCGGGTTCTGCGGATCGTGCTCCGGCTCCTGCTGGTACCATGAGTGCAGCGACTGCGTCTTGGCCACCCGGAATGTTGCATTCATCGAGTCGTGATCCAGGGAGTTACTGGACGACGATGCCAACGTGGCCGCATTGGTGGCATCGCTGACGCCGTGCTGCTGGTGGTGGTGCTGCTGCTGATGGAGCTGCTGCCTGGAGAAGGGATTGAAGTAGGTGGCCGTCGTGGCCGTGGTCGTGGTCTGGTGATACAGAAAGTTAAAGTCCGGCGGCTGCAGCGTGGCCTGCACCTGGGCCGCTGAGGAGGTGTAGGAAGACGACGAGGATATCACAATCTCATCCACTTCCATGTTGTTGTCCGGCAGGATGTACTCATCGCCCGGCTTGGCCGGTGCCTTGGAACAGCCACTACTGCTGCTGGCGAAGACGGATCCCGCCGAGGGGAAGCCACCGGTACTGGCGTTCACCACGAACGTGGTGCTCGAAGCGGCCAGCGGTGGCGGCTGCTTCGAGTTGGCAAATTCCAACAGCACCCGCGCATCGTCATCGTTCACCGCCGAGTGGTGGTGCAACAGTTTGCGACTGGTGGTGGTCAGATGCTTCTCCAGAATGCTGCTGCTGCTGGTACTACTGCTGCTGGGCGCCGGAGCCTCCAGGGTCTCACTCTTCACCTGCACCAGATCTCTTGATATGGATGGGTTGCTGCTGGAGGAAGATGGGGTGTCAGTCTTTTTCGTTGTCGTCGCCGTCGCTGTCGCTGGTGCTGTTGCTTTTGGTTTGATGACTAATTTCTTGGGTCCGCGCTGCTGGGCGGGAGTGGAGAAGCGCTGCGGCAGCAGGGTGGTGGTGGGCTCCACCTCGACCTTCAGGGTCGGCGGCGGCTGGGTGAGATCCTCGGGAGGCACGCCAGCAGCCGTCGCAGACGTCGTCGTCGCGGCAGCCGTGCTTGCCATACGAATGACGCTGGTGGTGCCGTGCTCCAAGCTCGGCTTCTGCTCCAGTTCATTAGCAGCCGCTGCTGCCGCTGCCCCTCCCGCACTGTCATAGTCATCCAAAGGTTCCTCCTTCTCCACCTTAACCAGTGGTATGGGAGCCACAGCGGCGAAGGGACGACCTGCGCCAATGCGACTCGAGGCTACGATGTTGCCCATCAGATCAAGATACTCATTCATGTTGAGCGGCACATCGCTGAGCACGGTGATTCGATTCTTCTTGGACTTGGTGGTTGCGGTGGAGTTTGAATTGGAGGCGGAGTTGGAAGCGGAATTGGAATGATTATCCGCCAGGTTGGAGGAGGAGGCGTAAGCACCAGCCGTGCTCGTTGAAGGGGCGGTGCACAGTGGGGGCGGCAGAGGTGCTGCCGCATTTGGCTGCTCCTGCTTACGCTCCCTCTCCAGCTCACTCTCGCATCCGCTGCTCAGGCTCATGAACTCCTCGTCGTCCGAGACCCGCTTGGAGCTCCGCTTGGGCTTCGTCTTGCGAGCCTTTTTCGTTGTCTTGCCCACATTGCGGCTGTGGCTGTTCTCGTCCCGCTCATCGTCGCCGTCCTCCTCCTCCGGCGGATCATCGTGGTCGTCCTCCTCCTCCTCGTCCTCTTCGTCCTCATCGTCATCGTGTATGTGCAGGACACTCGGCGGGGATTGGTAAATGCGCTCGATGACGGAGAACTCCCCGTCCTCCTTCTCCACACACTCCACAATATGCTTGGGCGTCTCCTGGACAATGAAGTCGCCATTCTCGCGCTCCAAGTAGTGGGCCACCGGAGACTCCGCATACCGGAGCACTGATGAAGAGGCGGTTGACGAGGCTGGCGAGGCACAGGCCGCCGCCGCCGCAGCGTTCAGCAGGGCTCCAAAGGGAGAATTAGTCTGACGATTCGCGCGGATTCCAGATGCCGAGGTGGAGGGCGTGCTGGAGGAACTGCAGCTACTGCTGACACCCGATCCGTAACTCTGCAAGCTCGGCGGCTGCTGATGATGCTGCTGCAACCTGGCGGAGGACGATGCGGCCATCTGGGGGCTCTGCTGCTGGTGCTGCTGCTGCGGCTGCTGGTAGGGATGCTGATGAAGCTGGCCCTGATTCTGCTGATGCTGCACCAAGCTGTGGACCTGCGCCTGCTGCTGCTGCTGTGCCGGCGGCGGTGGTGGGGGATTCAGGAATACTTCCGTATGCGGCTTACTGGGCTGCTTGCCACCACCAGCGGAGGCGAGTGTGGCTGCAGCCGGTGCAGTTGTCGGTGGTGCCAGGGCTAGGTTGTGCTGCATGGCCACGTTTTGAGGCTGTGGCTGCTGCTTGTTTTGGTTGTGCTGAGATCGTATTTGACTGATGGCGGCTCCGTAGGCGGGAGGTGGTTTCTGGTGCGACTGCTGCGTTTGCGACGGAGCGACCGTCGGATGTTGATGCTGCTGCTGCGTAAATAGCTGAAGGAAAACAGGAAGAAACCATTTTAAATCAGTTTGCAAACAGTTTTGGAGCTACTAAATTATAAAATATATTAATTAGCTTGTAATTATCAATTAAATAAAGTCCCACCTTTTAAAATAAATGTACAGAAACATTTAACGTTAATTTCTTGAACAAAATTTGGATTACTCCCTACATTTAAGTGTGGGTTTGACATGCGTAGAAAAATCGTTCTTTCTTCATGGGAATCAATAATACATTTTATAATTAGTTGAACTATAAGTAAACCAATGCAGAGAAGTTATAGTTTTTAAAAAAGGATAGTTGATTCCAATCATCCAATCAGGCGTGTAAAAATTCATGTAAAAGGTAAAAAAATGTGTTCAGAAAGACCTGATCCTGAACCTTAAACTATGATTCGGATAACAAAAAAGGAGAAAATATGTCTTCTTTTCCAACTCACCTGCAGCGGCGGAGGTGGGGGCAAAGCTGTGGCATAGCTGAACTTCAGGGCAGGCTGCTGCTGATGCTGGTGCTGTTGTTGCTGCGGCGGCTGCTGCTGATGTGTGAAGTGGGCCTGCTGCTGATGGCTGGCGAGGAAGTGCTGCTGGGGCATCTGTGGTATCACCAGATTGGCCGGCGAGGCGGTGACACCACGGCCAAAGCCCGTGGTCTGCGGCTGTTGCTGCTGCTGCTGCTGCTGGTTGAAGCGATAGTCCGGAGTGACCTGCGAGGGCTGGTACAAATTGGACATGCTGCTCGTGGTGGGATGTGCGGGTGTATTGGCTCGCGCCTCAGTCGTGGGCGGTGCGCATTTCAGTGCTTTCATCGGTGGATTGCTCGGTTTGTTGCTGTTGCTGCTGCTGCTGCTGCTTGCGGAGGAGGAGGAGGTGGTGGGTGGGGAGCTGGCCGTGGATGAGGCGGCTCCGCTGGAGCAGGCTGCCGCGAGGGAGGAGGAGAGCGGTGGCGGTGCTGGCGGCACCACGGACGCTGCTGCCGAAGCTACTGCTGATATGGTATTGGCCACAACTGGTTTGACATCTGCGCCGGGCGGCGGTGATAAGTCGGCTGGTTTCTCATCAACCGCACTGCTGGCGTCGCCACCACTCGATCCACCTCCTCCACTGCCTCCTGCCAGCATGGCGGCAGCCAGAACACTGCCCATGCTGTTGCCGCCGCTCCCGACGATCGTCATCTGCACCAGCGCCTTGATCACCTGTTCCTTGGGATGGGTCTCCAAGTGATCGGAGAGATTCATGCCCGCATGCAGGTACAAGGTGCACACGGGGCACTGGACACTGTTGTCGACCATGTTGAAGGCTTTGGATTCTATCTATCTGTGGCTCCTGGCTACTCTGGATCCGGCTCCTGCTCCTGCTCACTGGCTGCTCCTGTTTCTAGGTTTCTAGTGCGACGGATGGCTGGCTTGGCTGCCCCTCAGAGTCATAAAACAACGTGTTCCCTTGGCTTGGCGTCCATCTTGCTCAATCCTCTGATTCCACGCGGGTGAGCTGAAATAGAGAGAAGAAGGAATGTCAGAACTTTGGTGCCAGAACGCCACAAGTCTGGGTGCCAGGCCCTGGGCTCAATCCGCGCTCCGATATCAGTCGCCTTCGGTAAGACGACACTCGATACGCCAAGAATGCGGCGTCCGGCGATCCAACGGATCGGCTATCCGCGGAATGCGTGCAGCGTAATCTCAACAAACGTGGCTTTATCCAACCCAACTCCCCGACTTTATGGGGAGAGGGAGGTTTTGGGATAAGAACCTGACTAAACGATAGAAGAACCTCAGACCATAGGATAAATTTAGCTCTTACTAAGGAAAAACTACAAAATAAATAGTTTACTTGTAGAGGCTGGGTTTTTTTTGGTTATAAATCACCATCAAGTCGATAAAAGCAAGTGGGGGAAACAAATTTTTTAAAGTTTCCTGTTCTGGTTCTATTTTCAGTTCTTAAACTTTACTAAAAATAATTTCTTTGGAAACATCTAAGGCCACTCGTTTTTTGAATATTTAAAGTATTTTATCAGAGGAAGTTTTGTACCTAACTTCAAGCGTAATTCTTTTTTGGAATTTTTTTTTTTTTTTAATATTTAGGAAAACAAAAACTAAGCATGTATCTTAGATGATCCTATTCACTCAAAGCATTTATAATACAATTCCTGTTCTCTTAAATAAAGATTGACAGATCGTAGTGTAAAATTTATAACCCTTCAGGACTAAGAGGATTTCATAAAAGAGATACCCCAAACTCCTTTCGTCAACAGACCAAAATCGATTGTACTGATTTCACCTAACCGTGGTCATATTCAGGGTTAAGATATCAGCCGTATCCCCAGAATATCGAGACTTAAGGCTGCTGAGATACAAGATACAAGGACGTGCTTGGAAGCGAAGAGAGGCCATTAACTTCCAGGTGCGGGCCCCGAGCAGTGGAAGTGGCCGATTGGAATGCCGGCCGCAGCTGTGTGAGACAACTTCTGGAGCAGCTTTTTCGCTCGGGGAGTCGGGAGTCGCAGGATGAAACGGAATCAGAATCGGAAAAGAGGCAACGACCCAGCCCGCTGACGAGTTATTGGCCGTTCCTCTGCCTTTACTTTTTCCCTCTGCCGCCTGCCTTTGCGTTGACTTTTGCCTTTATTTATAGTCCGTGGAGAAGACCAATTTTGACAGGGCTTTTTTGTGGGAATCGGGTACTTCTGCAAGGGTTGCTCTTTGTTTTGGGGGGCGAAGGACAATGCGAGGGCTGCACACATATCGCACAAACAGCGGCAAACAAATGTCTACGTCTGTTGCTATTGATTTTTCCTTCGCAAAGGTTACACACACCACGCACACACAACACCCACACACACACGCAAAGGCCGAAAAAGAGGAGCACAAAGTGCGTGGATGCACCGGGAGGAGTATTCCCGATTCCAGTTTGCAGCAGCAACAACAATCTCAGCGAACCTTTTTTCCAGTGTGCCTGCCCGAGGGTGCGTGTGTGTGCGTCAATGTCGCTGATCTTGCCACTTATTGTACCATGCTTTTTTGTTGTTGCTTATTATTCACATAATTACAGACACACGCAATTTAAAAATGCACATATTTCCGCTTTTGCTTGCCAGCTATTTTTCATTTGCCATCGATTTTGATTTCGATTTCGTTTACGTTTCGTCCATGGGGACTGGAATGAAATGACACTTCCAAAAAGAGAGGAGAGGACGCCAGCTAATTACCAGTATCGATCGAGGCAGAGCGTGAGTGAGAGACGGAGAGACAGCGAGAGAGAGAGAGAGCGAGCGGCTGAGTGGCCCCTATGCTGGGTATCGTATCCTTGGAATTGGAAATAGTGTGCGGTGCTGCACCTGCGGCCGCTGGAAGAACAGGAACAGGAGCTCCTGGCCCTAACTCGGCTTTCTCGCCTCTTTCTTCTTTTCTCGTTCAATGACACAGAAATCTTTCCTCTCGTCTTCTGCTTTGTGCGCTCCTTCTTTCCAATATACAAGCGAGCTTTTTATATGTGCGAGTGCGACTGCGAGGCCATCGCTGCGTTTATCTCCCTCTGTCTGTGTGTGCGAGTGTGTGTGTGTGCTGAAGTGCGTGTGGCTACACACAAAGTAAAATTTTCAAGCACGTTTTTCATGCACTTTGGGCCGTTTTTTCACCACTGCCGCGCCGAAAACGTATAAACGCCACATTCATCTGCACTTTGGTGCACAATTCGAGCAATTAGCTGCACTTTTCACTGCGAAATACCGTTTAAATCGTTTTCACCTTGCGACAAGAAAAATTACAACACCAGGCGTTGGAGTGCTGCAAAACGTATGCGGGCTGCTGGCATTTACCAACACTGCAGGCGCTGGTATTTTAATTGCCAGCCCTGGAAGGGGAAATTTGTGCAGGGAAGAAGAAGCAGCAAGCCGCAACGCAGGGAAATTTGTGTTTTCGGTTTTCGGCAAATTTGTCAACGTTTGCTAAGTTTTAAAAGTAATTAGGCATTAACTAACAGCAAACAACCGAAATGGCAGACAAGGCGCAGGAGCAGAGCATCATGGACAAGTCCATGCGGTCGGTTTTTGTGGGCAACATACCCTACGAGGCCACCGAGGAGAAGCTGAAGGAGATTTTCAGCGAGGTGGGCCCGGTCCTGTCGCTCAAGTGGGTTTCCATTGGTTAGGATCAGCTAGAACCGGGTGCTAATCCCCTACATTATCATCCCTACAGATTGGTCTTCGATCGGGAGAGCGGCAAGCCCAAGGGCTTCGGCTTCTGCGAGTACAAGGACCAGGAGACGGCTTTGAGCGCCATGCGGAACCTGAATGGCTACGAAATTGGCGGAAGAACCCTCCGCGTGGATAACGCCTGTACGGAGAAGTCGCGCATGGAGATGCAGCAGCTGCTCCAGGGTCCCCAGGTGGAGAATCCCTACGGCGAGCCCTGCGAACCCGAGGATGCGCCCGAGCTGATCACCAAAACCGTGGCCTCCCTGCCGCCGGAGCAGATGTACGAGCTGATGAAGCAGATGAAGCTCTGCATCGTGAGCAACCCCTCGGAGGCGCGCCAGATGCTCATGCTCAATCCCCAGCTCGCCTACGCCCTGCTCCAGGCCATGGTGGTCATGCGGATCGTGGATCCACAGCAGGCTCTCGGGATGCTCTTCAAGGCCAACCAAATGCCGCCCGTCCTGGGTGGCAATCCGCACCAGGGACCGGGCAATCTGGGGTCCATGATGGGCCAGCAGGGTCAGATGCCCCAGCAGCAGCAGGGACCAATCCCGCAGCAGCAACAGCAGCAGGCTCCCCAGCCGCCAATGCCCGTTCCCGGACCTGGTTTCCCGCCCAATGTCCATCCGAACGACATCGATTTGCGCATGGTGCCCGGCGGACCCATGCCCATGGACCCGCGGATGATGGCCCGTGGCATGGATCAGGATTTGAGGGGAGCTCTGCCCAATCCGGTGCCGCCACCACTGATGGATCCCCGCACTCGAGCCCAGATGCCCGCCCAGCAGCAACAGGGTGTCCCGCAGCCGCCACCTGCTCCCTATCCCAGCGATCCGCGCCAGCGTCCCATGGATCCCAGGTTGAGGGCCGGTCCAGGACCGCAGCAGGGGATTCCCCAGGCTCCGCCGCCGACGCAACAGCAACAGGCGGCCGCTCAGCAGCTGCAGAGCAGGCTGGGCGCCCACGGAGTCCTGCCGTCGGATGCCTCCGACCAGGAGAAGGCAGCGCTCATCATGCAGGTGCTGCAGCTGTCCGACGAGCAGATCGCCCAGCTGCCCTCCGAGCAACGGGCCAGCATCCTCATGCTCAAGGAGCAGATCGCCAAGAGCACGCAGCGCTGAGTCCGGTTTGCATTATCCTCAAATCTCCACTTATAATTTTCAGTTTGAACCAATCAATAAAAAGAACATTCTCACACGGAGATTTATTTTGCGGAATGGCTCTGACATTTATTGGGCGGAGACTAGGGTCTGGTGCAACTTCTGCACCGTGGTGTTGAGCATCTGCCGCAGGACGTCGTCCTCGGCACAGCTGACGGCCTGAAAGCAGGTGGGGATTAGCGTTTTAAAAGTGCATTAGGAATGTGATTTCTTACCAGTGTTTCCAGATTGATTTCCGCCCGTTTTCCGCTGACCATCACGGGCAGCAAATCCCCCTTGAACATTTTGGGCACACAGTTGTCGCCGAACGTGTCCTGTAAAGTCTCGATGAGGCACTCCCGGAACCGCGAGTCCTCCGACTTGGTCTGCTTCGTGGCTCCCTTGAGATTGGTTCCGCCCAGCTCCGACTGCATTATGCAGGCCAGAACGGCGTCGGCGTATACATCATTCACATGCGTTGCCTGCCACTCCATCACGATGATCTTCTGCTCCACAGTCAGTTCGATGCAGCCGAAGACCCGCAGCTTGCGATCCGCTTCCAGCACCTCCACGCAGCCGGCTCCAATGCGATCCAGCAGGAGCTCCAGCGTGGTCAGCGAGCTGCCCCAGGGAATCGACTGGCGCTGGGTGACCACTGACATGCTCATGTCCGTGTATTCTGTAAAGGATTTAGTAAAACATTAATAAACATCTATTAAAAAAATAGCTCTATTAACTCTTCACTTACTGCCTAGATCAGAAGGAGCCAGCAGGTGATATTTGAAGTCACGTTTGACCAAGACGCCGGAGAGTTTGCTGCCCACCTCCGAGTTCTTGGCCGCCAGGCTGCCCATCACCTTGGCGGTCTTTTCGCCTCGGAAATACAGATCCACAGCATGTGTATTGCGCGGGTTATAGAACTTAATGTCCGTGCTGGCGTCCGCCTCGTATTCCCGCTGCAGGGCCAACTTCAGGCGAGACATCTCGTTCTGCTCGCCGTGGACGAGCACCACATGGGTGGGCTTCAGCAGGCGGATGAACTCGCTGGTCTGCTGGTAGTCCGTGTGGGCCGAAAAGGAGATGTAGTCCACGGACATGTTGAGCGGCAGCTTCTGGCCCGACAGAGTTGTGATCTCCTCCGGCTCCGAGAGTATGGTCTTGGCCAGAGTTCCCTCCACGCAGTAACCGGCTATGATCACGCCGTTCTTGGGATCTGTGCACCAGCTCTCGAAGAGCTCTCGCGACAATCCCGACTGCATCATACCGGGCGAGGCCATGATCACGCAGGGTCCAATGTCCTCGAAGTGATCGATGCCCTTTAGGTTGGAAATGTGCCGGAAAACAAAGGGGTTGTTCACCGCAATCTGCCTGCGAATGCGATCGTTCATGGCGTTAATGTACGTCTGGTAGACGGCCATGCACTTTTTGGCCAGCGAGGAGGCATAGTAGATGGGGATTTCGTGCAGATCCGGGTTCTGCGACCAGAACTCATCCAAGATGAGCAGCAGTTCCTGGGCCCGACCCAGGGCAAACACTGGAATCAGACATCTGCCGCCTTGCTGGACGATTTTCTGCACCAGCGAGGTGAAACGATTCTCGCGATCCTCTCGCTTCTCGTGGATGTGAGTGCCGTAGGTGGACTCTGTGATCAGGACATCCGGCTTCATGGGCGGCACCTCGGCGGCCATCAAATGCCGATCCTCCTGGCGGGAGAAGTCGCCGGTGTACAGGATCTTGATGCCAGCAATCTCGATCATGAACATGGCAGCTCCCAGCACATGACCGGCATTGTAGGCGCAGAAGCGAACGCCCATCACGTCGCGCTCCTCGTGGAAGTTGATCGTCTCGATCTTCTCCATGGAGGCCTCCAGATCGGCCTCCGTGTAGAGCATTTGCTCGGTGGATATGTTGCTGATCTTGATGTAATCCGACAGCATCCAGCGGTAGATGGCTTTGGTGGCATGGGTCATGAAGCAGCGGCCCTTGAAGCTGGTCTTCATCAGGAACCAGGGCAGGGCGCCACAGTGGTCCAGGTGGAAGCTGCAAGGGTTTATGGATGAAACTAAGTTAATCAAAAGAGTCCAGGAGTACCTACTGTGAAATAAACAGCAGGTCGATTTCATCCGCTTCGATCAGATCCACATAGGGCAGGGCATCCATGCCGGACAGTCCCGGGTGGATTCCGCAGTCCAGCATGATCTTCTTGCCCTTGAACTCCAGCATGATGCAGGAGCGTCCCACTTCCTGGCCAGCGCCGCTGCAAAGGAAACACATTTCCCAGGTTAACTTTGGGCTGCTTATCCAGGGTAATCCGGTTGTTCTTACAGTGGCTTGATCTGCAGCAGATCGCTCTCCTCGTCCGGCACACGTGCATCACCTGTTGCCTGCGTCATGTTGCCAAAAAAGAGCGGAAAAAATAACTTAACAAACTTTACAAAACAGCCGGCAACAGTGCTAGGGGTGGGGAAACTTCGATACCGACATGATTATTATCGATAGTTCCTAAACATCGGTAATATCGGTGTTTGGCGGGCATTCGTTGTTATTACATGTTATTAATTTATTATTGTTAAAGACCAAAATAACGCAGAAGGCTGTTTTCTTTTGTTAAAAATATGACTGAAACGAACTTTAAATGCATTCAACAGTTGAAACACCTGTTAGATTCAACAGATGTAATAGTGGGAACAGGGCTTTATTTGGCTAAAGTTATCGAACAGTATGACCGTGGCACAGCCGAGATAATATACCAACTTGTTGTCCAAAGAGCAGTGTGACCGAAGTGTTGTAAAAATAATAATTGCCACACGAAAGTCGAACAAATAAAGGAAAACTATTCTGGACAAATGGGAGGATCGAGCTGCGATGGTGAGCTATGCGATTACCTGGTGGTCTTACCCGTTTCTCACACCCATCCACCAATCCCCCGAACAGTTCTGCGGAAGCAGGCGAGGAGCCTGGAGAACGAGATCGACCTGAAGCTGGTGGCGTTCAGCAAAATCGGAGCAGGCAGCGGCGGAGGAGGAAGTGGCGCACTGGGAGGCGTTGACACATCGCCGCTCCTGGGCGAGCACGTCTTCGATTCGCTGTCGGAGGAGATCGAGCAGATGCTGGAGAAGGTGGGCTATGGGTAAACCACGACATGGGATGGTACCGGGATTAGAGCCAAAGCTGGGATTCAATTGAAAAACAATTTATAGTCATGTTTTAAAAGCTGCTCTATTTAACACAATTTGTGTTCTTTTAAAATATTTACTATACAAGGTGCTATTGCCCTTTCCTTTGTTGTTTATGTTGAAAATGTCTTCATCATAATGAGTATTTCCTTTTATCATATGATATATCATCCCTGTAGACCCCTCCATACTATGCTTTATCAGACGTCATTGTTACTATGCTTTATCTATATTCATATTCTTATCAATCAATTTGACCAGAATCTGGATATATGTACATTTCTATGTGATTTTAAAATTGTAGTAATAAATATTTATAACCGAAAGTAACAAATGAGTCATCTGAAGAACCACATATGCAAAAAAAAAAAAAAACAAAAAATATAATGATTTATAAAACATTTAAAAACAGAAGATATTTTAAGAGGGTTCCTCATATTTGTATAAGAACACAATTTCATCATCCATTCTATTTCCAGTTATCCTCGCTCAACGAATCCATGTCCGACCTGCCCGCCTCGGGAGCTGCGGCTATGCACACGCTGCAGCGCCATCGGGAAATCCTGCAGGGCTATCGGCAGGAGTTCAACAAGATATGCGCCAACCACACCATGCGAATCGAGCGGGAGGAGCTGCTCCGCGGCTCTGGACTGGCCACCAGCTCCGGCAGTCCCTCCATCTCGGGCCTGAGCCGGCGCGAGATGTACCTGAAGGAGAGCGGGCACCTGAGTAGCGCCAGTCACCTGGTCAACGACCAGATCAACATCGCCATCGAGACGCGTGACCACCTGCACGCCCAGCGACAGGCCTTCAAGCGGCTGCAGACCCGCTTCAACGACATCTCGAATCGATTCCCACTGATTAACAGGTTGGCATTAAGGGATTTGTTTGTGGAATCCCAAAATAAATTAAATATTTTGTATTGGGTTACCTCTCGCCTACTATAATTAATATTCCATTCATTTTAATAATAAAGCCCTCTTCTCTGTATTTTTCCAGTCTCATTCAGCGCATCAATATCAAAAAGCGACGCGACTCGCTTATCCTGGGGGCAGTTATTGGCTTCTGTGTGATCTTGCTGCTGCTCTACGCCTTCAACTAACGACTCACCGTCCCGACTTGGCCAAAGATAGAGCTTGCATTCGACTCCATTACAGACAACTGCAGTTTTCGTTTGTTTTCCCTTACGGTATATGTGTATGATTAACTTGTGATAGCAATAAAATTTACTTTATAAGACGATTCAGCAGCCCTCGACCTTAATGACAGGCGGTAGTCAGTACCTTTTGTCGGACCTAGCAGACATCACAGAGAAGAAACCAATAGAATAAATATATATATTTTCGAGTTTTTCCAATAGTCTCAAGTGCACAAAGATGGCCGACGATCCCACAGAGGAGGCACCACCTGCGCCATCGGCAGCTCCTGATGAGGAGGCAGCAGCTGTAGATGAGGCAGTTGCTTTGGTCACTACAACCGTTGTGGAGGAGGGAGCAGAAATCCCTGGTGAGGGCGGCGATCAGGCAGCCGCTGAAGAAGGAGCCGAAGGAGAAGGACAGACCGAAGTGCCGAACGAGGATGAGATGCCAAAGGAGGAACTGGGATCTCAGATGAAACCGAAGGGCCTCATAACCGCCGAAGATCGAAAGCGCGAAAAGCTCTTGAAGCTGAAAGCAATGCTCGCCCAGCGAAAGGAGGAGGAGGCACAGGTCGTGCAAGCTGCTCCGATTCCGGAAAAACCAGAAAAACATCAAAAGGTTCAGGATAAGGTGCCGGATCAAGATGGGGATCAAGTTGACGGTGATGAGGCCAAGGAGGTGAGCCCAAGGGAATCGGTTCAGACCTACCAGTCATTGCACTACGATGGCGAAGAGTCCGATGAGGAACTGGCTGATGATGAGGATTTGAAGGCCATTCTAAACCAAAAGGTCCCTTCTCCGGAGGATAAAGACAGCGTTTTTGAGGATGACGATCTGGAGTCGGTCATCAGCGAGGACACGCCCCTGCCCAGATTGGGCAAGTCCCTGAAGGGTGAGTTCATCCGCGAGTTCGACAGCCTGCCCAGCATCTCGGACATATCGCTCACTTCGGAGGAGGAGCCTGAGCCCGAACCGGAAGTTGTGGCCGAGAAGAAGTCCCTGACCATAGACACTGGTCACTTTGTGGAAGGAGGCACCGAGGGCTCGGGAGAAGGCGAGTCGGAGTCCAACTCCGATCGGGATGCTAGCACTGCGGCCATAACAGTGGCTGAGGCCGAGGAAGATGAGGAGTCCGTGCTAATGGACGACCTGCCGGACGAATTAGCGCCGGTGGAGAAGCAAGTGGGCTTCGGCGAGGAGGTGGACACCATGGCCATGTTCGCCGTGGCCGTGGACGCGGACACCGGACCCGCCGAGGAACTTTCAGTGCCGGTAGAGGAACCCTTTTGGTATCGCCTCACCCACGACTTCCTCAACAATCTGATCAACACCGTGGTGGCCGTGGTGGAGAACGCCGACCGGAACAAGGAGCACCTGCTGGACAAGGGCAAGATGATGGTGCAACTGCAGAGCCTGGTGGACGAGTACAACCTGGAGAAGTACCAGAACTCGCTGGTGAACAACATCGTGTGCGACTACTTCCGGCGCATCCGCAAGTTCAACAACTTTCAGGCACTGCCTCCGGACGACGTCCGTGGCGAGTTGAACCGCTACATGAACGCCCTCAACGTCGTCGACAACCTGATGGAGCGGGTGAAGATGATTAAGATCAAGTACGGCCACTCCACCTCCCGGGCCATGATGGAGCTCAACTCGCTGTCCCTGCTGGCCTTCAACGAGGAGCAGCGCCTGGGCAGCTTCATGCACAAGACCCTCGTCCGCAAGGACATGGACCGGCTGAAGCGCGCCCTGGACAACGATCTGCGTCGCATGCAGGACCTGCGCAACCAGATCAGCGAGAAGCGCTACGAGCTCAATCTGAACCTGCACAACCTGGCTTTTGTGGATGAGGTGTGTTTTTGTAATCTTTACTTTGATTACTTTCCTCATAAAATATACTTATTTTTCTCCCCAGAAAGTAATGAAATTTGAGAGGGTCACTGAGACTTTGACCATTTCTCAGATGATGTGCGCCAACGAGTCCATCATTCAACTAAGCAAGCAATTAGAGGGTCGGTTAAATTAATAAAAATTAGAGGTAAAATAATTTATTATCCTTACTTACCCACAGAAAAGTGCAAGGATGTGGCGGTCATGCAGATGAACTACAAGAAGTCGATGATCGAGGAGACGTGCGTCCGGGAGAAGCGGGACATGATCGCCTATATGCTGTCCAAGGCCAAGAACGAGTACGCCGATCGGTTCGAGCGGCGGAACAGTCTGCGCAAGGAGCTGACCAGGCTCCAGTTGGAGCACGCCAAGCTGAAGGCCAAGCGGGCCAAGCTGGAGGCCAAGGGCGGCCTGCTCTTCAAGACGGGCCTGATGTACGACTACGACAAGTGCATGGCCGATATAGAGACCCGTCGCACCAACATCCAGGCCATGAAGAAGACCTGCTTCGAGCTCAGTAAACGCATCTATGCGGTGGAGCATGCCAAGCACGAGTCCAGCATTTCGGTGCGCCACCTCAATTTATAGCATTGAATTTGTAGTTTTCTATTTTCCCTAATATCTCTAATAAATTTGAGTGATTATTCTTTAATATGGCAACCCTTGTTTTAAGGTATTGGTTCTGAATTGATATTATAAAGGAGGTAATACAAAATATATACATTCAAAATCCTTTAAATTTCCAAATGGGACTTCCCCGCCGATGATCCATTTTATAGGGTAATCGATAAAACATATTGGTATTTTTCCGCCTATCGATGGAAAATCCAAGGTTCGATAGTGCAGCCCTGGCAAACAGCTGTTCGGCGATGTGATAATAATTTCGGTTTTTTTTACCCAGCACGTTTGATCCATAACAAAATCCACTTTTCTGAATAGACATCTAGACAGAACCCCATTGGCATAGAGATGTCCGTGTTGCCCAATGCCGGGAGCCAGGAACCGCCGGTGACGGCGCCCAGGATGTTCGGCGATCCGGATCTGGACAGGATGGCCATGCAGTACGTGGGAAACATGCAGCACTACCGTGAGAACATTGTAATCCCCAAGAGCAACGGCCCGGTGAAGATCAAGACCAACGAGGAGAAGTACATCGAGACGGCGGTGGAGAGCTGCGGCTTCAAGTGCGCCATGGCCTGCGTGATGGGTGGGTTTTAGTTCCCATGCTTTCAGGTTTTTAAAAACTTACTCAAACGATCATTATCCTCAAACGATCATTAAGTAGTTTTTTATTTCTCTACAGATCAATACTCTAAGTCCAATTCTCTTGTAATTACATATGTATATTAAAATAATTCTTTTTTCGATCACATTTAAGCTGATAAATGATAATAATATCACATCTTAGTTATATTACCTGTTTATTATCCGTTTTGTTCATTATGTTTTCAACTACAATTCACTATTCTTTAATATTTTAAATGTACACAGATATAATAACGTAGTTTAACTATAAGAGTAATATCAATATTCGAAAAAAATGTTACACCCCTCTATAATAGTTTTGTTTTTCGGGTTTGAATTAAATGATTTTTCATAGATCTTATAGTTAATTTACCTTAAAAGAATTTATATTAATTATAAAAAATAATTCATTTATATTATTTAATTTTAATGTGCCAAAAATAGACATATTTCTATGTTAACAATAATATTACAATTTAAAGTTGTATATTAACATAATATCTTATAATCTCTACAGGATACGGCTTGGGTGCCGCCTTGGGGTTGTTCAGTGCCTCCGTTAATCCCAACATGGCCGATCCGTTTGCGAATGAGAAGAAGCAGACAGCGCGGGAGGTGTTCCGGGAAATGCGGTCCACCACCCACTCCTATGCGAAGAACTTCGCGCTGATCGGTTGCGTATTCTCCGCCGTGGAGTGCACCATCGAGAGTGTGAGTCCACCTGTTCAAAGGATAATGACATATGATTCCTAACAATCTTTCCTCTTCTCCACCTGCAGCATCGGGGCGTCACGGACTGGAAGAACGGCACCTACGCCGGAGGCATCACCGGCGGACTGATTGGCCTGCGGGCTGGCGTCAAGGCGGGCGTCATTGGCGGCCTGGGATTCGCCGCCTTCTCCACGGCCATCGACTACTACATGCATTCTAGATAAGCTCAGTCACCTCGGTTACCTTGTTTCGTATAAATATTTGTTTCTAACTAATGGCCTACTGATGTGCTTTTTGTAACGCCGCCGAGGAAACGATTTCGTCACGACCTGTGGATGGCTTCCATTTCCGGTTGGCTCCCACTTGGAGCCCTGACATTTGGTGGAGTGCAGCTGCCAGCCATTAATATTGCCCCCATCAAGGCAAGGCAGCACTGTGTGGCATAAACAATGTGCCACAGTCTCGCTTTCAAATTCGGCCACTGAGCCCCCGACCGGTTTTCTTTTCGGGGGGCGCACTGTGTCCACTTTTGTGGGAACGGGAATGGGAATCTCGATCCAGCAGCAAATTTCCAGTTTCGGTTTTTGTTCAGTTCGATTCGAGCGGCGCGCAGGTAGAGATCGTTCGCTGGTTCTTCTTTTTCGACGCGGCTTCCGCTTTCGGTTTCAGCCCTCGCGCGTATTTCTTGCGAGCCGAGGATGAGCATCATCGCTCCTCCCCGGGCAGCTGCAAAAGTGCAACAGCAGCAACATCAGCACCTTCATCAGTAACCGCAGCCACACAAACGGGTTTCATTTGCACTCGTCGCGCATTTGTTTTCATTGTGTGTGCGGTTGGGTCGCGTGCAGTTCACGGAATATGCAAAAAGCCTTAATCATTAAATTAAACACAGACTAACGACCAGTAAGCACATGGAACTCTGCCACGGATGTACGTCCTCCGCCCCTGCGGCTTTTTGAAAGAAAACCAATTGGAGGAGAGGCGACAGAGATCAAATCTCTTGGGAGAACGTTTACAGTGGTCATTGCTTGGGGAATACTGCAAAAAATATTTGCATACTATTGTTAGGAAAATAATGTGTGCTATAGATTACAAAAGAAATATATATGAGAATATTATTGGCCTCTTGTGCCAGGAGATTTTATAGAAGTTAGAAATATAAAGGTGAATAAAAAATATTGCTTTCTGCAGCTATCTTAAATATTTTCCCAGATACGAAAAACAAAGATTTGGTTTTTTTTGTAGGTAAAAAAAAAAATTACTTATTTCGTTATTGGAATCAGTAACCAAAACTTTGATAATTTATTCAAAGGAAGCTTTTAAATATTTTAAAAACCTATGATATACCTAAATTTCGGTTAGATCTTGTAAAATGAAGTACCAGAACCAAAACATTTAAATATTAATTTTTTTGTTTTTATAATCTTTTAAATTGTTATTTTTAGACTCCCAAATGGGAAGCCTTCGCAATAACTTTTAAGCTGTACCCACTGTACTTGCCCCTATGCGATCGTGAGTCACAAGTGTCCGGGCAACATTGGCCTGGCTCTGGTCGGTGTACTTCGTCAGTGTTTTGTTTATGCAACCAATTCCAGAGCCACAAACACTTCTTGTTTGCCTTTCCCATCGACGGCAGCTGCGAACAGCTCAATTCTCCCTTCCTTGCTCTCGATTCCCGATTCCCAGTTCTCAGTTCTTGGTGCTCGATTCTCCATTCTCGATCTCAGCCGTCAGCAAGTTCAATGAAACCAAGTGACACTTGCAATTGCGATCGCATCTAATTGGCTCCTCGGAAAGTGAATCAAAAGTCAGTCAGCCCCCAGTTGAGTCAACGGGCAGAACAGTCTGTTTTTCGGGCCCCAGGCCATTTGTTGCCACATCGAGAGACAACGTCTTATCTTATCTCAATAATAAGCCAGAAGATACAGTCTGTCTTCTATAGTCTGGAAGAGCAGTACTGGATTTAAAAAATATTTTGGCAGAATTATAGTAGACCAAAAACCACTTGTTTTACAATAAACATTACACTTATTAAAGCATTTAAGATAATAAATTTGTTATGGAATTTAAAATATTTTTTGCTTAAAACATTTGCAACTAATTTTTTATTATAAAAATAAAAAAAAAACTTTTAAGGGGGATTATTAAAACAACAGTCTTGATAATGAAATAAAAAAAGTAAAAGAATATAGCATAATTTTTTTAAATTATTATTTTTTTTTAAGTTAGTTAATTAGTTAGTTATTAACATAAAATCCTACCAAAACTGAATAGGTTAGGATTACAGCGAATACAGTTTATGGATGTTGGACTGTACAGAGCATATTTGGAGAGCGATTGCACTTCAGCCAGATGGGCTTCGGCTCTGCAGAAATTAACTGGAAGAAAGTGAGAAAAGCAACGTTACGACCTTGTCGAGAGCTAAAGAGGTGGGGAGGAAGAAAGGGGGTGGAGAGTCCAAAATAGCAGACCCCGTCGATGACTCAATTAGAATTCACTTTTACTCAGATGATTGACGAGGGAACCCGGGAGAAACTGAGAATTCCAGTCAGATTCTCTGGCTCTCTCCGCCGATATCTAATCAAAACAAATAATGCCAACAGTCCGCGGCGGCTTGAATCACTAATTTAGTTCTATACTCCGAAGCAAGCAGTCTGCACGCTCAGAGCTGCGCTAAAAAATAATATTAAAAATATTGAGAAAGAACTTCAAAGATAAAATACAAAAAGTGCATTTAAAAGAAAGTCAACAGACACAGATAAAGTTCGCTATAAAACTCTCGATTCTCTACGCCCGAAAAGAGGATTGCCGAAAGCAAAACCGAAACCGATTCCATAATGAAGCACAAATATCTGCTGTTGGTGAGTAAATATTTCAGCCGTTCCAAAACAGTATCCCTATCTTATCGCACATACTTTGGGCTCAGATAGTGGGATCAGGGAGTATTTTGTACAGAGCTCTTTCCTGCAAGTGTTCGAGTTTGGGGAGACCTTTTTATTGGGCACAACCATGACCGCTTTTCCTCAAAATGAGAGTCGGGCTTTGAGTTTTCCTTCACACACAAAAGTTGGAAATGTTTTGTCAAAAATTGCTTTCACCTTTTGAAGACGCGTGAAAGAAACAATAACACGGATACCCGTAGCAGCTTGTTACAGATCTTTAAAGAAAATGAAAAAGAGTGGCGAACGCTGTCGGAAAATGGCCGAAATCGTGTTCTCCATATTTTTAACCGACAAAGCCGAGGATATTGCACTTGATTTAGTGATGTTCAAGATTCTTGAAGTGGAAAATACCACATAGCAACGATCAATTGAAGAGACCAAATATCTTACGTTAATAATTGTACTCCAAAATATTTAAAAGTGAAATATATTGCTAATGTTTTCTGCCAATAACAGCAATAGAATACATTCTTTGTTTTGTAAATGACCTAGGCCTGATTTATTATAATCAAAGTGAGCGCTCTCTTTGTAGCTTGAGTAAATAAGATTGTTTACTTTAACCCCGTCATGCATTTGCATTTACTTAGTATAATTTGCAATCAATTATGGGAAGGTAAAGTGCAAATTTGTTTGCCGATAACGCTTCCAATAGAAAATTAAATTACTTATGATATTAAAAAATTCCATAAAATTCTGGGCTGCACTGCAACATCATTGAATTTCCTCACACGTCTCGGCTTTCGGGCCTTACGATCTCAGCAATGCAATTGTATAATGGCGCCAACCTTACTGGTCTTTAAGAGTACTTTCGTCTGTCCCAACACCTGTACTTAGCTGTAATCGTGCCATTTGAGAACCAACTCAAAATCAGAGGCAGATATTCAATAGCCCAACCATGGTCAGAACAATGAAAAATGTTTTTAAGGGACAAAGACACGTGCAAGCTACTCAGGTTGGTTTTCCGGGAAATGTTTTCAGCTCAGTCGAAATCGGTGGCTAATGTTTTCCTATAAAAACTCTTTATTCACTTTGGCAACAAAGATACAATGATATATTTTCTAAAATAATAATGGTTTTTGGTCATGGAAATAGTCTTTATGAATTTCAAAACATATTTCTGGAACTTATGATGATAAGACGATTGGGATAAATAAATTTGTATCTTTCATAATACGGGTATTATCATCATCGTCATTTTCAATATTATTAAATTTTTTTAGCCAAAAGACGAATAGTAAAAAACAATATTTTTCCAGCTCCTGGCGGGAACGGCGCTGCTCCTGGCCACTGGAGTCCAGGGCCAGCACGAGAACATCCCGTACCAGCCGGTGACCAATATCTGCGAGACGTGCCTGTGCCTCAGCAGCCAGGACAGCGACCATCGGACGCACTTCAACCTGGACTGCTCGGTGAGGAACTTCGAGCACATCCTGGCCCGCTGGCCAGATCAGTTCGGAAGCCAGGCCATAGCGGCGGGGGCCTCTTCGGAGATTGTGGTCTCGTACTCGGGCAATCGGATCAAGTTGCTCCAGCAGCTGCCGGCCACGAACGCCAGCCTGACCCTCTCCTGCCGGCACTGTGGTCTGCAGAATCTGCAGGTCCCCCTCTTCATGGACGTGCCCAATGTGGCGGCCCTCTACCTCAGCTGGAACGAGATAACCGACGACGCTTTAGTGCCGGATCTCTTCAGAGGACCCTTTGGGACCACTGGCTACGAGCCCATTGGCCTGCGGGATCTGGACCTGAGTCACAATCGTATAGCCCGACTGGATCGAAGGCTCTTCGAGCACACTCCGCATTTGACCAAGTTGAACTTGGCCTACAACAAGCTGAGTGCCCTGGACGAGGCCAGCGCAGCCGCCATAGGATCGGTGGCGACTCTGCAGCGATTGGACCTCTCCCACAATGGCTTGATGACTCTGCCAGCACAGGTTTTCCAAAAGCTGGGAGCCCTGCGTATCCTGGATATCTCTGGGAATATGTTTTCCGTGGTTCCTGCCAGTCTTGCACAGCTTAGCAAGTCGTTGGTTCAACTTAATCTGGCGGAGAATGCCTTTCTCAGCATTAAAGGAAACAGCTTTCAGGGCCTGGTTTCCCTGAAACGGCTGAATATCAGCAGTATGCCTTCGTTGCGAAGTCTGGAGGAGGGTGCTCTGCATCTGCCTGCCTTGGAGGAGCTGCATTGCTCCAGGAATTCGAAATTAGAGCGCTTGGAGCTGGTAGATCTGATAAACAGCCGGAACTTGACGCAGTTGGATCTGTCCAGGAATGCCTTGACCACCTTGGTTCTCAATATAACGAGTCCAGCTAATACCACCAGTAATCCGGAACCCTGGCCACGTCTACGCCGCTTGAGCATCAGCGGCAACCCCTGGTTTTGCAGCTGCGATCTCTTCAAGACTCTGGAGCTCACTGGACTCTCGCACATCGAACGGGAATCGGATGGTAGCGAAGCCCGTTGCGAGACCCCATATCTTCTGGCCGGATCACCGCTCTCCAACCTGACAGCCGAAAGGATCTGCAAAATGGTGATACCAAAGAAATATCGTGAGGTGGATGAGGAGCCACCGCGATTCCTGCGGCGCCGGTACATAATACTCACCGCTATCATAGCCAGCATTGTCCTGGTGATCGGCCTGGTCATAGGATTCGTGGTGGTCTGCATTCGACGGCGGCTCAAGGGCAGCGACTACGGGGTACAGCCCATTCGGTACACCAGCGTGAGGGGCAGCAACCTGTCGCAGTTCTCGCAGTTGCAACCCGCCTCGGTGGCCAGTAAATTCAACAATGTCCATGCTGCCGGGAGCAGCAGTGGAGCCACCACGGGTGCTCCCAATGCCTAGGGCGGTGTTCAAAATCCTAATTCGGTTCCAATTCCGAGCTAGCTGCACAAGTTTCGAGCCAAAGATGTCCACGACAGTGTTGCGATCCCAACCGAAAAAGACTTCCTGTGCGTGCTATCCTGTATATATGTAGGTGTCCTCTGTATTATGTCCCGCTAGGGAGCTGATGCTCCTCATCCAGTTCCCAGTCCTTGAAACTAACCCCTAGTATTTAGAGATGCCATCGATGTTTGTATTGTACTTAAGTTCCGAACATTAGTGTGTAATAAAACATTTTTAAAATCAATTTCAGTTTTAGTATCTTTGCAAATGGTTCTCTATAAGGTGTTTATGCTTCTTGTAATTGATTTAAAACAATATTTATTTATGAACTTTATTTATCTAAGTTACGACAAGATAATAAATGAAAAGGTTTTTTCGTCTTTATGAACAAGAAATTTATACAAGTGGTAAATTAAAATTCCAGCTTAACTTTTGTATTTCAAATAAAAACTGTATTTTTCAAAATGTTAAAATAAAGAAAATTTATGTTTGACTAGAAGTCAAAAAAATAATGTAAGGTAAGTGGCCAGGCCTTTGGATTTTCACACATTGATCGCGCTTATAGAAATTCTCAAGTGATTATATTTGCTTGCAACATTACTGAGCTTAGAAATGGCTAGGAAACACAAACTGCGGAACAACCGGGAGGCAGGATATGGAGTTCAGGGTTAAGTGGCGACGCTTGGCGCGCCGTTTATCTCCACAGTTGGCTAAATAATTGATAAAAGCTTAAACAGATAATACCCAGAGCAAAGGAGATAGTAGGCATGAGACCGACGAACCGAGCAACCTAGCACTCGCTTTCGAGCAGCTCCTCCTCGGCGCCGGCCACCGGTGGTGGTGGCAGCTTAAACAGATTGATGGCCTGCTTCTGGGCCAGAAATTGGCGCATTTCGGCAAAGTTATCACGCTCCTTGTGCTGTTTGCTGCGTCGCTTGAAGGCCTCCTCGTCGGCGGAATCAGAGTCAGAGTTGGATGAGGAATAGCAGGGGGGAGGTGATTTGGTATCCGCCAGTCGATTGTCCGCCTGCTGCTGCTCCATATTCTCCATTTTGCCAAAGAGCTCGTCCACATCGATGCCCTTGGAGGCCAGAACCTCGCGCTCCTTTTCCAGCATCACCTGTCGTATGGGATCGATGCGATCCTTGAGCTGTTTGAGGACAGGCTTAAACCTTCCCTTGGTGATGCGCTTCTCGAAGTTAAGCAGCTCCTTTTCCGGCGAAGGAAACGGGGCGTTCTGCTCGGCCTCGAACTGATGCTCCTCGTTCTCATCGTACATGTAGGCATAGAAGTCGTCCTTCTGCTGAGGTGCATCGACATTCTGCGAGAACTCCACCCGCAGAATGCTCTCGGGGAATTCATCGTCCAGAGCCTGCTTGGCTTTCGGCAACTCCCCCTCCAAATTCAGCTGGCTGTGCAGGAATTTGTTGTAGACCAGCATCAAACGCTGGAAATCATCACAACAAACGGCCAAGGCATTTTCAATGCCGTGCATGTTATTGGCCACAGCAACCAGCTCCTTGGAGTTGTTCCTGTTCGCCGCCTCCGTGGCCGTCAGTTGCTGCAGGGTAACGTCCAGAGCCTGGCATTCTCCGGCCACGGCCACCATGCAGGCGCTCAGTTTCAGCGAGGAGTGCTGCAGCACAGCGATGGGTCCACTCCGCTGCTGCTCCGTTCTGGTCGCATTCAACTCAGCCAGTTCCATCTGCTTTCTGTTCTGCATGGCCATCGCCAGGTTGCTGAAGTGCTGCTCCTCCTCCTGCACCAGCTGCCGCACCAGGCAGTCGATCTTCACCAGGTCCTCGCTCAGCTGGGAGATCGAGGGACGGGTGGTGATGGTGAGGGCCAGCCGGAGCAGGTATTGTGACTGCACATAGGCGAAGATGTTGTGGAAATCCTGAGAAAATATATAAAGTTATTAAATATGTTTAACAGAAGATTGGTACTGTTTTTAATAGCCTGGTAAATTCTGTTAACGCATTCAACTCAAATTGCTTTAAACGACTATAAACGTGTTATATGATGTCAGCTGTCAGCAGAGTGTGTCATTTACGATTACAAGGCGCCCTGTGAATAACCAAATATGGCTCGTAATCAAACCATTTGATATAAACATGATTAGTCTTAAGATTAAACTGATAGTTTACAGGAAGTATTTGGCTTGGAAAAGCAGAAACTTTGAAATAATAATTAAAGTAAACTTGAAACTACTTTAAACATTTGAGTGAGTAGCTGAAACTGCGCCGACCTAATAATTCTCTTCTGTTGTAAGACCCTAACTCCATTCACATACACCACCAACTATCTTTTCGTACCTTTATGTGCTTGGGACTGTAGTCCGTGACATTGTTCTTGAAGTACTCGCACTCCCGCAGCTCCTCCATGGGCGCATAATAGGTTCCGTATTTCGCCGGCAAAGGGTAATCCGTTTCCAGTTTGCGGGTGGCGTCATATAGAATCTCGGTAACCTCCTTGGCGGCTGTTATGCAATCCCAGGCCCGCTCGATCTGACGGGATCTAAAGAAAGTAGTGATTAACAATGCATATTTGAATAGAATCAGCTATTTGTGGTTACTCTATAAGCTCGGCCTGTTTCATGATGATGATCTCCTGAAAGTAGGTCATATTGCGCCGGATGCAGTTGCCGAATTCATCGATGGTCTTGACCAGCTGCTCCAACTTGCGCTCCACGATTTTATTCCGGCAAACGAAGACGCTCTTCACGGCGCACAGGGCAGCAAAGGTGCCCGTAAGGAGTATGGATGGCACCATGGTGTACCTGATGCCCCGGGGGGTTATCAGGTGCTCAAGGAGAGTGCCGCCCAGTATCAGGCAGGCGTTCCTCGTGGTCAGCAATTGCCGGCTGGGATTCGAGGAGGCCTGCAGCTCCTGCATGCACTGCTCCAGCGACTCCACATGGTCCACCAGCAGGCGCTTGGAGTACAGGATCTTGTGCAGCAGGCGGTCCTGGATTACCTGGTTAGTTAAGCATTATGCATTAGTTATAGGGGTTTATTTATAGCCTCTGCTTTTCGACACGGCACTCACCTGTTTCTGCTTCAGGTCATCCGCCCACTGGCGTCGCTCAAACCGTTGCTGTAACGGTTATATAGATTATATATAGTTTATATTGTACATTATTGAGATAATATTATAAGGTCTATTTACACCACGCACCTTGAGCTCTTGCATGTTCCACCTTTTGTTGTTTAGAAATACTTGTTAATTTATTCAACACTAAATATACCGAAAATACCAAAAATACCGCCAGCATGCGGTGGTGGAGG
Source organism: Drosophila biarmipes (assembly GCF_025231255.1). NCBI lineage: Eukaryota > Metazoa > Arthropoda > Insecta > Diptera > Drosophilidae > Drosophila > Drosophila biarmipes. The sequence continues at coordinate 19,511,503 of NC_066616.1, read as the reverse complement.
GTATTCCAGCCAGTATTGCAAATACAGCTATTTTCAGCTAGAACTAGCTTTTTTAAGCAACAGCAAATAATAATTTTTAAAATTTAGGTACGAATTTGGTACGAATTTTATAAAGCTACATTTTGAGAGCAAGGGTATGTAACGCTTATTTCAACAAGTCCTATGACTAGGATTTTAAAATTATAAAAAACTGTTTAAAATAACATTTTTTCGCGTGTTTTTATTATTATTATTTTTTTTTTATTATAAATGCCAAATAACTTTTATTCTAGCGTATTTTTGTCACAGACAGAAACTCAAAAAAAAGTTATATTTTTAAAAGGTTATTTTACGTTTAGTCCATCTCTAGTCTTGGCGGCAATTATCGACGGTTACTATCTCATTATCGATTTTTCAATTTCGTTCAGTAAACTTTTAAGAAAAATATTCATCCGAAAATATTAGGAATTTTTAGGGAGCTGATTAAGATAGGTTTATAATTTAATTATTATTATGTTTCCACATATTCCTCATTAATCTTCAAACCATATTTAAACGTTTTTGGCATTTAAAAACGTACGTTTGAGGTATTTTATTTATACTTTTATTTGTAGATTCTTAGAGTAGTTTGTGTTGTTCAAGATTACATAACATTTGTTTACATATCTAGTAGATCAATATCCCATTTACATAGACTCAACATCATAAAATTTTTTCGCCGCGGGTTATAGACATTCCATTTTTCTCATCTCTTCATAATATTGTAATCCATCGGGCTGCGAACAGGGGCTAGTGGTTGGTGGATAGTGGGTGGTTGGTTAGGCGCGATACAAATTTGGCTATATGCTAGACGACAGATGTGAGACATTATAAAATAAATAACATGGTTACTGCTCGCCGCCCGTGCCGAATATCTGCGGTGGCCACTCCTTTTCGTTTTCGGGGTAGGCGGAATGGATCTCCATCTGGATCTACATCTTGTAGGTGGCGGGCACTGAGCGAGGATAGTCCAGGTCGTACATCTGGGCCTTGATGAAGGCCAGCTTGTTGGCCGGCTCGGGGCGGATGGTGGCCAATCCGTTCTTGTAGGCGTACTCCACGATACTCTCGGCGATGGCCACCGAGCAGCTGACAATGGAGCTGAGTGGTGGATACAGGCTACCCTTGGCCAGGTCATCCTTGGAGACGATCTCGGCCAGACGCTCTGCGGCGACCAAGAAGACCTCCTCGGGAATGGTGAGCATGCCGGCGCACAAGACACCCAATGCCACTCCGGGGAAAATGTACGAGTTGTTGCCCTGACCCGGGTAATACTTCTTGTTGTTGTATGTCACGGGGGCAAATGGAGATCCACTGGCGAAGATGCAGCGACCCTTGGTGTGGGTGTAGGCCTCCTCGGCGGTGCACTCTGCCTTGCTGGTTGGGTTGGACAGAGCAAAGATGATGGGGGTCTCGTTGATGTCGGCCATCAGCTCGAGGATCTCCTGGTTGAAGGCTCCGCCCTGGGCAGCAGCTCCGATCAGGACATTGGGACGCACCTTGCGCACCGCCTCAGCCAAGGTATCGATGGGCTCGTGCAGCTGGGCAAAGTGCAGCTTGTGCTCGGTGAGTCCACCCTTTGGGCGATCGCGGACGATGACACCACGGCTAAAGGGATAGATTTATTAGAATTCAGTTATAAATTCCATATGTTATGTATTTACCTGTCCACCATCCAGATGCGGGTCTTGGCCTCCTCCTCGGACAGACCTTCGGCCTTCATGGCCATCAGGCACAGGTTGGCAATGCCCAGGGCAGCCTCTCCGGCTCCCAAGAACAAGAGCGTGTTGTCCCGCAGCTGGGTCTTCTTGATCTTCAGCGAGGCCAGCAGTCCAGCCACGGCCACCGAGGCGGTTCCCTGGATATCATCGTTGAAGGTGCAGAACGAGTCGCGGTACTTGGACAGCAGCTTGAAGGCATTGGCATTGGCAAAGTCCTCGAACTGGATCAGGCAGTTCTGGCCAAAGCGACGCACGCAGGCGTGCATGAACTCATCCACGAACTCGTCGTAGAGGGCTCCAGTGGCCCTGCGCTCGCGCAGACCAATGTACAGGGGATCCTCCAGCAGGGACTCGGTGTTGGTGCCCACATCCAAGGTGATGGGCAGGCACTGCGATGGCTTGATGCCGGCCAGAGCCGTGTACAGGGACAGCTTGCCCACGGGGATGCCCATTCCGTTGGCTCCCAGATCTCCCAGACCCAGAATGCGCTCACCATCGGTGACCACAATGGCGCGGATGTCCGTTTCCGGCCAGTTCTTAAGCACATCGTAGACGTGTCCCTTGTCCTTGATGGAGATGAACATGCCCTTGGCGGCCTGGTAGATCAGGCTGTAGCGCTGGCAGGCCAATCCCACGGTGGGCGTGTACACCAGTGGCATCATGTGAGCGATGTCGGAGCTCAGGACCTTGTAGAAAAGCCTTTCGTGCCTCTCGGACAGGTTGATCAGGTACATGTACTTGTCCAGGTCCTGGTCCAGACGATCCAGCAGGGTGCGGCAGTGCTCCACCTGCTCGTTCGCCTCGCGCACCACGTAGGGCAGCAGGCCATGGATGCCCAACTGCTGGCGCTCCTCGTGCGTGAAAGCCAGGCCCTGAAAGGAATAAAAATATGAAAATTATATTAAGAAATTGTCAAAAATCAAGAGGTTCTAAATAGACATCATGATCTATTCCTTATTTACATTAATAAACCTAAAATAAAACATCTCAAATATCAACAAACTTACAAAATTTCGAAAAAAGTTTAGGCCTTATCTTAGAACATTTATAAACCTAAGGTGACCATATCTGCTTTAAAAGCAAAAAGATGCTATGATGGTACTATGGCATTTGCTATAGCAAACATCAAAGAAAACTTCTACGACTTGTTAGTAAGAAAAATCAAACCATAATAAACCCATGATGTACTCAATTTAAATGGCCTGATCGCCCCATAGAGAGATTGTAGAACCTTTCAAACAAAACAAACAAAAGTGGGATTGTGGAAAAGTTCGCCTCTGCTTATCGTGGACTCATGTACGAGCAATACCAAGCACGCGCCCCTATATACTCTAGACAATCCGGCTGGAACTGGCCACCGAGACGGTAGGAGTTATCACCCGACCTTCACGGATCCGATCAGACGGATCTCCCGCCCGGGCACGAGTCGGGTTTCAAGTTCAAAGTCAAGTTCCAGCGACAAGTCGATGGAGAATTTAAGCTGAAATACGACTTGCACTGGGAACTCTGCTGTAAACAAAATTTCTGAGGGGAAGTGACTCAGCGTTGGCCTCGTTTCACACGCACTATTATGAGTTGCTTTCGAAAGTTTTGTGCTTCGTAATTGCTGCGGTTATGATCGAAATAGACAAGACAACCCGGGATTATGATGGGGGCGTTATTTCGAACCTTTCACTGGGTCACATAGTAGATAAAAAATACGTACAAGTTGGCATTCAAACACAAATTACGCTGCATTATGTGGCATTACATTACGGATGTGCCTGCTAGTATGCACATTAGGAAATAATTACTCGTGCTTTAAGTAACTTAGCAAGTGGCAGCTGTTCGAAAATCGTGCCCATACGAGGTCTGTGTATAATGTCATAGTTCATTACAGGTTTCTTGGAACATTTAGGTTCAACCTTGAATATTTAATACCTGCAAACGGGTAAATTTAAAACTATCCATCAAAAAATTGTTTTAACTGAAGGCGTATTACATAAACCTTATGAAGAAATTCAATTTTCATTTCTTTCCCTCTCGAATTAAGTAGTTATTCAAAATGATGGTTATTAAGTCATCTATCATTCACAGTCATTTTGAGTTTTATTAAAACTTTTGTTTTATTTCTGTCACGCAATGCTTTTAATGATCAACATTTAAATGTTTAATGTTATAGTTATTAATTTATTTTCAGTAAGTCAAATTATTTTAACGAGTTTTAGTTAAACTTTTAAAGTTCATTAGTGTCGATATGACACTTATTTTTTGTAGCTTCGCAAACCCACTATTTATCTGATTTGGAAAAGATACATTAGTTAAACACAACTTAGCTGTTTACATTCATGGTGAGGTATCTATCAGCTTTTGGAAAGGATATTAAAGTTGACCACAAAATTGCTGAGTTATAGTGACATGGATTATTTTTTTCATATTCATGATGACAGGCAAAGAAAACCAACTTCATCATGAGTCGGCTCTTCGGGAATATATATCATTTGACCACAAATTATCTTTCTTTTGCTGCATTTTCATGGTGAAAGGCAAAGAAAATCATGTTTAATCTACTTAATAATACTCCTTTTGTTTTATGGAGTAAACAAAAATGTCAACTTGTAATCCAGAAGATGTTTATTTAAATGTACTATTTCCAGAATTCTTCTATTTCAGAAAAGAAAAAAAAGAATAATAAAACCCCCTAGTAAGTTGTGAAAGTTAAACAAATAGACTTATAACCGTTTAGAGGGAAGTCCGTGTGTCAAGTTTCGTACGTATTAAATTCAATTAGTTCTGTACTTGCTGTTTGGACAATAAACACTCGAGTGGTCCCCATAAACAATAATTTAAGAGCCTCGAATTAACTATTATCGCGCTACTACGTCACCGGTGGGCTGGTGAAATACGACGAAAAAAGTCGAGAGAACGACACCGTTGACATTGAAAGCGACGCACGCCCGTCGATAAGCGTGCGAAAGTGTTTGCAAGCCGCCTGGCAACAAGTATTCCCCGTTCTCCACTCCACATCATGCATATATTCAGTCCCCCAACAACTGCTCCAAACATCCGAGCTTGCTTCCTCAGCAAAATCCCCCAAAACTCGGGCTAAAAAATAAAACTATAAACAGATATAGCGTTTTTTAATGCAGAAACTGTGAATATTTAAATATTAAACATTAAGTAATTGTACCATCAGTTATTTCCAACAATATAAGGATTAGGTCCTCTTATTTTAAACACAATTTCATGGGGAATTCTTTATTTTCTAATGAAAATTCCATGAATTTCAGATGTATTTAGTTATTATAGGGGCTATGCCTCTCCCCTACCCTATACCTCATATCAGACATGCGTATACGTAATGGGCAACTCCGAGATTACGCATACCCACTTCGCATGATATTGCAAAAAGTAAAGAAACCAACGAAAATAGACAAAAATCGGAGCAGCAACCAAAAACCGAAGCAAAACACGAATTAGCGCGGGCTCAGCTGATTTTTTTGCACTGTCTGGCGCGACCAGTTCGATCATTACGATCGCAATCTGATCCCCCTTACACCTATGGCTATTCATTAAGTCCAGCTATCAAAGGCAGTCTGTCTCTGAACTTTGAATACGTTTCAAATGACGAAAGCGCCGCTTTAATCAGCACGAGTGGAAGTAGGCAAAACAGGCAATCTCAGCAAAGTGTTTCCTCCACAAAGGTGGGATGATGAAAAGACCTTCTTTTGCTTTTCAGCAGGTAAACTAGGGTCTTTTGTGGGTCAGGCGGTGCGGAATGATGAGGGATGTGCCAGTAAAACAGGCTATTCTTTAAAGAACCTTGGGCCTCTCGGACATAGAACATACGAGCTACTTTGCGTTGAATGAAATGAGTCACAGAGGAAAAAAACCCGAAACCGAAAAAGGGGGCATAAACATTTCTAATAAAATTAAGAAAATATACTAATTTTACAGTATTAATAAACATTTCAGAAGATATCAGAGACTTAAAAACATTTTCAATTAGATAAACAATAGCGGAATAAAAAGACTATGATAAAAAAGTAAAGATTGATTTATCTCATTTTACTCTTTGTAAAGTTTGATCGATAAATCGCACCAATATCTATCATCCAAAGCACCTTTACAATTCGAACCCATTGACAACTACACTATATATTGTTCTTTCTCCGCTTGCCCAACATAAACAACCAATACCGATAAATCGTTGGGTAAACAATGAACTAATCCAACTATTTCAACAGGTCTCGCGCTCTCTGCTCTTTCAGCACATTGACCGCTTGAATTTGTTTAAATTTTTAATTTCCTCAGACCAGCAATAAATAAGGCAAAGCCCAAACCTAGGGGAAAGAGAGCGCATAAAGCGAGAGACAAGTAAAACCTATGAATGCAAATATTTTCTACCCGCTAACTGTATTTGGTGTGGGCAAACTCACAGATAAATAAATACATAGCACAAATGTGTATTTGTCAGATACCGCATGGGGATTATCGTCATTCAGTGCTTTGTTCGAAACAAAGTTAAATTTATTGCTGAATGTAGGTCAGTTTTTGCTGGTTGGGCTTGATTTTGCGATGTTTGCTTCGAAGAGATAAGAACTTGAAAACTTTCCATGGAGGAGGCACTTAGGGAGTCAAAATCAAGCCTCCTCCTTCTGGGGGGACCTTGAGATAAACAAGTGTCATTTGCGGGGAGCGTGTAAGAGGTAATAACAAACGGTAGTACGTAGTACTCGAGTGGCGCCCTCCTGATAAGAAAACTTGCCAAGATAACTCATGGCTAAATTAAAATTCTGCCAAAAATTCATGAGATTACGGCCTGACATAGGTCGACGCAATTTGTATTGTTATTGCTATGGGGAAACCGAATTTTGGAGAGCCTCTTCACTATTCTTAGTGCAGCTGCTGTTTACATTATGGATTTTTCCCCTTTTAGATGGTGTTGCACATGGGAAAAAATCATTGCCCACTTGTTTATTTATGTACTACATTTTTCTACTAAAAGTTATATGACTAATTAATACTTTTCACACCTTTAAACATTTAAAAATCGAATTTCAGCTACTTAAAAAAATATTTTTTTGAATGATATGGGGGTAAATTAAAACCCTTGATATAAAAAAAGTGTTTTAAATAAAGAATTTTATTTCTCAAACTAATTCTTAACAGGTTTTATTTCTCTGTGCAGCTCCCCAAAACAAAACAATCTCAAAGCCCATGCGCCCTCGCTCTTAGAAGTGCTCTCCTATGTTTTCCGAAACAATCCGTGCATCAGCGCATTCATGTCTCTGTGGGAAAATAGCGCAGAAACCAACGCAAGCAGAAAAAGTGCACCACCATTGAACTTGAAATTGCAATCTGCTAATGTACACATTCTGCGAGACTGATTCGAGCAGACCGCTTCATACCCTACAGCTCCGCTATTTGACCGACGTTTAATTGGCTCAATTATACGAGTTGGCTATCGATTTTCGCCGCCTTTGACGGGCACCGTAAAAAGTAAAAAACCCGAAAAATATACATATAACAAAAACATTGAGCTTTGGTCTTCCAGAGTGGCGCGTGTACTATCCGCCGTCTCTGTCGCTCCCTATGTCATCTAAAGGTCACCCACACCACTTGCCGAAAAAAAGCGACTGCCAAAAGTATCTTTTTTGCCCCGAATTCATCAGCTGACGTTTCCGCTTAATACTTATTTATGTGTTTATGAATTGGAATTTTTTATGCTTAAAAATAGCAGGTGGCCTACAAAAAATAGACACATTCTTCAAGAACAAGGGCCAGATTTACGATAAAAAAATGTATTTAATTTGGTAATCTTCCAGAGAACTGGTGGTCCCAGGCAAGATGTTAATAAAAATGTTCTCTTTGAAAGACAGTCTAAAAATCAACTTTTCTGTGATTTTTAGAACAAATTTCCGGGTTTGTATTCCGGTTGAAATACTTCCCCAAGCCCGGCTCTCTATTAAAATGCTGGCCCTTTCGACACCCTACACCAAAAGCGGAGAACCCAAAGGCGAACCCACCCCGAAACCTTTGCCTGGTACTTTTCCACAAGCCCATGGGCGCGCGGCAAAGGGGATGGCCCGAGAACTAGCGGACATGGAACTATGGAACTCACCTTCGAGTAGCGCTTGTCGTAGAGGCGTCCGAAGCCGGAGATATTGCCCACGACTTCGTTGTCGCCGGTTCCCCAGACTCCCAGGCGATCGCGCTGGGCGTACTTATCCAGATTGGTCACGGGACTGCTCATGTTGTCCTCCAAGTTCGTCTGGCTGTCGCTGCTGTAAGAACGTATCTGTATCTGCGGCTGTTGCTGCTGCTGGTGGTGGAGGGCGTGCAGGCTGCGCTGCAGTTGGTTCCAGTGGTGTCGCGAGGATAACGGCAGAGCCTTGGGCAAGTCCTGATGCGTGTGAGTGCTCGAGCTGGAATTCGTATCCCTGTCCGTTCCCGTCACCGTCGGTGTTGCGACTTCGGCGGCACTTTGCGTTGTGATTCGTGTCGTTAGTTTTGCGAAATTGGAAAGTTCGTATTCGAGTGTGGTTGTCGTTGTAGTCGTATGATTGTTACACACACGACTACTACAAGCACAGCCCTGGCTCTCCGAGAGCTGGGTGTGTGCATTGTTGTTGTTGTTCGTGGGAGAGGTGCGCCCATCAGCTGTTCGCGTGTGGCAGTGAGAGCAACCATTGCTGCTCTCGCCATTGTTGGTGCTCCCGCCGAGGGAGCTTCCAACGGGAATGGTGGTCTTGTAGTAGCCGTGCTCCCGCTCTTTGCCGTGGTTGTGGTGTGTGTGCAGTGGCGTTATTTGGCCATTGGAAGGACTCTGGGAATTGTTAGCTGTGGGATATACCGGCGTGCTGGGGGCGAGAGAGAGCAGACAAGACAGGGGGTGAGTGGGTGGTTGGGCGGAGAGAGTGGGGGTGCCAGTGAGAGTGGGAGTGGGAGACTGGGAGAGCGGACAATAACGGAATTGTGCTGGCGGCATGCGAATGCGAGATATTTTCTCTGTCACTCTCTGTAATTCAATTAGAAAAAAACCTGAGCGCATCGAGTGTGAATGAATGTCAATGCGGGCGGGACAATAACGGCATTGCCAACTGTGTATACGACTTTGGAATACACTTTCAAAAAAATGTTATCCCCAACCTTTTATAGCTGTAACTAAACTATTGATTTAAAAATGTTATCTACGAAAATTTTGTAAAAATCCTTTTTTTTTTAGGGTTGTATGCTTACATCTATTTTGTCACAGATGTCCAACATGTCGTATGAAAGATTTTTCAGAATTTTATGCAAATTTTAAAGTAAAATGTCCTTAAAAAAATGGTTAAATAAATTGACGATCGAGTATTTTAATAAAATTAATCAAATAATTAATTAATTAAAATTTTTAAAAATTAAAAAAATGTATTGCTTGCGTACTCTTTAAAAATTTATTAATCGTCCAGTTTAAAATATGAACATATTCGAACAATAAACAAAGTTCAAAGCATATTTTTTGCAAATGGAAAATTAAATTTTTTTTTTTTGTCAAAACAACATTTAGAATCCATTAATCACCGGCTAGACGACCTTAATTGTTAGAACTTTATGTGTTGTAAGTATATTTTCCCTTATCAGCGTTTTAAAGAACCTTTACAAAGTGCATACATCAGTACATGAATAAAGGTTTATATGTACATATGACCGGGCAAGCACTCTATTAAGCCCCACTGAACACGATGAGGTGATGCACCGCCGACAGGCCTTCGAGATGGGAGCCGATAATAAAATCAGGGTGACAAAGTGACACTGATTATCGCGGACCCAGAAACACACCCCTGGCTCCATGGTCCAGTTGAGCCCAGACGATTGTACGTAGTACCGTATTATTCTTATTCCTCGATTGTTTTTATTTTCCACTCACAGCCGTCCAAAGGTTTTTCTGATTCCGGAGCAGCGCCGGAGGATCGCGTACATGGCGTGCACTTGGATGTTCTGCTTGTCCTATGCCAACTCTTGGTGCTGATTTCCCCGGCAACTATCTCGCTGTCTGAGTTGCTGCAGCTGTCGAGCCAAACTGAGCCCTATGTTCGATTTGTCTTGCCATCGAGTCTTTTTCTCTTTTACATTTTACACTTTTGCGAACTCTGTTTTCCACGCTCTTCTCTCTCAGATTAGTTGGATCGTTTCTATAGGGGGCCGTGGGCGGGGGAAATCAGCTGACTGATAAGGGCGGTTCAAACACTTATCTGTACCCACACTACTGAACCTGTGGCGCATAATAACAATAATAATTACCAGTCTAATCATTTGTCTGGGACCTGGAAAACATTTCGAGGCGGCGTGAAAAACATGCGAAAAATATTCCGTGAGTACAGCAGAGGGCGAGGTAGTAATACGAAAATTAATACTGTACTACTCAAATCTCTTCTATCATTTAAATAGTTCCTATACGCTGATAATGAACTGACATATTATTAAATAAAGGTATGTTATCATACTACCTTAAGGGGTATTAATACAGAACTAAAATAAGTAGTGTAAGGTATATATATTATATAAGGATACAATAAAAAATGACCAATAAAAAAAATAAAAAATGTTAGAAAAAGAATTAATAGCAAAAATGTTATTTATTAAACGATTATAAAAAGTACATTATTGTTTTCCTTATTTTATAATGATAGAACTGATGCTTAGAAGTTAACTGAAGGTTATATAGAAACTAGTTTGTTGAACTCGATTCTTGCTATAATACCTTTAATAAATAAATTACCTATTAATTTTGTTCTCTCTAACGATTCCTCCTAACTTTTGTGTACTATTAAGAGGTATAAATAATTTAAAGAGGCAGAAACCTAATTACGAGCCGGACCCAATTGAAACCTTAGCCCCAACCTTCGGTGTCCCGAATCGTTTGAATCCCCGCCTCACTCACTTTGCACTTGAGTCACTCATACGCCCGGTGGGTTCGATGGCTGCTACGTTAAGTTATTACACAAAAATTGAAAGTAAAACACGACAGGCGAATAAATTGGAATACTTCACACAAGTGTTCGAGTAACCTTCATAAATATTAACAGTTTGCCTCAACTGCGTCTCATAACGAATTCTGACTTTATTTTGACGAGGACTTTCGTGAGCGAAACACACCTGTCGCTGCTGTTTTTCTGTATTTAATTCGAAAATCGGTAATTATAGATGTAGTGCACCGATTTCATATCGATGGGTGGGATGGCACGCGCCAGGAGTCGTATTCTTTGTCGAAGCGTCGATGAGGTTCTGGCGATAAAAAGCTAGTAAACCGCATCATTAAACACTAATGAGACCTCAAGAAGTGGATTTATGAGGGGGCGTGATCTTGGGCGGTTGTTTGCTAGAAAAAAGCCAGGTATTTGCTGGGTTAAACTAGAAGTTCAGGGAAGGTTCTCATATAGGATTGTTTATAAACAGAAAACAATTTAAGCCACAGTGCCAACATGCTTTTTTAAGGCTTTTTTAATTAAAATGTATATTTTTGTGTTTTTACAAAAAGGGTTCGCCAAATAAATCAATTTTCTATAGACCCGAAACTTTTCAACCAACTCTCGTATTTCTGAAATCTTCTGTTAGTTTGCAATGTGCCTCTTACAAACTTTTAGTTTGAGCACTATTCCCCTTCATTCCTTACCCATTTTCATCGAAATTCCTTATGGCATTGCGTTCGGCGCAAATGGAACTGGAATTGCCCATTTTTGTTTTCAATTTTCCTTTGGTTAACTGCACTAAAATTGTTTGAGTTAATTGTTTTCAGAAAATAGGGAAAACACCAGGGGACCGAGAACAGACGAGAACTTTAACACGCGAGTATATTAGCTCAAACCCCTCAGTTCACACGGTATTTCGCCTAAATTATTCAAAGCCGTTAATAGCTGAAATTAACAGAGCGTTTTTAGCAATTGCGCTGGACTAAGCGACTCTGAACCGCCTGAAACTGAATCAAAAACTGAACTCGCGCTGGAGCCTCAGCGTTTCGAGTACCGGAGGCCACTTGTTAGCGAGCGGCCCAAAGGAGAATGTCCGCTGCAGGTGCGAGCGGGACGGGGCCACTCGCCCCCTCCTTCTCGCTCCCCCAGGCGGGCAGCACGCGACATTTGAGCGGGAGCTGAGTTGAGTCACTTAGGGTGGCCCCAGACGACTACAGTGTTACCTGGCTAAGGCTGACATGGTTTGTATGGGTGTAGAAACCAAAAAAAGGTTGAAATATCTCAAAAAGATAAGTATTATACAAGTAATTTGGCAGGTTTTGTCAATAATTTTGAATGTTTATAAACAACTAAAAAGGAGCCTGTATCATATATTTAAAAACACAATTTTTCAGAAAACATTTAGGATTGTGGATAATATTGAAAAGAATTATAGCTTGACAAACTAATTTTTAAAGTAGTTTATCTTCATATCAATTATGTGTTCATTAAAGAAGTAACACCCTATTATTAAACTTTATTAATTGATTTAATGTTGGATTTTATGTCTTATAATATATATTTTTTGTTTATATAATTTTTATTTTTTATCAAGTAAATTTCTGTCTTAGAGTTTTTAAAAATTGTAAGTTCTTAAAGAAAACTTTAAAATCGATATGTTTGTTTAATTTTTTTATTTAAAACTTGTTTAATTTTAAATACTTGTATTACATATTCAGGTAGCACCGTACTTGATGAATCGTTGCAGCCTTAGAGAGGCTTTGGTGTTGAGCTAAACTTCATTTGGAGTCGCACAAAACCTGAGCGGTTGGTTAATCGCAGCGACCTCTGGGCGGCTCACACAGGTGCATGAAGCAATTTGTTGCTGGCCAATTAAAAAATAATAACTTCAGCCATAGGAGAAGGCGACTCGACGGCTGACCATCGCGTCCCAGTCGGCTGCACTTGGCAACCGAAGAAAATTGATAAGTAAATACAATGGATTCCGGGTCATTTGAAAATCAGTGAAGCAAAACGGTAATGTAGGAAATTGAGCAGTCGGCTTGGCAAAACCTTCAGGTTTTTCGACTGGTCGTCTCCGATTTTATCAACTAATGATTTCTCCGTTGCTTCAATTGTCGCGCAGGATTTTAATTAGATTTGTTTTATTACACTTTCGTATGTGCATGTCAGAATATACATTGCACGAGGGTTTTAAAATCTTGTTCGGTTGTGCAAATATGATCTAAATTAATTACTGTGTTTAGTTTGTTATACTACACTTATTATTCCAGTGCCTTTTTGTGCGCATTGTTTATTGTTTGTAATTTTGCGAAACTGTCACATAAAAAGTTGCAACACGATTTCAGTTGTAGTCAGGGTCAAATGTAATTTTTATTAAGTGAGTAAATCTTAAAGAAAATCTTCAAACAAGTGCAAAACAAGGAACAACAAAATTTGGTTTTGATATCACTTTGCGGCTTAAACAAAATATGTTTAAGTCGACCTTAAAATAGTTTATCATTCTTTGGTAACCACTTTTTCTATTCACTTGAACTTCTTTATTCAGTTCCTTTGTTTTAGTAACCACAAAGTAAGATAAAACTAATAGTTAAACATGACCCTGATATTTGTCGGCTTTTAAAGTGTGTCCTAAAAAATATATTCCATGGTGTTTTTTTTCCGTTATCTAATTTATTAATTTTTTAATTTTGTAAAATTTAAAAATTTTTTGAGATTAGAATTTAATTTTTTCAATGTTAATAACAAAAAGCTCTTTAAAGCTTTTTACTGTCACTCTCTACTTCTATTACATGCTAATAGGTGGCGCCAGCGGTGTAGTTCCAGAAATTCCCAAGCTAAACGCCACTGAGTGAGTTTAAAAGAAACAAAAAGAATCTTTGGGGACAGAAACCTTTTGAGTTGGAACCTATTATTCCACAGTTTTCTGTGTCACCAAAATGATTGCATACTGATTTTGGTAGAATTGCCAATGCTTTAATTGTTTTTCAAATAATTATGTAAAGAAAACGGAAACAAGTGCTTTGTTTTTACTGAGTTGCCATTCGAAAGTGAATCAAAACGGCATACTGCCACATTATAATAAACCAGACAACATAATGAAATATGAATGTTATTTCAGATGGATCCATTGTGTGTGTCAGCTGTTTTCCCAGGACCTTTCACATCCTCTGCTCCACCATGTTTTTCACTTTTTGCTAGTCTCAATTTAATAACAACGAGATGAGGGGAAAAGCAACGACGTGCAACAAGCAGCAAAGCAATTGAGGGCCACTTTTGCCATCAAATGATTTTACCCAGCTAAGCTGGCGCAATTTCCACGAAGATGCATGAGACGAGGACAGCACTGAAAAAATGTTAGTTTTGGAAAAAAATTTTAAATTCCTAGCAATTTTAAAAAATGTATTCATAATTAAAATGAAAAGGTATGCTATACGGCTATCCTAATTATCATTTGTGAACTATTTGGAACATAACTTAGAATTTGGGCTAATGTGGTTGCTGATATAAGTAATTTTATTAAAAGCAATGTGGCTTTGAATAGAAAGTATTTAGAAACTGTTAAAATAAAAAAAAATTAAAGATGTTTTTAAAGTGTAGACAAATATTGTGGGGACTGCAAAAAATTCGACGGGGGGTGGTGGTTATTGCATGGGAGTGCAGCGGTAATCTATCATAATTTTTATATCCTAAAATCCCATTTTCCGTATAGGGCAAAAATGTCTGAGAGCAAATATAATAAAAGGGCCAACACATCGACGTGGTCGATGGTACAAAGGACGATGGAGAAGCCACACTCCTGCCCTGCCAACCGTATGAAATTCCAGCCATCCGCTTGATTTTTCCCTATTTTCTATTTTCGATTCGCTCCTTTCGTGCCCTCTCTTTCTCTGCACCGCCATCTGTCTCTTTCTATTAGCCTTTGCTGGCCGCGTTTTATTTTTCAATGCCTTGACTTTGGCCAGCACAAAAAAGCGTTCAAATGGCCAACAATTTTATGAGTCCCGCGTACACGATCTCACTTCGACTCGCTCTTCCATGCCGGAAATGCCAAACTCGACAAAAAGGAGTTTATCGGACTTGAAAGTCCACAGACATAAGCTATATTTCCACATATTTTAATGTTCGTACTATATAGTAAACATATTTTTTACTGGTTAAGCTGGTGATTAAAATATTAGAATAGATTTACTTCTAATTAACTTCCTTAAAAAGAGGCTTACCCTAAAAATATATTAGAAACTTTTTTTTTAGATAAAAGCAAAAAGGTTAAAGGGCAATGGTCGATGGAAGCTGGGGGATTTCCCAGCTTAAAGCCATGAATAAGCCATGAAAATTCTCGGGAACCTGGCGATGGGATCCTGAGCGTCCAAAGTAAATTTAAATTAATACGCGATAACTATTTTTTAATATATGACCACGTGGTGTCGGGTAGCGGTAAGTCAATATTTTATATTTAAATTAAAAATGGCAACGACCGGTAAAAATGCGACGAAGTAATGCGGCAAAAACCCAAACGAGCCAACGTGGCATATAATTAATTTTTAAATAATAATATAAAAGCAGTCAATAAAAAAAAGGCAAGACAAAAATCCGAACACCAGGCTGCCGTTAAAGTAAAATCAAGAATATATTGAGGTTGGTTATTGAAAAAAATCGTTTCACGCGTTTTAAACCGCTTTAAAAAATCACCGGCTCATCGACGGTAAGGGAGTCCGAGCGGCTCATTATGCATTTACAACTACATTAAATGGGATGGCAGTCGGTGGCAGTCTGGTGGTGCTATACATATTCACCGCCGGCCACGCCCACCTGGGAAAACCGCCTGCGGGCGACAGCAGATGGCCGGGATGTCAGCGCCGCCGGTGTCCTTGTTTGGAGGCATGTAGCACTGGCCACTTGACTAGTGGGCTTCACGCGCTTTAATTGAAAGTCAAGAAGTCGACCTTTACAGGGGAATTTCCGCATTATATCGAATTCATCAAACTAACAATTTATTTAGTGTTTAAAATGAAAAATAAATGTACATATCTGAGCTTACATATCGTAAAAAGATCTCTTAAATATTTATATAAAACTGTAGCTATAACACTAAAGACGATTAATTTCTTCTCATTTACACCATGTTTAGCACATAAATTTCCTTCGCTCCCATTTTTCTTCCTTAAAACTTTAAATACTTCACATACTGCAATTAATTTTCATTGAAGACCTATTTGAGACCATGCTGGCAATGTTTTGGCGTTGGAAAAATAATGGCAAAATGGAGACAAAGAAGCGACAATCAATTTAATTAAAACTTTTAACAGGCTTTGCCTCATTTCACTTTCTCCCGGTTAGGCTCGTCCGTTTGTGTGCGTTTCCAGTAGGTTTTTGATTTTGGGCCATTATTTGGGATGCTCCCGGATATGGCAACGTTTCATATTTGATATTAATTAAAAAGTTTACGCTGTCTGCTTGCTGCTTTAAAACAAATTGTTGTCAAAAGCAACAAAAAAGCAGAGGGGAAAAATAAAATCCGTGCCCTGATAAAAAAGCCAAACAGAATGGCACTTGCATGTGATCCATCAGGAAAAGATTGGAAAAATGGCGGGACGATGGGTGAAAGTTCGTTGGGCTATTGGGGTTTCATGTTGCACTGTCGCCGAAAAAGGAAAACCCCGCGGTGACGACAGCTGCTAATGTCACGCCTCTGCCCTGACATTGCCGAAAAAATTCATAACAGGAACAAGGGAAAACAATGGAAAATGAAAAATCTCTCACACGACATGAACAAAACTTTGCCTATTAAAATTGAATATTGACCTTCAAAGGAAGCGTAAAACAAAACGTGTTTGAGGCCAGGAACTGAATTCTCCCTTTATAAAAAATCGGATTTCCACAAATTTCAGCATTTATAGAGCGCATAACGCTTTAAAATAAGAAATATTTACTTTAACCTTTTTCTAAGCATAGCTTTTTCGTGCCCGGGCAGCATCGTAAATTCATAAAATGAGTACTTGCTTAATAAATATCTTTTACAAATCATTATTATTGTATAATTTAATTTTTATAACAAAGTTAAATAGCTTACGAAGAGCTTATCAATGAAAATCATAAACCGATTTGCCAATTCTAAACAAATTAATACCCATTGAAGAAGAATCCCCCATTTCCTACACATCATTTAAATCCACACTGAAAGTTCATTGAATTGATGCTTACAATTTGGCGGAACAGAAACGAAATGCAAATTGATTCCCTTTTTTGGGAAATTACAAATGTAATACGGACTTGACTCATTTCTTATATTTCCCATTACATAAACAAAATACAAGTAAGCAGTTTTTACAATTTACATACATATGAAAATATATATGCCCGTATTTATGCTCTTTGAAAACACGAACATTGCTGGCATAACTCATAAGTCTACTTATCCGGGAACCCTCCAGCAAATCCCCACATGCAAATATGTGTTTGCAGATACATATATATTTCGTGCCTATGACATTTTCAAATAAACGAACGTCGCGACGACAACTCGCCTTTCACTTTCACATCATAAAAGTCAAGAGCTTCCACCTCAAAATCGCACTGCTTCCTAGCCACGCCGCCCGCCCACAGTCTCGCCCTAAAATCGCGAAACAATATCCACCATATACGAAGTCGTATGTAAAAGGAAATTAATACACTGGTAAAATAATTAGTTTTTCTTTTTTGTTTTATTATTTATATATGCATTATTAATTATAACCTTTTTATGTTCATAATAAGAGTTTTAAGATTTAAGAATAAACGTTATTTCGAAAGTAAAACAAAATAAATAGTACCAAAGTAATTTCGAAAATTGATTTTTACATTAGTTTAGCTTTCTAAGGTTTTAATATTTTTATTAAAGAATCCTTAACTTCGTGTTGGATTCATATTTTTGGAACGAAATTTTTCCCAGTGCTTCGTGCTGAACCGAACTCAACTTTTGCACAATAAACGAACGCACTTGACTGAAAATGTAAGCGATAATCCCCCGGGGCCAGGACATTTCGGGGAGGTGGAAAACGCGCGTAATTGAACTCGGAACTGGGATAAGTGGGTTGGAGAAAGGGGGACTCTGGAGCGGGAAATGCATATTTATGCGAAAGTTGCTCCTTTTTTTACAAACTCCATTCAAATGGTAGCCCATACTGTGGGCGCTCGCCCATATTTGATTATTAAAAAAAAAACAATTAGAATTGATCAAACATTTTTAAAAATGCTTAAATATCTTTCATTAGACTCAAATTACATTTTAAGATCTTTTTCTGTTGCATTTCAGATGTAAGTAAAGAATTTTTTTAAAGAGTCAAATGAAAAAACAGTGTTTCAAAAACAGTTTTGTGGCTTTACTTCGCTTACCTTTTTATATTATCGGTTCCACTGTGCAGCGGTGTCTTCTCGAGAACCGGGCTCCTGTGAGTCCCCACATCCTGTTGCTAATAAACTCTCGCCGCATTGCCGAGTGGAAGACTCCGCGACTCGACTCGCCTCGACTGGAGTCCTCGTCCTCGTTCTCGTCCTCGAGGTTGCCGAGCGCCAATAAGCGCCAAACTTTGTCGATATTTATCGAATTTCATAGCCTCTGGTTAAATGTTTGCCGGTTTTGCATGTGTATTTTGGCGGCGGCGGTGGGTGGCGATTCCTTTGGCATTAAATAAAAGGCTGGGAGGAGGGGGGCCTCGTGGGTTAAGGGATGTGTGCACCCACATCCTTCGCGAGAGATTCTTCCGCCTTTGGGTTTATGGCATGTACTGAGGCATGTTTTAAGTGGTTTTACAGGACGCGCTTCATTGCGTCATGCAATCAATTTACTCAGCTCGTTATGTTTACCAAACGTTTATACAAACGCACACATTCGCTTGTAAATTTATTCATATTTTAACTAATATTTATCAATACGAGTTGCGGCAAACGATTTTTCCCAGGTAAAGCGAAATTGTGCGCTTCCTTTGGGTGGGTGTGTCCTGCATATTTAGTGCTTATTATGGCGAAATGATTGTTTTCTTTTAGACGAGTTACATTTACATATCCGCATGTTACGTACACACCGCCTAGACTCGCACAGATACTCATGTTTGGCGGTACGAAAACATAAAAAAGATATTTATGCGCATAAATTGCGCTGCGTTATTCTAGCATTTAATTGGCCTTCAGCTACAACACAATAAAATTCAAAGGCGCACCGCTCGGATAGCTGTCTCATTAAATTGTATAGGAACAAGCTAATAACCATTTGGGCAACGCAAACAAATTGACTTGAAATGTTTACGAAAACAATATTTAACAAAAAAAACAATTTAACAATTAAACAATCAATTCGCATTCACACCTTTAAAATTTTATTTTTAACCAATTTTTGCAAAAGAAGACTTGAAAAAATGTGATCCAATGTTAAATTGCTTTTATTACGAGGAAACGTTTAGTTTAGTTTACTTTATCTAATTTAATTTTTTAAATTTAAAAATGTTATTTACATGTATTTAATTCAAAAGCGACTTTAAAAACCGCTTAAAATGGAACCCTAAAAACAATGTGTTTCATTTATTTACCTTTATCCTATGTTTCCCTAGTGGACTTACCCATCCATGGGGCAACCTTTAATAGACAGACATTTGCATTATAATATGCCACTCCCGTTGATCGGGTAAAACAGAGTCGTTCGCTGAGAATATACAAAAAGGTGTCAAAGGCCTTTTGTCTGCCTGTCAATGACAACCGGGCAGAAGTGTGCCAAAAAACCAGGCAAAGGACTGTGTTAACCCCAAAAACGACAACGACATCGAGACTTTGTCAGCCGAGAATATTGTGTGCAAAATTCAAATGCCTCCCCTTTTGCCATGGCTGTGCTTGGCAGTCCTTTTTAGGCCCGCTGCCATGTCTAACATAATTTAAAGCCGTAGAAAATCGAAGAAGTCGGAGCCGGAGCCGGAATGCCGGACGATTTGGGGGCCATAAGCTAAGCGCTGTCAGGCCTGCCAGTTGACCCTGACGAGCAATCGAGCAATCGATTTGCCAGCGACCGAACGACTTCTACAAGCCTGTCACTTGACTTGGTCCTTGGTAGTCCCCAGTCCCCGGCTCTTTTGTTGCCCGATTTTATGCGGCTACATCAGCGATGTGTGGTAATCGGGTCTCGAGCATGGGCGGCGATCCTAAGTCGGATTATTGGCACGCCCACCAGGGCACAAACACACGGAGGCCATAAAAATTAAATTTACAACACTTGGAAAAATCCTAGGGTAATAATACATCGTTTTAAAAATAATTCTTCAATATTTATTTTTTATATAAATATATAATTATACATTTACTAAGGTAATAATAATTTTAAAATGTATATTATATGAATATTCAAGTGCTGAATTGTACAGAATTATAAGTTAAGTGGTTTCTTTAAGCTTAAAATATAAAACACTTATACAATTTTTTTTTTAATATTTAAATCTGAAATTATAAATAAACTTGAAAATATTTTTCGATTTGTTTAAAAAACCTATCAATTTAAATACTATTCTATATGTACCTATCAATGACTTTTATGACAATTTAAAAGTGAATTTAATGGATTAAATGAAGAAGAAATAATTGAATAAAACACCTTTTAAAATCTTGAAAGAGTATAAAAATTTAGTATTATTAAAAAATGTATTTCTTAGTAAGTTAGTTATATTATCTGCATTTTGGAATACACCTGAGCCCCTTTTCCCGCAGTGCGGTCATTTTGCATTGTCTCCGATGCAGGCCGTATCTTGAATTTCAATTAAACGTTCTCCGCCCTCTAATCGAGTGAGCGGGGCCATAACTCAGTCAAGGCTGAGCTCCGCGCACTGCGAGTGTCCTGCGATTCAATTATGCTCCTCCTGTGCAATTTACCCTGCCGCTCGCCCCATCCCAGCCCGCCGCAAACTAATCGTAATTGAAGACTGCGCCGCGGCCTTCATCCCCTCAGGTGTGTGTGAGTACTGGTCTCATTATTTATGGATTTGTTAGTGCAATTTGGCTTAATTAAGGTGTTGGACGTCGGCGGAGATCTCATATTGTGTGCGAGGGAAAGAGGAGACGGCAGGCGGCTTACCGAGTGCTTGCCAGAAAGCGAAATTGCACAGGAGTTGTTAGCCGAATTCCTCGTCGGCTTAATCTCTGCCAAAGATTTGACCAAAAATTCTGAGGGACTTAAAACATCCGTGACAAAGAGAATATTGCCCTCGGCTGTATAATCTTAAACATATAATTTAATCTCCATTCGAAGAATAATAAAACTTAACAAGTCGATAATTTCAATTAACACGCAATAAGAACAGCATTCTTGTACAACCGTATCCAATTAAGTTGGAAAACTACTTGAAATGCAATTGCAGCTGCTGAAGTTTAATAATTAGAAAGATGATTTAGCCCCCAAGGCAACTCCTGCATAAGTTTTCTGCGAAATGAAAAGCCAACATTTCATATTTTGATCGGAATTGTTTGTTCAAGCCACAGCCACAGCCCCAGCGCCCAGCCCCCACACAGTTCACATAACCGATTAAATGTTCTTTGTGCAATTTGGGGGTAATTTTTCAGTGGAATTTTTCTTCTTCGCAATTGAGGCTCATAAAAACCATACTGCACACATGTATAAATATTTCTATGGCCAAGAGTGTGTGCGCTGCACTTATCCTTTCACTTGATGCGCATAATGAAGAGCACTTTGCGCTTATAAAAGCAATGGCTAAAAACAGGCAACAGAACAAACAGCCAAACAAACAAACACACAGACGTCAACGAGCGTGCGATTCGCATAAAGAAGCCTGTTGGCCCCATCGAAAGGCGGGGGCGTGGCAGGGGCGGCGGAGGGCGGCGTGAGGTGGGCTGTGGGTGGTGGGCGAGGTTGTTGCATTTAGCATGCTCAAGATAGCACCCATACTCATATTCAAAGCCATGCGTCTGCGAAGGACATGAGCAGTGACTGCAAAAACTGGCTGTCACAGCGAGGTCCGATTCTTTAGTTCCTCTAAAGGATAAATAATTTATATAATTATAAAAATATGTTAATGGAAATTATATATAATAATTTTTTATTTTTCTAACATTTATAAATTTTTGATTGCATTTTGTTATAACTTAAGGTTCATTTTTAAAATAATTAAAAAAAAATCATCATTTTATTTATCATCGTTACTTCTTGGTGTTTCATATAGAAAACCTTTTTTGTCATGCGTGACGTACGATGAACTATTTTGTAGCATACTTTTAGACAGCCAAAATGACATTGAAAAATGTTCACAAATCATAGTGATTTCTGTAGAAGGCCGAGTGTGTCCAACCTCTTATTCTGAAATTAATTTATTTATTTCTAGTTGATATGAATTACGCCTTAATTTTATAAGTAAGATCTATACCTACTTGAATGTTATTATAATTAAATAATTATGACTTAGTATAATTGAGCCCTAGTTAATGTTTTAAATTAGCCCTCGCATCTGTCTTTTTATGCTTTTTTCGTTGCAAATGAAATGCAAACAGTTGAGGCTGGAAGGGCGCTGTGCAATCCCTGCTGTCCCGCTGTCAATTGACGGCCACGCCTCCTTTTTTGCCAGAGGAGAACTTAGTTTTTAATTTCACTTTCGCTGGCAGAAACGCCCCCGGCGGCAGCCCTCACATTTTTGCTCATTTAATACGTGCGTTAGCCACAAGGACACTCCGCAGCTGTAGTCCTCCCACAGTTTTGCAACCTTTTTTAATGCGCTTTAAAAGGGTATTTTAATTTAGTTTTTCAACGCACTGAGTGGGGTTTTGAAAAGATTTGTATGTAGGGGATCAGCTGAGTAGTTTTTGTTTTATTAGTTACCTTTCTGTTTTTATAGGAATTCATTTTGTATACGTACTCAAATAATATCTAAATGAATAGATGGGTAATGAATTAACTTCTATAAAATTATTAAAATAAATAATACTATTTCTTTGAATAAACTTTGATATGATATTCTAAAAATATTCTTTTACTTATACATAAAATTTAAAGTTATCTATTAATTCATTTTGACTTCGAAATATATTTTTGCAGTCATATCTGTTCGTGATGAGTAGTTTTGGTTGCTTAAGGAAAATCCTTTTTGGATTAACTATTAGGGTATCCAGAGTTCCAGTCGCAGGACCTCAGCCTTTATTCCCTTTTTTATTTGAGCTTTTCATGTTTATGTATTTACAGCACACACACATAAATCACACATACACCCGCATTTGTTGGCATGGGCATAAGTGGCTTTAGCCAAGCGTGTATGGGGTGAAACAGTAAACAGCTGCGAGATAAATTGCTCATCTGCTCGACCTCGACGTTGATGCGATGTCGCCTTTCTCTGACCCCGCGCCCATTTCCCAATTCGAGTCCACTCCCGCCCCTTCCTTTCCCCCCTGAGAAAGCCTGGACTCAGTGTCATCGCATCGCAGGGTGCTGAGCTGAAGTGTTAAGTACATAAAACCCACATACATTGCGTTTATCCATAATGATGACCTAACTTATGACTCGTCCGGCCACGCTGCGTATACGTAATGCGCATAAGAAGCGAAGAGCAGAAAGAAAAGCATTGCTGGAAAAGCGGAAAATCGCTGCGAAACGCCTGAGCTTGTGTTTGTCCGAGTTATTGGACATAAAGATTGGATTTGTGACGGCTGCCACTTTAATTTTGAGGCAATTGTGGCAAGTGTCTGAGGTGTTTGGAGAGATTTTGATTTGTTTTGGAAATCTGATGGCTCAAAGGTGGGCCAGAAAATCTTCTTCTTTAAAATACCACACCAAAAGATGAGAATTTTCTTAAAAATAAATATTTTTTGATAGCAAAAGAAGACATTTTCGTTTATATCAATGATTTTAAAACATTTATAGAATTATGTTAAATATTTAAAACATTTTTCTATATTTAAAAGTTAAAAGATATTGCTTTATGTGGTTCTTCAAAGACAGGAACCATTATTCCCACAATTGTAGCTCTGCAGAGGAGATGCCAATCTTGTGTAACAATCGAATAAAGTTTTGTTTAGTAGTGCAGTGCACACTTTCCGCCATCACCTAGTTTTCGAATGATTCCGGATGTTTTGTCTGTGACATCGGTTGTGGCCTCTTTGCCCCTTGACCTCTGCCAGTCTACTCTTTCAGCCATTTGCCTGCCCCATTGGGATGCCTTGGTGGAGAATTGGCAGCCAAAGCAGCCAATCGGGAGCACTTTGCCACTCAAGTGCCAAACAATTTCAAAAATCAACACCACCTACCGAGTTCGAAGGGAAAATCAGAGGGGTTCCAAAAGGAAAACAGGAAGTGGGTAGGGTAGAGGGAAAAAAAGGAAGGAAAACCAATTCATTTGGAGCTCAGGAGTACTCGTGTTGCAATGACACCGGCAAAGCCAACCAATCTTTGCGCTCAATTAATTAACTTGGCCAAAAGGTAACGCCGGGCTTGGCTCTAATGAATACCAAATGAGCATATCAGCATGTGTACCGGCAGACAGCCCGTGATTTATTTTGAGTAATAAATTCGCTAAAAAAGTGTCACGAATTTATGGAACCGCCGACATTTCAGGCACGGATGACAGATTGCTTTGGATGCGAATGAACAGAGATTGCCCGGGGTTTGGGATTCGTGTGGGCGTGTCTGCACGCCCAGCTCTTGAGTAACCCTGAACGATATGGATCCTTGGATCCTCCTCCATCTCGCTTAGTCATTCGTGCTAATGTACATTTTTTATGCCCACCGCTGATAAGAGGACCCGTCGCCTGTGCTTCTGCCTCGTACAAATCCAAATCCATCTCACAGGCGGGCTCATTCGGAACGCGGTCCTTTCGTTTCAATTTACATATGCCCTCGCCTTTTCAAAAATACACTGAGAAATACTAAACTAAAAAGTTCTTAAAACGCTTATTTAATGAATTGAGTAAATAGTTTTGTTTAGTTTTCAATAAACAAAATCCGAAATATTTATCTTTACCATAACAAACTTGTATAATTTTTGTATTCTTACATTGGAAAATTTTATAAAATTTAATACCAGGTGTCCAAAAGCATGCAAGGAAATATCTGAATTCAGTTAGGAAAACTGCTATCGTATATTCTTTGCATACTTTTGGGCACCTAAATGTCATTTTACGTTTTCTGGATTTTAGAATTTGATTAGAAGTGTATACCCCACATATAAATGATGTGTCAGTTTGCGTTGCCGGTTGCGTTTTTACCTCCAACTTGCTTTCACTCATTTTACGCTTCGCCGCCGCTGCTCACTCGAGGTTACCGCTTTTCTCGTTTCCTGATCTTGGTCGTGGCCTCCTCCGGAAAAATTCTTAGCCATCCAGGTGGCGGGCGGACAGGTGGGTGGTGCAAAGCTGGTTGGATTTTGGGGTGGTGGGCGTTCGCGCGAGTGCTAAAACAGATTACAGTTCGGGACATGTTTTGATAAGCAGCAATTTAAAACGTGATGCTATTTTGGGCTTACCCAATGAAGAAGATCCGCCACAAAATCAATCTTGACTGGCTAACCAAACAAAAGAGAAGGGGACTTGGAAATAAAAAGGTAACTCAGACATTGATGTATTTTTGAAAGCTTATTACCTTTAATGCAAAAAGTATTATATATATGTAAATGCAACATAAAGTTAGTAAATTATGTTTAAAGTTAGTAAATTATGTTTATAGGTTGTAGTTTGGACAGTAAATAGATTCAGGGACCGATTCGGTTTTTGAATCCAATGCCAAACATATTCCTACATAATTCGCTTGAATTTCAGTTTAATTAAGCCAATTCATGATTTTATGAAACTGAAATACTGTTAATCAAGGATGCTGACAAAGTGGTAAAACTCTGATATCAATAATCCAATTTAATGGCATTATGAAAAGAAAAGCCAAGTTCAAAATAAATAGCAAGCAACAATAGGGACAAATGAAGTAAATCAATTACAAATGGGAATAAATACAAACAAACAAGCGTTAAACGTGAAGCCTTTAAATTTACCCAAGCTTAAATTTTCCATCCTGCATCCTAAAGGGAAAACAACAGAGTTCCAAGATGAAAATGAAGTGCTTGGAGTTTTAAAGAGCGCCATGAGAGTTCCAAAATGTCGCAGCAATATGTTTTGATTTGAGGGATAAGCAAAAGATGTGGAAGCGCTTTTGGCTGCTGCCTCTTTTATCCAGGACACAGACAATCAACGTGGCTAATAACTGTCATAAACAAAATTGGTGAAATCCTGCCAACTTTCGATATTCTAAAAACATTTCCTCACTTAAGAACACAAGAAGTTATTATATTGGTAGCTGGTTATTTTCTTAAAAACAATATAATACAAAATTTTTTATTTTTTTAAAAATTATTATTAGATGTCTTTCACTAATATAGTTTTGTGTGTTTTGCGAAATGTCAACTTTTTATAAAGCTGTTGCCCTGCTAACAAGGCTTAAAACCCATAAAACATTGCGACCAAAACGATATATTAAGTAAATTTGATTTATTAAACTCTGGCTAAAACACCGTGAGAAGATAAAATACAGACAAAAAGCCATTCCGTTGGCTGTCATTTTCTTGTTGTGTGCCAGGTTTACTATCCTAGAGTCTTGGCCAAGCCAAAGAGCTCAATCTGAGCCAAGATCCAGAAGTTTCCATTTCGATTCTCCAGTTTACCCGACTACCACCCCACCTATTTATTTTTTTTTTGGCGGCACGTTCGCACTTTTTGCTGTCGCTTCATTTTGTATCCGCCCCTCCACTCGCCTTTCCGTTTTCCTTTCTTTTCCCGGCTGTTGTTATAAGAAACTCATTCGTATTGTCAACTTCGTTTTCATCAGCAGACAGCCGGAGAACCTGCAGGGGAATGCCGGCTAACTGACAGCAGCTTTAAGATAACAATTTTTATAACTACACGGCAGCGTCTCATCCACTTTCCTGTATATCTTAGGCCTCCAAGGGCACTCGGACAAAAATTGTACTTTAAAATCTTTAAAAAAAATTTTTATGTATACTTTAAAAGCATTTTTGAAAACTGAATACAATATCTTATCTAAAATTTTATTATGTCACAAATATTTCTTTGGGATGTATTTTAAATTAGAAATGCTCGAATTTTTTTCTGAGTGTGTGATATAAGGTTTCACAGCATTTTCGCACGCCTCTTCGGTTGCCCATTTATTTTTCCTCTTCTTGTTATCGTTGTTATTGTCGCTCGCTTGTCGTGTCCTGTCATAAAAAAGGAGCAGGAAAAGCTGCGATTCGGGGTGGTGGAAAAGTTAAGCATCTTGGCGGGCATATGACAGATTGCTTAAATGGTACCCATGTGGGATATTACCGGTGCTCGAAGGTCGCACTCCTAGTTGACATTTCAAAGTTCCCGCTTCCTTTCTACTGGCTTTTTCGGAAGTTAATTGGAATGTTGTTTCAATTTTAATTTAAATTGAAACAGGATAAACGAAGTACTTCGAGTAATATTTTCACTCAATTTATTTTAGGAATAGTTTGTCAAAAGGCATTAAGTAGTATTCCAAATGAGTTATCATAAGTTAAAGAAAATCCAAAGACAATCCTAAAAGTATACTACATTTGGATTATTTATTTAATCAAATTTAAACTTAATGGTGACATAATGTTAAGTTTAAACAGAAAGTGTGTTGCTGAAACTAGAATTTAAATTCTGAAACATTCCCAGGCGGCTTATCTTTGCGTCAGGGGCAAATGTGAATCAGAAATGCGAGCATTAACTGCAACAGCAGCGACACATAGCGCAGGACATTCGATATCCTGCGAAATGTCCTGCGGCGAAGGGAAACTCGTTTCCATGCTCGTCCAGTGGACGATAAACGGACGCGATTAAATGAGCAAATCGTTTAATTATAAGTCCACTTAATGCCAAGCGTAAAGCCAAAGGCTTTATAGGCGACATTTTCTGGCAAAAGCACGAGGGCATGGACGGGGCTATGGATTGGCAATTTCGATTGCCCTTAGCCGGATCGGGAATCGTGACGCGACATTTTGACAGTCGCAGGGACCCAAGAACACTCGACATGGCCGATAGCAACAATATGTCAATGCAATTTGGCAATGATACGGCAGGCTGTGTGTGAAAAACAGCCTGCCACCCACTTTTCCACCCCCTCTGCTAGATTTTCCCCAAAAGTGCCAGCAGTCAAAATTCGTTCGACAAGACGACTGCTGCCCTTGGCAGTTCTTTCTGAGGAGTCACAAAAGGAATGGCATTGGCTTTGGGACTGCCGATCTGACAACCGGCCCACCTTCCACGATTTTCCATTTAATTACTACAAAACATGCACTCAGAAAAATGAGTTCACAAAGACAAAAATTTAAAAAATATTCAAATGATTATTTTTTTTGACAAATATTTTTCAAATATTATATACATTTTCCTAGGAATCCTATTGGTGTATAATTACTTGGATCAAAAGTTAAATACATTTTTTTAGTGCTTTGTAACATGGTCATCTGCAGATCTAGCAGTCCAAAAACAGCATAGTAAGCCCAGGAAAGGGCCGCCGAATAAGGGATTCCGGGGCAGCTTAAATTGCCATCATCGCGCTGAACGCATGTCGGGTTCAGAGCCTTGTCATGGGCCAGGAATCATGACCTCGCAGCGCTTTGACTGACAGCCCGTTCTCGAAATGTAAAATCAATGCTCACACCAGCTCACACATCAAATCCCTGCCTGGAAAAAGGACACCCAGCGATGACACTGACTTACTGATTTTCCAAAGCTGCGCCAGCGTCTGATTTTTAGAATATTTATAGTACAACATTTCAATATTCGTTTTTGGGGTGGCTTAGACTTTCAAGCTATAGAAATGTTGAGAATTAAGCCCTCTACTAATTTATATTAATCTGCAGATATAAATAATATTTTCTACTGAATGAAATACATTTTTCATTAATGTTATTTAATATAAAGATTTACCATTCTTTCTTATTTAATATTGTTCTTAATGTTTAATGTAAAAATATAAATCTATATCTTTTATAGTCATTTGTATCTGATATACTTTTTAAAGCCCCCCTATTCTATCAATTCCGTTCAGTCTACTCCTTGTCCGTCATCACTGTTGTATATAAAATCAATTTTGTTTTAGCAAGTTAGTTTAAAATGAAATCCTAAAAAACCCAAAAAGTAGGGAGATTGATAACAGCAGCCAGGATGTGAAAACCAGTTTATGTTTATTTGAATCCGTGCAGACAGAGTGTCACAGCCGGTCCGTCCAAATATTTAATTTAAATCAGTGTCACTGGCCATTAGGCGAATCTGGCCAATTGTAAACTGGTTAAATAAAAATACACACCGTCCTAGTGCAAATGCAAATGGGACAAAACATGCTCAAATTAAATTAAAACTTGCTTTAAATTGAACAATGGGAAGAAGGAAGAGCCAGTTTTGGGACGAAGAAATTAATCAAGAAATGGTGAGGGAAGTGGAAGATAAACAGAACCCACATGTTATCACCTGAGAAGCGACTCTTATGCGGTTGTTTTTGCTTTCGTTTCATTTGCCTGAAACTACATGGGTACATCCCAGAGATTCCGGAGGATGGCGGAGCCATTTGGGTGTTTTCATTTAATTTAAAACATTTTCTTTGCCGAAATTACAAAGTGCATCTAGAGCTGAGCTCACCTATAAAGGCCTTCTAAATACCCCCCGTACGCTTTAAAGAGTGGCCAGTAATAAGCTCAGATAGACAATTATTTACAATGCTGCTTTAAAAGGAAACCATAACCAAGAAATATATACGAGTATATATTTATATATATATATATCTTGTAATATATTATTGTAATATATATATATATGTAATTCTTAATTTAAAATTATATACCGTAAAGTGGTGGGTCTGTTATCAGACCAAAACTTTTGATAATTCCACTTATCTTATCAATTTAATACCATTCTCGCTAAATAAATGCAATATACTCAAGATTTATTTTATTGATCGCTACAATAATAGCTCCCTTGATAAACTTTTAATGAGAAAGAAATTTTCATTACATCAATTTCAATAATAACAATTTCATATATACTATTTAATATTAAAAAGGGTATCATATAATTTAGTAATTAAGTTTTAATTTTCAAAGTTTCCCTAGTTAAAAGTTTTTTTTGTACTATTTTAATATCATAGCGACTAAGTTCTTTTCGAAAATGTATTGTTTTTTTGCAATCCAATCGAAACCTTTCAGTTAGTTTTTTCCTTCCTTGACATTGTAAAGAATTTTCTGTAAGTTAATTTCACAAGCGCCTTGAGAATAAGTACAAGAATAACTAGAATGACTGCGAATAATGCGTAGATATCGATATTATTGGCGGATATGAAGTTCATATGGACCAGAGGACTCTGAAGATGGGCAGCTCCATGGTGGCGGATCACGTACTCCGTCCAGTAGACCACTGACTCCCTGGCGGTCATGGGGCGATCGCGGTAGAGGGAGGAGAACGATGCCACCTTTTGAGCATACTGTGGGTTCCACAGGATCTCAAGGATCGCCTCCTGGAAAGGCTGCTCCTCCAAGGTTAGTAGACTAAGAGTGAGGCCAAAGCCCTTTTTGACCATGGCATCCGCATTCCCCGGTTGGTCTGCAAACACTGGCAGAGACAGCATCGGCTTCCCATGGTACTGCGCCTCAGTTATGCCACCCTTTCCGGCGTGATTAATGAAGAGTTTGATTTTCGGATGGGCCAGAATGTCGTCCTGAGGCAGCCACTTGGAGTAGAGAATGTTGTCCGACTGGCCGGGGGTCTTCTCCAGATCCTCCCACTTCCAGATGACCCTTTGCTTCAGTTTCGAGAGGACGTTGAACATCTTGACAACCGTGTCTGGCTTGAGATGGCTACCCTGAACTTTGGAACCCAGGGACAGAAGAATAGCTCCATCAGTTGCATTTCCAAGGAACTCTGCCATATTCTGGGGAAGCGGATCCGGCTTGTCCTTAATTTGAATACCCCCAATTTCTATGGCACCAGGGACATTGGGTCTGATGGGACCTTCACTGGCCGCGTGGGATGCGAAGAATATGAGCGACGTGTTTTTGAGAACTTCAGAATACTCTGGAATGGTAGGATCATCTCCGAAAATTTCCCTGTAAACCAAAATCCATATAAGCTTTTAAGTATTGAAAATCACAATTTCTGGTCTACTTACTTGAACAATTTTCGATTCCGTCTCTCCGTGAGGTATTGAAAAAGCCCAAGGGATACACTGGACACGTAGTTGGTCAAACGCTGCTTGAAGGGCAAACCCTTGCCCTTTTCCACAGAGTCACTGATTGAGGGCACGTAGGACACCTCCAGGGGGTTTCCGATCAGGGGGTTCACCAGTTGGTTGGGTGCCATTGTGGCCACGACGATGACAGGTGCCTTCACCTTCTTAGCGAATCCCAGCTGGAAGTCGTTCATGAAGTATCCAGAAAGAACCAGATCGAATTTATTGTCCTCATTCAGGTACAGGTCCTTCACTCGATCGTCCATCAGTGTTTTTGCATTCCTTCTGAACTTAAACTCCATCTGTCCCATCATTCGGAGCAGGGATAGAGCCAAGTTGCTGTTGTCGGATTCGGACATCTTGCCAACTGTGTCGCTCATTTGCCGCTTTTCCTCCTGGGAAAGAGGGACTTGAATCACAGTGATGTTCTTATGAGTCACCACGGGCTTTAGTGTTGTGACCACAGTCACATTGTGCCCTTTCTCCGCCAGAACCTTGGCCGCCGACATTTGGATGATCAGGTGCGAGGGACTCAGACTCGCGAAGATGCCCAGAATATTTGCACTCTGAGAGCCACTTATGAAGGCGACGGCTACTGCCAGCAGCAGAAATCGACTCGGCTTGCTAACCATTTGGGCGGATCGCGAACAGCAAACTGATGGGGAATAATCGCTGGCAGTGGCTTTTATTTGCAATTGCATAGATGTTGAGTTCGGATGACACTTTCGTTCGGCACCGATAAGTAGGCCGCACTTTTCGGGTTTCGGCCCACAAATATTTCACCACCAATTTAAGCTTGTTCGAGAATCTATTCACTAAAAGTTAAAATTTTAAATATACATTTAATAAATCTTAATTATGTGTTCATTTTTAATAAATAATAAATGTTTTGCCTTCGAAAAAAATACATGGATAAAAAAAGGATAGGAAACGAATGGTGAGTAAATCGCACCACCATTACAAAATAAAACTGGTAACTACGAATAGTAAAAACCAAAAAAAAGTATTTCCTTATAAATAATATTTTCCATATGAAATTCAATGTTTTAATCAAATTTTGAATGGAAAATGTTGTCAATGTTATTACATTGATAAGATATTGAATTAGATTAGTAAGTACGAAATATTGGACGATAAGAAAAAGTTTGAGTAGACTACATTTATTTTACGAGAATGTTATCACATTGATAAGAACTAGAATTAGATTATAATTATTAAAACGTTATAAGTAATCGATGAAATGGGTTGTGAAATGTTTTTTGGTCTTTTAACCTATCACAACAATGTGGAATTTACGCTACTCACTTATCGGTGGCAAACCGAATGGTCATCCGGAATCAGCCCGAAACCAATTTCAAATATAGGGAATTGCCAGCCGGTTGAGTTCGTCAGTCTGCCTTTAGCTAACCGCCGAAATGGTTTCCAAGTCGGGTCGGATTTTTGTGCTGGCGATAGCCCTCGCTGCTTTTGTGGGTGGATCTCAAGGGGCAAACATTCTGGGTCTATTTCCCAGTCTGAGTCCCTCACATGTGATCATCCAATTGTCAGCGGCTAAAGCTCTGGCGGAGAAGGGCCACAATGTGACGGTGGTCACAGTGCTAAAGCCGACGGTTACCCACAAGAATTTCAATGTCATCCAAGTTCCTCTCACCAAGGAGGAGTCCCAGCAAAGGAGCGATGCAATCGGAGCGATTTCCAAGAGCGACAATAGCAACATGATCCTGTCCTTGATCCGCATGTCGGGACAAATGGACTTTATGTACTACAAGATGGCGGAAGCCCTCAAAAACGATCGTGTTCGTGATCTCTATCTGAATAGTGACAACAAGTTCGACCTGGTTCTCTCTGGATACTTCATGAACGACTACCAGCTTGCGTTTGCTAGGAAGGTACAGGCACCTGTCATCGTCGTGGCCACAATGCCGCCCAACCAACTGCTGAACCCCCTGATTGGCAACCCCCTGGAGGTCTCCTACGTGCCCTCCATCAACGATTCAGTGGAGAAGGGCAAGGGAATGACCTTCCGACAGCGATTGTCTGGCTTTGCTACAAGCCTCTTTTTCGAATTTTTCAGTTACCTTTCAGAAAGGCGTAACAGATATTTGTACAAGTAAGTTAGAACCTGGCCTTAGTTTGCACTCTCTGTTATTTTACTTTCATCTATAACTTTCCCGTTTATAGGGATGTTTTCGGTGACGATCCCAACTTGCCAGAGTACTCGGAACTGGTCAAAAACACTTCGCTTGTGTTCTTTGCCTCCCACGCGCCCAGCGAAGGACCCATCCGACCCAATGTTCCTGCAGCGATAGAGATTGGCGGTATTCAAGTTAAGGACACGCCGGATCCACTGCCCCAAAATATGGCAGAGTTCTTGGGAAACGCCACAGATGGTGCGATTCTCCTCTCTCTGGGCTCCAATGTCAAGGGAAGCCACATCAAGCCAGACACGGTTGTCAAAATGTTCAACGTCCTCTCGAAACTGAAGCAAAGGGTCATCTGGAAGTGGGAGGATCTGGAGAAGACCCCCGGCAAGTCGGACAACATACTCTACTCCAAGTGGCTGCCTCAGGACGACATTCTAGCCCATCCGAAAATCAAGCTGTTCATCAATCACGCCGGAAAGGGTGGCATAACTGAGGCGCAGTATCATGGAAAACCCATGCTCTCGTTGCCCGTATTTGGAGATCAGCCTGGCAATGCTGACGGCATGGTCAAGAAGGGGTTCGGCCTCACCTTGAGCCTCCTTACTCTGGAGGAGCAGCCCTTCCAAGAGGCAATCCTAGAGATCTTGTCGAACCCGAAGTATGCCCAAAAGGTGGCCTCATTCTCCTCCCTCTACCGCGATCGCCCCCTGACGGCCAGGGAGTCAGTTGTCTACTGGGCGGAGTACGT
This sequence comes from Drosophila biarmipes, assembly GCF_025231255.1. Taxonomy (NCBI): domain Eukaryota; kingdom Metazoa; phylum Arthropoda; class Insecta; order Diptera; family Drosophilidae; genus Drosophila; species Drosophila biarmipes. The sequence goes on along the minus strand of NC_066616.1, from coordinate 19,477,715 downwards.
CATCCGGCACCATGGAGCTCCGCACCTGCAGAGTCCATTGGTGCACATGAACTTCATAGCCGCCCATAACATAGATCTATATATCTTGCTTGCAGCTATTTCAGTTACTTTCATACTGCTTCTTAAGGTGCTGGTGCAGTTTATTTACAGGAAGTGCACATCGAAGCCAAAGAAGGAGAAAAAGCACTAAACATTGCACTAAAGCAGGCAACCAGTGAAAATACTCGGCACAAAATTTTCGATTACCATAGCTTTGTAAAATAAAGATGTTTAAATATTTATAAAGAAATGCTTTATTCGTATTGGAAATGTGGTTATAAAAAAGTAAATATGTCCTTACCCAAACTACAAAAAAGCGTGGCTATTCCTCTAAATCAATAATTATATAATTCCAAATAAATTGTCAAATCATTTTTAAAGTCCTAACAGTTCGAGAGCAAAAAGGCTTATCAAAGTTTCTGATACCATTTAATGTACTTTAAAAAGCGTTATCATAACAATTTTGTTGTACAAATGTATGAGTGAAATGGTCAGATAAGATAATTTAAGCAACAGGTTATCATTGTTCCTACTATTAGTATTAAGCTTGAGATTCCCAGGCTTACTTGTAGAACTAGATTAGTCATCGTGGGAACGTAAACAAATTCGATTTCATAATTCCAAACTTATTCCCATATTTTCTTTGAAACTTTTTTTTAGCTTTTACTTACACCACCCACAATTGAATGAATCGATTGGCTTGTAAAAATAGTTTAACCATTTCCCAATTATTGGAATTTTCCGAAACATCAAATACAAATAGATTTTTTTTTTATGTATACATTTATTTGTTTATTTTAATTTATTCTTAATTAATTTTTAGCAGAGTATTTGCCTTAAAAGGTCCCATAATCTTAAGTCTTGAAAACTTTTAGTGAAGTTTTTCCTTCTTTGACCTCGATGAAAATCTCCTGTAAATAAATTTGACTACAGCCTTAAAAAGCAGTATCGAAGACACTAATACAAGGGCAAACAGGACGTATATGTCGATATTATGGGCGGCTACGAAGTTCATGTGGACCAAAGGACTCTGAAGATGGGCAGCTCCATGGTGACGGATCACGTACTCCGTCCAGTAGACCACTGACTCCCTGGCGGTCATGGGGCGATCGCGGTAGAGGGAGGAGAACGAGGCCACCTTTTGAGCATACTGTGGGTTCGACAGGATCTCAAGGATCGCCTCCTGGAAAGGCTGCTCCTCCAAGGTTAGCAGACTAAGAGTGAGGCCAAAACCACTTCTGACCATATCCTCCGCATTACCGGGCTGATCTCCAAAGACGGGCAACGAGAGCATGGGTTTTCCATGATACTGCGCCTCAGTTATGCCACCTTTTCCGGCGTGATTGATGAACAGCTTGATTTTGGGGTGTGCTAGAATGTCGTCCTGAGGCAGCCACTTGGAGTAGAGAATGTTGTCCGACTTGCCGGGGGTCTTCTCCAGATCCTCCCACTTCCAGATGACCCTTTGCTTCAGTTTCGAGAGGACGTTGAACATCTTGACAACCGTGTCTGGTTTGATGTGGCTTCCCTTGACATTAGAGCCCAGCGTCAGAAGAATGGCTCCATCAGTGGCATTGCCCAGGAAATCAGCAATATTTTGGGGCAGGGGATCCGGCTTGTCCTTAACTTGAATACCGCCAATCTCTATCGCTGCAGGAACATTGGGTCGGATGGGTCCTTCGCTGGCCGCATGGTTGGCAAAGAACACCATCGATGTGTTTCTTAGCATTTCTGAGTACTCTGGCATGGAGGGATCGTCACCGAAAACCATCCTGGAGGTGGAAAAGGAAAATAAGTTTTGGAGTGCAAACTTGGAATCGGGGCTTGACTTACTTGTACAATTCCCTGTTACGCTTTTCCGAGAGATAAGTAAAGATCCCGAAGGCGTAGCTTGTAATGTAGCTGGTCAATCGCTGCTTGAAGGTTGCTCCTTTGCCCTGCTCCACATCGTTGCTTCCCGCGTAGGAGATCTCCAGGGGATTGCCAATAAGTGGGTTCAACATTTGATTGGGCGGCATTGTGGCCACGACGATGACAGGTGCATTAACCTTCCTTGCGAATCCCAGTTGGAAATCGTTCATGAAGAATCCAGAGAGAACCAGGTCGAATTTGTTGTCCCTGTTCAAGTACAGATCCCTAACTCGATCGTCCATCAGGGTCTCTGCATTCTTTCTGAACATGAAATCCATCTGCCCCGTCATGCGAATGAGGGATACAGCCATGTTGCTGTTGTCGTTCTTCGACATCTTTCCAATTGTGTCGCTCATCAGCTGGGACTCCTCCTTGGTGAGGGGCACCTGGATCACGTTTATATTCTTGTGGTTAACGACTGGCTTCAGCACTGTGACCACAGTCACATTATGGCCCTTCTCCGCCAGAACTTTAGCCGCCGACATTTGGATGATCAAGTGCGAAGGACTCAGGCTCGGAAAGAGACCCAGGATGTTTGCACCCTGGGAGCCTCCCATAAAGGCAGCCATGGCTATGGCCAGGAGCAAAACCAGACTACGGTTGTGAACCATGTTGGTAGATCGTTAGGCACAGACTGATAAGGTGCATTTACTGGCAGCGCCTTATATTGGAAATTATACGGACGCTGACTTCGGGTGACAGCTCAGTTTGCTACCGATAGCCGGTATCACTGTTTCGCGATTGTTGTGCTAGGTTGCACCAAACAAAAGCATTTCACAACCGATTTCTGATATTTCGTGAAAGGTGGCTTGCATTTCTTATCGCGCTAAACATTATGATAATCTTGAGCTTTCTAAAACGGGAACATAGTCTTATCATCGTATTTTATTGGGAGATAACTATAACGCAGCTTATCAAGGATTTGTGTATGTATATTTCAATATTTACTAATTATTTCGCTTTTGACTGAAATTCTAGCCGATACTTTTATACCCTTTACTTGAAACTTAAAAAACTAAGAGCCAACAAATTGAACAGACGTATATTCTTGATGATAAAGGTAATTTTTTAGTTTAGTTAAAAGAAATTTTAAGAAGACATGGGAAAGAGACCCAGAATATTTGCACCGTGAGAGCCACTTAAGGAAGTGGAAATCGCAATCAGTAATAATTGTTTTTATATTTGAGTACAACATACGTATTTCGACCGTATGTATATATTTTCGGGTGATAAAAGTCTGACAAAATTTAGGCAATTTTTATAACCGATTATTTGCTACTAGTTTCGCAATTATAAGTAATGCATGGGTGATCCCTTGACCTATAGTTTAATATTGTATTTTTAAATTATTATGTATTTAAAATATATAGTATGAAAGGGATCGTAATAAAAAGAGGGAATGACTTTTATCTTCTCTCATCTTGAAATACAATTTTGTGCCTTTTATACGTGTTCTGGCAGAGCCTGCGGTCAAAAGTGTGTACTTTTTGCTGTCGAAATTCGGTGGAAAAACATTTGACTGGGAAAAGGGGGCGATGGCAAACGCAAGTAAAGTAAAAACGGCGACACTTTGTGGCACACGACTTGGAAAACGGAACCCACACCTGAGCGGAAAACCCGGATGAGGCAATTTACAGTTACGCGGCCACGTGACTTACTAAATCAACTTGGACTGTCGCTCGTTTTGCGGCATCCGAAAAATACAGGACTAAGAAGTGAAAATAAAAAACACCTCGAATCCAATTCCCGCCCAGGGTGACGTCGCCGGAAATGTCGGGCTGACAAATCGCGTGCAAAAATCTGTGAAATCTTCGTTTGTTGCCATCTCTATCTGTAAATTCCGAAGCTGGAGACCTCGTGCACTCAGAAAAATTCTTTGGTTTTTATTTAATTATAAAATTTACGGATTTAATAGCTCACGGAATGTTAGACAATGGTAATGGTAGTGACAATAAAAAAAGTGGACTGCCTAAATTATGTTTATATTTGAATAATTAGAAGTTACTATCAAATACTTTTTCAACATAGCTTATGGTTTTTAATTTTTTACCTAGATTAAATAAAATTAAAATAAAACTATTTTCAAAATATAAATTTTTATAGCTTTCCGAAAGTATAACCCAGTGTACGTACTGCACTGTTAATTATCTTTTGTAACCTAAAAATACCTAAATTTTTTCGAGTGCAGATTGTCGAGCAACTGTTCCGAGTTTCCTTTCCATGAGTAGGGTTTTTGCTTTGGCGCCTCGTCCTGGACTCAAAAGATCCCTCCGAGCACCGGCGGCGCCTCTTTGGCAATTTGTTGGGTTTTCTTTTTTTCTGCCCTCGCTTTTGCTGTTGTTGTTTTATCCCATTCCACTGGCCGTGGTAAATTTTTTGATTAATCAAAGGACATTTTTTGTGCAGTGCCCGTGTCTCTTGGCTGTTTGGTTGTTGGTTTGGCCAAAAAAGGAGGCAGAATTAATGCAAAAATGATGAGTGGAAATTTGTCAAGCTTATTTACTTCCGTCATTTAATGGGCCCGCGGCAAATTGGGAGAGGGGCGCCGGGGGTCGAAGGCGTATCCGGATCCGGAGCTGGAACTCAAGGCAAGCCCAAACCAACAGACGGCGGAACTTATCTTTGTTTGCTCCAATTTTTTCGTTGGTTATTTTCCCGTAGCCCCAGGCAATTTTATGCATAATTTTCGGTCAATGCCTGACAGTTTTTTGTTCTTGTTATTTTTGCTACTGATTTTTTTCGGCTGTCATTTTTACCTGCGGCGGCCATTGGCCATTGCATATTTTAGCCCGGATTTGCCCTAATGCGTTGAATATTTTTCACTGCCCTGTAAAGTGTTTGGTTTTATATTTATTTTCTGGGGGATGCTAAATCGAATTTTCCGTTGTTGGCATTTTCCTTTCATTTTTGCTGTGTTTTTGTTTGTTTGTATCTGTTTGCCATAAGTTAGGTAAACGACTTCAGGAAAGGAAATGTGGGGCATAAGCGGGGTTTTTTTCCTTCAGGAGTCCCCATTGGGTTTTCGGAATTCAGATTAGGTAAGGCATTCGAGTTGAGATTTTTTTCCCCAGTCCAAAAGAGGCACTCAGTAGATTTCCAGGAAATGGGAAACACTTTAAAGATTAAGGAATACTCGAGGAATACTAATTTAATAAATTAACCAAAGGTTCGACAGCAAATACTTATAGCTTGTTAGGTCTATAAATTCTATAGTAGTTTATGTAATTTTAAAAAACAGATTTAAGTTATCTTTCCTTTTTCTTTCTCATTTCAATTTCAAAAAAATTGTATCCGATCGTTAAAATTTTCAGTGCATAAATCATTTAAAATGCAATGGCGTTCATTACTATGCAAGCTTTTGTCTTTAAGTATTTTATTACTGATGGAAATGACTCACATTTGCCGGTTTCTTTGGCAGCCTTTGAGCTGTCAGGATCCAGACCCAAGTTCTATGATATTTACTGCTGCCATCCACACTTACCTCCTTCAAGTTGGACCACTTCGCAAGATCAGAAAACAGCATAGTATCGCTTTCAGACATATCATAGGACTTATAGTTCTTCATCTAGTTGTGGCTTATCTATTACTGGCAGTGGTTTGGGACACATCCGGTTGCCTAATACAAAAGATATTAGCTTATGGAGAAAATATAAAGTTACCCAAATATTTTAACCTAATTCGACTTTCCATGGCGTTCACCTTACTTATGAGCTGCTGGACTCTTCCAAAGAAATGTGAAAACTACTGCAAAGGAAGAGCTGTTGGCTTGGGAAAAGATGATGATATTTTTGACTTCTATACCGTGTGGGATGCTTTTCCATCTGAGATCCACTTGGGTAGTTTGGGCCTGCGCTACAGAGAACGCTTTCCGCGGCCAAGGGAACCGGCCTATAATGCTATTGCCAGGGGCGTCTATAAGCCCAATAAATATGTATGAATGTTTGTTTTAAATGTACATTATTTGATGAAGCCAAACACATTTTTCTTCATAACAATATTTACAAATGTAACCTACCCTTACATTTTTTGTACCGCAATCAAAACTTCAAAAAAACCCTTTTTAGTACTCTTTTATTCGTATTTATTTATTTCCCATACATCTTTTAATACAATTAACAATTCACATACAATAATTAAGTTTACTTGCCATTGATTGTGTGTGTTCCTTTTTCTGTGCTCAAATATTCATGTGTAAATTTGTTGATATTCGAATTTTCCTCCGCTATTGAAATTATTCTGACATATAATCGTATTTGGTAGCAAATTTTACGTTTAGATACCTATGTATTAATTTATATTTCATAGTTTGCCATCTGTGCTGTGTTGTTGATTTTCTCGATTTCACTTTTCCGACGGCTTCTTGTTCACACATAAAACAAATGTTGCATTACACTTATGTAGGAAATGGCTGGGCTTCCTGCGCGGACCTAGACTAATTCGGTTTCGACTATATACAAATTCAACTGTTGCTGCCTTGGCTTGTTAACTTTTCTTTTGGCTCGAAATGGTGCGAATCACCCAATTTATTTGGTGCCCGTCTCTGTCTCGTTTCTTGAATATTTATTTTAGAGTGTGTGCACTGGGAGACAAATCCTGGAAAGTTAGGCCACAAACAGAGCCCCCGTCAATGCCAGCCACTAACTCTGGGAGCCGTGCCAGCGCAGAAAGTGGACGAGGCTTAGTAGCCAGGCGGCCAGGGAAGCTGAGAAAAATAGGAAAAAATTAGTCTACAGTTTTAGGGCTTTTTTTTAATATTTAATTTATTCATTTAATTTTATAGGTTATTGCCATGATAGTTTGAAGGAACATTTTTAACCATATAAGCAATAAATTTGTCTATGCTTTCTAACACAACTGAATGCCATCTCACCTGGTTGGCCGGTGATGCAGGATCCGTTCTCGGTGAGCCGCTGCTTGGTGCCGGCGTCCTTGAGCGCCAGGATGGTGGTCCTCACCCGGCTCTCCCGCCGCACCGCCGCCAGTCCCATGATGTCCGCCGTGCAGCGCAGCTCCAGCATCTCGCTCTTGCTGATGAACCGCGGGTCGTCCAGGTGGAGGCGCAACTGCAGGTGGCTGGCGAACAGGTGAAAGCCGTCGGCGTTGCGTGTGACTTCGTTGATTTGCGGCTGCAAACTGTGCCCAGGTGCCTGTGGCCGGAAGCAAACGGAAACGGAAATGGAAATGGGAATGCAAATGGAGAGCGGTGGGCTTAAAAGCCGAACTGTGCACCACATGCGGGCGTGACTTTCAGCCGGTCTTCTGTCCCAGTTCTTTGTCAACATTTGGACAAGTTCGATGAACAGAGCGGGCTTACTAACTGACTGGCTAACATACGGCTCAAATATAGAATGAAGTCAATCTAATACACTCGAAAAAATTCTATAGAAAATTCTTATTAAAGCAGAAATCGTCTACACTGTCTATGAACTCGTATGTTTCAGTAACTATTCAGAAATATTAATTTCAAACTTTATTCTTAGGAATTTAAATTGTCCTTTTTTTAAATTTTGATTATTGTAATGATAAGTTAGATATTTGTTTCATAATATGTAACAAAACCAAGGAGAAAATGTATCCTAATTAAGTTGGTTGGTTTCCTAATGTTTTATAACTTAATTTCCTTATATTTATTTATTTCTTACCGTTTTGTTGTTTATATACCACATTAACTTTGCCATGGGACTAGACATCTCTGAGCTGCAGTTGGCCACCAGATAATCGTGATATTTATAGGCATGTCGCACGCCCGATATAAAAGGATCAAATTTGGGTAGCACTGAAATGAATTCAAAAGAAATAAATAATTTTAATTATAAATAGAGTAAAAATAATTCCAAAAGGCTAAGCATATAAACCTCAACAGGAATTAAAGGCCACCAATTTGCCATTTGCCTAAAGTGCATAAAGTTTCATTTCAGTTCGCCCACTGGCAAAAGTACATTTTTGGCTTAAAACTCTGCCGGCAAATGCATAATGCCATTCGGGCACCAAACTTATCCCAATTAGAACCGAAATCCGAGCTTAGTTTCGGTAGCAAATGGATGCTGCATGGTAAAGTACGGCACTTAGACAATTACCGGCACGCCAACACCAAATATTTATTTGAAGTGTTAATTAATCTTAACAAATAATTGCCCAGGACAAAGTTTTTTGATGAAAACAAGCGTAATTTAGTTTATGGCGAAGGTCCCCTCCTTTCCTCTAGCCTTTCCATTACCGCAAAGGCAACAAATCCCGCATCCGAATGAATGTTGTTGTGGAAAATTTGTGAAATATGCTAAGGACCTCGAAGGACTCAGGAGACAATGGACTGGGCGAGGGGCACAATCAGGGGGGCATCAGAAGTCAGGCAGTCAGCAGGACTGTAAACTTTTTAATTGACTTAATACAAACCACTTTGGTGGAAAGTTTCTGACCTGTTTCAAGTACAACCTACGGGTCGGAGGGTGCCAGGGACTGACGGACAGACGAACGGAATCCGGAGTTGAAGTTGATGATTGCGGCCATGTTGTGCCGGGTGCCACGCCCACTTGGCCCATTTGCCCATTTTGCCCGTTTTGCCGCCCCCAATTGTGTGACTTGCATTGCGGGCGAAACAAAAGCAGCAAAAATGAAAATTCAACGAAAACAAAGCAATCAACTAGGGTAAATAAACCAAAAATGGCAATGTAGTATACCCAAGTACTAGTAAACCACCAGAAACAAGATTGAAAAAATACACACTCTTGGTGGAGAGGGAAACTCCCACCGAAAACCAAAAAATACAAAGGAAAGTCAGTTTTTGGGGGGTCAGAAATTGTGTTGTTGGAATGCTAAACGAGGCTAAACGAGCCAAAAAAAAACAAGTGGAGAATTGCTAGTCTGGACAGGTGTAACCATTTCGGAGAGTGTGTTTAGTTTAAAGGGAAAGCTGACCTCGAATGATAAGCCCCCGCATTAAAATACAGAAGCATAGAGAGGGCATTATAAAGTGGGTTGGGTCACCGAGAATTCATATTTTAAAATAAATATGTTGCGTAGAACAACGTGCTTTTTGTAAAACTAGGTTACAGGACTATTTTTCTGTACTTAAAAGTCAGAACAAATATGTTTTTTAAAATAGCTTCTAATACATATTTTATTGATCAACATTAAAAGGTTAACTTAATTTTATTACGTTGTTGCTAATGTTACTAGCAGTTTATATTTATTCAACTTTATATTTAATTTTGATGTATTTTAAATATTATTTAACCGGTATGTAAGTGATCATATCGTAATGTAGGCTATTTATTGCAGATTTTACTTCAGTTAAATTACACTATGAGCGCAGTAAAATTAAGTATGAAGAGCTCAATTTATTTAAATAAGAAATTTGCTTCTCCACTTTCCACAATGACCTTTCTTTCAGTGCAAAAGCTAAAAAGAACGTAAACAGCTTGTGCCCAAAAATGCGGCAAATCTCCGAAGTAATTAAGTGCGGCTCAGTTGCCGTTTTATGGTCAGTGTGTGGACCGGCATGTCCTGGCGTTCCCGGCGTATCCTGTCATTTGCCGGCCCACTGGTGAGCTGTGCAAACTTGGCAAAGTTAATCAGTGTGATGACACACGGCACGCAGCTAAGCGACAAAATATTTGCCAGGCAAAAGTTTAAACCAAACCTCGAGCCCCCGGGCCTGATCCTGTTTTCCTCTGTTTCCGTGTGTTTCCACGGATCCCCGTGTCCCTGTAGCTCTGGTCCTGTTTCTGGGCATCATCAAAGCGACCGGTTTGAAAATCGAGCGAGTGCTCTCGGGCCGATGCCGATGTTGTTGTGACAAAGTTTTTAAGGTGGTTACGATGGCGATGGCACTTTAGTGACAAAATTCCCAAGTCGATTGTTGGTCTGTCAACAGCTTCGCCTTCATTGAAACAAAAAACGGGCGACACCAGCTAAAACTACGTGCATCCAATTCCCCCTTTAACCACACTTTTCCGAACACTTTCCCCGCTTTTCCCCACATCTCCCCGCGTTTCCCCGCTTTCCCCGCACACGGACACATTGTCCCGCCCAAAGAGGACTTTAAACTTTGCCGCTATCTCGTTGATGAAGTTTGATGCCATGGCTGGTTGGCTTTATTTTGTTTTGGCTCTTGCCCCTGGTGGCATTGTATTTTTGTACTTTTTTGTTGTTCAGCTTATTCTCTGGGTTTATATGTATATAAATTAAAATGACGAAACCAACTGGCCACTGACACTGGCATATGCCAAAGGCACTCATCGCTCGTCGGACAATGCAGCCACTATGATTATATGGTCTGTTCTCCCTTTTATTATCTCGGAAGGGATTTATTTGAATTTCATATGATGTGGACCTATGTAAGTTGGAGCAGAGCAGAGCAGGGCAGTCGTGAAAATAGCGGAGAAATATTAGGCAGAGCTTAAATTTAAAGACACAAAAAATGTATAATTTATTATAAAAAATTAAATATAAACTAAGTGTAACAATTATATGTCAATCTTGGAATAAAAATAATTGGAGAAAAAATAGTAAAAAAATGTTTAACAATTTATTTTTCATGTAATAAAACCCCCTTGTAATGAATTGAGTTCCTGCACTTCTGCTGCTGCACTCATTTCAACTTTTCACAACTCCCAATCAATCACTAAAAATCAGGAAGCCATAAATAAATGCCAACTAATAATCGAGTATCCAGGCAAAAAGCAAGGGAAAATCCATCAGGTGAGGGGGGAAAATCGAGCCAGGGCAGGAGGGAAAACCATCCACGTTTCAGTAAGCCGTCCTGCAGACTGGCACTTAATCTAGCCACTGGGATTTCCATGTACAACCACTTGAGCATGGCTTACTTTGTCTATTTAAGTACGCTGAATAGATAAAAGTCAAATTGACATGCAAATAGCGAGCACACAAACAGTCTGCCCTCTGCCAAACATCCAATTAAAGACGCAATACAAATACGAAAATGCGAATTCAAATTTGATTGTTACGCGTAAACAAATGCCTAAGTGCGCATTATGCAAATCAATATCTCTTAAAGTAACGTCAATAAATAAGACGCCCACAAAACCGAATCCGAATACAAAAACCCACTCGAAGCCGATGCCGAAGCTCGAGGCCCCGGGCCACGACCATCATCCAGTTAGCATCTATGTAGAAGTATTGCCTGCTCCAAAAAGGAGACAAATCGCTGAGCGGCGAAATTGCGACAAATAAATCATTTTGAGCCGCATAGAAACTAGAAACAAAAGACATAAGCAGGCCATTTCCATTTGGACCGAAATCAATTGATTTGAATTTCAAAGTAGAGCCAGCCCAGCGACCGAAGCTCTGACTGACTGTCTGCCCGCCTGACGGATCTTCCTCCTGGCCGCAATCAGCCGCAGAAAAGGGGCAAAAAGGGGCATTGTTACACCTAGAGAATAATTTATAGGTATAGATCTATTTAAGAAATATGACATTTAATATTTCACATATCAGTAAAGGTATTCCAAATCAATGTATATCTATTTGTTGGCCATAAAAAGAGCCATAAATAAAAAAAATACAAAGTTTCAGTAGTTAATCCACCTAAATCAGCGGTCGGGAGCTTACCATACGGCGTAATGCCGCCACACAAACAGTGTGAAATGAGAAATACCAAAACGATCTTGTATTTCGTGCCTGACAACTGATTAATTATCAATCAAACAGAAATAACTTGTGGTACTACTTTAATTATAAAAGTGTTCTAATTATTTTATAACAAACTTGTTAACAAAATGTAAAAAAATTTTTATGATTTTGATTTTTGGTACAATGTATAAAATACAATAAATTTGTTTTAACAAAGATAGTCTTATAACATATTTTTTCTAAGCTCTGATTTCGTTCAGTGTAGCTCAGAGGGTTGGGTGCTGGGCGGACTCATCGTCATGTACGCTGCCAATCAAAGCGAAATCAAAATGGTGGGCGATGCGTTGCCAGCGGCTTTCGGCGGTTCGGTGTTGGGTGGCGCGGTGGCTCGGCGGTGCGGCGATGACGTTAACAAACCCAACTACAAGTGCCGCAAACGAGTTGGTCCTGGGACATTTGTTGTATTTTGTGCCATTTCTCTGGCTATCGTTGTTGTTGTGCTGGGTAGGCCCAGCACGTGACAACGGCAAACGACCGCGCATTGAAGATTATAAATTGATTCGTACAAAACTCACAATTGAGTCGAATTTGTTCAGTAGAGCGGCAGGTGGCGCGGCGGGGCTTTCGTCTGGGGTGTTCACTGTACACAGGCTGAGCGTCGGGATTTATTAACAATCATTACTCATACAAATGGCTGACGCGTGTCACAATTTTCCAGCGTTTATGCGACGCCCTTTTGAACTGCCTACTGCCCTGGGCTCGCGACCCCGGGAACCTCCGGCACCGTACTGCCGGCCCCCACCCATCTATCCGTATCCGGTAATCCGTGTGATTCCCTCCGCAATCCGCCCGGAAAACACTCTGCCGGTGTGGCATTGATAAATGGAAAGGAGTTCAGGCGGCGAACTCCCGACCCCGAATTCTGGTGGCCGTGCAAGGACCATTTATAATTTTATTAAGTGTTTGCAAAATTGCACATAATTTGTTGTCTTTCTGTTGCAAAACATAAATCAAAGACAGCTACAAAAATTACACAGTGTGGAGAAAGGGGCATCGGACAGAAGGTTGTGTTGTGTGTTTTCTTTGGATCTAATTTTATAAGGGAGCTATAGTTAAATGGTATTATAGCATTTGGATATAAATGTGTTTTTCCTATTTTTTTATTTAATTAATAAATGTTTTTTAATTAATTAAATATTACTATCTAGTTTAGAAAAAAATAATGGATATTTTTGGTATTAAGAATGTAATAATTGGTTAAAATTCAAAATAGTCTTAGTGAATTGTTTTATCTTATAAAAAATGTTCTAACTCTATTATAGGTAGGAACTAGGATCTAATGGGTACTTTTAGAGATCTTGCCCACTGTGGGTGGCCTGGGGCTCTGGATCGCTTTTGAGGGTTTGGGGTCATTGTGCACCTACCTCCGACTGTCATATTGGCCGTCTGATCGATCAGCTTGAACTCGGGCGCGTCGCCGGACACCTCGCACCTGTATTGCCCCGAAGAGTGGGCGCTGAGCTTCTCCAGCTCCACGTTGCAGATGAATTGATTGCAATGCGGCGAACCGTCGGCGATGGTGACACCTTTAACGGGGAACCAATTTGTTGTCGGCGGTGTTAGTGGCGAATATCTGCAAGGATAGAGATGGCAACACTGCGTTAGAAAGAGACAGGCAGACAGAGGGGCAGAGACTGCTGCTTGAGTTCGAGTACTGCGCAAAACCGAAACCATGAAATATTGATGAGCGAATCATGCTAAAAAAGAAATCTTTTTTGGTTTCCATTTCAGTTTCTACAGCTGCAGCTCTCGTCGAATTGTATCCATTTTTTGGCCGGGCTGTCGATTTTATTATGAATAATATGCAGCTCCACTCAGGTCCGTATTCTCTCCACTGCCCAAATAAAATTCAAATTCGAATGCGAATTCAAATTCCGTTCGTACATATATGTATGTACGTATGCAGGGAATGTTGCATTTGATTACAGCAATTAGCGTGGCGATTGGGGAAAATCGTTTTGAATCGCTTCGAATCGAAAATGTGTTGAGAAATATCTGAAGGGAATTTAAAACAAATATTTTAAAATTGGGCAAAGGGAGAACAAAAGAGTTGTTAAATTTAAACAATTTGTTGTGCTCCAAACGAAGAGTGCATTTACTTGTAGACCACATAATTTCGATCCGATTCTCTAATAATTTTTCATTCTATTTGATTTTTAAAGATCAATCTATATTTTTACCAAAGGTTTAGCTTGGGAAACTGCAATTCTCGACTTCATAACTTTTATAATTTTATCCCGATTTTGACGTGGGATACCTCTCTGAGTTTGTGCTTAGATTCTCTAAAAATTTGTATTCAAATTAACTTATTTTACGAGGGTCAAAATTTTAACCCATTTTCATGTTTCGTTTTTCCGTATTTTCAGCATAGGAACCCAAAACTGCACTTCTATATTCTATAACTTTTATAATTTTATCCCGATTTTGACGTGGGATACCTCTCTGAGTTTGTGGTTTGATTCTCTAACAATCTGCATTAAAATATTTTTATTTTACGAGGGTCAAAATTTTAGCCCATTTTCATGTTCGGTTTTTCCGTATTTTCAGCATAGGAACCCAAAACTGCACTTCTATATTCTATAACGTTTATAATTTTATCCCGATTTTGACGTGGGATACCTCTCTGAGTTTGATCTTTGTTAAAATTTGTTTATTTTGCGAGGGTCGCAATTTTAAGAAATTTTTATGTTTGATTGTTTTCTATGTTTCCTGGTTTTCAGTTATTAACACATAAATACATAGTTTTATAGAGACAAATTTTGTGTTAAAATCTGACCACTAAGAGCATTTTTCTAAATGCACACAAAGACGTAGAGGAAAAATCTGGCTTTGCGAATGCAAGTGGTTTTGCAATATTAATCAAAAAAACCACAATTAAGAGCTATTTTTGTAGGACTTCTTAGTACGCGCAAACAACGAATGGATTGTTACGTTGATTTGTTGTCCGTAAACACTCAATTTAACAAATAGAAAAGCATGGCCGAACAAATTCAGAATTACACTCGAAATGCGTGTATCTTTTGTGGCGTTTTTTGTTACAGATGGAAGCAACCGCAGTGTCAAATGCACATGAATAATTGAAGCCGAGTGCAGACCGCACAATCAAAACGTTCACACAAAAGCGTAATTGATAAAAGCCAACTGCCTACGGCAGTAAATTACTGGGAAGCCATCCCAGAATACGCCCCCTTCTGCCACAACCGTCCTCAACGGCCACGCCCCCTCGCGAATATGTCAAAAACAATAATTTGGAACTGGGCATGCCAATCGACTGTGGTCGCCAAAATGCTTCAAATTTACATGGAACCTTGTTGCAGTGGGCGTGGATGCCAGAGTGCACTGAACTATAAGGAAATAAATCAAGTTTCCAGAAATATATTTACAATTATAATTTCAAAATATTCACAGCAACGATTAAAAGGTGTTAGTAAAAAGAATAAATTGAATTTTTAATCCCAAAATTTGAAATAGAGCCTTTTAAATATTAAGGTTTGAATGAATAAATAAATTATCCTATTCATTTTTAAATATGAAATAAATAATGTGGAACTCTGACGAATTTTATTTAGATATTCATGTAGCACACCCGAATAATGTTAATTTAAAAAATTGCAATCACACGAGAGCATCCCACAATTAATACAAAATTCAGTAAAAATAATGATAAAAAATAATTTCTTTCGCCCACAGATTAAGAGTGTTATGAATTCAAGTGTTTTTGCCAAAGTGGGTGTGTCCGACCATTTGGCAAAGCCCATAAGCCATTAAATGGTTCTGATATTTGGCATAAATAATAATTTTTTCCGCTGCCCGACATCGCCATATTTGTAGCTGACCTTAAAAAATCAATAAGCAAAACATTAAAAAAGAATTGTAATGCCCAAACACACACCTTTGTTAAAAATTTCACGCTCGATTAAGTCCCGGATGGGAAGCACGGATCTGAGCTACGGTCGCTACGGTTCCTCACTTTCGGGGATATACGTGGTATAGTATATGCGGCAATGTGCAACAATTAAGCCAGTTAAATAAAAGCCCTCTTCGCACATATTTGGACCCGATATGGCAGCGTCACCTGGCCGCAACTGCAGGCGGGCCATAAAAATCCATTTCAATTAAGCATTTAAATTAGTTGCGACACTTTCAAGCGACCCAGCCCACTTCCATTATTTTGTTTTTATTTCCTTCATTCGTTTTTGGTTTGTTTTGTTTTGTTTTTTTTTTTTTGGGCAGGGGGACTTTACTTTGTTGCGGACAGTGTTGCAGTTTCATGACGTTTTCAATTTGCGCCATAAAATCTGCATGAATGCGCCGGCACATTTCGCAGCTCCCAATCTCCGGGGCTCCCTGGCGACATTTTATTATTTCAAACTGAATGCCGAAAAATATTTTTATGGCTTGGGTCTAGGGGGCTCGGGACTCTGGGTTCGGAGGGACCGCTTTTATTTGCTCCACGGCCGCAGCCGGTGGGTGGGCTCACCTGAAAAACTCGAGGCCATCCTTGTACCATTTGACGGAGTTCAGCGTGCGATTGCCCATCGCGTAGCTGCAGAAGAGCTTCGCCTTCTGGGCCACGTCGATAATGCGCGGCACGGAGAGGTTGGACAGGTGCAGTCCCTCTGCGGGCACGGGACCCATTCCTGGAAGGAGCATGAAGGCAGTGCAACTCAGTATATAGGAGATGAAATCAGGTATCAAACGTGACTTAAATGATTTTTAATTTTGTGCTATAAGTCTGGCTATCGTAATGAATAAATAACAATATTTAAATAAAGAGACATTTTTATACGACTTTTAAGATATGTTTTTCAAAATACTATAATATATTTAAATAAAATATTGTATACAACAAGTATAGATAACTTTATTTATTATGTTACAAAGCCTTCTAATATTGTATAGTTATTTAGCCGGATATCGGACTCTGTAAAAACCATGGTTGTAACATAGCTTCTTTGCCATCACTGAATGCAACCGGAGCGGGAAGCGCTTCCATAGGTATTACTCGGTAAGCTGTTGATAAGTGCGAGCTTGCCACGCGGGCGGATAAATGGGTGATTCGATTCCGGGGAAGGGCAGATTGACCTGCACATGAAAAACTTAAAATAATAGATTTTGTTTCGTTATCCGCGGGATTTTATTGTTTGTAAATTGATTTTTTGTTGGGCTTGAATAACTCGAATGTGGAGGCTCACACCTCCAAATGTGTATAAAATAAAAGGAATATTCTATAACATTTTCTGAAATATTACAAGTGGTATTCTTTATGAAACTTTTATTTTTTCAGAAGTTAATTTTTGTTAAACCATTGCCACAAACAATTTATACAAGTATTATTTGTAATAGAATGTTTTCCTTGGGCAGTTCCCACAGTGTACCCAAGGAACCCCTTTTCCCAAAGCGGAGGTGCCAAAAAGGTCGAGGCGTGGTTAAAGCCCTGACTTTGGGAGCTGACCCGTGGTCCGACCTTTACGCCTTCACACTTTGTGCGGTCATACTTTGCACATTTTTATACGCTTACTCTTATTTTATTCCGCGTCGCCACAGCCATTATTGCATTTAAGCCGGGCCCCGCAAATGCAGGCCATGAATCAAATGCCCGACCCGTCGGCCGACGTGGGTATTAATTAAGTTTATATTACTTGGCCTGATAATAAAAATTATACAAACGGACCAGCGACGAGTGGGCGGTGCTTTTCGCCCCTTCATGCCCTGCGCCGCTGTTTGTGGCATGTGAACTATGAACTTTGGCTGACCGACAAAATAATTAGCCCGGACTACGACCATCTCTTTTCGTATATATAGTCCCTATCTCTCTCTCTCTTTTTTTACACGCAGCCACCGGAAGCAACAGTTTTTTGTTTGTTTATGTCCTGGAGCGTTTCCGGCGGCCAGGGACGAGTTTTAATGGCCCCTGGGACAACGGCTTGAACGTCGACTAATTACAACAAATAACAGGCAAACAGAAATTAACTTATGTGCTACATAAATTAGCGATGTAATATGACTTTTTCTGGCGACCCCGCCGGATGCCCTGAATTTATTGCCACGACAACTACGGCACGATGATGATTTTCGTCCCCAAGGAGGCGAAACGATGACTAATCTGCGTGACACGGTTTGCATGCCAAACGATAATGAAATTAAATAATTGGGAAACTCATTATGTGAATGACATTAAAATGTGCTGTTTATTGCATATACATATTTATATATATTTATCACTTAAAAAGATTTTTAATGTAGTATTGCAATACCCTATATGTAAATGGGGTCCCCAAAAAACAAAGGACAAGAAGTTCACTGAGTAATTTCTTGTATAATCATAATATAAATATAGAAAGGGTTCAGAATTTTATTTTACCTCTAGGGACTCTGATTTGCGCTATTTAAATATTTACACACTTTTGTTAACCATTTTTGCCATCTCGTTAAATGTTTTTTTGACTGCTCGTTGGCCATTTGTAATCATGTTTTGTTTGTCTGCGAAATTAAGGCCAGATGACATGTGCGATTATGTTGGGTTGGCATTTTGTTTTTCATTTTTTTAATATGGTTTTGCTGATTTAACGGTGGATTACATTTAAACGGTTTCATTGTTTATGGCGGTATTTCGCATAACCCGAATAGTTTAAACTGCCGGGGGCTTAGGGCAATTTGCCACTCGGCACAATCTTCTCGACAAATTGCTTTATGTGCGCATCCCAAACACATTACTCATAATGACAGGCAAAAAATTCGATTAGCCTGGCAAGGCAATTAACATGCGAGCTGCATAGACGTCCTTTGAAGGGGGTTATTAACCCTCTTGGCTCTAGAAATAAAGTAGTAAGATAAGATTGTCTTCACAAATTAAATAGTTGTTATTTATAAACGCTACGTTTATTATAACAATCAAAAATATTCGTATTATATCATTTTTATAAATTTTTTTCTTTAAAGGAAATAGTTTTTGTTATGCCATATTTTTATTGTAGATTAGTATTAATATAAGTCACCTTCAGAAATTGTATAAAAATCCTTTATTTAAAGCTTATTTTTATGGACTGGGAAGTATCCCGTCTTCCCTTCAGTAAACCACATGTGTAACATAGGGTTAAATCTGTATATCCGTGAAAATGACTAGGGCTATTCGTGGTCAACTTGCCAGGCGCTCGAATGGTCTACCTCGTCTCCGCTCCCCGCGATGGCCGAAAATCTGGTCTAAGCCTCTTTTGGCCAACTTTGCTTTGGCCGCCGAAGCTCCAGTTGCCCTTGACTGATTGTCGGTCAGTTAATATCACTCAAGCATGCCGTGGCGACGAAGCCTCGATGACAGACAGAAGGACAGTCGGACAGCCGGACAGCTGACCATGTGAGCCCGGCGATGAGTTGGTCAAAAACAGGGCATTTGGCTCAGAACCCTCGCTTTCTCGGCTCTGGGCCTTCAGCTCTAGACTCACATGCGATGAGATAATGAATGCGTTGACGTTCAAGGATTTAATGTGCCGAAACAATGATGAATTAGTGACGAGACAGAAATTTCTCGAGCGCAAAATAATGAGCATTAGGCAGTTGGCTTGCCGTCTCCTCGAGGACATTCGTGATGTCTTCCCTGGCAAACATTTGGGCTGGGCCATTGTGCGGACAATTTGCTTTGAATTTAGCTGATTGCCGGACGGAATTTGGCGCCATTTGTGCGCCTCTCTTCTCTCTAGCAGCACATTAAATTCACAAAAAATAAGAGGAATTTGAAATTTAAGGAGAAGCTCGGGACTATTTTCCAATTTACATTTTTAATGGCCTTCGCTGGCCGGGCAAAGTGAAAGATCTCCTTGCTTGCCGTGTTGGGTGAATTTATCTTTGTCATCGCCGTTGACATTGACATGTGGTGCGCTCTTTTTTTTGGTGATGCATTAATTCAGTAAGTGTGTGATGGTAAAACTTTCTAGCAGCGGTTCCGAGTCCTTAATTTAGTTAGCTATATTCATAATTTAAAATCAAAGCAAATGTTGGCCAATCGAACATTCTCAAAACCCTGGTACAGATTTACTACACATTTTGTTATGCTATACTTCCTTGGGCTTCCGCAATTTCTGTCTCTCAGAAAGTTTCTTGTTTGATTAGCATTTGCCTAAAAGCATTTCAGCTACCCCCCAGTTCTCATTTAGTTTCCGACAGTTGCTTCTGGTTTTCGTAATTTTAAAGAAAACGAGAAGTGAGAGCTCAGTTACATGATTCGTTACGCCCTGAATGGAATGGAATGCAGGCTCGAAATTTTCTTGTTAGTTTTATGCTGAGCCACACAGGACAGCCAGGACTATTTTGTGCTTGTCAATGCCCTCCATCTCAACCTCCGCCCCTCGAAGTCCGCCCCACGTTTCCGTGTCCTATTTCCATCTGCTCCCCATTTCCATCATAATTTTTTGCTCAACATGTTATTGCTGCTGCCGCTGGAGCTGTGCACATTTCATCTTGGTTACATTTACTTTCCCTTTCCCTGTGTCTTCCCTTTTTTTGTTCGTCTGAAACCATATATTCTCCCTGTATTTTAGTTAACATTTTTAGTGGCTTTCGGAGCCGGCGAACAACAAAAGATTCATCATCTTTTTTTTCGCTTTCCGGATAGTTCGCTGGCGGTTCTTAAAGCAGGGGCTTTAACTTGGCGAGTATCGGATGGTAAAGTGTTTTATTTTGTTATTTTTTCCTCCCCTACAGTCGGCGTTCGCTAGTTCCTGACAGTTTTATACACTGGGGAATTGGTGGGGTTTAGTTTTTGGGCGCTTGCCGAGCATGATACGCCTTGATGGATTGCCCGGGGCCTGTACTCTGGCGTGCCTTCGATTCCGGAAGGTTATCTCTCACTTCCCCGCTGATTAAAGCCAGTCCGGAATGAACTGAGCTGTTATAGCATTATGCATAAATTGCGAATAAATATGTAATCAGATGAGCAACTTTTCTGCAGATGCTCAGCAGCTAGAAAAAAGAAACTGCATACTTGCAACTATAAGATGCAGCGAGTCGACACTTGATTGCAGGCGCAGAGGGAAACTCGTCAGGGAAAAAGGGCTGGGGGCGGGAAAAGCTGAGCGGAAAGAGGGGGGCGTGGCCGAGATCGACCGAGCCAGCCGGCAAGTAGGTAATAGTTTCAGGTAAAAGCCTGTAAACGAGCAAAACTGGCACAAACGAGCTGCAAGTTGAAGGCAGACGAAGATGACGATGATGATGGCATGGAGGAGCTGGAGAAAAGCAAAGACTTTTATGTATCGAATATGTCATTTCCTTAGAAAAATATCTGTTTATATATGACTAATATAACTATAAATATATTACAATAAAAATATTACTACAATTACAATATGTTATTTAATTTTTTTTATAATTTTTGTTTTATTTAAAATTGTAAAAAAGTTTTTCTTTAAATAAGGGAAGGAAAGTTAAATGAAGAGAACAAAAAGGACAGACTTTAAGACCTTAAGAATATGCATTGTCTTAAAACCAGCTTCTATCAGAGGATAATATGTAGAAGTAAATTCCCCTGTCAGCTTATAAAACCCGATACAAGCGTATCAAGTGACTCTGGAGAGGTGGGACATAGGGCAACTCCACGAGGATGGCCAGAGATCCTTGGCAGCTGTGGCAAAGGCAGTCCTAGTTGTTGGATATAAAGCCATTCAGTTGGAAACTGTTTGCCGGTGCCAAGTTGCCGAGAAGGGCTCAAGGAGCAGCCACTCCTCGTCCATTTCCACTCCCATTCCCAGTCCCATTTCCATTCCCACCTCTTTTATTTATTACATGGCGTATACGCAATGCAAATATTCCGCAATGCATTGTTTATGCTCCTGTTTCTCTTATATTTTTTCCCTTACTCCTATTTTTTTGTAGTATTTTGTGAGCCGCTATTTTCGCTGTCTGACAAATTCGGTTTTTCCTTAAATTTATTTCCGCTCTGTGCAATTTTTGCGATTGTTTGTTCTGCCTTTTGCATTCTGCATTTTGCAACTTTTTTAATCATTTTTATAAATTCAGCGCTGCAGTAACCTTTTTCAATCCGCAATCTGCCGCTGCCATTCTTGGCGTTCCTTTTGCGTTTAATTAAAACGAACTCTCAATACAATATGCTCGACTCTGGGAGAGCGACGCTTGCCTTTTTGTTTGCTCTTAATTTTCCTCCATTTCTTTCTATATTTTTTAAAATTTTTTCCCGGAGTTTTCCTCGTTTTTTTCGGCTTGGTTTTTGCTACCAGTAGATTTCCCACGTCCCATAGTTTTGGTTGTTTCTACGAGGTCTCCACAGACTCAGAGGTTTATTTTTTGTGTGCGTGTGTGTATATATAAGGATGTTTGCTCGTTCGTTTTGGACAACAAAAAGTTGCAAAACTAAAATTAGTAAACTGGGCGGAGCCGAGAGTTCTGAGTGCGATGCGGTGGCCTATAAATGGGGAAATGGATCCCAAGGAAAAGTGTGCCAATTGTAGAAGTTATGGGTGGGAATTGAAGAATGGCCCAGCAGCCTGGCATATTTCAATCTTCACATTTTTACAAAGTGCTAATTGCTGAACAAAACAGGCAGAGGTCTTGGGTTACGAAATATAAACTAGAAAAACCCAGTAAAATTTAAAAATAATTTTACTTAGATTTTATTTGTCTTACACGTATCGCTTTTTGAGTTTTAAAAAAGCTAAACTGTTGGCCTAAAGATCATTAACGGCTGGCAAAACGACAAGAGGAAAAGGGAAAACAAGGACACTTCACCTGCCACGAAGGAGTAGCGGCCAACTTACACGAAAAACTGCAACAAACACTTGGGCAAAACTTTTCTCATTTAACGTCGACTCAAACTGAAAAGCTACTCAAAATCTATTTGAGTTGCCAGCGCTGCCAGCGACTTTTTGCAATGGAATAAAAACCTTTGGACACTTTTGCAAAACTAATAACAAAATATTAAGTTTACACAAATTCGAAAAAATAAATAAAATAAAAATGGAGAGGGGGAAAACTTTCTCCTGCAATTGACAGCCATTAAAGTTGTCCGACTTGCGGGCCAATATCAATTTTAATGTTCATTTTCAATTGCAGCGTTTAGGGCGAAAAACTTTTCGCTGGCATAAATATTATTCAGGGCTTTATTTCAATTTTTTTTTTACCAGCCATCAATGTTGGCCTGCATATGCTGCAAGGGAATGTGATGAAGGGGAATTTGGTATCCTTAAGATACTTTCACATCAGCGCAAATGTCGTCGCATAATGTTTAAGAAAATATATATTTTTCCCATTCGATGCAATGTCGCTGCGTTGTTTTTTCCACATCGTCTGCTTATTTTGCCAAAGTCAAATATTAGCTGAAAAGTTGAGAAAGTTTTCTCAAGCAATTTTGCGCTTACATTTTACGAAGGAGCAGCAGCAGCGGAGGCAGCAGAGGCATCCCGGCAACTTCACGCTGGCTCCTGGTCTATCTGTCAGGCATTTCCCTCGGTTTTCCTCTTGGTTTTTCCATGGCTTTCCACTGGGCTTCCCCAGCTTTTCCGCCATCAGCCCCACAGATCCTTATCCCGAGCAGCTGCCTCGGCATCCTTCTTGCGTTTCATTTTCCCCCAAAGTGCATTAAAAAATATTGTTGCTGCATGGTCGGATACGAACAGCGCGTATCATTTTTGATAAAATTCATGGTAATTGTTTCAACTGTGAATTTATCGAAGTTTTTCATGTTACGCACAAAACTTTGCCAAAGCCAACCACTGAGACAGAGATCCCGAGATCCCGAGCAGGAGGAGCAGGCATTGCTTTTTATGGTTCAGTGGGGAGAGATGGTGCTTTTCGGGCGGATTGAATGGAGAATGGATGCTTTCGACATCGACATCGACACGGCATTGCTGTCAGTTAGCTGCCTCAGTTTGACTTCCCCAACCCGCCGAACGAAAGTCTGCTCCAATAGTATGTGGTTGTCTGGCATGAGTGAGGAGGAAATTAACTCTTTAAATTCAACTCCGGTTCAGAGGTTTCCTTGGCGAAAAATATATTTGCAGGCTGTTGAACAGGAAATTTAAATAAATACTACTAAAAAGCAGGGAATTTAAAAAATAAATAGTTTAGTAATAATTTAGGTGCGTTTCAGACATGATATATTTTTAATCATTAACTAAAAAATAGCTTTTTTATTTATTAACAACTTAAATATTTTAAATAATACCCAAATTAATAAATATGAAACCAGATAACATAATTTTTTAGAAATATATTTAAACAAAAATCTATAGCACACAAGTTTTTTTTTTGTGTTTTAGGGCTGTCATGGTCTGGCCCAAAGTACTCGAAATCCAAGTGAACTGTCACAATTGCAACATTCTGGGACATTTGTTTGTTTTTTTGGCCAGACACCATCCCATGTGCTACCTACCAAGTTGCATATCTCTCTCGTAGATCGACTCCCCGGTGCCAGTTTACTTTGATCAGAGTTTATCAGAGGGAAAGACCCTTCGGCCACATCAAAAAGAATAGTAAAGTTGGAAGTTTTAATTTGGAAGCCCGAGCCCGAAACCCCCAGCAAACTGTCTCGATGCACAGGGCCACAACATTTACATTAACTTCTGACCTTATCACAACAAAGCCAATAGAATCAATTTGGGCGTCCAAAGAAAACAACAGGGTAATGCTGATGGCAAAGGGGCAGTGCCACTGCCA
Source organism: Drosophila biarmipes (assembly GCF_025231255.1). Taxonomy (NCBI): domain Eukaryota; kingdom Metazoa; phylum Arthropoda; class Insecta; order Diptera; family Drosophilidae; genus Drosophila; species Drosophila biarmipes. The sequence continues at coordinate 19,453,454 of NC_066616.1, read as the reverse complement.
GATGGAAATGGAAATGAAAATGGGAATGTAAATGGAACCAGTACGGGGAAAACGGAGTTTGTCTCACTGGCAGGACATACAAACAATTGTGTGTATCATTGGCAATAAAACAAACACCAAAGGTTCAAGTTTCCCAACCGAACTTGTGTACTTTTGCATACAGATGCGTACTTATGGGGCTCAGAGTGGTCACCACACGTATTCTCGGCTCTGGGGGACTGGAAAAGCTTTTCGAAAAAGAACAACTTTAACAAAAATGCAGGACAAGGAATCGAAGGATATTTAATGTGACAGTACACCAGGGCAAAGAGCCGTATAAAATATAGAAATGCCACTTAAAGCTGTTGAATTTATATATTGGGTGACATTTTAAATATATTGTATAAATTTTCTCTATAAATAAGTACTATATTTTAGCAAGTAATAGTAGTTTTATTCATTGCTGTAAATAGCTTAGCACGCAAGCAATTGCCACCTTATTGAATTAGCAATTGGGGATAAATAAAGCGAACGACTTTATCATGGTCCGACACCCTCCGAAGCATATTTCATGGTAAATTATTACAAATGTACGTGGCTCGGTGGCACATAGGGAAAATGATAATACAATAACAGGATTGGGGCAAACTAAAGTAAAATTTAAACATATTTTCTCCCTCAGCTGGGAGTTTGGGTCGTAGGAGTAGAATGGCGATGGTGTACAAGGCTACGTGGCTTTCTTGATTCAAAGTTATGACTGCTCAAGACGCGGCCGGCGGCTCTAAAATTTATTGTTCGCTACTATGAAAAACTGCTGCGAACGTGGCCCAGGCACTTGGCTGTGCAACTACACGAGATTATGATTAATTGTTCGGCGCCCGCTCTACAAACCGAACACGAAGCAGCCCCCAACCACTTGAATTTACAGTGAGACATCAAAGGGTTAAACGTTTCTTAGAAACTACAAAAAGGAAGGTAAAAATGGTAAATGTCAAGTGTTAAATAAGGACATCATAGATCAATTCATTTATTTGGAAATACAGTAATGATTTTAATTATAATATTAAAAAAATCCAAAGGTATATAAGCACTAGTATTAAACTCGTTTATATGCAAAAACTATTTTTATAAGAAAAATAGTTATTGATAATATGGACGTTTTTTTACTGGACTGGCTTTTGAATGTATTCTTGAAATTTTAAAAACGGTTTTATATATTCAGATCTAAGGAGGGTTCCTTTCATAACTAATATCAGAAAGAGGAAAAATAAAACCTATTGGTCTATTAAAATTATGATTTTGTAAACATTTCCCTCATAAACTCTATAAAAAAGAGAAATACTCAAAACTAGCTTATTAGTTTATTACAATTATCCCCAATCTGAATAAACATTTACATATATATGTATTTTTCTCGCACTTTTTTGTCGAGCTTCACTGTACTGGGTGTGGGCGTGGCACGTGTGACACAAGCGCGGTCGATGACACAAAAAGCATGCAGCTTGGGCATACGGCAGCTGCTTTGGCTCAGCACATAAATATGGGGCCGCCTGACAAAGCCAAGGCATTAAAAATTAATTTACCCCCGACCAGGACTGGCTTACAGGAAATAAGAAACCAAAATAGCTGGCGCTAATATTTCACGCTCATTTTTACGTAATTTAAAAACATCAAATATCCAATTAAACTTGCCACAAGCATTCATCCTCAATTTATAATAGTTACAAACTAATTAACTCTGATCCCTCGTCCGGGCAACGCGGGCTGCCATCAACCACAAGCAATGCCGAAAATGCGAAAATAATTATTAACAAAAATTAAGTCAAATTATAGCGGAACCCAAAATCCAGCTCCTCGCCATGGCAATCCAGCTGAGAAATGAGACGTGGAAAAAATGTTTAACTTTCCCAACAGAATTAAAGCGCACCGCAAAGCCAAACTTATCCCCCCGGCAAAAAATGACTTTTCGGCGGGCCGAGGAAATCTGTTCGCAACTACGGCTCATTATAGACGTTGTCCTGTTCTGTTTGTTTACTTTAAAGCGGGGGATGAGCCAAAAAATTGTGACAGAATTTGTAAAGTCATGGAATACCTACTGTGGGTGTTCTATGTTCTGCACTGCTAAAAATTGTAATATTTTTGTGGGGATACCTCTTAAGTCAATGCCTAAGTTAAATAAAATACAAACGACCAAAGTATATATGTTATTTAAAAACAATATGTAATACATTTTGAACAGAATAATATCTAAAGGTTCTATAGGGACTTTTGTTTGATTGTAACATCTTTAATACATTTAAAGTATTTTGTTAACTTTAAAATTCCATAACTATAGATATCGAAACATTAGGGTAATGGTAAGTGTGATTTATTATTAGTTAAAATAGGTTTAAAGTAATCTAATAAATTTAAAAACCAATTGTTTTTAATGTCAAAACCTTGAGATATGTATCTTTATTATAAAATATCATTAGTAGGAATTTGTGCACATTCTGTGAAATGACATAGGAAATCTTAGGATTTTATCTAATCAGTAGAATTTTCCCCAGTGATGTCCTTTTGTCCAGGGCCCAATGCACGTGGCTGCAAAACTTCATCGGCCACAATGGGATGGCCTGGCTGGCGGGCGGCAGGACGATGGGGAGCCTGAGCATGTGCGTAACGTTAATGGAATTAGAAAAGTTTTTAAGCAAAGCTGAATATATGAGTGTGATTTTGATAAAAAGTCGCCCACTATGCCGGCAGCGTCGAGGTGCGTATGTACGCTGGCGTAGCGCAAAAATTGCGTAATGAAAAAGTTTTGCGTGTTTTTCCCCCGCCTTGCGGAAAAGCTCCCTCTGCACTACCACTTATACCCATACCTTGGAAATCTTTTCAGCACGCATATGGATGGGCCGAGTATTTTTCTGACATTTTCCCGACTTGCGGCGAAAAATGGTGCAAAAGTTTTTGCCAAACGCAAATCACTGTCAATGGCAGTCGTAGCTTTGGCAAATAACCAAAATTCACGGCTATTGGCATGCAGAGTTTGAGAGCGTCTCCAAATCACAATGCATTATGCCCAAGGCCAGAATATTTAGGCATCAAAAAGAACAACATTTTAGCACACGAGCGATTTTCGAGGGATTCAATGAACTTAATTATTGGTATAAGGCAGGTAGCCCCGGCACATAATTGATTCAAATTGATAAGCCGCTTTGCAGAAACTTGAAATTGCTTTATCGACCACTCTTGCGATACATTTTTGGGATACTTTGTTTCCTAACAGGCTTTTAACTTTTACTACTAATAAGCTTATATTTTGTTTATTTCATTTTAAAATTTTGTGTGGTTTTGCTAAGGAGCTGATTAAATTAAAAATCTTTGAGTAACTGGATTACCAATGAAAAGAAGTTGGTCTGTAAGAACGTAAACCATTTTAATGTTTAATTTTGTAAGAAGGGATATAAGATTTTAGATGCAATTTTAAAGCTTCTCCCAGTTTCTTTGGAAACTTTTTTCTTTTCATGGCATGCAATCATTTAAAGATATGATCAAATATAAATATTTCAATTGTCTTCAAGTCTATACCTAAAATCAATTAATTCCCACATTAAAGTATATCTTAACTACTTGTTAAGACAATTCCATGAGGCGTCGAAACGACAATTCCATTTATGTGCTGCCATTAAACGGAAGTAAATAAAATTAACGACTTTTTAAATTAAACCATTTGATTTTACTGCCAAAGTTTGAACATATTTTATGGCCACTAATGCAAATCGAAATGATGCAAATGAAACTTGAGCGGCATTTAAAGCTTTTCCTTTGGCATTTTCTTTATATTGAAGTTGTTTGGGTGAGTTTTTCAGTTAGTTTCCGACATCTGTAACAGGATACCGATTCAGGAGATGAAATCAGATGAGATGCGAAAAGTTTGGCAGTGTTGGTGTTGCTGCACACATATCAAAGTGCGATATAAAAAATCAAATTTATATTTATGGGTCGGCGCCAAGGCATCAGACGGCTGGCTGGTCAAAAGAACTTTGCCGCCCGGCCGGATGGAATTATAATTTCAAATTTTCATTCTGACTGCTAATAAGGGAGTGCACTTCGAAAAAAAATTATTACTTTAAAGGGGTAGTTGCTCTAAAGAAGTTTTTAAAAATAATTGTACAAGTTCCAAAATCTTAATCAATTTAAAAAGCCTTTTACTAAATTTGAGCAAGTGGAAAAACGGTTTATTTTTAGGAGCTTAAAACGTTTTATGTTTTCATTAATATCATTTTTTTAATATAACCCTTTCCTAACCTGAGTTTTAAACATTTTGTTAACAGGCTAACAGTATGGGTAACCGAAACTAATTAAATACTTTTTTCAAATTTAAACATTTAATTTACTTAAAAATTTACCCGAATATTCTTAGTTACAAAATAGTACCTTTTTATTTATAATTTTTCCTTCTAGTTTTTTTCTCCGTTTAGATTGAGAAGTTGAGCCAGACAAACGAGCCGTTGGCCTTCAAGTCCTTTGGTCCCATCGTCCTTCCGTCTGAAAGTCTGCGTGTAAAATTATGCCCGTTGTCTGCCCAGAGGCCATTACGATGGCATTCGATTTCGATTTCGTTTAGTAGCAACAGCGGCAAGCTGCTTTGGCAACACTTACAACTTTCGACAGTTCAAACGGCCGCGGGGTTGGTCGGCACAATTGTGGGAAAATTTCGTTGGGAAATCGGGGGAAAATCGGTGGAGGGGCCGGAGTGGGTAGCCAAGCGCTGCGGGACACATAAATCATATTTCCCCAGCTAGAGTGGTTCAAGGAGCTGCCATTGATAAATGGAAAGGATCAACTTCAAGCGGAGCCGTGTTACAATGATTTAACAAAGGACAAGTGGCGAGTCCAAATAAATATTATTCGCTTGCAAGCGATTTGCATTTAATCGATGAAGCTCTTTAAGAGGAAATAAAGCTTGACGTTGAATTAAATTTTGTTTTTGGTAAACTAATAAGGCGTAATACGAAAATCTTAGAAACTAGAGGCGACAATTTAATCTGTGCATTATTAGGTTAAATAAATCGTTTGGGAACTGCATTTAATAGCAAATTAAGGAGATTGATATCCCTATAATTCGAAGACACAAATATGGGTGCAATAAATAGTATTGGGATATTTTCAACTAAAACATCTAAATGCACATGTTAATTAGCCATAATTCAAGACTCAACACAAAATAGACCGATAAACTAATTGTTTATGATACTCTTTGCAATAGAAGCCTCGTTAAACGCGGGGTTAAATTTTTTATATGGTCATTAACATTTCGCTGCAGACAGAAAGCATTTTTCCATCGTTTTTTCTTCCCCTAGATTTGTATTTTTTCGGTTCTGTGTTTGCGGTGCTTAACTACATATCGATGTGAAAATGGAAAAAATATTAACAGCTGGTTTTTATGAAGCGCGCTCAACTATTGCCAAGTAATCCCCGTTGTTATTGATATCATTATCATTATTATGGTTATTTTCGGGTTTTTATGGCCAAAGTTGGTGCTACGCTTGGGGTCTCGCATAAATGAATTTAATTATTTCGGGGAATTCCCCACTCGAGCACCCCATTCCATTCCAAGTCAAACACGGTGTGCTCAGCTGGGAGACGGCATTAATATGGATGCTGGCCGACCTGTTGCCTAATGGCTTAACAAATCTGGCTGAATAGCGGGAATAATTACAATTACCACGCGGCGTATACGCAACATCGTAGCGTGTGTGTGTGGCGGAGTGGGTTGGTATGTAGGACGAAGTTTGAGTGGCTTTCAGGGGAAAAGTCTTGGCGCTACGAAGTGCCCACGGCATGACGGTCACATTGTTGGCATCAGCCATTGTTGACAGCCAAAGCCGCAGTCACACTTGCCACAGCAGCAGCAGCAACAGCAGCAACACCAACAACAAACACTCGGTGAAAGCAACAGCCATGCAACGCCAACAACACAAGCACACAAGCGCCAGCGGGCCAACAACAATAACAAACAGTTGTTGACATTTATGCCGGCGAATGTCACATGCCAGGCACGCCCCTCAGCGCCAAACAGCAGAAGGTACACTCCGAAAAAAAATTTGAAAAACGAGTTCTGGAAATATTTATATTCCACTTTTTAAGGAATAGTCAATGGCTCAGATAGATGGTTTATAAGATAGTGGGATAAAAAGGGAGAAGATAAAAAAAAATAAACTAAAGCTTATTAAAGATTCCAAAAGGATACCCCTAAAAATAAAAAAAATTGTAAATTACGTTTAAAAAAATATTGATCAAATTTTAATTTACTTAGAAAGGAAGTCCCCTGTTTTTATACTTATTATAAACGGTTATACATCAAAAGTAATACATTTAAATTTGAAACCCAATTTCCCCTGGATATATTATACCATTATATTATATTTTATGTAAATTATATTATATTATAGAAAAATACCCTAAGTTTTTTCTCAGTGAATGCGAAGTTAAGCCGACCAGGGTAGAAACAGAAGCACAGGAACTACAATGCAGCCCCTCGGCGCTATGGGAAAGTGATGGAGAGAGTCAAGGACAGCTTTTAGAGCTCCAGTTAAGTCTGTAATATTTAAAGTTCCTGTTTTAATACAAATAGCAACAGCTGTACTTAAACTATTTCTTTAATTACTCAACTTTTAAACAAATAAGTTTGCTGGATATGATAAAGGAGGATTAACTTCAGTGTAATAAAATACCATTAACGAAAGTAAAATTAATTTTGAATATGTAGAAAGAATTACAATATTTAAAAGCCATATTTAATTTAAACATTTTAAAATCCTATTTTTTTGCTTCGGTTAAACAAATTAAAATGAAGATTAATCCTTTTTCCTTAAAAAGCTGAACTGCAAATCCCATTCAATCATAATTTTTGTCACAATCTATTTGTCAGCGGTAAACTTCGAGAATTCCTGCAGTTAAGCCAGTGTGGCACAGTGCGTATGCGTAATGCGACTTAAAAGCACTTGGCATTCTCTTTTTGGCTTAATGTAAAACTGTAATATATTTATTAATTTAAATAATGGCCGGGCCAAAAGGAGCAGTCTGGCGAAAGGCGTAAAGAAACGTAAGTACATCTCCGCCTATATAGCCCAGAGTCCTTGTTGTTGTCCTGAATTTATGTTGCTTGTGCATCGTTGTTATTTTTCACAATTACTGTGTCTGCGTATATGCATGGCATAAAGCGAGTTTATGGCCTTCTGTCGGGTGATATAAATTAATAAAATATTTTAATTAAATGCGGTCGAATACTGACGAATTGAGTTATTACACTTAGATAGGCTCAGGCAATATTTTCTTATTCATTACAGCAGAGCACGTGAAGGCACTTTAAGATTAATTTCTTTACTCACACTGCCCTGGTAATCCTTTGAGATCAATCAAAAGACTTGCAGTTAACCTCTGACATTTAGCACACACTTAGCACAGTTAAGCCGTAATTACTTAAACTGTCAGGCCAGCAAATCAACGCTGGCTATACCAGTATGCCAATCCCAAGTCAATTGCCAAATGACACAGTAATTACTTTCAATGATGTGGTAACATTTTTACAGCTTCTGGGGGGGGGGGGGGGGGGGGCGATGGGGCGATCTCGACAAAACATTAACAGGATGTCTGGCTGCAGCAGCTAACTGGGCAATTTGCTGCAATCCAGTTAGCTGGAAAGCTGCTGAGCAATTTGCCCGGCCATTATTCATGGCACATATTGGTCCAGGAACCGGAGACCGGAGTATCTAGTTACCACCACCAAGACTGCCCGGTCAAACGAGCGGCTAAAGTGGCAAATCTTTGTTCACACCTCTGCAAATCCGGGGAAAAGGGGCATCGACTCGATTCGATTTGGCTCGGGTCGCATGTGTTTGGCGAGCTATTTTTATGGATTCCTGCGTATGTCCTTTTGGTCAACCTTAAAAGTGTTTTCCTCTACATAAATTTGCTATAAAAACCATTTAAACGGAAGCGTTTCAAACATTCAAAGGGGAACCGCTGCCAAATAGTACACTGGGGGAAAACCATTTTAAAAAAAATAAAAAATGTTAAAAAAATATGGTATAAAATATCTTACAGATATATCTCTGCTCAAACGACATTACATATGGAAATTATAATTGTTGATTTTTTTTCGTATATATATTTTTTTTTCAAAATATATTATTCTGAACCAGAAAAATATTTTATATAATTTTTAAAGTAACTGTGGAATTGAGTAAATTTTAATTGGTTTGTATGGGAAGACTCACTACTACAAATTAGTCCAAAACAAACGTTGGCATTAAAAGGATTTTATATTAATATTAATATCGATGTCTACCTTAAAAACTGTTTTAGACTCTTTTAATATTTCTAGTAATTTTTCGACATATTTATTCTATATTTCTAGTAATTTCCTAATATATTTTATTGTAAACCTAAAAATATATATTTAAATTGAGAAAATAGTAGTTTTCTACTCTGCAAAATTCTTAACTGCTTTCAAATCTATGTGATTTCTCAGCTTTAATAATATATTTTCCTCAGTGCACCCCAGAATAAGAAGGAGTCAAGATTGGGCCCCAGTCTGGACACATGGGTACGCTCTAGTTGTCGTTTGACTTGTGGTCCGGTTCGGTGCAGACCGGACCGCTCCGCTGGCCAAATCTAAACGGCTTCAATAAAGCAAATTATCGTTAAAATGCTGCTGCACATAAGAAGATTTACGATTGCTCAGCTCGTTGCTCGTCGTTTAAGATTGGGTTGGGTTTCTTTTTTTCTGGCAGCACAAACAGCACCAGTAGTTGGGGCCTTCAGGAGGGGAGTGGGAGAAGCTTTGGCCATGATTCGGTTTTGGTAGCTTGTTGTCCGTTGTACATTTGCGGTTCCCCTTTTCGTTTGTTTACTCTGCTGCTGCTCTTGATTTTTGTGCTTGAATCCTTGAATCGTTTAGTCGAACCTTTTCGCCTTATCCCTTTGCCCTTTTTTCCTTATCCCCTAGCCCTTTTCCCCACACTTTCCCTATTTCGGTTTTTGTTTTCCTGAGCTTTTTGGGGTCCTACGTTCGATTCTCCCTTTAGAGGCGAAATGAGCGTATGACCAAAACAAATAACCCACAAAGTGAGATGTTCGGAGGGAGCTCCCATGTGCGTAAGTGCACTGAAATGAATCTATGAAGTTTTAGGGGGTGTATCTCTAAGGCACTCACAAAAACTACTATAGATTAACTTTCAAATAGAAAATATTTATGTTACAATAAAAAAATGAAATTTACAAATTGTTAGGGTAAAAAGGGTCTAACTTTAATCACGGAACTCATAAAGTTCATCCTTTAATACATTTTATAAACGTGATTAATTTAAAAAAAGTAGTCTGTAAGATACATTTCAACACTCAAATCGAAGTTCTTCCCTAAAAAATATTTCCTTCCAACATAAATCATATTTTTCCCAGTGCATCTGTGTAGCAGTGCCACATGTGTGTGCACATCCCGTATTCGTTGATTTGCAGTGCCATGAATGCTTCAACGCTTCTGGCCACAGCTGGTGCGCAAATCTCACACAGTTGGTTATTTGACAATTGATGATAGCATCAAGATTGGCTCGCCAAATGCACACTATGCCAGTCCCAATCCCACCCCCATTTTTCGCTGTGTGTGCGAACTAGCGAGGAGCACGTGACCAGTGGCAATGTCACGAAAACTACGGTGAGGGTCTGGCAATTAGCCTTTGACCCCAGGTTTGGGTGTGCGAAGTCGAAATGAAAAAGGTTAAGGCAATTGATTCGCTGGTAGGCATTCAAATGGTTTGTCTTGATTGCCCAACTAGGATAAAAAGTTACATGTAAAGAACAAATATTTCAAAACCTAGTGCTTTTTTGAGTCTAATAAATACTGAAAACACTCTAGCTGACAAATATCAAAATCAAATACCATATTGCTTTAATTTTGTTTGTTACCGCCATGGTAATACATTCAGACTCTCCTCCCTAAAAAATCAGGCTTATCTATTTCTATTTTTACATACAAATGCCACATTAGCATTAACTTTTGTCATTGGCATTTGTGGTTTTAGGGGGCTAAAAGGTTTTTCGTGGCTTCTATTAAAATTTGGGCAACATTTGATTGCAATTTAATAGTTGCTATTCGGCCGAATCGGCCACAAACCATTTCCTGGACGAAAGGGGCTGGCATTATTAATTAGTGGTAAATTTACATAGCAGTTTATGGGCCATGTGGGGCTGCTCTTTTGGCCATCGTCCAGCTGAAATGCCTCTGGCATCCGGAATTTTCGACTGGGTAGCCGTTGCCTCTTGATCAGCGCTAATGAACTATATGCCAAACGCCACCCCACTTTTGTGCCCCCGGGTGTCGGCTTTTTCCCACGGCCGTTATCTGTGTTAATGCATGCGTTTTCTTTGTCTCCTTTATCGGGACTTCCTGTCATTACTCCTGCTATCGTCCTGTTCCCAGCCTCCCAGGCTCCGCGCTTCCGTGTCCGCGCGTTACCTTGTCATCCTGTCCGGTCCTGTACTTCTGGCCTTTCCTCGATGTCCTCGCACTCTGGCTCCTTCGTTTAACCGTCCTGGGCCCGCGAGATTACAGCACTCACACTGACAATAAAATCCGACTCAAAATAAAGGGGGTGTCTCGAAGTCCAGGGAACAAAATAAGGATAGCCACGGAGTATTCCAAAAACAGTAAATTTTAAAAAATTTTACTTTTTAAGATTCATAAATAGTATTAATTTTTTAGATCTATATCTAAAATAACATAAAATTATGCCTAACATTTTCTTTAAAAGTAAAGATTTGTAAGTATTTTATGGGCTGATTCGAAAAAATGGCTCCCAAGTGTATGGGATGTTTTTCCTTTCATTATAGCTTTTCTTTCGAATTTCTCCCAGTGCATTCCCTTGCCCAGTGGCCATCAGCAGGTCCCCTTTTACCGCCTCCCAGCCCATTGCTTAATTTCGATGGCAATTATTTATTTAAACCGCCTGTCGCCCTTTCCATTCGAACATGGCTGGGCTTAATTGTTTGACTTGGCGTCTCTGAAACTATGGCCGGCCGCCCCACCCACTTCCCGTTTTCCCTTGATTTTCCCACATTTCCCTACTTGCCCGGCTTTGCCGGTGCCGCTTTGACAACTCGTTGACCGTAAATTTCCAAGTTTTTCATTAGGCTGCCTGCCAGTCCCAGGCGAGACTTTCTGCTCGGCTTTCTAATCAACTTGGCCGCAGTTTGTCGCGCTTTTCCCGCAGCCCCTAGCTTTTCCAGCCTCCTTTGTCAGCCACGCCCCCCTGAAGGAGGGGAAAAGTTTTGCACCTCCCATTCCAGCATTCAGGCATTCTGGCATGTTTAATGAAAGCGTTTTCACTGCGATTTCATTTCATTTAGTCGCCTCTTTTGCCGCTCCACGGGCCGTGCGCCTTCATTCATTATGCGCCGCTCAGATTTGTAATTTACACCTGAGGCTAACAAGCAGTTGAACAATGCGAGCCGCGAGGGCAGTTATTTAAGTTTCCGAGCAGGGGAATTGGCCCAATCACAAGTTGTGCAAAACAACATGGGGAAGGCGCTTGACAACTGGGAGGAAAGTTTTCCATTAACTCGGGAATATTTTATGTAGTTGGGGAAATAGAAAAAGGTCAAATAAGGAGTTGCAGAAAACTCTAGGGTTTACAAAGTAGAAGGAAAGGGTTCTAGAACAGCACAAAATGTATTCTTTCTATATTTTTAGATCTGAAAATATGCAAAAATCAGAGTAACAAAATTGTAGCTTTTTATATTGATTTAAAGACGCTCTCCTGAGTTTTAAACATTCTGGTAAACTTTGTTTTATTTTTTTAAAAGAAAACTTTTAAAAACTAATACAATGCAGAAATAAGTATTCTATAAACAAATGTATTTGTAGTAGGTAACTAAGTTGTATTTCAAAGAGGTGATGATGAGGACTTCATGCATATTATTTCATGGAATGCATATACTTAAAATATTTGACATTCGGGCTGGCTAAGCATTAAAAAGGGAGAAAAGCCAGCTTAAAAGCTTAAAAATCCCTTACACACACATGCGAGTTTATAGTCCTCCCTCTGATAAAGCCATCCTAATTCCCGGCTCCCCGCCCCCTCCATTTTCCGGGACTAGGCCAAAATGTAAAATGGCTGGCTGCAATTATGAGGGTGGCACAGAGGAGCGGCACCGTTTCCGCTTGCTGGGGCAGTTTTCTGCAGCAACTGCAACTGCTGTAAAATGTTTATGATGCTTTTATGGCAGCTGCCCTCGGCGACGGATGGGAAGGGGGGTTGTGCAGGAAGGGCAGGGGGCCTTTCGAGAGGAACCCAGAGAATTAACAATATGAATATGAATTATAAATATATGCAAGGCTGTCCCGCCATGAAGTGCTAAATGGCTTATTACGATTACAGCCATTGTGCTTATTGTACTTTTGCCATTTGCCAGCAATTTAAAGCCATTTTCTTGTTTACACGACGGCGAACAGAAGTGGCAACAACAGATTTCTCTGCCATTGACGTCATGCGGTCCCAAATCCATCATACGCCACGTGGCCCAAGGTCGAGCTTTGTTCGCATATTTAAATTTCAAATAGCTTCCCCTTCCCGGCGTTCGCATGGCTACTTTTTCACTTGTGCATAATCTTTAATTTAAACAAATGCCGAAAGCCAAAATAAAGACCCACCAGGATCTGCACCCGGGCCAAAAAACCTAAAAACTGAACGTGTCGTGCGAGCCAAATAAGCCGCATAAAATAGAAACAAAAATATCGCATATAGTATAGCGTAAAGCGTTGTGGATATGGTCAACGGTCCGGGCTTTAGGAGCAGAACGGAAACTGTCGTCGAAATGGTCTGGGGATGTGCAGGAACCAACCCTATAGTGGATTTTATTAAAGCAATCCGGCTTATCGGACCTTTGGTATATTAAAGCTGTGTATCTTGGCAAAGTACAGAGTTACTTGAAATGTGCGGGAATAAAGTATAAGAACCTGATTAAAAATTAATGAAATGGTTGATAAGGGTTTTAGGATTAGGTCCTCTTATACATGTTATTATTGGTAAAATTATTTGGTATAAAACCTAAAAAGGCATATTATTAAAACTTATTTCTTCCAAATTTCAAAGAACCCTGCCATATATTGACCTAATTTTGTTAAATAAGTTCATATTTTGTTCACTATTTTGATATAAATGTGATGGTATTAAACTTAGAGCATTACAAAGTCGATCTTGTACATAAGTCACTTGCTTATTTGTTTTGGCCAGAGTTCCTCGTGCAGTATTTTCGCAAATTCCATCAAAGCCGCAGCGGCTTTGGACCTAGCTGTTGGCCACTGCGCCCAGCGTCTCTTGGCCAACGTTGCTCTGCTGTTGCAGTGGCTCGAAAGGAATTGGCCGGGAAGTGAAGGGCAGGATGTTCTACGACACATAAAATACGTCCTGTGAAATTTGTGGCTCGCGTTGAATTTCAGTATCGCCCTAAACTGGAAGTTTCGGGCGGTGACAAAAATAACTTAAAGTTTGATAATTAAACGGGGATCTTCTCCTTTCATTAAACATATGTGGCAACATGATTTGAAAAGAAGATGGGAATAAAAAAATGTATAAAACAGCCAAGAGCTTTTGTTTGGCTATTTATAATATTTTCTTAAATTTCAGTCAACATTTAACGTTGGTAAACCAAAAATTAAATACAGCTTATAAAATTCTAATACATTGGTAAAGCACTTCAGTAATTCCTATATAATCTTTTATTCTCGTAATTGTTGTAAAGTAGGCTTATGAGATCTTGACCTGGTCAACACGTTTTCCACCATATCTTTTCTGGAGCCCTTGGGTTTGACTTTGGGTTTTCGGCTGCCTTTTCTCTGGAAGCTGTTTGTTTTGTTAGAAATTTATTTATCAACGCTTTTTGTATTTCCGCTGCGGCTAGCTGGCTGGGTCGTTTGGCTTTTTGTTTATTTTCATACACTTCCTCATTTTTAATTTATGACAATGGCCCCGGCTTTTGTGAGGGCCACGCCCCCTCAGACCGCCCGGCCGCCCTGCAGTGTTATTGTAACTGATGCTCTTATAAATGGCCTCTGCCCGTCAGACAGAATTTTCGTTTGTCGCTTTTATCGCAGAGACCGGAAAACGAGCGGATGGGAAAGCGGTGGGGGGAGGGGTGGAAAATTCAGGAGCACAGGGGTGGGGGGCAGGGGCAGAGGCTCACGTACACTTTGTATTTCCGTTGGCCCCCTATTGTCCTTGACAGTTTCATTATGACAGCTGGCGGGAGTCGCCTTCCACACCCATTTTTCGTTGATTTCGGTTTTTGTTTAGTTCCGCATTTGTGCTATTAAAGTGTCATCTTGTTGTTGCTGCTGCTTTCCCGCTTGGCTTCCACTAAAACAATGGCCAAGTGTTGGCGCTGTTATTATTATTATTATCATCAAACGCGCTTCCTCTTCCGCCGCACAAAACGCAAAGATAATGGCCGAAAGACAAGCGACGAGATAAAACGCTGCCATTCATGCTCTTGACTGATTTTTAGTTAATTTCATTGGCTTTGTGTTGGCAGGGCGGGCGGGAAGAGGGGGGGATTATTGCGCAATCAACCCTTGGTCATTTTCCACTAATTATGGCAATCCCTTCAACGGACTTAAGACTCCCCTTGCTGCGTCTTTAATTGGGTATAACATTTAGTGCTCTCTAACAAATATTTACGATCTGCATTCCTCAGAAAAATTGAGTGAATTATTCGAGTATTCGGGAAAATGTCAAAGAGAACAAATAATAGTAAGGGTTAATAAACACAAATTAAGAAATATTTTTGCTTAAAAAAAACACTGATTTACCTACTTATAAGTGGAATATAAATCAATTTAATATGTTAGAGCACCCAAAAAATCTTTAAATTTAAGTTTTAGCTTTTCCAGAATCTAAATAGCTAATATCATCATAATCCGCGTATAGGAAGTATTTTCTTTAATAATAACAAAAATCAGGATATGCACATTTACTTAATTGAAATAAATTTACGTCCCTGGACGGACATTTTGACGGCGTATGGCGAATATTACGAGCAGTCAGACATTTGCGCATTTCGGGCTGGGATTGGGATTCGGATGCGTTGTATTAAAAGCAGGCAAGCCGCTCGGGATTTATGGCTGCAGCTCACAGCTCGCCGTTTCGTCCTTTTCAGATTCGAGGTGCCAGATCCTTGGGCTCAGTGGCCGGGCGCACATAAATATGCAATTATTTTGCATTTTCCGCTCTTGCGCTCGATTTTTATTTTCATTTTTATTTATTTGCAGATGGCGTTTGCCGCGGCGTTGCGGTCTCACGCACATTTCGCCATGTTTATGGCACTCGCGACTTTCGGGCGGCGACAGCAAATTGACTTTTACACAAAGATGCGGGTGCCCCACGCCCGCCACACATATCTCTTCATGCGACATATTTATTTGTTGATTCATATATTTATTCTTATTCATATGCATAATTTGCATTTGACATATTTTTATGGAGCCTGTTCGGCTGGCGCAGAGAAATCAAAATACTTTATTCGGCAGGCAAATGTTTCAATATTGGCTGGCTTTATAATCACCAGAAAATCTCTTCGCATCTGGTTATTTTGAGCCATTTAAAGTTCGGTTATGCTTTCTGCATTGAAAAAAACGGAAAAATGGAAAGTAATTGATTTCTTCTCCCTTTTTTATTTTTTTTATTTTGTTTGTTTTTTCTATTTTTTTTATTAGTCTTTTTATTTATTATGCAAGCTAATTGTGTCACATTTTTAATGCTTGTCATGACAGCCTTTGTGATCACAATCCAAAAATAATTGTCAATTAGTTGTCGTTTTCAAAAGGGAAAGCCAGCTAAATCAAGAATCATGGTCATATCTGTTTCAAGATTGCCGAGCCCAAGGATTATCTTGCAATTTAGTCTGAATTTTTCGAATCAATATTTCGATTTCTAAGCCTTTTGTATTTTCTCCTCTAAATATTTCACAGTCGAAATAGGAAATCCTCAATGCACACATTCATGTTTATTATTTTGACAAATATGCTTGACGAAATTCCGTAATTTACATGTTGGAAATTTGCTCTTTTGTATATCCAAATGGTTTTCATGGGATCTTTATGCACTCGGCCATGTGGAGTGGGCATGTGAGTGAGTGTTTTAACAAATTGAAATGCATTGTGAGTGCTGTCGAGGGTTTTGCCATCGTGTAATTTGGGTGCAGCTTTGGTTATTACTTATTGTTGTGTTTTTTTGCCTGCACAGCCTTTTGTGGCATCGATAAGCCTTTGGCATATCGCATTTTATTTGCCAGTCAGGCGGCAAAGCTGCAAGAAAAATGTTTGTTCATTTAAGATAAATTTATTGTAGTTGTCGATGCAAATTGCAACATTTATTGAATTGTTGCTGCCATGGCTTTCGTGCTGTGCTGCTATTATTATGATTGCCAGTGCCTGCGCTCGTAAATAGTTGTGCAAATAAATTGTGAGCGCAAATAAATCGAGGCGAGCGGGCGAAAGCCGAGCGTTTATGACACTTTCGGGCTGGGGCGGGGCTTACCGTTAATCACGTTCATAAATTTCGAACAGCTCTTTATTCTGCACTGAGAAAAAGGGTACTGACATGAGTTGGGTGAAAACCTTAAGATACAATCATATGGATTTTCATACCATCTGTCCAAAAAGTCTAAAATATAGATTTCTATCTAATTTGTTTACAAACTAAATTAATAAATTAAATAGTTTTGTATTATTTAAAATAGCTATGTTTGCAACCTATTAAGTCAAATATATAATTCTTTTGAATAGATTTTTATTTTCTTCCAAAATTGTTTCCCTTTAATTTATTTACCACCTTAAAAAATGCAGTACATTTTCCCAGTGCACTCACCATTGAATGTGGCCAGCAGCAGGGCACCAAGCAGGCGCAGCAGGCTCATCTTCAAATCCTTTCCAATTTACTTGTAATCCAGCGCCGAGCTGCTAGTTTAATGCCGCTCCCGATGAGCCTGGGATTGAGTCCTAAACGGAAACGCGTTTACATTGCCGCGATAAGAAGCGGAAGTGCTCGGCTCAAGGAGGCGCTGCCAGGAAGTGGGGTGGCAGGAGCAGCAGCAGCAGACTTGGGATTCCAGGATCTCAGGAAGCACTGTGCCCGACGGCTGCCAGTTTGACTGCCTCTAAATGCGGCGCGCCACCCGCTGAGCTTTCCCTGTTGATTTTCGCTCCCTTTGGTTTTTCCTTTGTCTTCGCGGGGAAAACTCGTTTCATTGCTCGGCAACGCTCAGTGGCTGATGATATTTATGGCCGCGCTAGTTGCTCGTCGTAGCTGGCTGCATTTTATTGGGCAAATTAACGCCGCTGCACTTCGAATGCTGAAAATGCAGCTCTTTCAAGGAGTTTACATATTAAACCCGCTTTTGGCTCATGCATCATATCGTGACTGAGAGTCTTTTGCTGGCTTACATGCATGAAATCCACGTTAAAGATTTATCGTTCTGGGGCTCCACGTTGCTGCTGTGAGTGCTCTTGTTGTTGTCTTTATGGCTTTGTGGCTGCACGGGGAAAAATATTCAATTAAATTCAGATTGAGAGGAAGAGGATAAAACGTATTGAGAGTAATATTAAAGAGAATAACTTCAATTCACCTCCAGAAAAAAAGTAAATAAAATATGTACTTGTTCCCTGGTCTAAAAATAAAATTATTCTTCTATATCACATTTCAAATTTATAATCCACATTTATTTTGATCTCTGTACACTGTTGCGTTCTAGGAATTTGGCGTCTGTCTCGTCGCACGACTTTCAGACGTTGGCTTTGGCCTGTTTTAGCATTGGCTTACGGGCGAGACGAGACATGCAGAGCAGGTTGGCTTGGAATGCCATCCCGGATCCCACCTTCCAGCTTTCATTCACCAGGTCCCAGATCCCAGTTGCCGTGACACCCGTGACCCATGTGGCGTATACGTCATGTGGATTGTCTTTGCGACATGCGAGCGGCCACAAAAGTGAGCCAATGCAAGTGGAAGGGTGAATCTGAGTCCTGTTTTACTCTGTTTTGCGTTATGATTTTGTATGGCTTAAAGGAAGCAGGGAAAATCTTTATGAAAAGCGAGAAATGTGGGATCAAAATTCCTTGAATTTTATATTTTAAATACATTTAAAAGGAATTAAGAGACATTTTATTTATGTCTTTTAAATTATATTATTAATTATAAATGACTATTACCGTATGGATAGTTATCTGACTTTCTTAAGGCCTTAAATTGACTCAAATGGTATATTATCCCTTGGTTTTCCGCCAGTTTTCCAGCCAATCCATCTTGTGCCATCTCTTTGGCTCCAGCACACAGGAATGCCAGCAATTCAAAACTCAATCTGTAATACACTGCCGGGTACTTGGGCTCATTCGCTGCTCAGCCTGCCACTTTGTCCGCCTTGAGTCCCACGCCAAATGTCTGACAAATCGACAGTTGTGAGCTGCAGGTCCTGCCAAGGGGCCTTTGGACCGGATCTTCTGGCCGGCGTTGGCCGGCGTCAGAAGTCATCCATCAAGGACATGGAACAGGTCACCGGAGGATGAGGATGCGAAAGGGGCGCATTCAACTTTGCATGAAATTGGCTGTGTTTAGGCCAGCGGCAATGGCAACAAAGCGAACTTGGAACGAGTCTAGTGCACAGAAAGATAGGACTAGAAAATCTAAAAAAAAATAAAATAAAATACAAAAAATTAAAATTTTATTCAAACGAACAAATAAGGAAATATATAAAAATTTGCTAACAGATTTTGGCTTCATTGGGGTAGGTCTATTTTTTTAAATAAGATATAATATATCCTTTTTATCCGGCTCCGGATTTTTTCAGTGCATTGAAACTTTTCCTTGGAGGGAGTAGAGTTTGCCTAGAAGTCGGAGAATGGGTCTCTCCACTTGAGACTTAATAAACTGAGCCCGCCGGGCAGCACGGTCCCAGAAAAAAAACACCAAAATGCGAGTACATGTAAATAAATAAACGCTTAACTCTTTTCAAAGCCAAGTTCGTAGAGCCAAAAAAATGTATGTATGTAAGTATACGGGAAACGTTGTTGCCCCAAAAACAGCGACGAGTTTTGTGCATTATTTTGCCTAAATCCCCGGCGGCATTATCATCAATTCATCATCACAGGGGGCGTCGGCAGAGGGGGCGTGCCAAGGGGCTGAGCAATGTGGCAGTTTAGCTGCCTGCGATGCCTGCTCTGTTTATTTAATTTCGACAACAAAAAAGTGCGCCAGCCAACAAAGAAGAAGACGAAGTGAATGAGTTGGTCCGAGTCTCCTGCATATGTGTATGTGTGCTCCTGCCAAATGTGCTGGTGTGTGTACGTGTTAGCCATTGCGGCTGTGGCAGCGTCACCAACATAACCATAGCCACAACTAACGCCAAGGGCTTGAATGCGACTGGGTGTGAGTATTACACTTTGGGAAAGTAAGGGTTCTAGATTCAGTTAACAAATTAAATCATTTTTTTTAAATAATTGTACACTTTGAAAGCATTTTAGAATTGAAAGCATTGAAAATAGGACTAAGCGTAGGCTCAAAAATGGATTGATGCTTGAAATGTACTGCTGCTTAGTTTTTAGCATCCTTACCGAGCAATTTAAAAATTAGTTTTTTAGTAGTCCCCCGCAAATGAATACCATATTTACTAATCTTAGGCACATAGTTTTTTTCCAGTGCCTGTAAGTGTGTGTGCTTTTTTTACACTCTGCTGTTGCTGCTGCTGTGGCTTTCTATGCCCAAACAACAGGCGAGCTAACAGCAGCACATGAGTCAAATAAATTACCCCAACATTGTTGTTGGCAAATTTTTGATGGTTTAATTTTGTGGAAAATAAGTTAAGCCGCTGCTGTGGCGGCCATATAACACACACACAGGCACACATGCACAGACACACTTGCACACCAGTAATACTCGAACGCACACATGAGCAAATACAAAGCATGCGAAAACCCACTCCGCAAAAATTGTTGCCTACTTTGCTGCGCCGCGTATACGCAATAAAATAAACGCGTCGCAGTTACATTTCCGGCCTGAGAAAAATAAAACGGCATGGAATGGTGGCTCAACTCGGCTTCTCGGCACATTTTATGCCGCATTGCCATTTTTATTTATTTATTTTTATTTGCCTTTGGCTGCCGCTGCTGTGCGCCCTTTATTCGTTCATTTATAAATTATTATTGCAAAACACTCTGCCTCCACCTCTGCGACGACTGCCTAAGCATTTCCCCACTTGAATTTTGAGGAATTGTGTGTGTGCATTTCACTTGAAAACGCGGACATTGTTTGCTTTAAAAATGTATGAGTTAATGAGTTTTGGGGCTGGCAAAATAAATTAGCCGAATGCTTGAAAATCTGTTCAAAGCCAAGGCAACGGGGCTCAAGTGGAGCCAAAGTGAGTGGAAACCATCTATCCACATTTCATCCATTTGCTTGTGTCTTTTCATTTTCAGGATAAATTTGGACCTGTCGTTTTTTGCTTCCCTTTTTTATTTTAATGTTCTTGCCATGCATGGAAACTGCTTGTATTTTTTTTGCTCCTTATTCGGCGAACTTGTGCGACGGCTGTTCTGAATTGAGCCACATCATCATCATCCACTTTGTCATCGTCATCGCCATCATCATCATCATCTGAGCCTGATGGCTGACATTGTCAAAAGGGTTTAAGTGACTATACTTGAACCAGGAGAATCAGCAGCAGTAACGGCCAAAGCAGCAGTTGAAAGTCCTCACCCCTAATACTAGACAAATATGAATGCTTCGGTGGAGTGGGTGGAAGTCTGAATTCTGAGTGGTTCGGGAAGTGGAAAGTGGGCAGAGCATGACAAGGAACTTCCACACGTTGCCAGGACGCAAGTTTAAAGCGAGTCCTGCGGCGGTGCAAAGCGGAACGAACCATAAAATGAAAATTTAATGCGATATTGATTTCGTTATTCCATAAATAATATAGAAAATTGTGCTTTGTTGTGAAAGAACCTCGGCGTTTAAGATGGAAGAAGGGAATGCAATGGTGGGATAGAGCTCAATGTTTGGGAATATTTCATTCGTTCAACTTTTGAAAGCGTTTACTAACTATAAGATGAAATTATATTTAGTGTTTGTATTCCACCTATTTATATGCTTACAACTTTATCATTATTTGCAAGAAATAGTATTTCAATATGCAGTACTTTATTCCATATTATTTCCTAATTAATGCAGGACCATATAATTGGGAATACAGCAAATGCTACATCCCCTTAAAGGTTCATCCCATGCCCATCCTCTTTTGAAACCTCCCCCAATCACGTTATTTAACACTCATCAAGCTGCTGATTAAGTCACCTTCGAGTGGTTAACTTGTCCACTTGAATAAAAACCCACAATTACACACCGCCCACCGAGTCACTTCAATCACGCCTTTCGACCCCAAAAAATAGCCGACAATAAACATTTAATTACCGGCCATTGTGCCGTGTTCCGCACGGTAATTTGTCAAAGGGTCTAATTAAAAACATGTAAGCGCCTCGAAAAATCCAAAATCCTTGTCAGGCATCGACACTTTGGAAAAAAGAGGCTCTCGCATTTAAAAGGTGGTAATGTTCTGTTGAGGGCTGGTTGGAGCATTTAAAAAACACGCAATTCACCTTCGTCATTGTCATGTTAATTAATTTGCCGACACTCAAGAAGACAAGTGAACACGGTTGCCAAAAAAAAGAAAAAATTAAATATAAGGGGTCGGCCAAAAGTGTCAGAAGCAGTTGGAAAAGCCAAACTCGAGTGGCAAGGGTTAAGTCAGCCCGCCTTTCACACTTATTAGGACATTCTGATGGGCATCGATTTAACACAGGGATAAAATATGGAGGTAAATTAAATGTTATGATACAAGAAAAAAAAACTTGAATCGTTAACGTAGTTTAAATTACCGTAAAAATAAATTAAATTTGATTTTACAAGTAAAGTAAATCTGATACACATATAATGCATCCAATCTTATAGGTATTTCTTATGAACTAAACGTTCTACACATAAAATGCAGAATTCCGCAATTCAAAACACTGAAGGAAATTCATGTTTTCGAACTTTACAAAATAACTTTACAAACGCAAAAATGTTCTTTACAAGTTTCTAGATAGAGTTCTGTGAAATTCTGATGTGCTTAAATATTACGTTTAGGTAGCCTGAGCTAATGCCTTTCTTATGAAAGCATCGCAATTGGAACCTTTTAAGCCTGAATATAAAATATTTTTTCTCAGTGAACACAACAACAACAACAGAGTGGCCGGCACAGCTCAATGGCTTTGGCAGGGTTCATTGCAGACGGTAAACCGGTAGCCG
Organism: Drosophila biarmipes; assembly: GCF_025231255.1. Taxonomy (NCBI): domain Eukaryota; kingdom Metazoa; phylum Arthropoda; class Insecta; order Diptera; family Drosophilidae; genus Drosophila; species Drosophila biarmipes. The sequence continues at coordinate 19,431,108 of NC_066616.1, read as the reverse complement.
GCAAACGATAAAATGGGAAAAGGCCGAAGCACTCACACAGACCGGGCACTCACATCTCTATATAGGGTCCTTCGTTTCGTTTTGTTTGCCTCCTATTTATGTAGTACGCGGGATATTTCGTCTTTTTTGGTCTACAGCTTTTACGAACGCGTTGCGTATACGCCGCGTGTGTTTCGCGCGTTGAAAACCCCTGCACGCACAGCAGGCTTTTCGAGACTGAAGCACCGATGCTGCGAACCTGCGGCTCAGGATTCTGATTCCGATTCCGCTGGCAGCGAGCAGAGCAGAGCAGCCGGAGCAGCGCTGCGGCAGAAGGACGAAGGACGAGGGAGAGCGGGCCATCGCTGATGTCATGAGCAGGTCCTTTCAGCCAGATTCCCTTGGCTTTCGCCGCCGCCGCCGAAGAAGAATCTGTGGGCCCAGTCAGTCAAGCGGCCATACAGTAAGGCCAACATATTGTCGCAGGGCAGCATTCTGATGCTGCTGATGCTGACGAAATCAAGGACGAAGTTAAGCACTTCGTGACAGAATCAAGAGTCCCGGCCAACTTCGTGTGGCAAGGAGAGCGCTTCTCTGCTTTTCCGCTCTTTTGTAGCTTTGTAGCCTGCATTCTCTTCGAGTGTTTTCTCGTTTCTGGGTCAGTTAGGCGAGACGGTTTACAAGGCAGACAAGTGCTAGGATAACCTTTATTTTTAAGAAATTCCTTATTTTATTTAGAAATATTTTTTAATAATTACGGTTTTTTTCTTTGAATTTTTAATTTATTTTCAAAACTTTATTTTATTTTGTTTACCTATCTAACATTTTTAACGGCTTATCTTGGCAGTCTGTTAAGTTTCAGATCTGTTATGTGGCTGCCAAAAAGTCTCCAAAATGTTAGCACCCCAAACACGGACCTTACATTTGCTGTACTTTAACAGTTAAAAAAGGATGTAATGTTAACAGTATAATAACATGAGAAAGAAGGAAGATTAGTACTTTTGGTTTTATTTTTTCTTGCGTTCAATATGTTGATGTTGAAAAGTATTCAGGCTTAAAACCTTTGAAAAGTACTTATTCTTACAATTTTATGAATAAAAAATCTTATTCCACATTAAGATGATAACATACTTCAACTTATAATTACTATGTTCTAGTACTATAATCAAAGGTACACATAAGCACATAGTTTAATTTAATATAAGCTCCCCTAGGCGAGATAATGTAAAGGTAATTGGTGAGACGGAAATAAATTATAAGTTCCCACTCGACTTAAGGCTATTCTACGGGCTCTCCAACTGACAAAGTCTGTGCCCTACAGCGCTATAGCCTAAAACCTATAAAGGATACAATCGTTTGTATGCATAAAAGGACAACAGGATCTGTGACTTGAAGCACACTCACTCAAACTCACTGGCACTCCCACTCTAAGCCGACACTCAGTGGACCAAAGCCAAAGCAATTACGGCCTCAGACAATGGGCATGGAAATCGGGGCTTTTAACATTTTTTGATGGCCCGCAATAAAAGACGAAGTCCCAGCCCGATTCCGATCCCTATCCCTTTCCCCTCCTTTCACTTGCAACTAGGAAAACTAACCCAGATGTATCCAATGAAATACGAAAAAGAAAAGCGACGGCGGAAAGGGGAGCGCTGAGCTGAGAACTTCACGTAGCCAAGAAAGTCGCGTCAAGTACGTTTGGATATTTAATGCCATTTGGGGTCGTAAAAATTTTGAGTGTATCTCGTGGAGCTGAGGATTTCGAAATAGAAAATGCAAAGCACAGAGGACAAACTCGGGCTGGCGCAATTATCTTGGTCTTGGACTTGGTTCAGCCATTAGATGACCCAACTATTTTTGCGCATATATTTTACGCATATTTTATGTGCCTCCGCTTTTTTGTTTTTCCCTTCTGGCCATTTTATGGCCTCAAAGTCAAACGGAAACAGCCTTCCGGGCAATTCGCATGTCGTTCAAGATGTACTCACAAATAAAGATACAAAATAACTCAGAGGCGATACGTATACTTATAAATATAAAACGAGGCTTAAAAAGAGGTTGACTTGGCAAATGGAAAACGATTGAGTGCGCCAGCCGTTATTCGTGGTTAAATATGTGACATGACCCGGTGTGGGTATAAATTGTTTGCGGAACTTGGCTTACTTTAGTGTGTTTTCTAAAATTTAAATAATATTTTGATAACTATTTATAGGGGTGTCTAAAATGGGCAGTAAAAACGAGACTTTTTAAATTTTATTATTTCTGTAAATTTATTCTTTAAAATTACAGGGTTTAAGAAACTTGAATTTCTCCAGTGTGGTTTTTTTAAGTTTAAATACTATTTTCATAACTATTCTTAGAGGTGTCTAAAAGTATGCAGTGAAAACAATATTTATTGCTGCATACTTTTAGACACGCATATTTAAATTCTTTCACATAACTTGTTATAAGTAATCTAACCTATTTTGCAAGCCCTGCAAACGTCTGAATACTTAAAGTTCCTGATCGCTTAGCTGGTTTTGGTATGTACTCGCACTTAAATACGCATTAGTAACTTTCTCGAGGAAACAAAACCTCTTATGGGAAAACAACAAGGCGGCGGAGGCAACAAGAACACGAACAATGTCGACAACAATTTGGAAATTGAGCTTGAAGCGAAGGGCGGAAAGTTTTTGCATTTCATGTGTTTTTGTCATTGGAACCCGCTAATTTCCGTGGATAATAGTTTCATCTTCGTGACAGCTCGCCATCTCTCTTCCGCCCCGCCGCCCCTTTCTCCTTTCTCCTTATACCAACTATATCCATCCCCCTCTAATGCCTGACATGTTGAATTTGTCGTCCTCAGTTGGGTTCGTTTTTCAACTTTCTTTTCGCATTTCTCTTGTTGCGTGTTATTGGCGATGTGCGTGTGTGTGAGTCTGGGAATTGTTTGTTTTTTCCCTTTTCCCAAAATGGGTGTGTGTTTGTGTGTGAGTGTGTGTGGCGGCTTTAACTTGTCGCAAAAGTTTGCAATTTAAAAAAGTAAATTGAAATGGAATCTTTGTCTTTGGGTTAGTTCCCGGCTTGTTGGCCTGGCTTTTGCTCTTGATGCCAAGTGCATTCGGCACAGGCGAACTGGCGAGAAATGAGCCGCATCCCGCCGAAACACTAAGAGAAAATGTGTTTGAAATTAAAATAATTATTTGCTTTTTAAATCAGCTTTAAAAAAATTGTTAAAACTAAAAAAAAAAAATTTTATCCTTAAATTTAACAGACTTTTTGATTTATTGGCAATAAAATACATAATACTCATACAGTAATATTATAGAAATACAATTTGATAAGATCAACAATACTGTTTAACAGGTATTTCGAATTGTATAACATTTTATATAATATTTTGGAAATATAAAGTATGATAAATACGGAAATGTACTATTCTTTTATAGAAGCTGTTGCTTTTTTTCTTTGTGCATGTTTTATGAGCCAGTTGCACTTGCAAAGTGAATGGCTGGGTAGTGGGTGGTCGGCGGTGGGTGGTCGATGGCGGGTGGTGCGTGTCACAGCCAAATTGACCCCATTAATCCTTGCGGCCAGAGATAGCTGCGACGAAGCAAATGCCAGGCCAAAAACAATGACAAAACCAGTGGCCCAAACAAGAGCACAAAAATCACATTCAGAACGACGGCACTGCTATGAACTGAAACGGGCCAAAAAAAGCTGGCCAAAACAGCAGCAAATGCGGAAGAATTCGGAAGGCCAAAGACAGAGCACTTTTTGCATTCTTCGTTTGGCTTGTTTATGGCTTGTTGCTCCTTTCATTTGGCATCCTAAATTTGTGTTTGCCGGCCAGTTGTCGGCAAAGTACAAATTATTCAAATGCAACAATACCTGATTCTCCCGATGATAATTATGAATTCAGCAAATTGATTTCAAACCCATCATGAATAATTTCAGCATGAATAATTTCAGGTGAATTTTAAAGCGTTTCACCGATACCTGTGTGACTGGCATATTATTTCTATACCTGCTCATTTTACTTTGAATTTTGGTTAAATGCCGAAAGCATAATGTTACCAATTTACTTAGCCCTATTTGTGCTTGCCGATTTATCTGATTGGTAAACCTAGAGCTAATATTGATTGTATGTCAATTGCAAACTGCCTGGCATATTGTGAATTCCCTTTGGAAATTATTACGGACACGATTTAAAGGCTTAAGAGCTTAATTCCATCCCGAAAAACCCTTCGCCTGGGATAGATGTTTTTCTGCTGGCCCATAACAAATGATCAATGCTTGAAACTGTTGCGTTTAATCTTGGACTTGGCTCGATTTCCCAAAATCCATTAATCATTTCGGTCATCAAGCATAAGAGCGATTACTCATACATAGATGACTCTCCCGCAAACTTTCCTTGCCCCCTTCTCCCTGCTTTTTTCTTGCCAAAACAGAAATTGCCACAACAAACACTGGCTAATAGGGATACTGAGAAAACAATCATTGCTACAATTAAGTACATATTTTTAAAAATATATAATACAAAAAAACAGACGTAGCTTTTTCTCTTATTAAGAAAATGTTGATAGATGGTATTAAAATTGTTGTCTAAATTTGTTGAGCTCATGTTTCTTTTTCTCAGTGCAGGCAAATGGAAAAACGAAATGCTTGTGCGTCCCATAGAAGGGGATAGTGAGTGAGCCAAGAATGATATGCAGAGGGTGGGTGGTGGTCGGCAAGCTGGCTAAAATTGTGAGCCAAGGCTGATCTAATATTTGCTCAAGTGTTATTTCTGTCGGCTTAGCTGGCCCCCAAAATTATGCTACAATATTCCGTTATATTTATCACATTTGATTGTGCGTATTAACGGCGAGTTTAGTGGGGCGTGATGACAGGGAAAAGTCGGGGAAATCTCAGAGGGGGAAAACTCATTGGGGAGTGCGAGTGTGTGTGATGTGGCGAGGAATTAATAAGATAACTTTTGTCTCAATTTTGGCCAGGCCAAGACAGCCGCTGGCTTATGCCTGTCATCGCGTTTCGGCGAAACTTGTTTATTTACCATTTTGGCTTAATTTGTTTTTATGGCTACGAAAAGCGGTCGACATCGGACCTATTTCTGTGTAAATCAGCAGATTTATATTTCACCCGACTGCGTGCCGTCTGACTAATTTGATTTTGAGACCGCACATCCACACATTCCGCCGGCGAGAGAAAAGAGCGCATTTAAATGGAAATGGATTCAAAGTTAGGGACATGTTGTGCAAGTTAATTAGCACAAACAGATGGGCGAGCTTTTAGTGGGGTTGGCCCTTTGGGTGTTTGCACCAAAGCAAAAAATCTTTGAAATTTTTAACTTTTACTTTTTTGACCATTAAATATGATTTTAAAAAATATTTAATTTGTTTTTTTATTAAATAACTAGTTGGGACCATTTGTGCGGACTCAAATAAAACTAAAAAAAAGAGTAAAAGTAAAAGTAAAAAAGTAAAAAATTAAGATTCAATGTCTTGGATGTAGCTCAGATTTATCCCAGTGAACTTTGTGCTCAAATTGTTTTCAGACCTTGGCTCCAATTCAATTGCTTAGTGCAATACCATTTACAATTGTTTATTTTAAGTGGGCCCATTGCACGTAAGTGTGTGTGTCTCCGCCGTGCGCTTGTGTGTGTGCGCTTGTGAGTGTGCATTTGTGTGTGTGAGTGCGTTTATTGCGGCTAATTAAAAACAAACAATGGCCGCACAAAGTAGGTTGCATGCGGTTGCCCTGCAACGACAACAAAGGGCCAGCCAATCAAGTCAAAGCCACATTACACGTTACGTTATTTTCAAATCTTCTCTTTCACTTTGCCGGGCATTTTCTTTCGACATTTTCCACTTCCATTTTCCACTCTCCATTTCCCTGCTGCCACTTTGGCCCCAGCCTTTGGTTTCGGGCCTTTTGTTGATGCGGCGCCATAATGAAACAATTAAGTGCACAAAATTAGGTTACAGCCGCAGTCGCGCTGCACAATGCCATGCAAATGCTGTGAGTAAAGTAAATACCAGCTGAATGCAACATCGGGACAAAGGCGGCTGAAAAAGAAAAGACAGAGAGACACTTTGCCAGATGGACAGCACAGGGGCGGCTGTGGGGCAGGATGAGGGACGACAGGACAAACAAGCGGAGCAGAATGTGACAGGAAGGCCGGAGGAAAAGGACCCCGATTGTTAGTCGAGGCACAGTGATTGCAGCTAAATTCTGATTTCACTGGTCCCCTTCTTAAACAATATTAAAATTACTAAAAGCTATAATAAAAGATTTAATATGTTTAAATTTGAATTAAATATTTATAAAAATACTAATAGAGTAATTACCATTTAAGTAAAAATATATTTTAAATGTTATTCTCATTAATATCAAAATTGAAAAATTATTTTCGTTTGATTTACGTATTTATGGTCAAATAAAGTGTTGAAATAATTACCTAAATATTTTTAAAATAACGTAAACATATATTACCACTTAATAAAAAAAAATATTTTCATTATTATTTTACAATTATTAAATATTTCAGTGCTTAAATACTTACTTCACAATTTGTTTTAATAATTGCTTTTGCACAAATACTTATCAGATTGCTAAAGTATTTTTATGACCATTTAATAAAAATACCTTTAAACTATTATTACCCATTTCTTTAAATAGTACCCTTTGATTTAGCCACCCAGGCTACCATAACGTGCTGCAATAATTAAAACACTTTCCCTCAAATGGCTTAATTACCTGCAAATTAAATGAAGCCCGGCTCACGGTGGCCAGGGGGCGGACTAACTGGCTGCAGAATGTCAAGCCCCCGAGATCCCGGTACCTTTGTCCATTTAAAGCGCCAGGACTTCGGACTTTGGACTGTGGACCTCGGACCCAGGACTCTCAGACGACATGTGTTATCAGTGTCAAGAGCTGCGCTAAAGTATGCTAGAGAAATTGCATTGTGCAGCGCCTGGGCGAGTGTGCGAATGGAGATGAGTGTGTGAGTGAATGGGTTAAGCACTTGATGGGCCAAGCCAAGGGGTTGCACAAGGAGGGTGCAAAAGAATGAGATTGCTATATTATTGCCACTGCAGCCGGGCCTGGGAAATGGGGCAGCCACTTGATCTAGTTATCCGAGAAACCGAGTCGGAATCTGTTGCATTCTGCTGCAAGCGAGTAGCCAAAGTCACATAAATTGGATTATTATGGAGTGAGCGAGATGATCGAGTGTACTTTAATAAACGCATAAATCACGGCGCTCGGAAAACGTATATTACATTGGGCAGTTTGTTTTGATGTCGCATAACGATAACAAAATAATTTCGATGCAGTGTTTTTGTTTATTTTTCCCGATGGCTGTCCGCGCGTTATGTTTGCTTTCATTTTCCCAGAGACTTTCATTCAGATGTTTTATAGCTAAAATAGACGCGGTTGAATGATTAATGGCAAAAGATAGTAGTTTACTAAGATATTTTTAATATAGCTATGTATCTTATGTATATGTTTCGGTAAGAAATGCCAACCCAGTATCTGCTTAAATATTAGCTATTATTTGAATGCCAATAAATGTTTAAGTACTTTTTTCTCCTTATTAATGTTCAAATTATATACATTGTTAATTTATATTTACTATTTTGAGAAAAGGTCCAGAGCCAGCATCACTTTCCCATTTTGATACAAGAGGGACAAATTGTTTTTCGTGAATGTTTTGTCAACATCATGCAGGATTCATATAGCTGGCAGGTCCTGTCATTCTGAGAGAGTTGCCTATTTCTGTTGGTCTGTGTCTGTTCATATGTGAAATGTGTTTCAAGCGAATTATATAGAGCCCGCGGTCCTTTCTCCCAGCTAACCCTATCTAAACAAAACGCGGGCGAAACCTTTTTTTGGTTTTCGAGGACGCAGATTGATGTTTATTTTAATGTTAGTTTGCTGTCTTTGCATTTTATGCGCGCATGTGTCGTTTCAATTCGGTTAAACAAAATCATAAAAGAGAAACCCAGGACAAGGGTCACCAATGAATTACATACAGTGGAATATCTAAAATTGGAATAATTAAAATAAAAAGTGTTGGAAGAAAAATATACGAAGGAAAATATCTAGAGAACAAACTCAATATTTATTAAACTTGAAGTAGAACCTTTAGCTTAGATGCATTAACTTTACAAATGGGTGAAAATATTTACCATAGTCCACTGTACCTTGAAATGTTATGCACAGCCCGAGGAGCCCGAAATGCCAGCTGAACAGTTTTTCAATTAAAAGAAAAGCTTTTGATCGAGATCGCTGCGAGGGGCCACAGGGAGCATTCAACCGAGCTCGGCTTGATTTAATTAGGGAAATGAATTCAATGTTAATACAGCAACTTAACTGATTTATGCACTGGCACTGGCCGTTGTCCCTGCCACTCGCCATTTGCAATTTGCTCAAATTAATTTGGTAAGAAATCACGTAGATAAGCAATTAACATTGCCACTGAAGTCGCAACAGGGTTTCTCTTTTGCCACTCAGCTGTCCTGTCATTTTATTCACTGGCCACGTACGAGACGTCCGTCTATTGTTAAGGAGCACAAGCTACGCTGGCAGCTTTCAAATGCTGCAGATACTTTTCCGCAGATGCAGATACAGATAGAGATACAGTGAATGTCGCTCGGGGCTTTAACCTATTTCAAGATTGCCCTTTGCTGAATGAATTTTATATGGAACGAATACTTTATCGCCATTACCGTAATGGAGGAAAACAATTAGGTATCTGATGGAATTCATTTTCACTTCTTTAGATGAACAAGAAATATTTTTATTTCTCCCATTATTCATTCCTCTTTCTTTCAATAAATAATACCCACAAATTGTTTCATCTATTTGCATCTATTGGGAGCTTTGATCATCAATAGCTGTCAGTTTTACTTATTTGTCGTTTCGAAAAAAATGCAAAAATAATTTAAATAAAATAACCAAAAATAAATGAATGCAAATTAGCATATTTAAAACGTAATGCCTGCTGACAATTACACAATGCCAACCGCCCAGAGCTGCAGTTTTATTATTTATGGCGCATTAAATGCCAAGCTAAACAAAACGAGGCCGTGGGTTCTGAAAACCTACTGCAGTCGGTAATTTTATATTTTCAGATTCAGTGGAATTCAATGTGCGAAAATAGAAAAAAGTAGCGCAAAAACTAGAGCTTCGTGCTGAGCTTAATGCATAATTGCAGGATTTTATATTGTTTCGCGGGGCTTTAATGCATAATTATTGCTCCTGATAATTAATAATAATAATTTTCGGCGGTTTATTTATTGCCACAGATTTGTAATGAGATTAAATGGTTGTATTTTTGGAGCTTTCTGCTTGCTAAATTAAATTATTTGTCAAATCGCCAATATATGTGTGAATATTCAAAAAGCACCCATTGATTTTAATCATTTTTTGTATTGTTCATGAAATTAACAAAATATGTTTGCATCGTTTTTTTTATTTCCACTGCAAACTGTAGTTTTCTTAATTTTTGTATAGTTTCTTAAATTCAGGGAGAGAAAGAATTTAAAAAATAAAATGTTTGCATATGCATGCGGCGAGCTTTTTGTATATGGATATAAAATATTCAATTGACTTTTGCCCGAAATATTTGCCGGGTCACGTTTTATTGTTAATTTGAACAAATTTTTGCAAAATGCATATAAAATTTAACGACTCCCCACAATGGCGCATACAGACCGAAGAACCTCTGTATTTTGGTGTGCCGACGAGGACGCCACAGTGGGTGGTGAAATGGGTGGAAAAATTGGTCGGCATTGTCAAAAAAAAAGAATGCTCAAACACACAGACAGAGGTTACGGACATATTGTAGGCAAACACACATATTTTGGTTATAGGCCGATTTGGGCTTTGTGCCTTTGCGACATATCTTTCGTGTTTTTGGATTGGGGATTTATAGTAGCGGGCAAAATTATGGAACTGATGTAATTTTACAAATGTATTAAATTGTGACTGAAAAAAATTGTGTACTTATTATCTCACAGTTTCATATTGCTGACTAACTTAAAAGAAAAATGTTTTCCTCGTAGACCAGTTCAATAAAAATATTTGGTACTATTTTTTTCGCAACTTTTCCTGCTTGTTGCATATTTAAGCGGTTTTAAAACATTTGTTACTCTCTTTTCTGCTTGTGTGTTCGAGGGGGCCCCCATTTTTATTGTTTTGGTTATCAATGCTCAGCGCTTTTAAAAAATTCAATTGCGGTCGGAAGTCGTCGCACTCCCATAAACTGCGACCCGTCCACCTCTGGGCCCCCGAACGGCAACAATTTACATTTAAATGGCGATAAAAAAAGTGATACAAATGTAAAATTCTAGACTAGACCCAAGCTGGACCGCTTCGCTTTAATGACACGACATTTTCCTCTACCGGAGGGGAAAGCTATGGGCGGAAGGCCATGGCTGGGGATCCTGAATACCTCTTACAATTTTGCGCAAAATGCAAATTTAAATTCTTTCCAATTGTTATTGTTGGTGCTCTATTTGCACTTCGGTGCAAACACTCGACGCCTTTCCCGGGCCACAAAACAAACGACAAGCTGGAACATACGTTAGCTCTCGTTTCCTCTGGGGGATTTCCCCCATCGCCTCACGATTTTCCCCATTGTCGTTGCCATTTTGTTGCTAGCATTTTCGTGTCTTGTTTTTCCCCCCAGCATCTGTATTGGCGAAAGATTTTTAAATATTTCATGATCTTCCTTTCGGTGCTCCGTAGTCGTTGACCGCATTGCCACAAAGTGCACGGAAAAATTTCAATTTGCTGGCAAATGAATTTTTATCGAGACAAAATAATAATTGCAGTGTGCAAATATGGGACTGATTCCCCAAACTGATGTTTACACGATGCTCGACAATGTTTGCAGAGCTGATGATAGAATGAATTTCTAATGACTTTTGTGTGCATAAAAATAAATTTATTTGCTCAAAGGATCCGAATGAATTCTTTTCTTACAGTTTATTGAAAAATCGTTTGTTTGTTTACTTGGGTCAAGGAAAAGTTCGCTCAAGATCGTTATTTTATTTGCTACAATTAGGGAGTTGCTTATCTTGTTTTGCCATTTCATATAAAAACTTTAAAAAGGGGAAATTTACTTATTTTTATTGAAAAATACATTTTTATACAATTTTAATGCTAAATATTACGACTAGAACTTTTTTCGCTTCAAGGCTGTCCTGTACATCTTGGGAATTTTATAAGAATTACATCGGACGCCATAATTTACAACATTTTTCCTATTTACATCATATTTAAGTAGTATTTATTTCAACACGCATTTCCCAGTCCGCAGCTTTGCCGTTGGCGGAAATTTTGCCAATTTCCGATGTGACAGAATCAGAGAATTTACAGCACCGTCAATCTTTATCGAAGCCATTGCACTTGGCTGGCCAGAGAGCAACAACAAAATGGGCGGTTCGCCTATGCCCGGGGCGTGGCACGTGCCATATTTTCCCGGGGAGAAAATCGGGGAGAACCCCGATAAGCGAGTGCAAATCAGTTGGCAAGGCGAGCAGAACGAAAAATTATTCCTCCAGTTGATTTTTTGCGGCATTTTATATTCAGCCCTACTCGTGCATTTTCCGATTAACCGACTGCGGCGATTTTGGCGAGACTTTTGAGCCAGTGCCAAAAGGATTCTTGGCAAATCTGTTATCTGCCCGAGTTTTCACTCGCCTCGGAAAATGTTCCAGTCCACTGCAGCCGGACTGCGTTCATAATTGACAAATTTATGAGTTGCCACGAAGGATTTATGCTGAAGAGCCTTAAAGTCGGACCGGTTCCTCGTTTCCAAATAATGTCTTAATTATGGCGCTCTATTAGAACGAGTTCGAACTCCACTCGAAGCCAGAAGTCGACTAAACAATGCACATTTTATGCTCCAATTGGCAACAGATTCGGTTTTTACTGTGCACTGAGAAAAATAAAAGAGCATATGGAGATCATAAAATTTAATATGATCAGCTTGCAAATTTTAAATATTTTATTTTTGTAATATTTTAAAAAAATATTCATATTTTATCTATAGTCCATGAAGTCATAGCTACATTTTGTTTTGTAATTTTAAAAATCAGTTTTAAGCACATCAGATAGTCAATAGAATTTTTTTTTGTGCGGGTATTGTTGCTGGGTACGCATTTTAATGAAATCAAAAATTTACGACACTTTTGCCGAGTCAAGCATAAAAATTCATCTAGAGCTGCTGCAGTCTGGAGACTTACTTCTCCCTTTTCCTCCTTTTAGTAAAGTTTCTGCAAACAAAAATCTGTTTGCGCTTAGAATTGTGCAACGAGAGTTTTTCCTGGGGGCAACGCGGGGGAGTGCGCGGAAAATGGGGAGAGGGAAAAGCTTCTCATACATGCAAATGGCGCATTGAAACAATAAAAAGGGCGCAACTGACTGACTGAAAAAAGGGGCGGGATGCTTGCAGTTATTTATGCAACGAAGCGAAACAACTAAAATGCAAAATGCGCGAAGATTTCGCTCCGCCGAAGTGACGAGCCATGCAAATTGGCGAAGGGGCACAGTGGGCGAGAACTAATGGCCGGGCCAAGCCAAACACCCCCGCCCCCCATTCAACCCACTGTGCAGAATGCTGCAAGTAGCTGGGAAAAACTTTCGATTGCAACTTTGGCGACAAGTTGCTTCAAACTTAACTTACAATAAATAAGAAATAAATTAGCTAAATGCAATGAAAAACGGAGGATATGCCCCAGAGTCAACGGAAAAGTAAACTTGTTATAGGAAAATGGCTAAGAATGCTTTAAAATATTTAGAAATTTTAAATAAAAGTATTAAAGTACTATCATTGCTATTAATAAGAACTGGTTGGTGAATACATTTTTGCTTTATAAACGGGTTTATAAATTTATCTTTATAATATGTTATGTTATTAATAGTAACAAATAAATGTTAATTAGTATATTATTCCTTACTCATAATAATAAGTATCTATTTCGTGCTATGAAATTAAACCCCCTGCGATTTGCTGCTGCATTTGAGGTACTTGACCACAAAGCTGATTTTCCCAGCTAAACACCTCTCCACGTCATCCACAAATGTTGCAGCTTCTGTTGATCCGGACACAATGCATTATGTTAATTTGTGAAGATCTGGCTTTGTAACTGCCTGTGGTGCCAGTAGCCCCTCATAAACAGAGGACCACTCCGAATTAAAGTCGAGATGCCAAGTGGCGTCTGTCAGCGTCAGGATTTGGTCAGGAAAAGCCCTCAAGCCTCTCACCAGACCTCTGATTCTGGTTCTGACTACAACTGCGACTGCGACTCCGACTGAAACTCCTACTCCGGAGAGCAGACTCATGTCAAAATTCCACCAAGTGAAAATATTCTACCGACTCCAGCGCTTTGGCATCTTTTGCCGCTGCTGCCGCCTCTGTTGACATGGCTTTTGCGGCGTTGTCACAGCCGATGTCTCGTGTTGCATGTTGCACACTGCTGCCACATGTGCAGCATACTGGCACTCGCACTCAAGCAGCCGGGGGAAGAGGGGGCGAGGGAGTAAGGGCTCCCCGGGAAAATTCGGGAAAACCCTGGGAAGATGTGAATGGAGTGTGAACGCGCGAGGCTGACGGCTGCTGTCATTTGCCATTTGGCTGCCCCTTTTTTGCATGCCACTGCCACCGTTTCCTTCGGGCTTACTGCCTTTCCTCAGCCCAATTTTTTCTGTATTTACCGTCACTCGTGCAACTTGTCGCTTAATTATGCCACACTCAAGCAGGCCAAAAGTAGTTGACAAAGTTGACACGGAATCGGCTTAAGAACCGGCTTCGCAATAAATGGGTTCAATTAGTCGACTTTTGAGTACTAAGATGTGTAGAAATTTAATAAAGGTATTATTATAAAGAAGGAAGAAAGAAAATTGGTTAATTATATTCGTTTAAAAATCTTTTTGCTAAGAAGGCAATATTTTTGTATCCTTTTTTTGTGGTACTTGGCCAAAAAAGGTCGAAAACAAAAAAACGAAAGGTTTTAGACAGCTAACAAGCTTTATAATTGATCGCAGTCATTATCTGGCTGATTCTAAAAACTAAAAACAGAAATCGAATATTTTCGTTTTTTTACAGGGGAGTAGCATCGACATTTTTAGCAACAATTTGAAAAAAATAAAATTTTTGAGGTGTAAATGCCAAGTGATTTGAAAATGTATTACAAGATTAACAAGATATGACATTCTGCATTTGAACCATTACTTTTTTTGTTTCGCCCAAAAAAGTTACTAATTTGGGTGGAAAATTAAGACTATTCTTTCTTGGACAAAAACCAATAGTTTCTGTCGCTTTTTTTGGTGCAACTTGGTCAAAAAAGGTCCGAAACCTAGAAGATATACTGTTTTGGACAGCTAATTAACTTTGTAGTTATTTTCTGATTAAATCTGAAAACTAAAAAATGTGTCAATTTTGTACATTTTTTTTAAGGGGTAGCATCGTATTTTTTTCGAAAATTGGTCAAAAATAAAATTTTTTAGGTGTGAATGCCAGTTTATAGGAAATTTTATTACGAGTTCAACAAGGTAGGGCATTCCACATTTGGAGCATTACTTTTTTTGTTTCGCGCAAAATAGTTCCATTTTTGGGTGGAAAAGAAAGACTTATGTTTTAGCACCGTCTTTTTTTTTTGCAAAAATTGGTCCAAAATAATTTGTTTTTGTAAATTGATTGAAAATTTTATTGCGAGTTCGAAAAGGTATGACATTCTATATTTCAACCATTACTTTTTTTATTTCGCCAAAAATGTATTAATTTTATAATACTTTAAATAATATTAAAATACAATAAAGGGCTCATTATTCATATTAAACATTTTGAAACTAATTTTCGCTTATTAATTGCGATTATTTCGAATTCCGTTGACAAGTTTGACAGCAAAGCAATCTGAAAAAGGAGTTGCCACCAGCCCTTAAACTATATATGTAATTTCTGCACAGGGCAGAGTGGGAATCATTTTCCACACAATTTCTATAATAATTGCACAAATCGCAGACTTGACTCGCAGCGGCTGTGAAACTAATCAAAACTTGGCTTGCTGCTTGTAATAACTTCCATTTGCAGACATCAGTTCCACTTGCATTTCCACTTTTTTCCTTCCTCTTTTTTTACTGCTCTTCCTTCTGGTATTTTTTGAAGTTGTGCAAAAGTTTTA
This sequence comes from Drosophila biarmipes, assembly GCF_025231255.1. Taxonomy (NCBI): domain Eukaryota; kingdom Metazoa; phylum Arthropoda; class Insecta; order Diptera; family Drosophilidae; genus Drosophila; species Drosophila biarmipes. The sequence continues at coordinate 19,415,956 of NC_066616.1, read as the reverse complement.
ACTTGACAAACCCAACAAGTGCCGATGACAATGGACCGGCCATGGACGCCGAAGTGAAATGGGATAAAATATTAATAGTCGAGCGAACTTTTGCAATTGACTATCATCAAGGAAGTAGGCAAGTGGGCGGTGTGGGTAGTGAGGCCAGGGAAATGGGATTGGGGCATCAGCATCTATAATTTCTTACGCTCAAACAAACTTGGCCGTCGAAAATGCACTGCCAGCTGGCTTTCACTCGCCTCCTTCGGCCATCTTCCTTTTTCACAATTTGTTAATTACTGTAAAATGAACTTCTTCACTGATGACCATGCTGGAACCGATACCCGAGACCATGGTTCTGAACTGGCTCTGTGACTTGGCCAAACAGCAGTTGCCGTTTCCTGGCCAATCCGGAGCGGAGTGGAATCGTTGCCTCCGACGACAATGTTTTCAGCACCAGGACTTCAACTGCTCCTCCGTGTCCGCCCGTGGACCCATCACTTTCGATGTCGCCGTTGTCGGCCGCCGGCTGACGTGACGTTCCATCAGCGGACATTCCATCGCCACTAGCCCAGCTCCGTTTCCAGATCTCATCTCTATTCTTGTCCAGACACTGAACCAAAAAATTGTAAATAATTACCAAAGGATTCGTTTAAGTAGGGCTGTTGTGGTGAAATTAATTTACATTTTTAAAATACTTTATTATGTTACTACTAAAATGTATCTCCATATTTTGGCTTCCATATACATAATTTTAAATGTGTCTAATTTTTATAATCGATATAAAATCGTGTTGAAGTACGACAAAAAAATAAGGTAACTTTTAGACTTCAATAAGAAAACATAAATTATTTTTTAAGAAAGACATAATAAATACTAATTAATTAAAATATCTTTTTTTTTGTATCTTTTGCAGTGCTGCTGTATCTGCTCACTAATGCGGTTTGTTTTCGCCATTTTTGTTTTGCGCTTCGTTATTTCTTGTTTTGTTTTAAGTTCTGCCTGACGCCCCTCCCCTTTTTCCCCGCTCTGCATACTTCCTTGGAGCGGCGCTTTTCAGCAGAACAAACAACGTCACTACGCGGCCAGGATGCCAAACAAGCTTGAGTCGCCAGGCGCAATTTTTCATTCTGCGCCCAGGATGGGCGAAAGGACATGGGCAAAGGACAATGCCACCCATTCATTACCAGTGCTTTGGTTGCATGCAGCGTGGCCGCGTCCTGTCGAGTGGTGCCAACTTGCCCCGGAAAATATTCTGGATGAGTCTGTCTATATTCAAAGGTCTGCTCAAATTTCCATTTGCAAAAAAATATATTTTGTACGTATTTTCATAAAATCGAAAAGTAATTGTATGAATGCTAAAATTGCTTCAATATTTATTTTATTAAATTCTCAAATCTCAATGTACTTTTTAGAAATAGCCAAAGCAACCATATTTATTTATTCCTCGAAAGTAAACAAAACCCTTCTGTAAGAGAATATATTTTATTATTTATTATATATTTTAAATCACCATAGGCCCTTGCTAAACGGCTGATTTGAATTGCTTAATTTGGCGACTTTTTCTGGAATACAGATGTCAGCACTGTTTCCATCCGCCGTCGCCAGTCCTTCCCCCACTCCGGGATGGTGTTCTGGGTGTCCTGCAATCGCCGCCTGTACATCATCCGCTGGTCTATCTGCTCGTCCTCCTCCGCTGGCTCGTCTTTCCTTCCTTCCTTCCGTTTCATTGCCAGCCGCGCATCCTTCCGCATGATGACACTGTTTTTGGCGGCCACCATAACCGCCGCTGCCAGCTCCCCATCCTCTCGATCTCCATTCCCATCCCATTCCTATGCCCAGTCAGTCCCTCGCCATTTTCCGCATCTCGCATTTTCCCAGCTTTCCCAGTTTCGGTCCCAGCCGCGGTCCTGGCCTCATTTAACTTGTAATTACGCTTGAGCAAAAATCAAAGTGGCTCAAGTTGCCAGCGAGCCCCGGAAAAACTCCATCCGCCGCGCTTGTCACCAGCGATTTTCCCCCGCCCTTCGGCTTAGCACGTGCCCACGGCTCTGCCTTTCTGCCCCTTTTTTCCCAGCCACGTCGCTGGGCGAGCCAAAAGGCATATTGGACCAAAGTTGCGGGGCATTGATTGGTTGGATGATGCAGGTCGGGATCGTACAAAATTCTGAAGGACTCTGGAATACAAAGGGCATTTTACAAAGCGGTTTACTTTTTTTATATTTTGAATGCTTTGCTCAATATATTTAAAAACAAACTAGTTTCTTACAAATATTTATATTTAATTGAATTATTTATAGCTATTAAAACTGTATAATAAAAAAAGGGTATTATAAGGGACTTATAAGAAACATTTAACATGTAATTCCTATAAAATTAGTTGATTTATAATGTAACTTAGATGGTATTTATCTGAATCAATTAAAGTCACTTTATAGTCTATCTGCCTTTATCAAGTTAACCGTCTTTCTTGGCTACTTTTTGAATGTTTTTTCTGGCCGCCAATTTGAGGGGTATAAAATATTTAACGTGTGCCGGGAAACTCGGTTCCCACAAGTCGCGACCCCTTTTTTTGCGCAACTTCCTCTGCCTTCCCTCCACATCCCATGTTCCCACGCCTATGACAGCTTTTCATTTAGCAGATGCCTGCTACTCTGGCTTTTGTTACATACTTTTTGCCCCTCAAAATTATGGCCCAAACCTTTTTTCTGTATTTTGGTAATTTTTGTTTTCGCCGATTTCCTGCGCGACTTTCACGCACTTCCGTTTGGGGGACTTTGGGATCTCAAGGGGAAATTCGACGTTTGGGGAGTCGCGTGTAACCGAAATGATGTGCTGATTTGCGCTTAGGCTTTTAGTACATAATTTATAGGACAGGTCGCGCATAAACAGCTTAAATTATGTGACTGTCAAAAAGGGCTTGAATAACAGGGGAAAATGTGGATTAAATTCGTTCTATCGGTGTTTAAAAACAGAGCTCAAAAGTTCGTATTCCCCTCGGTAGATGGATTTATGGGCTGAAGTAATTTGACGCAAATCTGAATGGTGAACTTGCTCAACAAAGAACCGGCAATAACCCCTTTGAAAGGCATGTGAGCTGATGAGCATAATACAAAGAGGTTTCATTTGCCATGATTTGGATGGGTCTACCGTCTCCTACTTTCATATTGACAGATTCAATGGGCCTTGTGCACTAATAAAAATTCTCATCGAAAGCATTAAATTTATAGAAATTATCTTGGAAAATACGTACATGATATTGCAATATTTTAAAACACAAAATAACTTTTCCAAAGAACGCCTGACTTTAATCAGCTTTGTTTTCTTTCAGTGAATGATTGGTAGGGCCCTTGGGAAAAACTCTTTCAGAACGGGCTCCTGTTATCTGTCGGTAAACATGGCTTAAGCCGCAAATAATCACAAACGCTCATATTTGCGCAAAAGCACAGTGGCCCACTCATTTGGCCAGGGTCCCGGGAACCTGGAACGAGGACTCCACCCAAACCCAACGAACGACCAACGACCATCTAGCAGTCCCATTCACTCCGACCGCAATATCAACACATTTGGGTTTTAGCCATAATGAAGTTGCTAACTTCTGAAGTGCGCCAGAAACGGCAGTGGCAGGGGAGTAAGTTCGAGCGAGTGGCAATGGCGGCTAAGACCAAAACATAATCAAAACCGAATTATGTGCTTTAAATGCGTCCAAGTCGTTGTCTGCATGTCGTCCCTTTTAGCCATTTTCCCCTCTCGCATTTCCCGTTTTCCCCTCGTCGCAGCAAAGCATTCAAACTATCATTTTCCTACTTAGGAGAATGTGTGCCGACAGTCGCCAGCAGTCTGTGGGTCCCCTTCTCACATGCATATAGTAATTAGAAAAGAAAAGAGTTGGTTGGAAAGAAAAGCAATTAGTGTCTCTCTCAATTTCTATGCGCATAGTTTCACCATCTTCAGTTGGTATATGCGGCTGGTTCCCAGCTCATCATCGTCCCCTTGGTTCGAAGGGATTTTCTTCCCCCATTTGCCTGGTTACTTGGTGACTGACCCTATTTTCCTTCTCCTCCAAATGCGAGTGGAGTATCCTAGAAGTGATTAAGCGCATTTGTGCTCTCTCCGCTCACAAACACACACACAATGGGCAAAGTTAGAAGGCAAAGGACACTGGGGAAAGTCCCAGGGGTTAATATATTAATGTTCTGTGTATTCCGGTTAGCATTTGAATGATGGTCATTACGGAGTAATTCGATTATTCTGACCACTAAAGGTAAAACCTATTTAGTTATTCTAAAGTTTCCCCTACTATTTCTTCGAGTGTACCCAGCTCGAGAGCTATCGGAAGTCCATCTCCAGTTTATTGGTGGCGCCAAGCGAGAACGGAGACGATCAACACGGCGTATACGTATTGGGCGGCAACCCATTAATGGCCCTTCGATATATAGTGGGTTTTGTGATGAAAACGAAAACAATTAACACCGAATGATGAAACGAATTGTGGTCAGGGCGGGGTCAAGAAAACAAGAAATGGATAGGCATTTATGTGTATGGAGCCGTATACATATATATATGTATACCCAGAGAGACTGGGCGAACTGCACAAAAGTTGAGAAGTGTTGAAGGCAGGCAAAGTTTTTTCATCAACGAAAACATTTTCCCAGCGATGGCGATGGCGAGTAGTTTCCCGGTCAAGCGTGGTCCGGGGCTTTTCCGTAAGTTTGATGGACGCATTCGCCGGCGGGACGGCGGACAGACGGACAGCGGACAACTGACGGACAGGAGGACAAACGGACAAGCGGACACAGCGGACAGTGGATAGCGGACACCGGACGGAAGTGAGCCAAGAAACTTTGCTGGGCGGCGGTTGGGCAGTATAGGTAAACAGCAACAAAGTAAATATCAAGTTAACGCCTGCGGCTCTCCACTTGGCCAACTGCTCGAAACTAAAAGCGGAAACGGAAGTTTGCCATCGAACAGCGAATTCTGTGCGTGCGCCGCGTATCTCCAATACCAATAGCGATTCGAATGCGAATGCGAATTCGAATTCCTATTTGTTTTTTGCAGCTCACTGGCTACCTTTCCCTTGGCTTTTGTCTGGGTCCAAAGCAAATAATGGCTGAGATTCCATTTCGCCCAGCAGTTTCTATATATCAAAGTGCTCGGCGTCTGATATATCAGTCCCTGTCCCCGGTTCCCCATATGGGCCAACTTGGCCTTTGTTTTTGGCTTTCAGTTATTTGCATGCCCTTTGCCGCTCTAATGTCACGCCACACATGTATATATGGTATGTTTATATATGGAGAATATAGGGAATGTGTGCCGAGTTCAGTTGTCGCTCAGCGGATCTTTGGTACATGTATATGCAAACCCAACTATTTTCAGGGCTCCCCTGCGAAATATTTCGTGACTTTATACTCTTTCAAAGGCCCAAGTTGTTTATTTTGGTTTTGGTCTGCGTAATATGTGAAATAATCTTTAGTTCAAGCATTATCCCACGGTTTTATAAGAAATTTTGATAAGTAGTAAATCCAATATAATAAATGGTTTTACTTATAAATCGACTTCTACTTACATATAACATCCTGAATGTTGTTCTTTGTTATTGCATAAATAATATAAATATCAAGTTGTTATTTTGTGACTATTATTCTGGTCATAACCATAAGAGCATTTGGCGTTCAGCAGGCGAAGATGGATTGTATGAATTTTTCTAATTGAAAAAACTGCGCAGAAAACTTTGTTTGACATTTATTGCCGTAGGCCAAACATTTTTAGTTTTTCCACTGTCTAGCGAGCCGAGTCTTCGCTTACAGCGTTTCAACAAAATTAAAGAAGTTTTGCGTTGGCAATTTGTCCCCGTTTACCCCGTTTTCCAGCCCGGACTATGTCATTTGATGCCCTGCACATGAAAAAGTACAAAAGAAGGCACAACCGAGAAGTGAGCACCGAATATATTTTGCATTTTTGCCAAGTGAAGCGGAATGGGAAGCCATTCCCATCATCGCGCAGCGCAAAATATTTGACATTTGAGGGAACAACAGGCTCATGCATATTCAATTGCAGATTGCGATTGTCATTGCCAGTGTGCAGTGATAAAGAAGCTCGGAGGCAACTTGGGCCCAACATAAAATTCTATCTTGTAAATGGCTTTGACGAAGGACAAATAACATTAAACATCTAAAAACAAAGTTATACAATTTTAGTAGAGAAAACTTTGAAAAGTTTAGGCTGGTTCCGTTCTTAGTTTTAGAAAATAGACAAGTAGCTTTTCTTGAAGTGAATAAGCTGAAAGTAAGCCATAATAGTTTTGGGTATTTAAAATCCATGAAATTATCTTATAAATTGTGCTTAAAAGTATAGTGATTTCTGTCGCCCAAAGTGAAGTGTTTTTAAATTCCTTTAAACAGTTTCTAGAGCATTTTCAAAATAATGGCCCTGTGGATGCCCCGCAGAACTGCACTCCACTGGCCGAGACAGCAGGGCGTATTTTTAATTTCATTTTTCCAACCTCGCAGTTGGGCCAGCTTTCCCATTTTCCCCGCCCACCGGTCGGCCACTCGGCGGCGCCCTCTTTCGGTGCTAATATGAAGCGTTACACGGTCCGCCTCCTGGCCGGAAAAGTGCCTCCCCTTGGCCTAAGTATGCAACAATAACAATATTTAAAGGTATCTGCCAATTTATTTTAATGGCCGCAATTAAAGTTAATTACTCGCGTAGACAAAACGTGCAAAAGCCAAGGAGCTGACGACAGGAGGTGAGGTGCAGAGGGGGGAAAAGTGGAAAAGCGGAAAACAGGCGACAGCTAGGTGCTCCAGCATCTTTTTCCTGGTACTGGCAGCGCCCAATTAGGCATAATACGCTCGACTTGGCCGGGTGTCGTTGCTCGACGGCTAAAACTTTGCGGCCTCCTTCATCCCCCCTCTCTCCATTTTCCATTTTCCATTTACCCAAGCCAGCCCCAACCCGCCGCCGAAGCGCCACCCCCTCCGATTTGCCATGGCCGTGTTTAATTTTCCTAATGATATTATTGCAATTGACCCTATTAGAATTTGACTGCGGCAAATGACTCAAAATGAATATTTAGTTTCCGAGGCGAGTGCGAGTTTAAGCGCCTGCTTAATTGCCTGAAATGTGATATGGTTACTCAGCCGGAGAGGCTCGATCAATTAGTTCTGCGGGCTAAGCCTCGAAGATATAGAAGGCTAAGCCGGTTGGCCGCGGTTAATTGACAGAGCGACAGTGGAATCGGAAAAGAAAGCGGGCCCTAATGGCCTTCTTCCTTGGGGGAAATCCCCCACATCTCGCACTCATCACTTTTCACTCATTTACTATGAGGTTTTGCCAGTTTCATGAAATAGCGAAATGCGGAGTGGCTAGGCAAACTTTAAATGTAAACTTTTTATAGGAAAATATGGGATATATAACCTTAAGAAAATCTTATGATAACACAATAGTCATCATTACATAAACATATTTATTAAAATTGGTTTCAAGTATTTCTTTCAAATAATCAATTGTTTCATGTAATACAAAGAAGTAATTAAGGAATTTTCCTCTACATTTTTACATCAAAATGTTCTCCAGAAATTTCTGCCAAGATTATTTATATATTAAATTCAATTAAACACACTCCATTCATACTGCGGATGCCCACTAATAGTAAGCAAAGGGACAGGAACGTGTTTACTTGCAGGAAAAACGTACTAAATGGAAATTGTTTTCTGCGGCTGCCTTGGCCATCGGCAACATAATTTCATTCCCCGTGCCACAGTCGCACAAACGACAAACACTTGAGAACAATAGTTGCCAGGGGAGAAGATAAGCAGGATAAGAGGTACGAGGCACGAGGCACGAGGCACGAGGTGGGGCCTGTGGAATACGGCTCCAACTGCAACCACAACAATAATGACTTTATGAAAAAATGATTATCCTGCCGTGCTGTCTGCAGTGCCAACTCAACGGTTCACGGTTCCACTCTTCGCAGCCCGGTGCTCGGTCTTTGGTCTTCTGTCTCAGCGATGCTAAGCAGCCGGGTCTGGCCAACTCTATTAAAGGGAGATAAATGAATTTGGCTAGAGATGGCCGGGCAGATAGGTTCCGCGGAAAGGTATAAGCATCTGAAGGCAACATAAACTTGTTATTACTATTCTGGAGGAGCCCTCTAGTAAAATAAACCAAAGTTGCCAAGGAGGATGCGGATAAAGTTTAGGCTTCTAATAAGGATATTACTTAAGTCAATACTTACCGTAAAAAATACTCAAATCATAGAATATGATTAATCCAAAAAATGCTCATTAATTTAATTTTATTAAATTGCAAATGTTAGAATATTTTATAAATCAAAGGCAATCTTAAACTGTTATTGATAATTGATATTAATTTTTGTACAGCCCGTACTTTCAGAGGTATCAATTAATTTATTTATCGAAAGATAATCTAAAAACTCCCGTTTTGTACCATCTCTAGAGCTCTTTCGATTGGTTTCGCTTTGTGGCAAATAAGCAGAAAATCGTTTGCCAAAAATGTTGTCAACCACGGAAATGGAAATGACCAGGCCCAGACTAGAGACTCGAGACTGGAGACTCGGGAGCCGAGACCAGGGCACCAGGGACTCCTGGTGCAAAATCATGTTAGCACCCAAATGGGGCTCCAACCTAGACGGTGGCAACATTCCTCCTGATCCCCCGAATCGCCCGCTTTTATCCGACAAAATTCTGCTGTTTACGCAAGATGACAAAAGAGCGCATGGAGCCGAAGATGGAGATGGAGATGGGGAGGTGGAGGTGGAGCTGCAGCCGAGGGGCAAATAGGTTTGCTCTATAAGTTCACCGTTAGATATATGGTAATGGCCTCGGTGGCCATAGAAAACCGTTTTCACTGCGTAACTTGGCCAGCCACTTTTCCAGGGATATCTTCGGGTTGTCATCAAAAAGCCAGCGACTGCCAGACAGCGCTCTAAAAACTTGCCGGTCGAAGGTTGGGCGGCAGCGGCAGGGTTTTTGGTTTCCAGCCAAATTACTCGAAACTGTTCGGGATCGAAAGAATGGTCGGCGGGGCGGGGAGGGGTGGTAGAACTGATTTGGAATTGAAATGAACGAAGCTAAGAATTTTAACTTTTGCAGCGCTGGCAAAATTCAAATGAATGCTGCGACAGGATGCTTAAGCCCCAATCAAATCTTCATTTTGCTTAAACATTTCGACATATTCCTTTTATTTTACATCGCTTTAAATTAAATTATTTGCAACAATTATGTTTGTCCCAATTAAAAATCTATCTCACAGATTTACTCAACCTGCAAGTTGAGTTACCTTTGTAGGAATTAATCAATAATTATAACAAACATTTTAATTTGCTTGTTTCGAAAAGTTTTCCCATAGTAATGCTTTTACTTAAGAACTTCTCGTTCGAGCACTCCAATGATTCGGCTTCCCAATGAAGCACTGAACTAATTCGAAATAGTTCCTTATTAAAAGTTTAATGCACTTTTCCATATTGCGCTCGACAAAGGGCTTTCCAGATTTTCCCCTTTTACCTCTAAACCAATTCAGCAAAGTGGGCATTTTAATCTGTGTCTCTGCGAAAGCCCGGGCAAATTTATGGCACAAAAGCAGCAGGGAGGGGAGGAAGTCCAAGTGGACAATGCATTTGACCCACTCAAAGGGTGGTAAATAAAATAAATAAACTGCAATTGCAGGGCAAAGAGTTTTTAGCCAGCAGAAAATCAGAAGCGTTTCCACAAAATGGGCAAAAATATAATTTCAAAATGGGATGGCATCGAATAAACGAAGCGATGACTTACATAAACATTTGGACAAGCTAGCAGCAGAGTGGAGCAGAGTAAACAAAAATGACACAACACATAAAAATGCTCACCCATACACCCAAGTACACTGCGAGAAAAGGGGCTGGCGGACTGTGTGGGGAGGTGGGTCAGCTGGCAACTTAAACGAGCATCCGAAAGGATTTTGTGTACAATTTCCGTTTTATGACTCTCCAGAGTGGCAATAAATCTCACACAAAACTATTTCCGTTGCATTCGAGCTGCTGCTTAGCCCTCTCACATGCAACCCCGGATCGGGAGGAGGGGAAAGGGGGAAGGGCGGCAGGATAAGGAACGAGGGCCAGAAAGGATAGTGCTGCACATTATCTTGTGCGCAAATCCGAAAAATCCGAATCCATTCGCTATAAATGGCGGTCGTCTGGCTGCGGCTTTCATTTTTGGCCCCTGTCCCTCCATTTGCCCCCCGAAATCCCACGGTCCCGGGTCATTGTCGGCCACCAAAACGGCTCAAGTCCCCACTCATCCCCTCGAAATCCTTCTTTCAGCTGCTTATGACTCGTCTGGGTCGCGTGTTTTGTTTGGCCCGTGGCACGTACTCGCAGGACTAGCTCACTGGGAGAAAATGGGTCCCAGGAATTACAAAACATAAATAAAGTTCTATAGATGTGTCGAACTTTATTTATTGTGAGTTTCGTAAATATATTATATTAAATATATTATATTATATTATTGGGCAAAAGGTATCTTTTTTCTTTCATATTCTCAAACCACTTTTTGAATTGTTAAGATAAAACAAAACCGTTTTGAAATATAACTCTTAGAAGTACAAATAGGAAAATTAGTAATATTATTTTTTTTAGTTGTAAGTTTTTATTATGAAATACTTTCAGTGTGCCAGTGGCACATTGCTTTTTTTGCCAGCCCGCTTTCCCAACTATTTCCGCTGGTTGTCTTTGAGCTGAGTGCGCTTTTAGTGCGGCATCCGCTTCGGCAACGCCCATCGAAAATTATGAAATACTTGCACCGAATCAAAGATATAATAATAATAAAGCAGGGGAAATATAAAAGGGGATTTGCAAGTCAATTTGTCAAGCACTAAGAGAGATTTGCCGACTCGTCCTTTGTCCTCGTCATTAGCGCCAAAGTCACGATTCGACTTTATTGAAAGCACTTTAATTTAATGTGCGTGGATTTTGCTTTTCACATTGCCGCTGCTGCTGCTACTTCTGCCTTTTCCCTGATTCCCTCTTTTTTTAGCATAATTTTGCATAATCCTTTGGTGTATGAAGTTTGCTTCTTCTGCTGTTGCTGTTTTCTCTTTTTCCGGCTGCAGCACGGGGCGTATACGTAACGTGTAATTTCATTGCATTTGCATGTTTTATAAGACACGGCGCTGCATACCCGCTCTTCCTAACATAATCTATCCTGTTTCCATGTTTGTTTCACCCACACTCTCCGAATGTAATATTTCTTTTAAGGGATTTTTGCTCTGCTTTCATTCTGCCGGCTCAGGCAAAAGTTTTATTGACAGTAAACGTGGGCGATACGAAACTAAAAGTTCCCCCCAGCTCTCGGGGGATTTCCCTGCCGTGCGTTTTGTGGGCCACACATGCCCGGCACAAGAAGCTGAGATTCATAAAACAAAGGCGAGAAACGCTTCAAAAATCGAAAACATTTTGTTTGCAAGTGTTTAAAGCCGAACTTTTACACGTGTCCAGCATGCGAGCTGCCAAATCTCGTGAGCGTATGTGTGCCAGCAATGAAATGCCTGGCATTAGTAGCTGCAAAAATACTTGAGAGCATTTCTCGCATTTGCTTATTGTTGGCCAAATATAACTTTATCCGAATTGGCTAAAAACTTTGCAACACGTGTTACGGCATGTGCCCCGAGCAACGAGTAAGCCAATTTTTGAGAGTATAACTTCGCCTAGATTGGGCCATAAGTGGCAGCAGTTTAGGCAAGTTTGATTTGGATATTAAACGAGTGCATATTTGTGTTGTGCACTGGAAAAAGCATTCTTGACAAACAAATAGTCTATCCTAGCACACTATCCTAGCACACATTTCTGCTGATTCAAGTTTCCCAGAACTATAGAAAAAATTAAAATGGATTTTTCTTCAGTATCCTTCCTTGGAATAATAATCTTTTACTAGGAAACTAAAATCTTGGTCACAAATAGATGTCAGTGCTCTCAGGGCTTATTCAAACAAATGGTATCCAATCTCATCAGTTGAAAAAAGCCAAGAAACATGTAATTAAAAACCACTAACGAGCTGGATCCCAGTCAGCCGTAGCAGTCAAACCATCTGAAACATCTAATTAGGCTGCACCGTAAAATGTCGAGAGTTGAGTAGGAAAATAGATAGTGAGACGGCAAGACAGGCGAGAAAAGAGACCAAAAGTATGGCAAATATGGGAGTTCATTAGACGACGCACACAGAGTTTTTGGCCAACGTTTTCGTTTCACTGCCACTGTCGGCAACGCTGCGTATGCGTAATTTATGTTGCAGGTGTTTGCTCAACTGCTAAACGAAATGCTAATGCGGTAAACTGAATGCAAAAACCATTTTAATTAGCACGAAAATCATTGTAACTCGTTAACGCTAGCGGCTGCCATGGTAGTTAAAATGGGGTGGAAGAAAAGCCAGTTTCACTTACCATCCCACCACCCATCGACATGCAGCCGAAGAAAAACAAGTACATGGGCACACCGCAAAAAGGATTCGAACATGGCCAACGACTACAGTCTTTAAACTTGTATACATTAAAATACCTGTAATAAAATAAATATTTAAAATAAAAATATCAGATCAGTAAATTGTATGTAAGCAGCTATCAAGAGTTGGTAGTTCGGCATTTCACCCTACTGCTTATAGCACAAATCCACCTTTTCCTCAACATTTTCCACATTTTTCCTTGGCATCGGCCATGCTGCTGATGAAGAGATAATATTGTGATCACGTTCGGCAACCTGCCGAAATGCAAATACTTCCTTTGGCTCCCTTGGCAGGCAAACCGTGTATGTAGAGCGAGTCGCGCTAATGAAACGTTCATTAATCATCCGCCACTTGGCAGCGGTCGGAATTATTTTGGATATGGGGCCAGGGATCAGGTTAGTTAGCAAGACCGGCTATGTAACCGGGAATGCGCCTTCAAATCTGACAATGCCAAGTGCCAACTGCCAACACGAGGCACACATGGAGGCCAAAGGCCGACAGATCTGGAAGCTCGTGCACTGCGAAAAATTGTATCTTGTTAAAAAATGAATATTATAGTCTAAATATTATCCTCTCCAAAAACATACATGTATCATACATCCTCACCAATATCTTTGTGGAAATAGTTTAGTAATTTAATACTACAGAAAACTAAATACTTGAATGTTTCTGAGGATTTTATTGGAAATATTTCATAATCTTTTAATTAAAGATAAATTACTTTTTAAAAATATATATATTTAAATTAAAAAAATATTTACACCCATTCTACAGAATCTCTTTATTGATTTCAGATCTTTGCTAGCTGGATTCGATAGTTTGAGATTTCTTTAAGAAATTTCTTGTTATCATTTTTATTTTGCACTTCCATATTTTTTTATACCTCTTAACACATTCCTTTATCGATATCCCTTTGATTTCTCGCAGTGCACCTGAGAATGTTACGTGTGTATCTGTGGGCATTAGTGTGAGTGTCCCAGGTAGTTAGTTAATTAATATTCCCGTTGCCGCACGTTTCATGTTTGCATTAATTTGGCAGGTAACTTGTCAACATTGTTGTTGCTGCCGCTGTTGGCCCTTTTGGCCTGATGAGGATGTCGGTGATGCCGGGCTTTGTCTAACAAGCTGCGCACACACACAGATACCCACGCTCACACGCTCACGGCGAGGACAGACGCAGACAGGCAGACACACAGATACAGATGAGCACCCACACCCACACCAACACGGCGGCTCGAAGCACGAAGCTGCTAAATGTATGTTCTTAGCTTGTAATTAGCAAAGATCGAAGTGATTTAATTACTTGGGCAAACTTTTAACATTGTCTACATGGCATACAAAAACTTGGCTGCATAATCAGGCCGAGACGTTTGCCGAGCTGTTATCGATATCACTGGATATTAGGTCCTGTTTACCCGGCTTATAATCAGATGTGGTATTCTTATCATCGATGCGAAATGAATGTAATTAGAGCTTGGCAATTGCCGTCGTCAGCGCTCTAATAAGCCTCTAATTAAGCACTTGGTCGGGCTCAGAAGGCCCGCAAGTTTTTGGGGGTGGCAAGAGTTCGTCTCCAGGGTCCGGAATTAGGATAAATGTATCCAGATACACACTCACATTTTTGAGGAATAAGTTTATGCCACGCTTTCCCCCTTTTTACAAAATCATAAAAATAAAATTGTTTGAAATTCCTTTCTTGCCCTAATTAGCACCGTGTGATGTGGTACTTGATTTAAGCATGCCAAAAGTCAGGCCGCTCACCATCATTGAAATCCCAATGAAAATCGAATGAGGCATTTGTGACAGCTCTGCGAAAAGCTTTTGCAACATGAGAATCGTATGAACGCAGTAACAGACACCCGGCCATACAAACACGAGCTAATCAGGCTTATTTGTTCTGTCTGTGTTGGCGCTGGCCTGACTTTTTGCCAAACTGACTCTTATTAGAAGCGACAAAAACACAGCTAACGATTGCGCATACGCCGCGTAGCCCGCCCGCTCACCAAAAACCCAATTCTAAACTCTGCCGCCCGTTCGGCGAGTGTTACGCCGTGCTTTGCGGCTTCGCATGTACAAGTAATCTAATTAGTTTTATGCTAATTAGCACGCGGCTTTAATTTAATAAATTATTATAGCGCATTATTTGGCCAGAACTACACGCAACTCGGGCGGAGGAGTGGAGCGGAGGCATCCGAATGTTTACGGCTCGACTGATTTGCGTTGTCATTTCGCAAATCGCAGGGTAAAGCCAAAGATTAGGTTATTTAGAGCGGTTTAAAGTCCCACTCAACTGATGTAGAGCTTTGTTGGTGAATGTTTTAATCAAAGTTGGGTTTCTCAAAAGTATTTAATTTGTATGGCACTTATACTATTGATATAGGATTTGGATAAAATCTTTTTAATTTTTAGATCTCAACATTACTAGTACGTTTAATTAAAACATTGGCTTCGCTTTTAGTTATTATTACATGTGCGCAGTTCGATAAACTGATCAAGCTTCAAAGACGGCAAATGGACGTTAAACTTTTAGCTTCTAAGAGGAACACAATTTAGAGTTTGTAGGCGCGTCGCATCATCAGATCGAAGTAGGCATCATTGTCGATCGAAGCGCTGATCGTGGCATAGTAGTTGATGAACTCCTCCCTGGTCACAATACCATCCGGGTTCGGAGCTCCAACCTCGAAGTTCTTCAGGAAACCCGTGAATATCTGCGCCTCTGTCAGTTCGCCACTCAAGTACTTCGGATGGTCGCGCACCGAATAAACGTTCTTCAAGTCGGCCACAGTAATTTGACCATCGCCATTGGCATCCATTTTGTCGAAGGCTTTTTCGATAATGCTGATACGCGAATTATTCATGGGAGGCTGGAAAATATATGAGATAAGTACAAATACTTCTTGTATTAAAGTTTTATATTTAAGGTTTATTTACCCGCAGCTTTACCAGGAATTCTGTCATGTTTATGTTGCCACTTCCGTCTGTGTCGAAGCTGTGGTTAATCGTAAGAATTTTATTTAATTTAAGATATTGTAAAGACATTTTAAAATAAATAATTTCATTCATAGAAAATTCGATGGATAAATAATTTAGATTTGCTTAAGCAGCTGTCACCACATCAACTTCTTATTTCATTTTCAAGCATAAGTTGAAGAACCCAGCAGACCTCGTCGACTTATCCCCAAATCCCTGTTTGTCATTTAAATTTAAATTGAAAATTACCAACCTGGTGAACATTTCGTCGATTTCGGCATCACTCAGCTCCAGACCGATATCCGTGACTCCTTTTTTGAACTCCTCGGCGCTGAGAGTTTTGCTGCCATCGTCGTCCATCACCCGAAATGCTCTGGAAATTCAAAAAAGAACACCGAAACGGCAATGGCAAAAATAATTCTCAATATGAATGGCAAAATGAAAATATATTCCTATTATTGCGACGGGACAAAGCGAGCCGGATAAGAATATGCCATTGATAGATACTCGGAAAAGTGGGTGGTTTAGTGCCGAGGCGGAGGAGGGGGGCTCATTCAGCTATGCATTCGATGCATTGAATTTTCCGGCTGGCAAACAAACAAATTGCATAAATACAAATGAAAATGCGCGCTCACGAGGACGAGGCCAATAGGCGCAGCCACCATCCGACCGACAAGCCAACAAACAAACAAATGCACACACCGTACATATGTTGCAGATGCGAGGATTTTGTACAAAATGTCTATATATTCAAAGCGGGAAATTGTTAGCAGACAGCCGTCCGGGAAAAGCAGGTGGAGGCGGTGGGCGGCGGACGGGGCCGCTGCAAGGGGGGCCGAGGCAGTGGGCGGAACAGGTGCTAGCGGTTTTTCTCTCCTCTGCTCGCAGCTCAAATTGAAATAAAAACTAACAGTGGGCTGAGCAGCATACTATGGGGATTGTGGAAAGGGGGCGTGGCAGGTCGCTGCACTGGCAAAGAAAATTATTTTTCAAGCCCCATGGAACACTTGTCCTGCAGTTCCAGATTCTATAACTTCAGTTATTGAATCCCGATTTTAGAATGGGATACCTTTATAAAATTGTGATTGTATCCGTTGATAGTCTGCATTAAAATTTCTCTGTTCTACGATAGTAAACCATTTAACCATTTTCATATTCGGTTTTTCCGTATTTCCAATGGTTTTCAGTATGGGACCCCAAAAATGCTCTTCTGGGTTCCATAACTCGAGTAATTTTAGCCCGATTAAGACTTGGGATACCTCGTTGAGTTTGTAATTCCATTCCCTAAAAATTTCATTTTAATTTCTTGGTTTTACGAAGGTTAAAATTTTAGCCCATTTTCATGTTCGGTTTTTCCGTAATTCCAATGGTTTTCAGTATGGAACCCCAAAACTGCACTTCTGGATTCCATAACTTGGGTAATTTTAACCCGAGCAAGACGTGAGATACCTCTTTGAGTTTCTGTTTCGATTCTCTAATAATCTGCATTAAAATTTCTCAGTTTTACGAGGGTCAAAATTTTAGCCCATTTTCATGTTCGGTTTTTCCGTAATTCCAATGGTTTTCCGTATGGAACCCCAAAACTGCACTTCTGGATTCCATAACTTGGATAATTTTAACCCGATCAAGACGTGAGATACCTCTTTGAGTTTCTGTTTCAATTCTCTAATAATCTGCATTAAAATTTATCAGTTTTACGAGGGTCAAAATTTTAGCCCATTTTCATTTTCGGTTTTTCCGTAATTCCAATAGTTTTCAGTATGGGACCCCAAAAATGCATTTCTGTGTTCCATAACTCGAGTAATTTTAATCCAATTAACACGTGAGATACCTCGTTGAGTTTGTATTTCCATTCCCTTAAAACCTGCATTTAAATTTCTTGGTTTTACGAGGGTCAACATTTTAACCCATTTTCATGTACGGTTTATCCATACTTCCAATGGTTGGCACTTCTGGGTTCCACACCTCGAGTAATTTTAACCCGATTAAGACGTGAAATACCTCTCTGAGTTTGTATTTCCATTCTCTAATAATTTTCACTGCTCGAATTCTCTAAGGTTTTATGTTTTTTGTAATATTTTTTTCGAATTTATATAGCTTACGATGTAGTATAGTCCCATGATTTTCCTCGGAGTGTAGCTTTACTCGACAGCAACTACAGAAATCCAATTATGTTTGTTTGCATTCAGTCAGCGATTTTTGCCACTCCCCCTCAGCATCCGCCTCTCGTTTCCAGTCTTTCAGCGAGCGTCATAGTTATAGTTTTTTTATTTTTTCTATTTTCCCCTTCTTTTTTCTGCCCGGCCTGCACACACTTGAAAGCGCTTTCGAGAATGTTAGTTCAACATGCACTCGAACTCTCGGCATGCTCGTATTTACATGCGCCTAGCTGAGCCCTAACTTAACATCATCATCAGCAGGAGCAGAACCAGAAGCAGCGGTAGCTGGAAAAGCCAGCAAAGTTTCAGTTTCATTTGCCATATTTTCCTGCCGAGCCTCGACCATCTTCACCTACCCTTCCCTTGGCCATATGTTCTCGGGCTCCTCACTTGTCGGACCCTCAACGATTTCATCATTTTAATACTGCCCCTTTGGGGAAGTGGCGCTTCACAAGGGGATGATCCGCAGCTCAGGTGAATAAAGGGGGATTTCTGTTCATATATTCTGCCCTTTCCCATATCAAACATTTTCGGGCATAACGAACAACTTGACCAAATCTTATATGCCCTATTCTAGGGATGGATGGATTTGATTCTGGGAAATTGTTATTAATAATGTAATTATAGGTATCCGTAAGTGACTTATTCAACTTTAAATATATTATACAAAGTATTTTTTCATTAATTCTTTATTTTTAGGGAATTATTACTTCTCTTCAACCCCCACCAAAAATGTTTGCAGATAAGAAACAAATAGAAAACAATCTACCGCACGGAGCTCTCTGGCTGTGGTGCACACACAACTGGAGCACCATTATGCAAACAGGCAGTCCAGGCTAAGCCTAAGCCTCTGATTCTTTGCCAAGCTAGTTCAGTGAATCGAGGGTGCCCTACCAGGGCCAACTCACCTGGACAGACCCAAGATGCCGGTGGCACCTCGACTGAAGCACTGCAGGCGCAATTTGTAAATTGGATCCTTCTCCAGCCCGTTGGCCAACTCGCGCCTGGCCAGATTCTTCAGGGCGGCCTCCTTGGTGTAGGCGTTCTCGCGTTGCATCTGCAAAAATAAATTCACATGTTCAAATCCTTTTACAAATTATATCTTTTATAGGATAAAATTATAAAATGTCTGCTCTTGTCAGTTTAGAAACCTTTAAAAAAAAGTTATAAAAAAGTCTGTCTAAAAAAGGCTTTTAATTTTAATGGCTTTTTTATGTGGTTAATTTATATTAAAAGTAAAACCTTTAAATATTTACTTGATAACCACAAGTAACCACTGTCAATAAATTTAAGCCCAAGTCATTTGTTGTTTAAATATTGCCTGAGATTTCTATGTTTATCATTCCATCATTGGTTTTTCGCCGGATTTAATTAACATTTCACTTCCCTTTGTTGTCTCTAAGCTTGCTTATAAGCTGTCAATTGCCCGCGGGCGATTAACAAGAATTTGTTTGATATTCAATTTTTGTGTTTATGCTGCTACAATAATTGTCAGCTAGGCAAATACTTTTCAGGCAGGAAAATTCGATGGGCGTTGGTTGCCAGGCTGCGACAGCCATGGCCGAGGGCTATTACACCCGGAATTGATTTACTTTAGCTCAAAGGCGCCTAATTACACCAGAAGGTGGCGCACAGAGCCAGCGCCGAATGCCCCTGAAAAACCTAAAGCCTCTTTGTAATTTACCGGGTTGATTTACATTTTAAATGAATGTGGCCAAATATGACTTGTCAGTCACTTATGGCGCATTCCATTCACGGTTCAATGCATCGCAAGGCTTGCCAGCAATTCTCTGTCTTAATTGTCGACCTAAGTCAAACAAAATCTTGTTAAATTAAAATATGCTCTAACAGCTCGGCTTTAAAAGGAGTCTTGGTGAAATAACCATTTTGGGACAATTGATGTTTTGGAAAGTATTTAGTGCACAAGCAACAAGCATGCACTTAAAAAACTTTCTCGAGTATGATAAAATGAGTTAAAAGTCTATTCAATCATATTTTTTTGTTAAGTAAAATATTACAACTTTCTAAGTGAATTGGGTTTTTCAAATATTATTTTGAAGCAAATATTTCAACTTCGATATATTTTATAGTAAATACATTTGTTCGTATCTTATACAAAGGCTTTCTCACAGTGTGGCTAACAACGCCTTCGTCTGCCCACCTTTGCAACCACATTAGATTAAATAGAGAGTCGGGCGGGGGGCTAAACTCTGACCAGGTGGCACTTGGCTCAATGAACTGTGACGACTCGGGGTCCAACTAGTTTGATTAGCACTCAATTCGGGAGCGGGGTAAGTGTGTGCACTCACCTCAATATTTCACGCATCACTTCGCAATCATAATAGTTTCGCCCCGATATATGTATGAATTTGCGATGAAAACATCTGCACAGCGCTATTCACTCGAAAATACGTGGAAATTTAAGTAGCTTCGATTACAATAATGCGGCAAAATTATGGTATAGCTAAGTTCGTATTTAATTTAAGATTTATTGGGGTTATGGTTTGAAAAACTTTATTGAAAAAATCTTTAAAATACCATTTAAAAAATAAATTTGTATGTTCAATATATACCACTGACAAAAGAATTATCTTAACTAATTTCAATTTGATTATTAATTCCGCTAGCTGAGCTGCTAGGATTACAATATTCTTTGTTGTATTCCATTTAAAGACATCCTTGACTGGCAATAATAATTTCCTTTGATTTATTGATTCATGTAGTCATCGCCAGTAATGAAGTAAACAGACCCTGAACAGTCAAATGTTTGTCTTTCAAATCAATACCATTGATTTGGTTACTCGGAAGGCAATGAAAATACTGAATTTCAGGAAGACCTTGAAGCCTTGACTGAGAGAAAGGCTGTGGAGGACGGAAGAATTACATCGATTGATGTGATTCGAATAACTGGCATGTCGGGCTGAGTAAACAGCCCCTCAAAGCTTTTACTCCAACTGTTTTTTATATGTATATAGTATAATTATACATCCACCGGGAGACCCATTCCCGATGACCCCGTTAGATAGTCTGTTAGACAGTCACGACTAATGCGGCGTGAGTAATGAACGGTGCCCTAATTAGCAGCCCCAGGTGGCACTTTAGTGTCCTTAGATGCCACACGCCATTCGGTCACAGGTCACTGGAAAAAAGTCAGCATGCCGATGAATAATATCCCGAAAGAGGGGAAGAATGGCACTGACAAATAATACCAAAACCTAGTTTAAGACTAATATAAATTTAAGTTAATAAAGCTATATATATTATATATTATATATTTATGTATATATATTATATATTTTTTTACCAAATATATTTTCAAAAAAAACAGGTTAAGTGGAAAGAGCGAAACAATATTATTAATAAATTTAAAACCTTTTTAAAAAGGTACCCCAAAAATGAGATCACTTTATATCCGAATTCTATTGAATCGAAAGTTCCATTTTCGAATGGCTCTTAGACTGTAGAGCTTTCTAAATGGGGGATCCCCGGCTCTTGGCAACAAATGTTGCCGGGCAACAAATGCACCTTGAGTGGCAAGCTGCAGCATCCTTGCCGGAAGTCAAGGTCGTTTATGGTATCGATTTACCCCGAGCTCCTCGACCATCCTATATAATATAGCGCATACGCCACGTATGCAAAAAGTGAAATGCCAGCTAACGAGGGGAAAAAAATAGAGAGCCGAAAGCAAGAGATGCTAACGAACTGCGATAGAACATGAAAAATAAATTATGGCTTTATTGAGGGTAAGGGTAAACAAAAAGACGATTTAACACGTCAGCAGGACGCTGAGTGCGACAGGATAATGGCGACACAGGATACATCGGCAGGGCGGCAAATAAAGCAAATAGGTCACGTTCAAAGACAACATCGATTAACCATAAATTGCGAGTTAAGCAAAAGGCAGCAGGGACAGCGTTAAAAGCCGGCAGATGGACCCGGGACCTGGCTGAGTTTAAGAATGATTTGTGCGTGTCTTTATGACACGACTCGCCAGATTCCAGGATCTGAAACTGTTGCGGATACACACGGAAATGTATAGAGATGCGATGACATGTCGCCTGTTTCGCTAACAAGCAAAGTATCGGCCACTGACAACGCCAGCTGTCGCTCCAAAAAAAAGATACAAAAAAGAAAAAAAAGCGAGAAGGAGAGTCAGCTCAGCAGAAAGGAGCGACATGTGTGTGTGGGAAAACTTTCACCATAATTAACAGACATGTCGATTACTTCTTTGCCACACTTTTTACCTTTCCCGGCAGCTGCTGACGCTCAGTGTCTATTATTATTTTATTCCAGTTTCAACAGTTTCAACTTTTCACAATGCACAATGTCGCAGCAATACTCAGTTTTCCACGCACGTGTCGCGTGTGCGGAGCGTTGGCAACGAATGAGGAAAAGCCACCACCACCGGGGCAACCACTCACCCGTTGCAGCTGGGGATAGTTTCCAGCCCACTCCCACACCCAAACCCATCGACATTGCCATAAGCGGCGTCCTTACCCAACTAACAAAGTGCACAGGGAAAAAGTAGGATGACCCTGCTTATCTAATCGAAATATTACGATATCTTGTTGATTTATTTTATAATATTTGATAAGGTTAGTATGAAAAAAGATACAACTAAGCAAAGCTATATTTTGTTGTAAATATGTTATCCAATGTAGAGATAATACCCAACAAATATACAAAGTATCTGTATAATTAAAATTCAATTTGTATTTCGTATTGCAAATATACTGAATTGTGATATAAATATATTTTGATTTCCTTTATTATATTGCTCTTTTTTAAGATCATTAGAATATAGATATTGCCAAGGTGTAAATTCTTATGTTGTTATAGCATTATAATAATACAAAATATATAGAGTAGTCAACTATAATTAATTTATAATTGTTATTCCCAGTGTACTGTAAGGAAAGCTTAGCAACACACTTATTTTTGTGCCAATCGCCAGCGGATGCATAGATACATTTTTACGCGAGCTTTTGTGGCTCGTCTCACTTTGTTTAGGTACATTTTTTAAGTTCCCCTTTTCCGTTTGTTTTTGGGGTGCTCACCTTTATTTTTGGATGAACGGGGGTGCAAGAGTATCACATTTTTATGACGCGACACGGCATTATCATTACCGCTTTTGTGGTGTCGCAGTGCATAAAATTTATGCGCACATATCGTGCTTCCGTTATGCCAAATTGATGTGCGCTTTATGAGTTGTACATTTCATTTTTTCGATACCCTTCGACAGGTTGCAATAGTTCGATTGAAGGATTACAAAAATGTCTAGGTATTACAAACATTATTTTTTATATAGGTTTATATTTTATAGTTTGCAGCTCTGGCTAGAAAATAATAAAAAGTAAGGAAAATTGGGAAAGCCTAACATGAAGAGTACTCCAATCTTCGGATTCCCATCCTTGCTTACATAACCCACATTACTTGTGTCAATTTGATTGTTGACAATGTCACGGTTGTTAAGTTTTCTTATGACTATCAATAAATATTGCGATTGAGCAGTTAAATTTGAAGAAGTGGAACTGCACAAGACAAAATGATTGGAACTTGAAGGGTTTATTCATATTTATATTATTTATTTATACTTACTTACATGTAATGATAATATGTATAATAATATTATTTAAGTAAAATGGGGCCAGCAACAAAAAAATTTTCAAAATTGTAGACCCAGAGCTTCAATTAGATTTAAAAGTTACGCTTATGACCTCCACATTTTTAAGGCGTCTCCTTTAATTTTAAAAATATCTGTTCCCCCGTTATTATCTCCATTGTCAGTGCTCTCGTCCCATTTCTCATTTGGGGTAATGAAATGGCTGCTGCTCTAATGCGGCTGCTTTCTTCTCGTGGGTTTGTAAGTAAGAAAGATGGCCCCATCATGTGGGGGAGATTTGCACTTCCCTGTTGGCCAAACCGCTGGCTGTCATCAGCTGGCCCCCATTTCCCTCGTTTTACCCCTCCCGAGAAAGCCACTCACTTCTTGGCCATATCATTTTTTCAGTGGCATTCTGCGTGCATGTGTGCATGGCTCGCTGCTTTTTACTGTCAACTACATTTTGTCAAATTACTTATGCAAATCTTTCAACTTTTACAAGCGCGTCGTTGCCACGACATCAGCGACACCACCGACCCACTCCCCTTTCCTATTTTATAACAAGGGCAGCGTAAAAAGCTCGTTTAGCGATGCTGCTCAAGTTATTTTCCCCAAGAAAAATTACGCTCAAAGCCTGACATGAAGTGGCTGCGATGTCGAGATCCTAAGCGCTGCTCATATCACGCACAGTCACACACCATTTTGGCCCCGAAGGGGGCGTGGCCGGTCTCAGGGGCGCACTGGCCATTCATAACCGAGGGCGTGGCAATGCTGCCGGCATTTATTTCCTCCAGGACAGTCTACTAAAAACCTATTTTGAATACCGCGACACGGCAACAAAGTGTTGGCCAAGCATCTCAGGTATTAGACAAACAAAGTTGCCAGCCATCGAGGGAAAATGTGGAAGGAGGAACTACTTGCCGCCTCTGCAGGTCGGAGATAGGCACTGGGAGAAAGTGTTTAGTCAAAATTAAAAAACCACAATGTTTTAAAAAGTTTTGCAAACTTTTCAAGGAGTTTTTATATACATGTGGTTCATTACATTAACATTACTTATAATTTTCAATTTAAAATTATAACATTTTTCTGTCACTGGTCGAACGGCCACCTCTTTTTCTCGACCATGGCCAGAGCTTTATGCGCTTATAAAATAAATAAAATTTATGCTGCGACGCATTATTGCCGTGTCCTTTGTCCTTCGTCCTGCTCCCTAAAGCCATTCACTTCACTCTGCGCTGTTGTTGTATTTAAAAGATGACAAATCGTCGCCAGGTGAAAGCCGAGGGGCGGAGCAAACTTCGTCAGTGAAACTCATTTTGTGGCACTGATAAATTTGTCGCCTATAAAAGTGGTGTAGGATTTTCTCGAATTTCCTTGTTGGTAGTTATAGAATATAGAAAATATTGGGTTCAATGGTCTTGAATTTAGTGTTCCATTTACTATTATTAATTAGTAACTTACGTATGAGTGCTAAATAAACTATCTTGAAATTCTTTGTATACAATTTTATAGTTGTTAACTTAGTGACCTTTCACATACACAATTTATTAGAATTTCAAAACATAAGAGAAATGGTATCTTATCGTACTTTAGGGTATCCAGAAGTGCTTCATCCCAAACTAAGCCAATTTTAGCCCTGCTTATGATAAATACTTTGCCTTTGGTCTGTACCTGGCCACTTGAATCTGACAATGCTGATGATGATGACGATGCTGATGATGCTGGGGAGCAGGTGGAAAAATTGGATGGCGGGCGGTGGCGGTGGCGGCGGCGGTCCAGCTCCACTCAGTCCATTATTTATGAGTGTGTTGACAAGGAATTATTCTTAGGGTCTATTATTGTGGTAGCCACGGGATAGGCGATCCAAGGTATTCGTCTCCAGGCATCGGGCGTGCAAAATTCCAGATAGCTTGCCACTAGAATCCGAGCGAGGGCCGAGCGGAGCGGGCGCTTGGCAAATATTTACTTAATTAGTGAAATGGCGACCTCAGCAACCATTTCCCACGCCCAGTGCCACGCCCGTCTTGCCACACCTACTGCTGGTGGCAACGAGGACGTAAGCCGGCTTTAAAGCTGCGTTTTATGGCCATTGAAATGCGTCGCATGAAAAGTGGAAGTGGTTGTCGCGGTCCTGTTGATTGTTGACCCGTCGCTTATATTAATTGAGTTTGCTCTGGTTTCTGACCTTGCCGCATACTTAATTGAGGGCTCCTCTTCCTCTGGCCACACCCCCCTTAATGCCGCTGCTTTGGTAACAATCACGGGACGAATCATTAATCATGGCCAAAAACGTTTGGGTCATACATCATCGCCGCTTGGCAGGCATTTTCATATGCATGATGTAATCGAATTTAGCAAATTGCATCACTGTCAATAAAAGGCCCGTCCTGAATATATTTTCTTACTCTGTACGATCTTGGTCATCTGCATGGGTCGAAGGAGCTGCCGGCAAAACAATTTACTTGTAATATTTCACAAAAACATCAAACTGTCGTTGACAATTACTACAAGCTAACTTTATTTTATTTAATGAATGGTCCGGCTCGGCAAGCAGAACAAAGGATATGTGCTCGTTTGGTGCACCGAGATAAAAAGTGTTTAAGAAATATCTTAGTAAAATGGGAATTTTTTAACTAAATATAGTGGGGTGTGGATATTACGTAGAACAAGCCTCCCTGCACCTTAAGTTTCAAGCTTTTGGCAACAGTGTACAATAAAAGCATATTATTATGATATTTAAATTGGGGCTAAAATGTTATACATGATAATATTTTATTTTTAATGTATTGTCACCGGTAATAAATAATTTATTCAGTTTTAACTGATATGAATACATTTTTCACCCAGTGCACCTCATAGATGAACATGAGCGTGTGCAACGCCTAAAATAACTTTGTTCCTCGTAATAAATTATGGCCATAGACAGCTCCTCCTGCTGCCCTCCAGGCATGCTCCACACAATGTACATATATGCTTAAATCTGCCCAACTAGAGCCACATGGAGTGCACATTTTAAATACCTGATTCTGTGCCGCAAATTGTCCATTGTCTGGGGTCCGGCATCAACGTCGTTGTCAGGAACGGTGGTGAAATCCTCCAGTAATTTGCAAATATTTCCATAGAATATTGCATGCAAAAAACGACAACATATGCGCCACACATGGGAACAGGATCTCCGCCCGGGCATCTGCAACAATAAATTTCAAACGAGAGCGGGAATTGAATAGTGGATGGGCCACTGGATCAACTCCAACCCCAATGAAGACGAAATGCGAATACAATTCAACACTCAGTCACATCCATTTCTTTCTTTTTTACCCAGGTCCAACCCGTGTGGCTCTTATTAATTGCAGACAAAAGGTTTGGGATGGCGAGGTTCCAGTCGTTGGCGATTTTATTGAATCTTGAGGACAATGGATACAACAGGACTTTTAACACGTTAACAAAATGCAAAAGAGTAATTAAAATTAGCAAACTGAATGTCACCTATTGCAAGAACTCCAATAAAAATATTGTTTAATCTATTAAACTACCAGGATCTAAAAGAAATTTAGAATATGATTTGAACTTATTTATTTATTGCTATATTTTATTTTTATTTGGCAGCTTTATTTTACAAATATTATTTATAAATATTACATTTTTTAGAACTCTCTGAACTTTTTCCTGCCTAAATTTATAAATTAAAATGTTTCTCTTAAGCAAATATTTTATAAAGGTAAGAAAAATGGTATAGTTTATTACTCTCTGTATTATTTCAAATATTTGCCAGTGCCAGAGTGCGCATAATTTTGTAAGAGACTGTGTGCAAGGCTTTCAGCCATTGTTGTAATCACCGAGCTAGTGTGAAGCTGTAACTTCATCTGCAACAACAGCAGCTTTCAAGCCTGTGCGAGGTCCTTGTTCCTGTTCCTGCTGCGGGGTCCTTTGTTGTCCTGCCGACTGTCTGCAGGTGAAGGCTTTATTAAAGCAGGTGCCCGGGCTTCCGAGTGTTCGGGTAGAATGTTGTATGTTAAAATTGAGACTCGCACGGGCATTGCAATTTTCGAGGGCGTTCTTGCTGGGCCGGAAATTTGAGCTGTTGCAAATGTGAATTTTCTTGGGATCTGCAGATCCATTGTAGGCGTTCTCTAATGCAGCTGACATGTTCTTGTTCCGATTCGCAGAGGGGGAAAAGGGTTATGTCCTGCCAAAAATGGGGCTTAGAACAGAATACTGAATGCGAGAAGAAATCTAATTTCCTCATGGCCCTTGACTCACTGACCAAAAGTTTTTAGCTTATACATACAGTGCCTTCAGAAAAACATCCTTCTTCTGAAAGGTAGAGCTCTAAATGTATATATTTGTAAATCGCTTTTAAGTGTGAATAAAGCAAAATATGTTTTTTTAAAACCCCTTTTTTGTTTGCATTTACAAATAATTTTTAAAAATCTTAAATATTAATACATAGTAATATTCTTAGCTTCAAGATATTTTATCCACTTTCAAAATTGTTCTTCAAATCAAAAACAAAAACCCGTGAAAAAACCCCTTTAAGCAGGCCCGAGGCCAGCTAGACGGTGATGGGAATGTGATATACGGGAATATGGATTGGGACGCCTAATTTAACGCCTCCGAAAGCGATAACGAAATGTGGCAGATACAACCGCATATACGTAGATCTCCCCCTGCGCCATTGATATTGCTGTATTTTTCGCTGGCAATCGGCACGAGTCGGCCGAAATTTGGCAATGGACTAAGCAAATTGAAAGCAATTTGCATAAATTGCACCGCTGCAAACGCAGAAAGCGGCAAACACCGCTGGCGGCGCCAAGGGGGCGGCAAACCGATACCACCCCCATGACCTCGCCCACTCTGGATCCGGCATCCCATTTCCCCTTTCCAGCACCCCCAAGTCCAACCCTTTTAGTCACGGCCAAAAGCGGATGGACATTGCAGATTTTGCGGCAGTGCCAACATCTGGCCAGTGGGTCAGAGGTTGGGCTTCTGGGTTTTTGGTCAGGGCCTCGGTTTTGTTTTGGCCCAATGACTGAGTAATTTCCCCAGGGTACAACGATTTTACCAAAACTTAAAACGGGCTAAATGCAACGGCCTAAAGTCTGTAAAATATTTTAAAAGGCCCCAAAAATTCCGAAAGAAGTTGCATGGTATTATTATTCCCTCATTTAAACCTCTTGTTAGAAATAATTCTGGATTCTTCAACAAGAGATTTAAATGAGACGCCCAAATATAATTGGACGGTCTGTTTATTACCATCAACCTAAATAGTACCTTACAATAGCCCCTAATGCGTTATTGGTAATCATGTAAGCTGGTGATTAGGCCGCCCTTTCATAGCCAAAGTGTGGAAATTCGCAGGCATTCCATTGATATGCATCCCCCATGATTTGGACTCACACCTCGGCCTCAAAGGAGACTGCCGCGATGTTTCGGGGGCCTTGTCATCGAGCGGCGACGTCGGGCGAGGGAATTGCATATTTGATTATGAATAATTAATAATGTTTGGCGTTCATTGAATTAATTAGCAACCCTCTCGGATCCGAAATGCCGCCCCTCCTTCCGGCGTTGTCTTCCGCCAATCTCTTTATCTCCGCCCCGACCCGATTGTAATGAGTTCGGTGTGTGCGCATTGTAAATTAATTAGAGCCCTGTTTTCAATGCATTTACCTACTATATGTATCATAATAGCGCGATCTGGCCGACATTCTGTCATGGCAACGTGAAAACTCACACCTGCACTTTTTGCCGGTGTGGGGGGCGGGGTTTCGAAAATTGAAGCCGGCAGAAAATTGTTAACAATTAGTCAACTCAGCCCGCAACAATGGCAAATAATTAATTTTAATTGTACGCCACGCATAACTGCACTGGAATGCCAATGAACGAAAACGACTGGTTAAATCATTTTAAATTCAAATTAAATAGAACGCGTCGAATTTGAATGTATTTGAAATAATTAAATCGGTGTCATGTTCGCCTGCTAATCATGAAGTATTATTTGTTTTAAATATATCTCTAATCACCGTTTGTTTTCGATACTAAAGGCATATTAAATTGTTTTAAAAATATTTGTCTAAAAGCCACTGTGCATTAAATTCTTCTCTTTGCATAAAAAAACCATTTTGCTTTTACACCCAAAGCTCATAATAGCTCAAATAAATACGAAAACAATTAGCAAATTATTTGAAGTTCAGTTATAAGCGAAAACTCTTAGTTTGGGGCTTCCCCTACCCAAGTGAAACTCTCTCTAATCCCACAGACAAAGTGAAGCCCGAAATAAAAGTGCGGAGAAAAACATCAGACAGAGCAGCTGAAAACAGGAAAAACAGACCGCAGATGTGGGCTACGTCTGCTTTGGTATTAATTTTTAATTACGCGCTTCAATTTGCCGGCGGTGGAGTAAAGGGAGAGGAAATTCCCAAATTCCCCGGCGTCTAAGTCGGGAATATATGTACCTACCCTTTAAATTTATATACCCATATGTGCGCGGTGCAGGAACATAATTGCCGCAGTATTCCATCAGCTTTGAATCTCCGAAAACATTTGCAAATTGAGTAATCTTGCAGAAGAGCTGAGTGAAGTCGGCGAAACAGTAAGGCCTAGCTAAGGAGAAAACTGTTGTTGCACTCTTAGTTATAATTATGTATATATTATTTTTATATTATATATTTTATATTTTTGCTGATGTAATAAGACCACAAAAATCCCAACAAAAAGTTGCTATCCATAAAAGTGCAGCCGGGCAACTGCTTGAAGTTGCTAGTTCTAATTATTGTCCTCGTTCTCAGTTTCGAGTTCCCAGCTCGTTGGTAGCCACTCAACATAATTGTTGAATCCATCAGCATCAGAACTTTTCTAGCCCCCTCCATCCTTAACCCATTCCCATTCCCAGGCCAGCCGGGCAAACAAACTCAAATGTGCAAAGTTCTGTAAAGGACTCTCCGTAGTAATAGCTTCGACCACAGGTAACAGTTTTCCTTTCTGCTCCGGTCGCCGCTATCGCAAATCCACATCTGCACATTGCCCCCCGCAATTTCCCAGTGAGAGCTCTTTCAATATCCTTCATTACCCCAAAAAAGAAACTGGAAAATGCGCAAAAATAAAATCATTGAAATCCAGCTAGCCGGCGCTTTGTACGTAATGCGTTTGATTCCTCAGCGAAAAAACTGCAGGTCGTGGAAAGTCTGCAAGAGCAGAGCTCTATGTAGTTGCAAATAGATAAAAAGTTGCATAAAGAAGTTATCGAAAAGTGCTGGTCCAATCCGGCGTATCAGGCTTGCCGAAAGCTAGAAATGGAAACACCTGAAAAAAACAAGATGATTAGGCCTTAAAATAAATGAGATTCACTACTACATTACATAATTAATTGTTAAATAAAATTGTTAGTTTAGAGATGTAAATATTTTCTTCCTAGAAGTTTCTTAAATCTATGTTTTTTAAAGCATTTTTCTCAGTGCCTTGCCTTGCGTCTGCCGAATTTTCGTCTGGCTTAGTCTGGTTTTAGTTGCACCCAAGGCGGGCAATAAGATTTGAGCAAGTTGGCAAGAAGGCTTCGCAGCGATGACGACTTATTGGCGTAAGCATGTTTGACGTATTAGCCGTACGTGCGCGTGTGTTTGTCTGCAGCTCTATGTCTACCCTTTCAAAGCCATCCCACTGTCCCTATCTACTCAGCCCACTGTCCCTATCTACTCGCCTCCTTCGCTGTGCTGGCAATGAAGCCTGCCAATCTATTTTTGTTCTGCAGTCTGCTGCCTGCAGCTTGCCCCTGGAATTTGCCTAAAGGCGCTTCCTAGTGCATTAAAGACCTGGCCTGGAGTTCATTGCAGTGACAGTGGCCTAATGACCCACGGCCCATTGCTAATGAACTCGCCGGCGGGCCTAATGCACTCAACTGCTGACCACTGGTCGACGACTTTTGCGGTCACTTTCTGGCCCCTAACTCGCTACTCTGCCGGACCGGCACGTTCTGCTCCCAAATCCCGGCCCTGCCATCCCTATCCTGTTCCGAAAGCGTATATCCTATGCTGATGACGCTGGCCCATTTGCACTGATAGAGCGGCTCTAATGAAGTCATCAGCGCCATCAAAGGAGTCGAGCGATGCGGAGAGTGTGTGGGCGTGTTTTTATTTGCAACATTTTTCGGGGTTCGGCTAGCCAAAATCGCACTACACACACAGTAGCCGACCAGTGCGAAAAATACACTGAAATTTCATTCGATTTTATACAGACTTCATAGGGGTTATATGGTTTTAGTCTCGATAAATATTCTAACATATAAAAAATATATCTGGATTAAGTATTTTAAAATATAGTTACTTACATCAAAGGTATTCTGGCTATTTTTCTACAAATTGATTTGCTAAACCAGTATCTAGAAGAAATTTGTAAGTTCAATTTTTTTTTTAAATAATTAAACTTTGAAGATATTTAATAGAAATAATATGTGGATTCAAATATCTGCTTTTAAGAATACTTTCGGTTTTTTTACCTTTCATATCGTGCCTCACAACAATCCCTAGATCTCTAGATACTGTATGTGTAAGCCCAAATCCTGCCACTGTGCGTGTGGAGACCCGATGGCGTAATGATGGCTACGTGATCTGGATGTACCGCCCAGAGCCTAACGAATGTGTGACAGTGTGAGTGCGAGTGTGAGGATGTGAGTGCGAACAGGGGTGCAGGGGTGTGTGAGTGTGAGAGAGAGTGGTGAAAGTTTGCGCCGGCCAGCGAAAGTAGCCGGAGGGACGGCACGCTCTGCATAGTTAAGGGCAACTGCGGCAGGAACAACAGGAAGGACATCTTTATCAGCTGGCAGCGTTCTCTGTGGAAGCCCCTCCCCACTTTCCCCGACCAGCTACCCCTGTTCCTCTGTATGTCCTTCTGTCCGTCTGTCACACATGCCTGCATAACTTGGGCCTAGTCTGTGGTATAGTTTTGACAGCCCAGTTTCAGCAGCGAGGGCCCTTTGGGCCCCAGTGCCGTTCCTCCGTTCTGGCCAACACGAAGGCATTTAAATTGTCAGAGTCACGTCGATGTCACCCCTGATGATGTTTACCAGTTCCCCATGATTGTCCTTCTATTATTTCATGTGTTCCCCTACAGGATCAAACAGGAACACCTCTGGACAAGCTCAAATGTTGCTTCGTCACTAAGTGTAAAGGTGGCTTTAGTAAAATGCTAATCAACTTATCAAAGTCTTTCATAAGTCGAACATTGCCTGAAGAAGTACCAGCAAAAATATTACTTTTTAGCTTCTGTTCAAGTAATATAAAACATGTAAGTAAAATTATTCTTATAAATGCACTTTTAATAACATATTTTTTAAGACCTTTGAAGGAATTCAATTGAATGTTTGACAAAGGCCTTTAAATGCGTGTGGCCCCCTTTTATGTGCCCCATTAATTTCCATATGCAAAAGTACTTCAGCATTAAAGTTGATGTGATTAAGTTGCTTTGTATGTATTACTTATTCAAGAAAAGAAGAGCTACATTATTTTCTGGGGAGGAGAAAGCATTTTTGGGGGTGTTGGGTCGCATAAAATTTATTTACGCATTTTTACGTTTTGTCGTGAAATTTTCGTTGATTGTTTGGTGGGTCAGGGTCCTTGGCCCCTTGGCCTTACACTCAATCTACTCCTCTCTTTTATACACCGCAGCGCCGTCTCTTTCGGCTGGCCACATACCTTTCTCATTCTCGCCAGTGCTTACATGTGGTCCATTTGTTTGTTGGCCACATAAACATAACAAACTCGTCGTTAACTTTTTATTTGTTGCCTCTGCTGCTTTTGTTTGTTTGCTAGTCGCATCATTGCGCACTTCCCCCCACTCCCTCGTTAGCCCAGCACCCCCCTCTTGGCCAACCCCGCCCATTTGACCACGCCCACAATGCGTTACAAATAAGCGTATTATGGAGGCGCTTGTCCTGCGGAATGGACAAAAGCAAATCCTTGACACGCTGTGATAAGGATTTCTTCATTTTTTATCTGCCCCCAGGGAAATAAAGTGAAAAGGTTATAAAACAAGCAGGCAGCCCAGGAGAAGGAACTGGCCTCGTACAAGGACCAGAATCTGGACCGGAGGAGCGGATCAGGATTACACTGAACGGAATGTGTACGCCTAGAGCTGGGTTAAGGGCTTCTTAAAATACGGTGTCCCAAAGATCTATGCAAAACTTAAAACAGAAGAACTGATTTTCACTGATTGAGAAATCTCTACATTAAAAGTTAGTTTCCCCTTAAATTTTTTTTTACAAAATCATGTGTTTTTTCAAGTGTAGGGCCAACTCAAGATTAAGGCAAGGCTGAAACGCAAAAGAAATCAACTCCGTCGACGCGATGACTTCGTCTTGCTGTTCTTAACTACCTCAACGTTATAGGATATGTGGGTTTGTTTGTGCTTTCATGTGAGTGAGTGTCCGAGCGAGTGCTCAATTCCTCAACCTTAACTCCAATCTTGACTTGAACCCAACCCAACCCACGCACTTTGGGCTGCCATCACTGTTGGTTTTTATTTGGCAAGTCGTTATTATTTTTAGACACAGAAGTCTTTTGTTTTTGGGTCACATTTAACCAATTCCAGGGTTGGGTAAGTGAATCAACAGTGATTTCTCGGGGAACCGTGATCGCTGGTGCAGAGATATCTGACAAATTGAGATATGTTGTATGAAAATAAAGGAAAGGCATTTTTACTTTCAATTATTGTGTGTTAATAATATATTTTTGCAAATAATTGGGAAATAATCTTACCTAAAATTACAAAATTGAATGGCCTTTATCAAGTAAAGGATTAAGTAATATATTTCGGGATGACCACATCACAGGGAATCTTCTCCTCCGCCGCCCAGTTGCAGTGCCCTCCAGACCGCCTCATGACAATGACAGCTCATTGTCCGAGTTAACCCCTTCCTGCTAGGCTACTGAACAGTGGGATGCCCTGCCATATCCTCCAGATGTATCTGCACAAGCGCTCACCCTTCCCTGCAGCACTGGGGTAATAAGAATAAAATGTTTCTGTGTGTTTCTCTGTGGGGCGATGGGATGCTGCGACGCTTGTTGTGGTCCCATAAGTCCAATTCAAATGTCCTTTTTTATACATTTTCATTTCAACTGTGATTCCCTCTGTTTGCCCTTGTCTTTTGTGGGCAGCCCGTCGTCGTCGTCGTCGTCCTTTTCCTGCGCCTGTGTTTTATTTGCGAATGTAAACCGAAGGCAAGCATGCAGCGAGTTAATGGCTAATGTCATGTTCCGGACTTAACAACAACATTACAAACGACCAAAGAGGACCGACGACTGAGGTCCGAGGACTGAATACCAGCGGGCAAACAACGGTCTGTTTGGACCGTGGCTTTCACAGAAATGGAGAAAACTGGAGCAGTGCAGACATCAATTGTCCATAAGAAAAGGTTGCGTATACGCAGCGTTGCCCGGCCATTGAGTGCACACACTGTGAATTCATTCTGCCCAAGAACAAACAGTTGAAATGAATTATTAGAAATTCTATAAAGAAATAGCAATGCAAAACATTATTTCTAGATATATATTTTAAATAAATATTTTTAAAATAATATATACTTATGCTTAGACCAGATTTTGCTGAAATTGATCTGTTTTAGGCACACGTTTTTTTCCAAGTGCACTCACACAACTCACAGGACTGAGTGCGTTGTTGTCTCGATGCCACTGCCTTTATGTTTCGGTTGTGATTTGCAGTCATAAAGCGAAATTACAGTTATTGTGGCGGCCAAGGCAAGCAGAGGGTTAATAAATATAAAAAGTAAGGTTAAGCCCCGCTCCTCTGTCCCTTTGCCCCCAGAAGGACCCCTCTGCTAACCACTCCCTGTCTAATTTCGTTTTATTTTCGAGTTAATTAAAGCTGCACGTTATTGTCGTTAACCTGTGCCCGGCTACCTGTCCCCGAATTGAGCCATTGTTAGCAGAACAATGCCTGATTACCAGCTGGACATTCGCTCAAATGATGCCCGGCTCTCAATTTATGGTGCATATAAAATAAATGTCGCCCGGGCACCACCTGATGTCCGGCAAAAACGACTATGTAAGGTCGTGGCGTGATAAAATATATGGAAATCAAACAGCACAAAGGAAGCAGGGCACATTTGAGAGATGGGTTTATAAAATGAAAGTGCCATTGATGTTTCTGCACAGAGAGCTTTTGCAGCCTCGGAAAACCAAGGGAAAATTAAATTTTATTTAAATGCAGCATTATATTTTCCCTGGTTTCCTAGATTAAAGACACCAGCTTCGCCTAGCATCAGCATAAATCTAAGCACTTTAAATGCGAGCTGGCCAAGTATAAATAATATTCGCACACACACATCTCCTTGGCCAACAAGTGTCCCATTTGGCTGAGCTTATTATGCCGGTTATGCAGCCACTATATTTTCTCGAACCGAAATCCTTTGGACCACGTAATAAGTTGCATACATAACCAAATGGCCTGGCAACGGGTCGTGTGGGGGAGTTGGGGCTTCGAATGGCAGCACTCAATGCGAATGCCCAGCTGTTAACCCAATCAATATTAAATTATGAGCTGGCACCATGGCTCCTCCGATGACAAGTCCGAAGATTGAGCCCCAAACCGAGCGAGACGCATTTGGTCGGCAAATGAGGCATGGAGCTGAGTGAACGGTCGCATAAATGGCCAACAGACCGCACCCGCACTCAGGTGTCCTGGCATCCTGATGTGCCGATGGTGTGGGTTTTGGGATATTTCGGGCGGTTGCCGTGCCTGACCAAGTGACAAACCGCAAAAGGCTCTGACGTTAACTTTAAGCATTATTTGCCAACTTAACGCACACGCCACGCACCGCAAATGTTGCTAATTCTGCGGTTATGCCTGCAACAGTTGTGTTCGAAATCGGAGATGTGTGGGGTCGCTTTGGGGGGTCCTCGCCCTCCTACAACAATGTTATAATAATGCGCCGTTTGCGGCTGCTTTTGAGTAGTCACCGCAAATCAAAGTCATGATCTGACCCATCCGCCCGTTCAACCGTACATTTATCCCCTCGCCGCCCCGCCAAATAGCCATCTGCCAGTTTCAGTGGCACTGCCACTACAGCTGCTTAATGAAGTTCAAACAGCGCTGGGCTATTGTCGCTCCTCCAGCTCCGCCGGCTCCTTTTGCTGCTGCGGCTCCTTCTCGTCCTGCCGCCGATTCTGTACGTCCTGGTCGTCCTTCCGTCCAGCCGATGCGTCAGTTGGCCTTCCTTTGAATTCGCCCTGCGAACGGCAACTGTTGCCGTGGCCAAACAGCAGCAAGTCAATCTATGATAGACAAACAAGACACAGCTACAGTGGGTTACTGATAACTTAAAAATATATATATTATATTCTTTATTTAGTAAAAAAGTAATTAATAAATTAATTGAAAATTAACTTTTAGCATATAAGGGTTCTGTTCTGAAGATGGCTAGTTGCTCAGGCAATAACTCCTTGGGTTGAAACCATCTTATTTTTGCTTACTTTATCAACAATGTTTTAGCAGAAATGATTTTATTCTACCCATGGGAAATTGAAAATAATAATATTTCAAAATTTTAATGAAATCCCGCTTTCTTAGTAACACTCCACGGTGCCGTATGATTTGGCCTAAGCCCAACAATTGCCATTCTCCACGTGCACGCACCACCGCACCGCCCACTCCAAGTCCACCACCCCATCCACCCCGCCATTCCACCGGTGTGTCCGGGTCCGGTGTTTGCTCAGCCAGTGATGCATGCCAGGAGCAGGCGGTGGCCCACCCAGTTTGCAGCCATTTTCCCACCCCTCACACCCCGAATAAACTTCCTGAATTTGATGCGGGCACGGGCATGGGCACGGGCACGGGCACGGGCACGGGCACGGGCACGGGCCTATCACAATATGCGACACGGACATCGTCATTTGCCGGAGCAGATGCAAAATCAGTTGCAGCTGCAGTGGCAATTGTAGCCGTAGTTGTGCCATCATGTGCTTCCCCTTATCGGGAGTCGGATGTCTGATGTCGGACGTCTGGCCCCGGCATTAAGCTTAACACTAAGCCCAATGCAGGGCCCGGAAAATTGCAATAATATTGTTCGAGAGTCAGTCGTCTGCCTCGGTCTGGTTCGGTGCTCCGTTCTGGCAAAGTTCAATGTTAATTTTGGACATTTACCTGTGCTAATATTGGCCACATGTAGACATACAGCCGTGTTCAGAAAGGTAGTGGTGGGGCCTTGGAAAAATAAATGCTGTTTTGAGACATACATTGTCAAATTTCCTCTAGCCAATGAAGATTTTTGAAATACATTCTGGGGTCAGTCAAAGTTAAGGTACTAAGGAATCTAAAAAAAAAATGCAGTAATCTTTCAAATCCTATTTTCAAGTTGTACAATTTGTCTATTAGTTTAAAGTTTTAGGAAATAATAAAAAAATCGTTTTAAAGCAGAACTGAAAGAAGAACTAGTAAATGAAATATAAATAATTTTTTTTTTTAATTTTATTTAAAAATATACAAAATAAGCATATATAAAATCTATAATTATTAATTTTATTTTTATTATTTATTTCATATTCGACTTTATGAATATTTTTGATAACGATATAAGCCTTTGCTACTACTATTTTGATCTCGTCTGTTGAGGGCTGCGCCTGGCACGCGTTCCTAAAACCTTCGTTTCGTGGAGCGGGCAAGCTACTGTTATTCTACTGTTACCGCAGTTGTTGGTTTTCTTGCAGCCACCCACGTCCAGCCAGGCCCCACACCCGCCGATCGGGTGATCCGCCTCCCAGCCACCCAACTGGCCGCCCAACCACCCACCTTCGACCGCCGTCGACCATGCAATGTTGTTCTTTCCAATGTCGTTT
Organism: Drosophila biarmipes; assembly: GCF_025231255.1. Taxonomy (NCBI): domain Eukaryota; kingdom Metazoa; phylum Arthropoda; class Insecta; order Diptera; family Drosophilidae; genus Drosophila; species Drosophila biarmipes. Next base: position 19,377,912 of record NC_066616.1, on the reverse strand, counting down.
GTTTTTGTTCGAAATTGCGCCATCAGGAATATGCACAGGTGCATTTTAGCACAATAAAAACGTAATTGCTGGCAATTTAATGCTGTTGTTCTTTCGCCGACACACACACACGCCGGCACACTCGAGCTGACCAGAAATCAAGCCAGAAATCGCACTCGGAATTGTTCAACTTATTAACGGCAAATTGCAGGCGCCGCGCTACCTTATTCATGCCGCCCACATGACATATGAGCAATCTGCCGGAGCTGTCGTGAAATATTGAGCGAATAATGCAAAGGCTACCGAACGAGCTGGACGGCTGGATATTAGCTCACAGCCTTTGATTAATGTGCTCTTTAAACCATTTAAAATTGCCGGCCAGCAAAAAAAAGGGAAGAAAATGGAGAATAAAGTAAAAAATAAACGAGCAGCGAGTCGAAAGTCAACCCTTTTCAAAGACGAGCGCCGAAAATAATTTGCGCTCTTTTGGCAACATTTCAAATCGAAGTCATCCGCTCGTTTTTCACTCCGTCTTTTCGGTCGCCTCGCTTTGCGCCTAATTAAATTTGGCATAAAGTCCCTTTTTTATTACACCGCCAGCCACCCGCCAGCCGAAGAAGCAGGAAAATTACAAATTGCCAACGCCATGCTGGTGCAAAAAAACTTTGCCCATTCAAATGTTATTGGATACAGATACAGATACAAATGCTGCCGCATTGGGGTCGGCTTTCCTGCTGCCTTCCATCCGGTTTTGTTGTGTGGTATCTCCTTTTTTCAAATAATTTTTTTTTTTTCGGGAATTGAAGGGCAATTAATCACAGACACTCGATGGAAAATGAGATACAAATTTGGACCGCCCAATGAAAAGAAGTTCCTTCGCCAGAGGACCGCAATGGGAAAAAAAAGGTTAAGGACATGCCGCGGCCGCTACAAAGGGAATTCCGCCAAAAAGTTAAATAAAATACACAAAAAGGGCGCAACTAAATGGACATTAATTTATTTATTTAGCCAACTTTCATTGGCCGCCGAATCCTGAGGAGGGTCCAGTGGGGCGTGGCGAGCTCTTTAAAACGTGACCAGTGCCGAGGACACAAATTTAATTTGATCTCTTGGCTGGTCATTAAATTGAAAACAATTAGGCGGCCACACAAAGCCGAGCCGCAGTGGCTCCCCTACAAGCCGAGTTATCGCCAATGAAAAGTTGTTACTGCAGTGAAAGGCAAAAAGGAAGGGATTGGAAACGAATATTTAGAGTGCCCAGTGATTAATATTATATTGAAATTTTCTGTTCATACCACCGAATATGTACCAACATTAGTCAAGTTAGATAAATGCTAGAAAAATACCTATATGAACTGCTATTAATTTACAAATACCTTTTAATTTAATCAAATTGTTTTTTTAACGTCCTTCACAAAAAGAATATATTTATCTTGTATTCATATATTTTAAAATAAAATAATAAAACTTTATTGTACATTGGTTTATTTACATTTTAAAAACAACTTATTGAAATAGGTTTTTTTATCGGTTAAAATTACTAAAATAAGTTGCTCAAAAGTATGCTACAAAAAATGCATTTGATATTCGGTGGTAAATATCCTTTTGGACCCTTTTAGGACCCTTTAAAAACAAAACAGATTTTTTTTATACCTTTGATTATATGTCATGAATAATTATATTTATTTTATTAACAACACCGCTATGTTCAATTTAGTAAGTAGGCTTTGCTCCTTTATGATATCATAAAACACCCTCCGTGGGCTTAGTCTATTATACCCCGTCTAGAGTACGAATAGAAACTTCTGTATCCAGAGCAGGACATGGCTGTTCCCTGTTCCGGAGTCAGAGCCGGAGCCGGAGTCGTCGTCGTAGCCGGTGAAGTTTCGACTGCTCGAGTTTAGCAATGTAAATCCAATCCGGCGTGCAGCCATCATGCGGTTAACACTTCGTATGACATAAATTACGAAAGTTTGCACATACTTTTTCGCACAGAGCCACAGCCACAGCAACACCTCCTCCTTTTTCGCATTTCGCACACCCCCAGGACCTGCCGCTTTTTAGCTGGATCTATGTGCATTGCTCTGGGCATATTCTTTACCAAATAATGCTTGCCGGCGTGCAAAATGGCTTTCAACGGGGAATACGGCCTCCTGCCCCGCCCCTTTATCGGGGCCCCTATTCACAGCCCCCGCCCCTGGCTCTGAAAACAAAAGCCTGTGAAGTGTGTCTGGCATTCTTTCATTTCGGCTTTGGCGCGGCGTTTTAAAAAAGTTTAAAAGTTTACCCAAGATAAAGGAAATATATATCTAACGGATACACGTATACATATATTTAAATTGTCCGGCTGTGTGTGTGCGTGAGCCATAAGCGTTTTCACTGTACAGTGAGTTTGCTGATTGTTAAATAAATAGGAATTTAAATAAATAACTAAATACTCGTAAATATTAACAATATGATGTATTTGTAATGTAAATATGAAATGTATATTGAATACTGTAAATAGAAATATTATTTCATATAACAACTTCCTAAGATTAAATAACCCTGCCATCATTTTAAGCGCACAAATGAAACATTATTCACTTTGGTTATCATTACCCTATAGGAAAATCCCTTTACACCGATTATACCCCAAAACTTCCCTAACTTTCTGGAACTTCCCCATGTGAACCACTGTGCCGCACATTTTGGCGCTGGTGCGTGCCTACTGTGATTTTATGATATGAGGGGATCTGAGAAAAAGGGGATCCTCCGAGCAGAAGGGCGGTGGGATGGGGGGCGTGGCACGGCGCTTTGCAACTGAGAAACAAAAGTTTGCCCTTTCGCCTGTTGTCCATTGTGTGTGTGTGAGTGAGTGTGTGTGCGTGTGCACTTAACACTTTGCACACGCACACAAACAAGTGTCGCATAAAGTTAACTGCGCATAGAAAAATGGAAATTTTTATTAGATTTCGAATCTCGTTTCTTGGTTTTGCGTTCTTGGTTTTGGTTTTGGTTTTTCCGCAAAATCTTTATAGTCGCAATATATTTGTAAATGTTTGCCATCACTTTATATGCGCGCATTACATTGTCCATTGATATTGTCTCTGTGCGTGCTGAAGACGCCAAAGATGCCTAGCAGTTGCGAGCTCTGCAAAAGGATTCCCTCGATAAAATTGTCAATTTAATAGTCAAATGGCAAATGTCTTCAAGGCCGTCCGTTTCGCGGCAGAATGGGCGATCTAAAGCGACATCTAAAGCTAATAACAATTTTTCTAAAAACTAGCACAAATGCCTAATGATTATTGTCGACAAATAAATCACAGCTTTTCCAACGCACTTTATGGCTTTCCCTATTCTAAAAGTCAATTGCCCGGGTAACAAGTAATGTTGTAGTATCCGCTTATCGCGTTCACCTTGAGCTAAAACATTTTATCGCCATCGTTTCTCCCGCCCTGCCAACTCCTTTAAGCTGGGTAATTGAATATAGCGGCTTCATCCATTTATGTAAATACGTGTACATTGTTTAGTTGAATTATTTTCCGCCCTTTTGCACATTTTTATTTTCCCGATATATTATTTCCATGGCTCATTCTCAACGTCCCGGTTGTCTGTAACCAGATTCCTGTAACCTCCACGCTGTGCCCAGCCCCTCGCTTTCCTCTCCGCTTGGCCGCACATGAGTTTTTATAGTTTTTCATTATTTGCATAGGGCTTATCTCTGGGGAGAATTAGTGTAAAAGTGGGGTGGCGGTGGGGGTGGTTGTGCTATTGAAGGAGGGGCGTGGTCCAGGGAGCAGGATTCAAAGAAGAAACCGTCGATTGTCGCGACTCCTGGCGCACCTGCTGTCCTACACTGGGTGAAAAAGTGTTGAATAGAGTGCTTATATTCTTGACACTTATAATTTAATCTTTAACTCCCTTTTGGACCATTACTTAAGTTGTTTGGGCCAAAATACAGTTTAAACTTGGATAAAAAATATTTAGTTTTTTGGTGAAAGACCGGTATTTTTCTTTGACTTTTTTTGTCGTAACTTGGTTAAAAATGGTCAGAAACTTAAAAGACGACTCACTTTAATTTCGATTTCACAAAAATACGGAAGGTTTTTGGAGGATTTTTAGTTTAGCGTACGGTGCGTGAGCCGGGGCTCCTGGACCCAGGACTCTTCCCTCTGGAGTGGCTTTCGCTTTGGCCTGGCAAAAATGGAAATTTGCTACCGCTTATTTATTTTTCCCTGCCATCCGCCCGCTCTTCGCGATTTCCACCTGCCACCCACCGATTTCCCTGCCCCCACCTCACGGGTTGTACAAACGAAGCATGAACCGGGAGCGTAATTCAAGCGGAAAATTGTCGCGCAACGTCGCGTCGTCTTGCTTTTCCTTGCCCCTCATCCTGCGACCTGCGAGTCCTGCGACCTGTGTCCTTATATCGCTCCGTGGGAATTCCCAGGACCCTCCGCAGTGCAGCGAGCTATGTAAACGGCACACGGCTCTCTGCGAGTTAACAATGTTTTTAGCCAGGTTGTTGTTACTGCCGCTGTTGACGTAGTTGTACGCGTTGTTAATATTCTCGGCTAGCACGCCGCTTGAAATTGACGCGTATTTGAGACAGGAGGTCCTGCGCCGAACTGAACTGAAGTGAACCAAGCAGGACCTTTCGCCTTTCGGGCCAGGATGTCGGCTACCTGGACATCCTGGTATCCAACCAATCGGAATGTTTGATCAGGCATTGCATTTGGCTCATCATTTTCATCGGTTGTCGCCGCATCACAAGAAGCCGGGAGGTTTCGTCCTCGAAATCGCCATTCACCGCAATTGAAGCTCGCGTCCTTCGTCCACACTTGGAGAAAACTATAGTTTCTTTTTAATTGTGATACGCACTTGCAAATAAGGTTTCCTTTGGAACTGAAATATTTAATATAGAATTTTAGTATACATATATTTTTAAGGATTTTGGTTTGAGGAAAAAGATATAATTTATTAATTATTGATTAATTTTTCGCACTGTACGTTCGATGCCGATTTGCTGTTGCCGTTGGAGGAGCATCAAGGAGTGGTCCTGCAATCCAGAGGGGATGCGGTATGGTACACAGTGTATGAAACGGATCCCGGCTCGCAGATCCCGGGTCGTGGGTCTCCTGCTCCTCTAATGTGCGCGCTCCAATGGCCGTAAACCAATTCAAAAGCATATTTGCAAGCACTGATGGACCGTGGACCGCAACGGGAGGAGTTGCAAAAGTGGGTATACAGACCACCGGCGAAGGGTGATGTACAATAGACGGAGCCTTGAAATATAATATTTAGCCCGGCTGCGAGTGAGTTGAGCCCTTGGCTTGTGTCTGGCCAGAATCACTTGAAATCTAACCCGCTCAGAAAGTGCACTGACGAAATATTTCAAACATAACTAATGGTAAGTATAATAAAAATAAAGTAATAAAAAAATATTAAAGATAAACTGATTATTTATTCACCTTTATTCATTGTTTGTTTGGAAAACTATTTTTAATGTTTCAAAATTAGTTTTAAGAATACCAAAAATGTATACAAAATAGGCACATATTCCCAATTCACATTTTAAAAACAAAACATGTGTTTTTCGAAATTTTTTGATAGGATCAACAAACATGGCATTAGGCGCTAATCGGCTTAGATTCAAGGGGAAGCACTTGATTCTTTGCCGAGTGCAGATTCGACGTAATCTCGACGAGAAGGGCTTCCACTGATAATGGCTGGCCTATGTCACCGATGAAGATGCCAGAGTGCCAATGCCAATGCCAGGGCCAGAGCCTTTGCCTTTTCGTTTGCACCATGTGCGAGCCATAACAATGTGGAAAATTGTTTCCTGTATCAATTTCACACATTAAGGAAGCAATTCGATTTTATCGCTTCCTCATGACTACACGTTCAATTATTGAAGAGTTTACGTTTTGCCCTCGGCATTCCAACACTTCTCCGTTTCCAAGCCCCCAAAACTGGAGGTTAGAGCCCTAAGTAGTCGTGTGCTAGCCTCTTTGCCAAAAAAGCATTTTGCATACATTTGTCTGCCGTTTGGTAGGAGAGTTTTGCGAATGGCAATGCGTGTGTGTTGTGTACTCGGTTTAGGAGGTAATTCTTTTCAATTGTTGTCTTACAGGGCGTTTTACAAGCCGTTTTCTGTTGCCTGATTTTGGGGGCGGAGTAATCAGTCCTTGAATTCGATGCCATTTACTCCCTCTACTTGGTTTTGGGTACCATTTAAAAAATAAACAAATATGGTAAGTAGAACTAAGGCTGAAAATATGTTGCTCGTAATTAAGGTAAAAATTTTAAAATATAAAATTACCTGTCCAAATGCCTCCGACAAAATTATCTTAAAATGTAATGGCAAGCTCGTTTCCTGATATTACATATTCCCCGAACTGTCTCCCATTTCTCTTTTAATATTTACCAATTTTGATTATCCAATGCCGGGCGAGGCCAGACCTGAATCAAAATTGAAATCTCTGCGCCGACAAGAGCATTTAGGTGACGGGGATGAAAACTTCCGACCTTGTCCCCGCGATCTGGGCCCTGTCAGCCGTTTTGGCCTTTTCAGCCTGTTCAGCTTTGCAGCCTTTTCAGCTTTTCAGCCAGCCTGTGCTGTTTGCATATCAATTTGGGAATAAGCAACTCGGAGCTGACAGCGTTTGTGTCAACATCAACAACTGCTTGGTATGCGTGGCAGGCGGCCGATGAGGTTGCCATTCGGGCCACACACAAAATACAAATGAGCCATTGTGGGTCACGTAGCGCTCAATAGGTCAACGGGTCATAACAGATTCGTTTCGATATTTGTTTATTGATGGCTTTCAGCCAACCAGCCAGCCAGCCATCCAGCCAGCCCCATGTAATTAATAAACAATGGACGACGGACTGCGGACCATGGACGGCTCTGCCTTTTCCGCCTCTTTGGTTGAACACAAATTCAGCGAATTAGCGAAGAAATTAAAAAGTAATTTCTGCACAGCAACAACGGCCGAAGGATTTGCAATTGTCAGTTGAAAATGTTGCTCATGCAAATGAAGAGGAAGATCCGTAAACGGCTGATGATGATGGTCTGACAACGATGCCAACTGCCAGACCGAAGTTGAAACTTTTAATTTGATTTGCAGCATTTTAATGGATTTTAATGAAACGCAAACAGGCGACGATTGCAGCAAAAGGAAAAAATAGGAGAGAGAACGGAAAGAGCCAGTCGAAAGGGACACTCAAGGGGCTGGGAGTGAAAAACTTTGACAAATGCCAAAGCGCGAAAAATTCACTTCACTTTATTTTCGGTAACTTAGACGCAACTTAAGAACTTCCACTTGATAAGCGCCGCCCAGACAGACAGGCAGCCAGACGCTCCCTTTCCGTTTGTTAATTGAAAATGTTTGAAATTCCATGCCGACTGTCGGCTGAATTGCAAAGAATCTGCGGGGTGAGAAAAATTCAAAATTAATTTCAATTAAGTGTGCTTCTCGGATCGTGGATATGACAGCTATGCGTCATAAGTCATGCGTGTTTGCGCTCTTTTCGCTGCAGACAGATGGACAGGGCGGGCTAATTAAAATCACATAAATTACGCATACGCCATGTGGCCGCGGCTGGTGCGCGAAATGAAGCGAAAATGTGAAAAGTTTCGGCATTTTTGATCAAAAGTCCTTGGGCCGGCTAATTTGATTAGCTCGCAGGCTCGGGCCCAGGCTCATTAAGAGGTCCTGCCCTTTGTCCTCTGTCCTTGGACCTCTCCCACTCACTTGTTTCTCGCATTTTCCTCTTTTCCGGCTTTTCATCCTGGCATCTTCCACTTTCTCTGTGAGGGTGTGTGTGTCCCATGGCCTATCTTTCGGACAGAACTCATGCAACATTTAGTGGCAACTAATTGCAGCAGCATTGAAATTAATTATTTAACCCTTTTTATTGTTTAAGCCCTCGCTCGGCTTTCGACTTTTGGCTCTCAGGAGCCGCACCCGTGCCTTTTTGGGCCGCGCCTCATTAGCATAATTAATTGTGCAAATTTACGTAGTTAAACAAGTTATTATTTCAAATTAAACGAGTACATTTCGTCAGGCCAAACGGTTGAAAATGTCAGGGAATTTAAAAATCATTTCTTTGATATTATCCGGAGCCAGCTGAACATTTAAATGGCTTGGAAATAAAAGTTAAGTTGCTTAAAATGTTGTTAAGTAATTTATAAAATGTATTTTAAATAGGTTAAAAGAACTCTTTTAGTAAAATAAATATATATATCTTATATTTTTAAATAAAATTTAAAAACACTTCAAATTAAATGTTTACTCTAAGTCCAGACCTAAAATTCATGGCATCGACCGACAGTCTGCAATGTAAATATTGTTCGACGACCCAACCTATTTATTTTCCAGGCCCTAGCTTTCAATTAAAACTGCCGTACTGAACTCGGGCCAACCAACCTGTCTGTTATAATACAGATTAGCGATTCGAACTCTGAATAAACGCATTGAAATCCATAAATTGAATTATTTATTTATCTTATTTATTTGAATTTTTCATGAACAGCAAGAAAACAAAAAACAAATGCACTGCAGTTCGCCTGTTGAAATATTTTACACAATTTAATGGCCATTCGCCGAAATGAAAAACTAAAGTAAATGCTTTTATATACATTATCGTTATTTGCTCTCGTTTATTTTTATTTTATCGTGTGTGTTTTTTATTCTTTACAACCGAAAGATGTGCGAATGAGTAGGTAAATTAATTTATACATTTATATTTTATGGTTTGCATGTTTTCTCATCACACACGCTGGGTTTCACTTTAATTGGATATACTTCTGAACAAAAAGTGATTTCGGAAATGTCCAGGCAACGTTTTATTACTCTGACACGGTACAATATGTTTTATATAGTTTTTAGTTGGCCGTCTGTGGCCAGATCTTTTTAGAGGGCTTTGACCCGGCGGATAATGTCTATTTGTAGTTGCTCAGCCAAATGAAATTTGTATTGCGTTTTGTTATGTTTTATTATCTATGTGATTTAGCATTTTGCTTCTTTTTATGTCGGCCTTGGCAAATACATGCTGAGAAATATAGCGAGTAGCTTTATATACATACGTATATGGTTGAGTCTGGCTTAGTGACATGATTTATAGTTGTTTGTCCTCTGTTTTGAATGTTTAAAATTGTATTTACAACATATTTATGCTAGACTTAATTATAATGATTTTTACAGCATCTGCATTCTCGTTCTCCACTGATAAAATCGCATTTTATTCCATTAATTCTCTTTTTATGTGTTCACTTATTTTTTATGGTGTTTCATATGTGTTATTTTTTATACTTTACCCAAAACCCTTGGCATGGGGTGTGCGTGGATATATTTGCTCGAAAAAATGTCCATGTGCACTACGAATGAAAATCAATTGCCGAAGAACAATCGAAAAAATTACGCTTATATACATATATTGGAAATTCGTTTGGTTTGCTGGAGAGTGACTTATTTTGGCTAGTATCAGTGTCAGGCAGGTAAATCAATTTTTTCTGGCAGTTTTTGTTTGTTTTAATTTCAAGTTTTTTATATCCACTATGCTTGTTGAACTAACCGACATGAAAATATTCATTTACAAGGATAACATGACTTTCACTGAAAAGAAAATTGTGTTATTCGCACCAAACATTGTGTTAACATGGTGAATTTTAAAAGAAACAGTGACTTTGTCACACAAAAATGATTAAGTTTCAATACAAACAATATCTGATTTTGCTAATTTCTTTAATTGATTGCATACAAAAGATATCAACTTTTACTTATCAAATATATGATTTAAATACCCAACTGATAATGAATACTAATTAAACATTATCTAAACCTGTGTTATAATTTTTGTATCAAAAGCAAAATGGTAAAAGTATCTTAAATTAACAAAAACTTTTCATATAAATTGTATTTATACAAAAAAGGTAATTAAAACTATTTTAAAAATTTGAAAACAGCAAGAAAACTTTTTGTTTTCTTGTTCCTTGAGCATTTCTAACCTCCAACATACTTTCCTTACTCCCTAGATTTTATTTACAATCATCAACCCAAAAGATTTCCCTATCCACTAGTTCGCGGTCTTACCTTTGTCTGTTACCCTAACTAACTAACTAGGTGATTAACTGACTGACTAACTAACGTGATGATATAGTTGACAAAGTTGCCACACGAGGCGTTTTCCATTCCGAACCCGGGAATTTTAGTGCTCCTCCGATTCAGATTCTGCGAAAGATGTCAGTGTTCATGAAGGGCATCGCAAACAGTGAGTTAATAGAATTGCCGCCAGGATGGCGGAAATTAGTGATGTCCTGCCGCAGAGACTGCTCCTTTGTGCCGCGCCAGAGTCTTTAATTGAGGAAGTGTAGAGAAGACATGGGAAAATAAACCAAGGGAAATGTCAGGGTTTAGGCTAATTAAGAGTAGTTTATAAAAAAATTAAGTATAAAGAATTTAAGGCGAAATAAAGATTTTAAATAGTGAACGCAAAATATAATTTATATTTTGCTCGAATTAAATTACAGAGTAAATGAAGGGAAAACTCACTTGCATTCGCATGTCTCAGCGGCATTTGATTGTTGAAATTGTCGAACTGCGATAGCGACGCACTGAGTGTCTTCTCGCGCCTCAGCTCCGGATAGTTCTCAATTTCCGCTACGCATTTGAGCTCCAGGATTTTCCCGGCCTGGAAAAAGCGCTGTCCTTGCAGGTAGAAGTGCACCTGCAGCCGCTGGCGCCGCAGAACATAATCGTGGGCCGCAATGCTGGTGTCGGTTGTGGGATGCAGCTCACCCAGCAGGGGCTAAAAAGGTAGGGGAATTAGAAATTTAGTAAGATTAAATATTAAAATATAAAAAAAAACAAAAAATACAAACTGTACAAACCTGTTCGCCATTGATGTACCAGGTGAGCCGTGTGGGCAGACTGGAATAATCAGAGGAGCAGGTGGCGCTGAGGAACTCCTCCATGCGGTACATCGAATTGAAGCTCTCGATTAGCGGATCGATCTGGGGCAAAGCTGAAATGATTTTAAAAAAAAAATTAGTTTTCACAATAAAACAACATTTCCAAAAAGAGTACCCACCTGCCACCGTCATGTTGTCCGCCTTATCCGCCAGCTTAAAGTGTGGGGCATCGCCGCTTACTTCACACTTATAGAGTCCTGTGGATTTGGCACCCTGTAGACTTAAGTCCAGTCTGCAACTCGATTCGTTGCATAGGTACTTCCCATCCAGCACTTGTAGACCAGGCACTCCGAAAGTCATATAAATCGGACTCGTCAGGGGGGAGTATCTAATTTTGGGTTAAAGATTGTGGGCTTAGTTTCTCAAAAAAGCTTTATGCTTTTACCTAAAGAACTCCTCGTGATCCTTGTACCACTTCACCGAGTTTAGCGTGTGACCACGCATATCGTAGCTGCAGGATAAGGTCACATTGTCCCGGAAATCCACAATCTCGGGCACACTAATATCCGTCACAAACAAGGCATATGCAATTGGGTAGTCTATAAGGCATAAATAAAAAATGTAAAGATAATATTAGGTATAAATAATTCAACATGAAAACAAGCTTATACACAATTTTCGGAATGAGCCACCATGTCAATTTTTCCCAATTCATTTCGAATTCCCCTTTGAAACATTAGACCTCTGGAGCTATTCCTTTGACCGCATGAACATATACAATTTATGTAATCTAAACTAGAATGGCCGAAAGCTACACACATTCACTGGAATATTGTTAGACAACAGTGGACCTGGGCTATTTCCTGTAATCGAATCGTAGGGCGTGGCAGTCATCCTTTATGTGTAGGATGAGTACATGGAAATCTGCCATACTCGGGACGTTGGATACCAAAACCCACAGGCCAATGACACAATTTTGGTGTCCAAAAGCCAGGGACATGTTCAGCGGTGGGTGGAGTATGCGTAATTTTTAATTTGCCCAGGTGACTGACCGGGGAAAATGGAAAATGGGTATAAAAGGGGGAACGGCAGGTGCTTTGTGGCCAAGTTCTGGCACATGAGACATCGAATAAATTTCAAATTTCATGAAATGAATATGCAAAACAGTTAGTTAGTCAGGCAGGTAGGCTACCCATGTAACAGGGAGACGGAGTGGGCAGGAAATAAAGTGCAGTGGATACAGGGACATATGTAACTGGCATATGCAGTTTTTGGGGTCCCAGTTCGGATAAGGCTGCCTCCAACCGAATAAATATCCAGTGGGTGGCTAGAAAATGATAAGAAATTCGGACAAACCAAATGTCAAATGACTCGACTTTTGCTCGGCAAAAATACATTTAACATGAGCCGAAAGTTGCGTGTAAGAGGGACTGTAAAGCAAAAGGACTTATGCTAGAAGGATATGATCAAAATTCAGAAGCTACCAGCTTAAGGAACTTTTTCATTTCCACTTTTAGACAACAAAACAGCTTTTATTTTTAAAAAGTTTACATTTAAATATTTATATTCAAAAGAGATTCAACAAATGTATACTAACAAGAAGAACTGCATTAAACCGAATTAATTAAGAATTTCAACATTAATATTCAATTAATTCAATTAAATTATTACCAAACCAAGTGAATTAAGGTAAATTATATACTTGATTGCACTTAATGCTTAAAAATGTAAATTTGTATGTACAAACCAGGTCTCTTTGTTTAAATGTTTTATTTATTATTTAAAAATATATACCTTGTGAACTAACCGCCAAAGCTTTTAAGCATTTTGTACATATGCAAATTAACATGAAGGCAAACAACACAGACAATTACATAAATAAATATTTTATTTAAATTGATTGGAGATAGGTGTGATTAAATGCTTGAATTTATTGCGCTTTTAAATGAACGAAAGCGAGCAAAAACTTTAAGTCATCCGGTGGCAAAACAAAGCCATTTCGTTTGTGTGGGTCAGGTTCCTTTTCCACTTAACCACATAGAATGGAAGGGAAGTGGGTTAAGCTGGGACAGAGATACAAACATAGATATGTTTACACCTCAGCACATAAAAACTTTGCTGATAATTAACCTGCACATTTCATTCGAGAAATGGCAAGCACACACTTGCGTACATATACGTTTTACCCAAAACCATAACCCCCGGAAATCCCCACACACCTAGGGGAAAATGTACACATGCATTTTTGGGGCAGGACCAACGACGTCCAAGTTTGGTGATAAATTCATTTAGAGATGCCGAGTTGAGACATTTATGCAAACATTTTTGCTGTGGCACTTTTTTTTAATAGCTCTCTGTGGTTCAGTGGCGGAGTATTTCCTTATAACCAGAATATGTCTTTATAGAACTGGCCTTAGATAAATTGAAAGTGGGGAAGCAAAATAAAACCGCCTTACGTTTAATCAAATAATTACTTTGTCAAGTTAATTAGTAATTTGTTATCTTGTTATTTTTTTTTGTTGAAAACAATAAAATATTCTGGGAGTAGTTTTTGTACCATAAAAACTCACTGCTCAACCCCAAGTGTATACAAAAGTCCACAGAGCAGTCCTTTGTGGTTAGCACATACACATAAATATTCATTTCATTTGCTTGCTCACTAAAACCCACAAAGTGGAGAAAAAGAATCTATAAGAGGCTGGCAAACAGTCAAAGTGTTTTTCCCATTTTTAGTTGCATCTAAATCCGCAAATTAATTGGGTGCCGTACGGCTGAAGAGTCCAACAGATTTTCAAAAGTAAATAAACAGGTCCCAGGCATTTGTTATTTGTTATAGTTGCTTTGCGGTTACCCAAGGCGACATCGTAAATTGGACGTCCCACAATGGACAATATTTAATTCCATTAGGCTGGCCAAGCTGTTGTTGCCGGCAAACACTCTAAATATAGAAGCGTCGAGAGAAATTGAAAAGCTACGACTCCGCAGCACAACTTTTTCTGCAAAATCCTTTCTCCGGCTGTCTTTGTGGCCGAAGCCTTTGTGCTCGTGTCCTGGATTGCATGAGTTCCCAGTGAGAAAGTGCCCATAGGTATGTGTGTGTGTGGAAAATGTGTCAGTCCCAGTTGAAGGAAATCTAAACATATATAAACTAAGTCCCTATACAGTCTATATGAGGAGGGCGAAGGTGGTATATTATCAAAACAAATAAATAAATAATCATTTAATCAAAATAAACAATCAATTTTTTATTTTAGATACAAAAAACTGATTAAGAATTTGACAAATTCATTTGAAAAATCTAAGCGACTTACTATTATAATAGTTCGCCGATTCCTAACATCTGTTTGCTTTCCAAAAAGCTCTAAGCCAATTGCAGTTTTTAATGTGAAAAAAGAAAACGTGAAAACCTGTTCTTCCAGTTGCCTGTTCCTATTACCATTAACCAGCTGAATTTGCCCAACTTTCCCAACGCTCTCACATGATGGAATACAATTTCTAGTTCTAGTTCTCGTTGCGAAGAGTGAAAAGCGGAGTGAGCCAGCTCATTTAATGCGCTCCAAATTAATTGCCCCATTGCCATTGGCAATTCGACTGCAGGAGGGAATGAAAACGCTGGAAAAAGCGGGGAGAAAGCGAAGAGCGGCTGCCTTTGGCAGTCTGCCTAATTGCGAGCATTTCAAAAATACAATTTAAGTTTAAACTGCACTCAAGATGTGCTGCTGCTGCTCCCGATGCTGCTGCCTCAGCACAAGCAAAAGTTGCGGCAGCTGAAATTACCGAATGCCAAAAGGGATGAGGGCAAGTGGCAGTGCAATTGCCACTGCAACTGCGGCAGCCGTTGGAATTATGACGAAAGTCATTAAAACAGCCAGAGGCAAAAACTTTGCCAATATTGATTTGCGGTTCGTGCTCTCGGCAAACACCAATAACAATTAAAATAATAATAAACCGATTCACAATAAACGGACAAGGGCGATTTGTCCCGCTCGCATTACGCATACGCACCATAGTCCGCAAATCCCCGCCAGCGCTTCATTAACCAAACAAATATTGTGCATATACATGCATATTCAATCCCCGAAAACCATAAAAAATAATAATAATTTCCCCCGATTCCGGCGGAGGGTCACAAAAACTTACCAATTAAAAGTGCGATGAACAGAAACATCAGCCAGCCGTAATCCATTTTTTGTCGTCGTCCTTATTGTTGCTCTTGTTTGAATAAAATTAATTGCTTCCAGTTATTGTTGCTCTTGGCTTTGGCAGTGGCGTTGATTTATGCAGTTTATCCCCTTTCGTATCTTCGAGTTGGCTCCGTATCCCTTTGCTTCAAGTGCAGTCGGGGATGCGGCGAAGGGGGCTACAAAAAACTAGAATCGAACAACGAAGTGGAGGTCAAACGGGGGGCTCAATTAATTGAACACTGTATCAGAAGGAGCTCCACGAAATCCACATCGAGATGGAGGAATGGAGGAGCGGCACAAAAGAATATAAATAAATAAACTCGGCGACAAACTCATGCAGAAAAGTTCAAAGGATACGCTCTGTCAGTGTCGTTATAAATAAATAACAAACGTTAGAGCAGCCCAGAAAAAAGTAAAGAGGTCCAAGAAGCCGGAGACAGGAAGTACACAGGAAAAATAAAAAGAAAATAGGATTAACCACTTTTACAGAGCACTCAAAAGATTTAAAAATTATTATAATAACTATTTCTAGTAGCAGTAATAGTAATTTAGAAAAACAAAAATCCTGAAAAAGAAATACTATTCACTCTTTAGAAAATACTAGTCAAATTTAACACCATTGATTTGGAAAATATTTATGTTATTATTGTAATATAAATTTATTATACAAACATACAAGAATTTAAGAATTTGGGTTAACTTTGTCGTACAAGCACTTTACTTTGCTGTGTACCAACTCCAAATGAAAGGGAAAGCAGGAAAAAACAAAAGAAACAGGACGTGTGGGCGTGGCAGACGCCCTGGCATCCTGTTTGGTTGTACTCCTCCTTGTGTGACTGTGAGTGTGTGTGCGTTTGTCAACTTAAATAATTTAAATGCCAAATTCAAACGAATCCATGTGTTTAATATTTGAATAAGCCATCGCCCTGCCACGACCACGCCTCCTCTCGCCTGGGAGCCTGTGTATCAGTACCTTTTTTTGGGTTCTTGTTTTATGTTCACTTTATTTTTGTCTCGGTTGTTCTTGTCAATTTGGGTTTGGTTGGAGTTAACATTAAACTGAAATTGAAGCACTCAGCGGAAGCGGATGTTGCCAGTCCAGTGCAATTTAAACTTGTTTCGTGTGTTTCTTGTGGGTTTCTAAGTACTTTCCGAACTTTTTTCTCATTCTTTTCACTTTGGCAGCTTGCTTTCGTTCTCTTAACTGGAATATTATTGACTGCGCGCTTGGGTTAATTGACCTTTAGTCAGTATTTTTTATGTTTTACTTTTAAAGTTTGTAGGTTACTTTGGCACGGTAATAAATACTTTTGATTTACTTTCATTCAGATAATAATAATCTCCTTTTTGTCTTTTTATGTTTTTTTTTATTGAGTACGAATCGGTCGGCGAACGAGGACCCCTATGGAAAGTATCTCCGCGCGGCTTCAGGCTTACGAGCTGACTGAAGCTGCGGACTCGGATTCGTGAGTTCAACTTCACGGATGCTATCGCAGTCGGCTGCGCAGTCGGCGCCGCAGCCGCTGAAGGCCTTCGTGACCGGCTATCGTGTAATGCCGTACGCTCAGCATCTGACAGGACCTCGGGTGCTCGGGATGCTCGGTTACACGACAGCTGGGCCTGTAACGGGACTCAGGGCCCCGAGAGACGAGCCCGAAGAGCGCATCTAAGAGAGCGGATGAGATTTTGCAGCTTTGTCGCCCGTCTGTTGACTTTCGGCACGGAGGATGTTATCCTTAACAGCGGGAATGTTAGATTTAACAGTAACATTCTTTAGAATAACATTTATTACTTATGTTATTGAACATTGCTAGAGGAATTTCTAATATATCCTTAAAAAAATAACAAAAAATGATTGAAAGTAATTTAATTTTATTTATTCTAGTAGTATTATCTAGTATTTTCAGATTAATTGAATTGATTAGTCATAACTTATCTTATTTTCATTTCAGTTAAGGGAATGTTTTCCCTTTTGCAGGCTTATCATTCCTATGTTTCTGTTACAATGTACTTTCCTAATTTTTCTATTTTCCCCAAGATCCCCGAGGGCCTGCAGTTTATTTTAGCCAGTCATTAACATATTCATACCGGTCTGCCAATAATGCGGGCACTTTAAAAAGTTTGCTTTGAAATCAAAAGCACCTTTTCGTTTTGTTTTTGCTGTTGGCGTGCGAATTTTATAGTTAACGGATATCCTTGGTAGTTAAATGCAGACAACAAACGGGGCAGACTGGAGGAAAAGTCCGTGTTGCAGCTGCATGTAAAAATATTACGTGCATCGGGGGTTGTTTCACTGGCGAGTGGGTGGTACACGGGTGTAGGGGGCGGTGGAAAAGGGGTGCCGGTGTGGGCGGGATTCTGGAGCGAATGACGACGACGGCAGCACAAAGTCATCTTATCATTTCATGAATAATGCAGGGATTTGTTAGGGACACATGACTGGAATTTTACGCAAAAGTTGTGATGATGTTGCCGCTGCTGCTGCTGCTGCTGCTGCTTTTGCTTCTGGTGCCTCTGCTGCAGCTCCTTCTCCTTTTGCCAACCGCCAACGTTTTGAGGTTGTTGCTATTGTTGCTGCCCCTGCTGCTATATGCTATATGTTACTATATAACTGCAGTCTGCTGGGTGCGGCAATCAACAGAAAATTGCAGATTCTAAATTCAAAGCATTTTGCTCGCTGTCCCTTTTAAGCTCACTTCCCGCCTTCCCGCTCGTCCTGTAACTTAATTCCGACGAATAATTTCTGATGCCCGAATATGAATATTAAAACAAAAGCAACGTGCGCCTGAGCATATGCCACACTTTCTTTCGCTGTAAATGGCGTTTCCGGATCCGGTTGCCTCGCAAGCCACCTGCCTCTATCTGCCAGCTATTTATTTTATGCGAATTTCGCTCGTCTCCGCTCGCAAGTCACGTGACAACTCAAACTTTATGCCAGGCAGCGCGCAAAAAAATAAAAATATAAAGGAGGTATGCACAAAAACTTGCCAAAAAATGCAGGAGATGTGGTAAAAGAAAACAAAAAATGGTAACTTCTTTCACGCTGCACTCACATACTCACGTGGGGATCCGTCTGCGCGAGGGTGGAATAAAAAAGTTTTCCTGCAAATAAATCAGAAATTTTAAAAATTCATAACTTTAAGTTTGCTTTATGACTTTTGTTTATAACGTGTTACCACACTGCGTATGCGTAGCGCTCGGCGTGCATAGATACATGCGGAGCGAACACCTCAAAAGTACAGACAGACTCAGGAAACTTGTCCGCCCCAAAGGGCTTCAATAATTAATAAGATTTTCTCAAATATGCAGGGAACGAGCTAGAATTATTCTGGCAAACTGGCAAAAACTCCACACTTTTATCTACCACTTGCATATTTGTAATCACAAACTTTGTTGCTGGAAAATATCAACTCTAGAGTTAAAGGTAGAATAAATTGTTTGTTTGATTTATTTAAAAACGAAATGCAATATGATATAATCAGCAGCGAAATTCGGATTATAAAAAGCCGAATAATTCCACATTTTAGTTTAATATTAAACAAATATTTACTATTCGTACGATACTCGCTGGCAGTTTCGAATTCAAAGCATACTCATTTGGTTTGATCTGCCCAGCTCTCAGGTCATTTTTGTGGGTCATGTATGGATTTCGCCAGAACTATGATAGAAATTTGTGAAATTTTTTGAAATAAATTGGTAAATATTTGCACATTCAAGGATTATCTCTTGGCAGCTTGTTCAGAAGGTGCACCTAATAAATTCTTTGCCAATCGAAGGCAACGTCCTGAAATTTGTGGGCCACTTGCCTTCCCCGAGGACTCCATCGCAATGACACACTTTTCCTCCTTAAGTTCCGCAAGATGCCTGCAATCAAGGAGCCGTCATATTTGGCCGCAATTTCATGGTTCATCCTGGGAAAGCTTCTCGCTAACTGCGATGCAGTGCACTGAGCGAAAGTTTTTTACTTTATAAAATAAATTTAATGTTTTTATATTAAATATTAAGCACTACTATGTTAATTGCATTTTAACAAGTTTATAAAAAACTTGGAAAACAAAACAATTATAGTAAAACATATTAATTTAACAGATATTAAAAGTATTATTTGAGCAATTTGTGATCATATAAAAACTGGTAACATGTATGCTATTTGTTTTCTTTAATAATTCCATCATTACAAAACACACACACTTTGTAGCAGTGTTTATGTGAATTTTTACAGAGCTACCTTAATGAAAAACTAAATTGTCAATCAGCCATGAATTGAATCAAATGAAGTGTAAAATTACAATTTCATCCAATTTGCAATTAACTGAACGAGAAGATGGCAAAAAGAGGAGAATCACTTTTTTCCAATTTCAAATTATTCCAATGGAACGCACATGCAGCTGGACGGCGAAGGGTTTTGTATCTCCGTATCTGGGCGAATCGCCGGGTGTTTACTGTATCTATGCAGTGCGGGGAGGCGGGTACTTTCACTGGGAAGCCCCTGTCATCGTGCCGGTAAATAAAGGGGGGGCGTGGCAAGTACTGCGCTTTTCTTCTGGCTGCGAGGCACCTGGAAAAGTGCAAGTTTAATTGCATCGAGTGTAACTAGTTAATGGCTGAAATTGCAAATTGAAATGGTGACAAAGTAATTGAGGTCAGGCAACTCCCCGCGGAGTCGTCGAATCGAGCGCTAATTACAAAACGGACATTGCAGCTGCCAATGGGGTCACTTGGCAGCTTTTCCGTGCGTCGCATCGCGATTCGTTTCATTTTCCAGCAATATCGGAAAATATGCAACAGCAATTGCCACAGCAGCAGCAACGGCAGCTGCCAAAGTTGTGCGGAATGTCAAAGTTTCCCCCGTTTCCGTCTCGCTGGCACTCTAAAAACATTTACAAATTGATTTTTTGTTGCCACTGTCATGTTCGCAAAACACACTCGCATCTACGTATATATAATTTTTGGCATTTAAATGGCTAGGCACAAAGCCGCAACGGGACTTACGCACATCTGAATACCGAAAAGCGTCCTGATGTATTTAATGGAACATTTTGGCACAATAATAAAATGTCCGCAATAAAACGGTCATTTGCATGTTCATTTCTGCCAGCCGGCCATAAATGCAAACAACTGGATTTCGCTAAACCAAATTCGGAAAGGCTGATGCCGGACCACGGCTGAAATTAACGTTTGCCATTTGCTTGTTAGCCGCGTCCCCCGACTAAATGCTTTTTGACGCAACCTCCGCGTATTAGTCGCTGCCAATGGACATTTATTGAGTGGCCAGCAGCCACATAAAAACTCTTAGTTCAATGGAGTATAAACAAGGTGATTGAACTCAAAAACCTATAGCGAATATAAAATCATTTCGGTGCCTACTAAAAAGAATATTTTCGATTTTAAAGTTATATGCCCCTTAAGTAGATAAATACCTCATTTATAGAAGGCCATTGAAACTAAGAGGATTTGTTTACCTAAAACCAAGAGCACTTGCCTACATTTTTGTTTTTCATTTTTTTGCTTTTCAATCAACAAAATAATTACTTTTTCTCATTATTGATGTACAAGTATGAAACTCTAATCGAAACTACATACAGCTAATGGATTTACCCTCAATTCATTTTAAATAAGTACCCTTTAATAACAAAAACTTTATGTTGAAGTATTGAAAAAATTAAGTTATTTAATTTTTTATTAATTGCAAATAATTAACCATTTTATTACCACGCTGTCCACAAACATTTGTGAAACAATCAATCATTGGTGAATTAAGTTAAATATCCCCAAGAGCCCTTCTCGAGTATCAATAGCCAGCAATTTAACGAGCGTTGCATGACAGTCCCCTAGCCACTCACAAAAAAATTAACAAGGGGCATTTTTTTGTAAAAAAAAACATGGGTTAAATTGCTACAAAATGCCAACTCCCTGCAGCAGCGAAAAAAAATTAACAACATGTCAAGGAGGTGGCAGAATTTCGATTTATTCAAGAGAAACAAGCTTAATACCCTTTTAAAAACAAATCGTAATTTAAGTTCTTATTAAAAATTCGAAGTATTTCCAATTAGTATCTTTTTAAAATATTTTCTTTCCATTCATTAAAATTTCATTTTATTTATGTTAATAAAATTAAGATTTATTTTTATTCAAAAGGGCATTAAGATCAGGAGATGTTAGGGAAATGTTTCAATCAATCAAGCAAGAGCGGTGTGAAAATCATATGAGCGGCGTGAAAAGGAAACGGAAATTGCTGGGAATTGTGTGCTGTCCACAGGTAAACACATCCGCATCCCTGTATGCGCGTGTGTGTGTATGGCACGTGTGTGTGCGATGCGCTGCTTGTGCTTGGGCAGCTGTAAATGCCACTTGATTTCAATATTTCAATCAGCGATGCGCACAGTTAGTTAAGCTTTTTGCATACATTATGCAATTTGAGCGGCCACAAATGATGCAGCTGCAGCAGCAACAATAACATCATTAGATCCAACCGCGGCAGCTCATCGCAGTTGGTCCGCAATCCCGCCAATGGCGACATTAAATCATCGATCCAACAAGTACCTGTTAAGGGCTTTTGCCGCATTTCGGGATCCGGCTTCCTTTCGATTTGCAGTTGGCCGAGAGCCCGGGATTTTTCGTGTGGCGACTGTGGACAGAGAGAGAAATTACATGGTATTCCGATGTTCCCGAAAAAAATACCAAAGATTTATTATTTAATGTTTTTTAAAAATATTTTTAGAATATTGGTTGTTCTTTCTAGACCTCCTGGAAAGCTATAACCTAGCTATAGTTAAGTATCCCTTATATTTTCTGTGTTTCAGTCGCCACTGCCCCTTTATTTGTTGCTTGTACCCGTAGCTTGTGCATATTGTGAATGCGCGCATTTCGAGCACGTGATTGAGATTTTTACATTTAAAACGTGACTGAAATACTTTGCAGTTTCGTCACTTCGATGCCTACCGCAGGAGGATACATTCTCGCCATTTACCATTCTGCCGGCCCACTCGCTCCCCATTATCCCTTCTCCGTTCCATGTTCTCCATTTTCCATTCCCGATTCCCCATTTCGAATGCAATGAAATGTATTCAATACTCCGTCAATGATGTCCCAAGGACCGTTGGCCTGCGGCTGCCTTTTATTATTATTATTTTTATGTGCTGCTCTTCCATTTGTCCGGTACCCTCTTTGCCGGCCAGCCTTGTCCTTTCACCTTTCGCCTTCGTCCTTTTCAATCAACGGCAAATGGCCAAGTGTTAACTAGATTTAAATAATGCATTAGTCGTCGCTGGCTTTCTGTCCGCAAGTACGACGCTCAATGTTTAAAATTTGTCACAGCCAAATATTTGCCAGTCTTAGTTTTAAAGTTTATGTGTACATGTTCTATTTCAACAAAAATTTGTCAAATTCTTACTTACCAAAATGAATAAAATGAACAGTTGCTCCCAATAAAAGAAAATGTTAAACTTTATCTTCTGAAAAAATTAGGAAACCATAAAATCGAAATGATCAAGTTTTTCGACTTTCAATAAATGGAAATTGCAATGCAAGCCGGTGACATGTGTTTGAGCTGGCGAACCAAACAACAAACCGAACCAGAAATGGCAATTGAAAATTTTTTGATTAGCCGAGCCATTTGGGGCTTCGGCAGTAAGTTTCCGGCAACTGAAAACTGCCACAAATTCTCAATTGTCTTTGGCCAAAAACTTGCCAAAAAGCAGGAGATACCCAACGACAGTTGCCAGGCTGTAAATAAAATTTAATGAAATGATACGATAAAGTTGTGAGTGTGTGATTTACACACAGAAGACCCGGAGATGGTAGGGCACGATTGCATATGCACTGCGAAAAATGTTTTCAAGCAATTAAAATGCTCTTAATCTATCAGAATTGTTTATTTCCATATTATAATATTTATTAAATAGTAGTGTGTAGATGCTCAAGTAATATATTTTATGTAAATCGAAATAAATACTATAGTATAACAATATTTACATTTAATTAGTTAATTAACAACATTGATTTACTCTAAAGCTGTTGAGAAAAAGGTTTTTAAAAAACCTAATGAAATTATTTGCCAAAAAAAATACAAATTTGTTTCTTTTTGACGGTGATATTGTCTTGATTTTTCTCAGTGCACGGCTTGTTAGGCAAGTCTGTTTTCTCGGGGTTTTCTCGCACTCACTTCGTTGGAGTCTGGCTCTCGCTCGTTCTTTGTCTCAGTGCGTAATTTCAACATTGGCAATTAAAATTTTGTATGAGTTGCTTGCAATCAGTGCACAAACTTGCCACGCACAAACAAATACACTCGCAGAAACACCCACACAGAGGCCCGCACACACAGATGCACACAGTTGCATGTGGCGACAAAC
Source organism: Drosophila biarmipes (assembly GCF_025231255.1). Classification (NCBI taxonomy): domain Eukaryota; kingdom Metazoa; phylum Arthropoda; class Insecta; order Diptera; family Drosophilidae; genus Drosophila; species Drosophila biarmipes. The sequence goes on along the minus strand of NC_066616.1, from coordinate 19,354,501 downwards.
TCAGCTGGTGTCTGCATAATTTAAAGCATACATTTAGGCTGCCGGTCCTGGCTGTGTGATAAATGCCAACCAGTCAGCGCACACCCACACCGACACACTCGCACGAACACCCACTATCACACGCACATGCACACATACACCGGCGCCGACACACACAGCCATGCGAAGGACATCAGTTCGCTGCTGCTGACAATTCCAAACAATTTGCCGAGTCTGACAAGCATTTTGGGCTTGGTTCTTGGTCCTAGGTTCTCTGTTCGTTGCTGTGATTGCCGTCTTCGGCGCTCTGCCTTGATTATAAGCCACGCCCACACTCAGACTCACAAATTTTGGGCGCACTGAGAAAAATAATGTTTAATCAAAGAATGCCGGGGTAGAGCTAGGAAAACCTCTCTAAAGGTGCCCAAAAGTATGCAGTTAAAAATAGGAATATTTTGAAAAATACTTTTTTTTTATTTGAATCGTCTAGAAAAGTCTTAAGGAGGTTGTTAAAATTAATACCGAAATGTAAGATGTATTTAAAAGTAGTTATCATTATTATAAATACGAGTATTTGATAAATAAAATAGAACAACTCCTTTTTTGGAATATTTCTCAGTGTAGCCACCCAGCCAGGCTTTAAATCCATGTAAACTACGAACAAATGTTTAGAGAAAACTTGTTACTTGTTATTCTGCATATTTAACAAACACTTCTACATGCTCACTGCTAACGAATCCTAAGTCCTGGAACCCCTGAAATCCATTCAATCCCAACTCTTCATCAAGTATTTCAAATTCGAGTTATGAACAGGGATACTTCATTTCTTTGCAATTGGAACGTTGCCCATACGAAGTTTACTCGAGATTTATTTAATTTTTATTTATTTTCTGAGCTGTGTATAAATAGGACATGAGCTGCACTAAATACTATGCAAGTGATTGTGAAGTGATTGAGATTTTAGTGGAGTGCTTGCGTTTTAGTGAGATTTGTGCGTTATTTACATGGCATAGGCACGACGCATCATTAAATCAAAGTACATGTCGTTGTCGATTGAGGCACTAATCGTGGCATAGTAGTTGACGAACTCCTCGCGGGTTATCTGTAGTTGATAATGTTATTAAAAAATATATTGGAACTTGAAGCCAAGACTCACCTTGCCATCTAAATTTCCACGACCCCCCTCGAAATTGTGCAGAAAATCGGTGAGGATTTCGTCCTCGGACTTTTCCCCGCTCTGGTACTTGGGATGCTCCTTTACGGAGTAAACATTCTTAAGATCCTGGATGGTTATAACACCATCGTCATCGCGATCCATTTTGTCAAAGGCCTGATCGATAATATTCAGGCGGCTCTGCGGCATGGGGGGCTGAAAAATAAGTTGATTTAAATATTCATTTGGATTATGGATTAATTAGTATTTTCTTAAGTAATTAGCTTTCATAGTAATGATTGATTGTGAAGTTTATCACTTGGCATTTACAAATGCTAGCAATATTTCTTAACTTACCCTCAACTTCAGCAGGAACTCGGTCATGTTGATCGATCCACTGCCGTCCTCATCGAAGCTAAACAAAGAAAATGTTATTAATTTCATATCTCTGTACCTATGGCACACCTGTCACTCACGTGGCGAACATCTGCTTAATCTCCTCCTCCGTGACGTCCAGGCCAGTGTCCCTAATGCCGGTGATGAACTCCTCTTCGTTGAGCGCCTTGCTGCCATCATCGTCCATCGCCCGAAAGGCCCTGCGTTGAATAATTCGAAATTAAACGGTGACTATTGCATAATTGATCGCAGGACCGATTGGAATGTCGTTAAAGGCCAATAAGCCAGTCTCACATACCTGCCCAGTCCCAAAATGCCTGTTGCTCCGCGGCTGAAGCACAGCAGTCGCAGCTTGGTAATGGGATCCTTGTCGGCGCCATCTGTCAGTTCCCGGAGCGCCTGGCTCGCCAAGTTCGCCTCGAGGGTGTAGAGGTCGTTGTTCGGGGACTTGTGGTAAGACATTTAAGAAATTAGTTAGGAATCTGATTCAGTTTAAATAGTTTTTAGCGCTCTTTTACAGGGCCTACTCCTACTTTTATTCCCTAAAATACGATGTATCGATTGATTTCTTCAGTAAACTAGAACACCTGTGGCATTGAGTTACTTTTCTGGAACTTGGCAAGTAGGCGTATAATTAAAGAAAGTTTTCTATGAATTATAGATTAGATTGAATTACCACATGTTAGCCAATAAAGAAACCAATTGTGTGTGGAATCGAAAAATATATATAACTGAAAGATACTTCATATCTGAATTTTTTGGTAAATGTCTATTTTAAAATTTCGGATTTAATTGGCGAATAACAAAGTGTAAAATTGTATCTGTATTGACTGACTTCTTTTGTCATTATCTTGATCAGCTGTACCACATTTTTATAATCTTCAGAAAAACAAATAAAGCCGAGTGACTCAAGAAAGAGTAGCTGATTATTTTCCTCAAGTATCATATGTAAATTCCACGTATAGTAATTAACGCAAGCCCCTTAAAAAGTGACTAACATAAACATCCATTTATGGATCCAGTAATTGGAAACGCTGGGTAAACTCAAACAAAATATCACTTTAACCGCCGTGAATCATTCGCAGCGCCTGAGCTCGTATTTCTCAAGACGCTCTCTTAAAGTTTCGTCACAATTTCAAGGCAAAGTGCTTTCAATTAAGTGGACTTCGTTACTAGACGAGACGAGTCACAAAAGTGGGGTAGGCATTTTCATTTCGGTGAAAGCCCTTTTCGCAATCTCTCTAATTGGAGCCCAAGGTGAAGGTCGCCGCCCCAAAGCTTAGCCCCACAAACAGCGAACAAATGCGGAGAGAAAAAATCGAGTCAAACCCCACGAAACTCAGAACTTACCTCCATGTCAGGGGGTGTTATTTTTTCTGAATAGACCTTTTCACTAGTTTTATACAAAATTTGATGGAGCCTTGTTTTTTACAGTCGCCCCGCTGAATGGATAACTGCAAGATACTTGTTACTTTGGTGGCTTTGAAATGCAAACTGAAAGCGAAAAATAAAGCGGCGGCACTGAATAAACAGCCATTCGCCGGTGGGAGCGAGATGGGGCGACGCGCCGATGGGGGGAGCGAGCGAGAGGCCCTGCGGTGGGGGAACGAGTGGAAATGAAATATGAGCTTTGCCGGCTTTTGTGGCGCGGGAAAAACTAGTTACTAAAAAGCATTTACGCTCATGTAGAGCAGACAGCTCGCCCAGACAGAAAACCCACCGGCTCGCTCACTCACCTGACTCATCCGCCTAATAACTAGCTCGCTCTGCCAGAGATGGCATTTTTTTCCACAAAAAAACGATTATTTTTTAAGTCAACAAAGGTGAAAATGTTTTAAAATAATCAAAAACATCTGATGATATCATCGCTAGACATGGGACGTTTGTTTTATATATAGTAATACAGAAGTTTTGGAAAAATAATGGCTTATTTGTAACATAAATATTCTCTTTTATAGCTGCATATTTGAATGGGTCAAAAAAGGATTGAGTTTTATTTCCCAATCAATGATATTATGTTAAAGATCAAAGTGTATAGGATATTTACACTTTACATACACAAAAACAACATTTTCGTATTTGGAATCAAAATAAATTGTTGAAAGTGAATTCCCCTAAAAAGCGCGTAGGGTCGAAACCCTTGAAATAGTCAGTTTGCGGCCAACACTGCCCGCGGAATCTACCGGCCTCCTAAACATTTTATTTCAATTAAAAAGTGGCTAGTTCCCATGGCCCACACACCAGTTTCGTGACTGTCTCTGACCAAATGTTTGCCTGCGACCAACACGAGCCGACCGAAAAAACACAAACGCACTGAATGGGGTCTGTAAAATTGATCTAGATAAAAAATGAAAGCACCTAAAAGAATGCAACTCTAAATGTCCCCTAGTTGAAGAGTTATTTGGTTTTATTTTATCGCAATGGCAATGCAACCATCACAGAAAGGTCAAAGTTAAATAAGCGATGGCTTTGATTAGTGCCATTCAAAAGAGTTTGGGGAGTGAAAGAGGATATTTCCCTTTTGACTCGAATTCCAATGTGTTACTCTGGACATTTAGCATTGACTTTCAGAATCAAATCAAAACCAATTTACACAAACTTTATGAAGTTATTTTTCCCTTTATTTGATGAGTATAACCAAAACCAACACGTTTTTTGCTTTTCCTATGATCATTTATTATATTCTTGACCCTTAAGAATTTCATAAAACAACATTATGAAAAAATTAAATTTTAAAACATCACAAAAAATAGGTGTAAAAATGTATCAATTGTAAAACCCAAAAATCCATTAAATTGTTATTATTTTTTATCCACTTTTTAGTGGATAGTGTTCAGTGTAACTGAAAGTTCAGGTGATCGGTTTCCTGAATATTGATTATTTGTATTTTTTAAGGGTTGCCGTGTGTTTTGATTGAGTCTAGTTGTGTCAGGACTCATTTACTTAAACGAAAACATGTAATTTGCCAAATCGCCCTGGCTTTAGCTGCAGTTGAAGGTGGCTTAGGTGCTTCTCGTGTTCCACGGGTCATATTTGTCTCATATAAAATGCATTCGGCCCGAGAGCACTGCCATGTCACTCGACCATTAAGGGAAATAAGCCAGGCAAACATGACAGCACAATATTTTCACATCGACCCGTGTGTTTGTCTATCGTGGCCCAAATAATCAGTCATGAATCACTGCCGGCGGCCAACACTGCGTATGCGTAATATGCATTCGAATAAGCACTTTGAGCCGGCACTTTGAATGGCTTATCCGCTACAAGCAGCTGTTTTTGTTTGATAATTGATTAATTTATATTAACCTTGAGGCTCCAGCCCTTCGTGCGAACGGCCTTCAAGAACATTCCGCCTACCGAATTGAAACACAACTAAATTTGGCCGACCAACCTTTGGCAAAGAAATAATAAAAGCCGCTAAAGCAAATGGAACTAGGCAACAGCTCGGGGTGAACCACAACATACTGGGGCGGTGAATGGGTCACTGAGTAAATGAAAGTTGACTCATATCGAGTATTTGAGTTAGTCGCCCTATTAGTCAAAGAAACTACTGAGAGAAAAGCAGATTAAAATGTTTGAAATATTATTCTATTACTGTTATAAGCATTACTTGTTTTTTATTTTTATAGTAAATTATTTTTATTATTATCCTATTTTTATACAAGTTCAAAACAATGAAATTTCTTGATAGAATCTACTTTCGGTCAGCTTTTTTCAGAAGTAGCAACTTGTCCATGGCTTGGAAAAGCTTTTCTCTAGAAAAGAAAGCAATCGAGTGACCAGTGGAAATGACCTGGAGGTTTTCCACCTTTTCCACACATTTCCCCCGGTTGACTGGCTGCCCGTCTGAGTGTGTGGGTGTGTGTAGAGCGGGTGGGGGGCGGCGTATGGGTGGGCTTTCCACGGGAGAGTGTGTGCATTGATGTTGTCAACGCATCAACTGAGCCTGAACTCAATCAGTGAATCACTTCACAACTCGCTGATCAAAAGGAAAACAATCATACGCATTTGAAGTGTCAGAAATTGCCAAAGAGGAAAAGCCTCAGCTGCGGGAGAGAGATGGCCAGACGGGCGAGCGAGACGGGGACGGAGGGAGTGGCGAGTAGAAGAGCAGGACCCTTTCGTCCTTTTTGCCATTTTGCCATGTTGACACACTCAAAACTCTGCGACTGTGTGCGAGTGTCTGGCGTGTATTTTCTTTTTAATCAATTTATATGCAAATAAGAGAAATGCTTAACTGAATGTTAGCTGTCTCTCTGACTGACTGACTTGCCCGCTCCCCTCAGCCACTCTGCCCCTCAATCATTTGGCTGCTCTTGCCTTTTTGCCAGTTGCTTGATTGAAAACGTTAAACGCATTGATTAACGAAAGACGCAAATGCGAGAGAGACTGGCATTTAATTGAACTTGTTTCCACGGAATTCCCTTTGCCACGTCCACTGATTGCAACATCCAACTTTTCCCAGCCGAAAGCCCTAGATGAGACCGTCCCCAGACTCTGGCAAATATTTGCCTGGCCAACACTTGAGCACTGGGTTGTCAACCACATTTAACTAATATGCCTTTCAGCCAACCCAAGCCGAATGAATTCCAAGTGAAAAGTGCACGGCAAAAAAAAAATAATAATAAAGGAATTGCAAAAAAACATGCGTTCTATAAAATAAAATATTTATATTTACTATTTCTAATTACTATTTAGTATCAATAATCCAATAAATAAGTGCAATAAGAATTGTGATTGATTTTGAGATACTTTTTGATAAATCCACATTTTTCTCAGTGCACTTAGACAGCTCCTTTCCCTGACTTTTTCATCAAAAGCGAGAACGACTTTCACCTAATCCCAAGGAGCACCTTCATCACACCGGCGCCAGTTTTGACAGGCTCTCGAGAGTTTTTGGGGCCTTTGTCTGTGGCGACGCCTGTGTGTAAATTGATAAAATCAACTTGATAACTTCATTTCATTAAGTAAACATTAATCACATTAACTTTTGTGCCTTGCGTCGGTGTGGGACTCGGTGCCGAAATTAACCCTAAACGCTTTCCCCTCTTCAGGCCGTTAGATCTGTATAATTTTAATAAGAAAATCTGCTTGTCTGCTTTTCACACGCTCCCGACCTTTGGACCACAAAAGGCAAAAGTCAGCCAGGAGTGTGTCAATACATATTCAGCTTTGTATCCTTGGGCCAGAGGTTGTATGGGTGTGTGTGAGTGCTGTGAACCCTTGAGGTCAAGGCGCATAAAACTTATTACTTAATTTAAGTTGGGTCGACTGTGAACTTGACAGAGCCGAGACACCGAGGAATTTATCATGTTGGTAAATTTAATAAAATGCGAAATACATTTTAATACATTTCGTTGCTCGAGCGTCTTTGGCTTTGTCCTAATTTGCGAAATGAGCATCTGCATATTTCAATTTCCAGTAGATTTGCATAAATTTCATAAGCCGAACCGAGTTGAATTGAGTTATTCATGAAAAGGGTTCCATCTGCCCTTTGAAAATGGGTCTTAAGGAATGGTTATGCGCTTTGAATTGGCCTATGAAATGGATAACGTAATTTTGAGATATATGCAAGTCTTAAGTAAATAAATTGGTGATGGTAAATTCTTTACGATAATTTATACTTAGTTAGTAAAATAGGAATATAAATAGGAATATTTATATTTAATATATTTAAGTGCATTTAAAACTCGACCAAGCTGTGGTATTTTTTTGATTTGAGGTTTGCCCCAGCCAAACTGTCAACTCGTCTGGACCCAAGTCTGTTTTCGGTCTACTCCCGACTACGTCTGAGTTTTGATTAGTTAGATATGGGGTGGAAATTATTAAAACTGCCAGGACTGATCAGATCTGACGATGGTCATTCGATGCACACGAATCGGTAAAGTTTTTTCATTTGCTTGCTGGCCTTCGGAGTTGGCCAATTAATTGGCGGAATATTGTATGCAAAAAGTTGAGATGCGAATGCCAAGAACAGGGCCTGATTTGATAGTTCTGCCGGGTATATGTAGCTGTGTGCTTATTACACCTGGAAAGCTCTGCAGGTGCCTTTTTTTTGGGTGTGATAGGGTGCTGTGTGTGTGGCTGGGTTGTCAAACTTTTCAAATTAAGCGAAGACTTTCCCTGAGAAACAGTCTTTTCCTCTATCTCTGTTACGCTCGCTCACTATGTGATGTTGCCGTTTATTTCCTAGTTTACTTAGTAACTAAATCACGTTTCTTATTTAAGCTTAAGAGCTCATTAACGCCAGGTTTGAACATTATCATAAAATAAGCCAGGAAACTCGGATCGGAGTCGCGTTTCGGTGTCTGAGTTCCTGCCAAAGTTGTTTCTGGGCCCTCAACAAGCTGTGCCGGCTAATACCTGCACACAGGCAACCACACAATCACATGCACTGTGAAAAGTAGGGGTAATTTGTATCAAAATAATATTATTTTGATTAGAAATTAATTTTTTTACAAGGAAAATGGTTTGTTAATAGTGTCTAAGGTGTATTTATTTAAGAAATGGGCCTATATTTTAAATGCAATTCTTGAACGACGGACTTTGAATATGCTAAAAAAGTATTGCTTTCTTAGAGTGCACTCACACATACAGTCGTCATCAATCGCCATTGAAATTCAATCCGCAAAATCTAACGAGCGAGGACGACGGCGACGACACTCACACACTCGCACTTTGATGGGCACCGGCAATCAGCACACATCAAACACACACTCGTGTGAAAATAAAAAGGGAGTGTGGAGGGGGGTTGGGGCTGGCGAATTCCTCACACGTTGCCATAAAAATGTAAAAGGGAATAATATAAAAATAGAAAGTTTTCGCACTTCACGTGTCAAATCCTTTTTAATGAGTTTTTTGAAGCATCAAAAAGTTTGCCATTTCTTGCACACTTTTACAAAGTACCCGTCGTCGCCTTCCGTCCCCCGCAATCCCCCGAAGGCCACCACCCCACCACCCACTTTTTCACATCCTGCCGCATCCTTCACCTTTCACTTTATGTTGTTTCTTTGGTGGCCTGCTGGAAGGTTCTTTCTCCAAGTTTTCATTTTATTTTCCTTTTTGTGTACCCTCAGCAGATCCTGTAATTTCTCTTTTAATTTGCCATATTTTATTGAAATCAATTAATTTGTATAAGTAAAAAGAGAAGAGCTTATACACTCAGCTACAAAAAGTATGCAAAAGTATAAATTATATTAATTAATAAGAAACATTTCTCATCACAAGAACCCTGTTTAGTAATTAAGAAAAAACAATATCCTTAACATAAAATAGGAACCCTTGGAGAAATTGATTATTTTTCTGAAGTGTAACGCATCACATTATCACAACAAATCGTTTCGACATAAATGGGTGCACTCATTGCAATTCAAGTCCATCCAAATCCACTTCATCTGTCTGGTCTGCCCCTGCCGCCAACGCTCATAAATGATGTGGCACAATTAAAGGCCGGGGCGTCCGTCGTTAACCATATTGCCGGCCAGTTCTCTTGGCCAGGTTTTTGGGCCACGTTCGTCATGCCATCAGAATGCGTGCGTGCCTGTAATCCTGTAGTCCTGCCGTCCTGCAGTCCTTCGGCACATCGGTCCCATCCTGGTGGCCTGGCATCCTGCCCGGCATCCTGCGGACTGCACTCCGTGTCCATGCAGCCCGTCACGCAGCAGCGTTTGAAGTCAATTTAAAATGAGCATCCGAGCGTGCAGTCATGAGATGCACCCGACAGTATACCCTCGTCCTGCCAAATCCTTCACTGGCAATAAAGTGGCAGCAGGTCTGCAACATGCCCCTGTTTATACCAATTTAAATACTTAATGCTCAAAAATAAATCAATTAAAATCAAGAAAGGTAAGTTTAACAACAAAATAAGAAATGTTTATTATGCTAGCCATTTCTTGTACAAATACCAGCTAATTTATATTTAAAAAATCCAGCTCTTTATGAAAAAGTAATGCATTTTTGCCCAGTGTTGTCCATCAGTACACATAAGAGTTATGGTTATTGTTGTGATGACTGGCAAGATGATTTGCCACTCGGCCAGCTTCAAGCGGATTGATAATTTAATCAGCTTTGGCCACAACTCATGGCCAAGTGGGTCAGTCCCTGGGCTCAGACGAACTTCTATTTATTTAATTGATCTGCTACCATTGAAAGGAGAGAGTCCTCAGGGCGAACTCAAGGCACTGTGGAACCGATCATATTTCTACGTTTATTATTGTTATTATTGTTAAAAACTACACTTAAGTGTACAAAACAAAGGTTACACTTCTAAAACACATTTTTTGCAAAGATCCTTACTATTTTGGCTTCCACTCACTTCGTCGATGAAAAGCTGAGGCCATGATTAGTGAGCTTTCTCCCTGCCTGTCGAAATGGGAATCTAATTACTGGCCACACAAATGAATTTTCTCGTGTCCCCACTCGGTTGCCGTTTCTCGGCCCGACCAACTTTTCTTCGGTTGCCTTGGTTATCTGCAAATGCAGCGACAGAAGCCCTAGTCGCCGTCCAAATTAGCCCAAAAACAGTTCGAGAGCCCCCCAATCCGCCTGCCCTTCCTTTATTAGCCTTCTGCCGATGTGACAGGGACCAAGAGCCAACTTCTGGAGCGGCCACAAAATGACGTCGCGTCTGGCACGCACAGAAAGTTGCTGAACACCACATTTTTCATTGCACAACACACACAAATTAATTGAATTTTAAGCAACTTTCGCTTCGGCCTCGCAAATTGTTGTCAAATTTATCTAGCAAAACCGGCGAAAAGTATAACAAAATAAAAGCGCAAAATTAAAACAAAAAGTAAGGAAAGACAAGACCAGAAACCAAAAACCAAAAAAAAACTTTGCAGCCAAAAAAATTAAAATACAATTTTAGGAAATATTCTTTTGAGGTGAGAATGCACTACTCTGTATTAAGATTTAGTAAAATGTACTCTGAATAAAATGTATTATTACACATAAAAGTTAAATAAATTTTAAATAAATATTATTCATCTTATACATTTTTGGAAATATAAATAAATTTAAAAGTCTTAAAATTATTTAGATAAAGTGCAATGTAAAATCTTAGAAAATGCAAAAACCTATTAAATATAAAACAAATATAAAAAATAATGCATTTTATTAATGTATTATTTATTATTTTTTAATATTTAACAAGGTTTCCTTTTCCTTAAGTTTTATCTTTAAGAAAGGGCATTTCAATAGCTGCCTTTTGGTGGTCGGCAGGACCTTTTGGAAAGGGGTGAGCCGAAAGTGGGGACGGGAGCAGCTTCGGCAGCATCATGTACCGGCTAGCTGCGCTGGGACATCATTAGTCCTTTAATTGCCATAAATAACCACAGCCGCATTCATCGCACCCGCAGTGCCCCCGAATCACCCCCTTTCCGCCCCCTACCAACCCCATTCCCCCTCCAGCAACAAAAAAGTTGTCAACGTTATTTTTGCAACTCTCCAGCAAACTCACACACACTCGCACGCCGAGCAACAATTCCCACGTGCATAATACGAGAGTGTGCGAGTGTGTGTGTTGGCGCATAGTTTTCAGTTTTTGGAGCATCATGTTGAGCATATTGTCAAAGGGAAAACGCACTGCAGCAGGCTCAGGAGACAGGATATGGGATATATGGGGTGCACAAAGGAAAATCAAGTTGTAATAGATAATATAATACAATTTATTTCTTTAAAAAATTACTTTTTGTTATATAGTTGTTTCGCTTTAAAAGTAAGGATTATATATAATTAAATTTACTTAATTCGATTGTTCTGGAAATTAAAATTTTAGTATTCTAAATTTTATATTAAACATCAAATAAACTTCTCGATACAATGAATAAATGTATTTTAAAAATATATTTACCAAAAATGTCATTTTATTTTATTTAAAATGTTACTTCTTAGCAAGACTTTCTCTCCCTGTGACTTCTAAATATATAGGACACCGAGTCGGGCACTTTGGGCAAATGCTATTGCTATTGCTATTGCCAAATGCCTCGCTCGCTCACTCAGTCAGTGGATGTCCCTTGCCAATTTCTATTGTCGACTGCGCGCAGCTGCGTAGCCACCGAACCACCGAAGCACCAGTGCCCCACCCGAAAATACCCAAAAACGGCACAAATCCACCCACAACCTACAGTCGGCATCCATCTGCCGCACTCCTGTGCGTTTCATGGCATTTTGGAAATCAGTCAACAAATGCCACCACACGGCTCCAAATGCATTTTCTCCTCTGGCCAGAATTTCCTGTGGAGCCTTTGCATTTTTTCTGCTTTTAGTGGGCTGCTCGGTGACTTATGTGGCAGGCCGCTGGCATTGACTCTCCACTTGACAATTAGTTGGTTGGTCAAAAAGTTTCAAATGCAGCTGCAGTGGCTCCTGCTATTTCAGCTGGACAAGTTGAAAAATGTTTCAGTAGCATTTTTGTGCACAATGAAAAATTTTGAAAATTACTCAGTTTGAAGCGAATTTATTTAAGGGCTTACAAAAGTGATACAATTAAAATTGATATTGAATTAATAAAAAATGCATTCAAAGCCCTCAAAACTCTTTATTTTCTTTGGGAGTTTAATGTAAATAAAATTATATTAAATACTTATTTTTAAATTGTTAATCTATAATTAATTGATTTTATAAGTGCATTAAACGGGAGAGAAGCAGAGGCAATACATAAATAAGCTTCAATAATTCCAATTAAATAGCCAGCAAAGTTGAGGCAATTAATCCGATATAACAATCAAAAGCAGGATTCTTCATTAAGGCAGGAATCAGGCATTTAAATAGAGCTCAAATAATGAAAGTAGAAGGACTGTTAGGACTTTCAGTGCGAATTTACACAGACGAGAATTTCCCAAAGAATGCAAAATCGAATTTAATGCTCCTTGAGTCCGAGTAGAGGTAAATTTGATTAACACTGCCAAATCAGGATGCATCGGTGTTGTGTGAATCGAAGTGCATTTGATCGGCAAACAATAGATCAGCTGCAGAGTTTGCAAGGATGTGCTAATAATGCTTGTTCGGATCTGGGAAGCACAAAGGTCCCCGGCAACTTAATTAACTTCGAAACGAAACCAGCGGCAAATTGGAAATGGGGAAAGTCCACAGAAGGGCTCCCACTCGGCCACACTCCCTCCTTCTCGGCTTGACAGAATGGTAATTCCGGCAAACAAAGGCGGCAAATTATTAACAATAACAATAGAAATGGCAATAAGCCACGCTTTCACTGCTGCAGCTGCAAAGCGAGCTGCAGGATTGCAAAACTCCATTTTAGCCCTCTGTTGGCAAATGCGGTGCATTCGAGCATATTAAGTTTACGCTCAGGCGCATCCATTGAGTGACTTTGTAGCTGACTGACAGCCCGACTCGTTGGGGATTACGGTTTAGACAATGGCCCTAGTCGGGATTGGAAGAGCTTTCTGGGGGTTATGGGGGTCTGGGCTTGCGGGGGCCCTGGATGTTCAGGGGTTCTGTGGTTCTGGGGCTCTGGGGCTTGGGCCGATTGCAGCCCCCGAGACGGGGCCTAAATGCAAATAAATACATAAGCATTGTTAGCAGTCGCTGGCTGCTTGCCTGCTTGGATTTGCGAATGTCAGAGGCGGTTACAGATTTCGGGTGCTTTCGCCTTTTTGCTGGGGCATCCGGAGGAAAAAATATTCCCCCAGACAGGCAGGGTATGCCAAGATGACAGCTGCTGGGATACAACTTATGATTTCTTTATTAGGCAACCAGAAAGTCTTGCAGTTTTACACTTGATAATCCCAATTTGTAATTTAAAAAACCGTATTCCCTCCCAAATGTAAAGATAATTAAGCTTTAAGGTCGGAATGAAGGCATATCCATTGATCTCTTTTATTTGTTTTTCTTTTTATCTCTTAAGCTTGTTATCTTTTTATCCTTTTTTATTTTTATCTTATTTCCTTTCTATCTTTCAATCTATCTTTCTATCTATCTATCTATCTATCTATCTATATATCTATCTATCTATCTATCTATCTATCTATCTATCTATCTATCTATCTATCTATCTATCTATCTATCTATCTATCTATCTATCTATCTATCTATCTATCTATCTATCTATCTATCTATCTATCTATCTGTCTATCTATCATCTACCTATCCATCTATCCATCTATCTATATATTTATCTATTTATCTATCTACCTATCTATTTATTTATCTATCTATCTATCTATCTATCTATCTATCTATCTATCTATCTATCTATCTATCTATCTATCTATCTATCTATCTATCTATCTATCTATCTATCTATCTATCTATCTATCTATCTATCTATCTATCTATCTATCTATCTATCTATCTATCTATCTATCTATCTATCTATCTATCTATCCATATATCCATATATCCATCTATCTATCCATCTATCTATTTATCAATCTATCTATCTATCTATCTATCTATCTATCTATCTATCTATCTATCTATCTGTCTATCTATCTATCTATGTATCTATCTATCTATCCATCTATCCATCTATCCATCTATCTATCTATCTAACTTTCTATCTATTTATCTATCTGTCGGAATGAAAGCATATTCTTTGATCTCTTTTATTTGTTTTTCTTTTTATCTCTTAAGCTTGTTATCTTTTTATCCTTTTTTATTTTTATCTTATTACCTTTCTATCTTTCTATCTTTCTATCTATCTTTCTATCTATCTATCTATCAATATATCTATCTATCTATCTATCTATCTATCAATATATCTATCTATCTATCTATCTATCAATATATCTATCTATCTATCTATCTATCTATCTATCTATCTATCTATATTTCTATCTTTCTTAATTTTTATATTTATTTATTGACGATGCATGAACAATGTGCACTTAACCTACAATACAAATTTCTTCATAATTATAAATATACTTCCAAAATAAGGATTTTTGCCAATTATCTTAAACAGAACCCACAAAGATTTTCCAACAAAATTTTTAAATTTCCTCCAAGTCCCTGTTAACTTGTCCTTGTCGAAGACTGCTCCACTGAATGCTAATTACACGCGCATTTGCCTTGTTAATTATCAATTCAGTTTAGCAGACATCGCCGCCATCGTCGGAGTCGTAAAATACCAGAGCGGCGAACATTAAAAATTGCTGGCTGCCTTTGAATTTCAATTGCAGAGCATCGGGCTCCTGCACATATTAAATATATTTTTGTATTTTTGCATAAATTAAAATGCAAATCACAAACAGTTTCATTAATAAACATTGCGAGCGGATAAAGTGCGCAGCTTATGGTGGACCGTAAAATTTCCCTTGCCTTGCCTTGCCTTTGCTTGCCACCGGGAAGCGGAAAACGGAAGAGGCGGTGGTCGCGGCGAGGCCAAGGGGGCGTGGCCATAACTACAGCCGATGAAAATCCAATTTCTTAAAGTGCCGCTCACGCAGCCATTTGTATGCGTAAGTTGAACGGAAAGCGACATGGAAAGCCTTCGAGCAATTAGCAAAAGCTCAATGGTTACTCTGTTGGGCGCCTCATTATGGCTATAATTCGATTCCGGAGGTAACTCAATCCAGTACTCGCAAACGAAAATGCAATTTACAATGAGGAGAGGCATTCGACTGGAATTCCCCCGTAAACAAACATGACGATTGAAACTATTGTGGATGGAAATGGCTAAGTAACGCAATTTCACTGAGTAATCGGAAATTTCATGGCTGAAAATTAAGCTACAAAAGAACATGAGCATTATTTCACTTTCATTTTCCTGGCGAAAATGTAACTTTCAGTTACCTGTGGCTACAGATTTTCCGTCAACGACCAGTTTTGGTCATGAATTCGTCCGTTATTAACTTTTGAAAACTTTATTTAATATATTGCCGAAATATTGAAGTTCCTGTCCACCGTTGTTTTTATAACAGATTTTAATGCGACGCCAAAAAAATATTCAGCCAAAGATAGTATGAGAAAACTGGTAGCACATTGCGAACTTATTCGAATGTTAAATTGCATTTCCATTACCAGGCCCCATTTCTAGGCACATTCAGACAGACCTACAGATGGACCATAATCTTCTCGGCGATGTAACGCATTCATGTCCTGGCCATGGATATGGTTATTGAATATCTACCAATTGCGTGCCCAGAAATCGACCTAAGCACTCACATCGACGACACTATCTTGCAAGGCTCAAGAAGTGCAAAAAACAAAAAGTATGTTCAAGTATAAAAACCAAAGCAAAAAAAGGTTTTTACTTTTTTAATAATATAAATATCTTTTTTTTAAATTGTTTTTAATGTCTTTAGTCATATTTTTAGTCTTAAAAAAACAAATGCTGGTTGCTAAATATAGGATGTGTTAACCAGTGTATCTCATGTATCCCATCCGTCTGCGTTGCAATGTTTTCAGATTCATTCATTGGCAGCCGGCAGCCGATGCCGATGCACTGAAATGAAAAATTTAATTTTCATAATACTGAGGAGGGGCACTCTTCAATTCCCTGGCTGCAGCCCCCTGTTCGCCGCCACCTCCTTCCCACCAGCCCACACTTTTGTAATGGAAATTGAAAATATTTTCCCTCGGCTTGCCATGTTTACACTATTCAACGCTCCCATGCTTTTCCAACTCCCTGCTTTTCCATCTCCGGCTGGTGATTTTCTGCAGACTGCAGTCGGCGATGATTTTTACTGCGGCAACCGGGCATTTGTATGCATTTCCATGGGCATTATTTTGATCGGTAGCTGCCAACCAACCGCAGAGCTGCACATATGAGTTTTGTGGCCGAGTCTATTAATTGCGAATAAATATTGGTTAACCGCCGACGAGTCATAACTCTGGTTGCATTTCAATTTCAATGAAATGCCAAAAATCTGCAACAATTCAACTACCTGTTTGTCTGGCAAACTCATAAAGGAAGCCGAAAATATGAAATAAAGTTACTTCTATTTGCTAACATTAAGTTGGGTCACTTTCGGTTTAATAATAGAATATAAGTTTTAAATGGAATTGATTGATTATGTAAAAAAAATATAAACATATTTCCTAGATATTACTTTGTAAAAATACAACAATCAGTTCAATTTCAAATATAAAAAATAATAAAAAAAAAATTTCCAATAAATTGAACAAAAAAGAAAATTTTCGATTTTTTTTTAGTTTTCTGAATCAGCTATATCTACTTCGTTAGCTGTCCAAAACAGTGCATCTTTTAGGTTTCGGTCCTTTTTTGACCAAGTTACACCAAAAAAGGTGAAAGCAAAATATCGGTTTTTGACCAAACAAACAAAAGTCTTTCTTTTCCACCCAAAAAATTCATTATTTTAGGCAAAACAAAAAAAGTAATGGTCCAAATGTCAAATATCATACCTTGTTGAACTCGTAATAAAATTTCCAATAAATTGGCATTTACAACTAAAAAAATGTATTTTTGACCAATTTTCACAAAAAAAAGGATGCTACCCCTTTGAAAAAATGAAAAATTTCAAATTATTTTTAGTTTTTAGAATCAACTAGGAAATGACTGCGATAAAATATCTACTCTATTAGCTATCCAAAACAGTGCATCTTTTAGGTTTCGGACCATTTTTGACCAAGTTACACCAAAAAAGGTGAAAGCAAAATATCCATTTTTGACCATAAAACAAATGCATTACTTTTCCACCCAAAAAATTCATTATTTTGATAAACAAAAAAAGTAATGGTCCAAATGTCAAATGTCATACCTTGTTGAACTCGTAATAAAATTTCCAATAAATTGGCATTCACAGCTAAATAATTTTATTTTTGACCAATTTTCACAAAAAAATGATGCTACCCCTTTCAAAAAATGAAAATTTTGGAATTTTTTTATTTTTCAGAATCAGCCAGGAAATGGCTGCAATCCATTCTTTAGCTTGTTTGCTTTCCAAAATGGACCACATTTTAGGTTTCGCACCATTTTTGACCAAGTTACACCAAAAGAGGTGAAAGTAAAATATCGGTTTTGGCCATAAAATAAAATTCTTTCTTTTCCATCCAAAAAAGTGAATATTTTGGGCGAAACAAAAAAAGTAATGCTCCAAATGTCAAATGTCAAACCTTGTTGAACTAGTGATAGAATTTTCAATCAATTGGCATTCACCCCTAATAGGTTTTATTTTTGACCAGTTTTCGTAAAAAAAAGTCGATAGAGCCAGTTTACTTCCTACGGCAACATTCAGATTAGGTATATCCGATGACAAGCCTACGTAATTTTCACTTCGCAACTCCCGAACTAATAACATATTCATACATCTGCCCTGACAGGCCATAAAGATGTGCATGAAAAAGTATATAAATATGTTGCCATCGTAATGGCCATAAATAACACATATGCAATGCCAGTGATGTGTTATTATACAATATTTTATACACATTTCGCCGCTACCCGTAAATAATTACATGGACGTGTCCATCCCGCGACTAAGCGCAACGAATTAAAGGCGCAAACGTTGCGTCAAATACGTGACTCCAATGCCAACAGGATCGGGATGCTATGCCCCACTACACCATACAGCATACAGTATAAAGTATAACGTATAGTAGCATACACAGTCAATATCGAAAGCCAGTTCATAATTCGGTTTCCCCTCGAATGGCAGCCATAAAGCTGCATAGCAGATGGGCCAACGGCAAGATGCCGGCGCGGCGATTAGTTCGAGTTTAACTGCCTAAAAAGCGGCATCGAGCCAGCAGCCAAGCGGTGCCATGTCATTCATTTGTCCACGCCCGACTTCTTGCGGCGCATGTATAAATTTCCCAGCCACGACAACCACTTGGACCGGGAGCAGGGAGCATGAGCCGGAGAATGGACCCTGGAACCAGGACCCTGGACCGGCTCTTCGCTATCTTTGACTACATAAATCACGGACTAATAAAGCCGCAAGACTGAATGTAGCATGAACAAGAAAAAAAATGGAGGAATGCAGAGCAGCTCCTTTGATGGTTGTATACTCTTCAAGAGAAAATTAGTTATATATCATTATTTTATTTAGATTACTTCACTTTAAGTGTAAATCTTAGGCCTACAAGTCACACCAAGCTATCTATATGATATGCTAACATAAAAATTCATGCTTTATAATCATTTTTCATTCATTATAAATTATTTTTATCCAAACCTAGATTTAAAATAAATAATAAATATTACCCTTTTTTTAATTCATCACTGGTATTTAATGCCTATAATAATTAGAATACATCTTTAGATAAACCAAAGTAAAGTTCATTAAGTTCAAAAGCTCCAAGATAGCAGGAGTACCCCTTTGTGGGTGCCCCAAAGTTAGGGAACCCACCAAGTGAGCAACGTGCAAAAAAAGAAGAAAAAATGGCGACATGCGACATATGAAGTTTATTAAAATGACGGCTGAAGGAGGTGGATATGGATGGTCTGGGGGCTGAGGACTGCGGACTGGCTCTCCGGACAGGACTCGCCGGGCAGGACTCCCTCGGTTAGTCATACGCATAGTTCAACGTCATGTGGCGCGCGTCGCCATAAATATTGTGACCCTCAGCCTCAAAAAAGGGAATGCGAACGGGCAGGGGTAGTTGTAGTTCATTCGTTTCGACCAAGGACCAGCATGAGTTCCTGGTCCAAAAGGAATATTTAAATTTTTATTACTACGGCAAACATTTGGCAAAAGTTTTATGATAATTTCTGGCCGGACCGTCTTGTTGTTTTTGCTTTAAAAACTTGCTTACATTGTGCATTTCTGTTGTTGCGTTAGCAAAACTTACAATTACGGCCAATTAACATGTGTTTGTACAAGTGCAGAAACACAAACACAGCCCCTGAACAGACCAGAGCCAAACCGAACTGAACCGAAAGGGCCAAAAAGAGAGGGCCCGGCCTGGCCGTACGGAAACAGCAAATACAACAATATTTTATTGCTCCTCTGACATGGGGACAACAGCCCGAAATGGGGGCTGGGGGGTGCCAAAAAACAACAGGGCAAAAAGTGAGCAGGCATCGACAGCCGGGCGGATCCGGGCAATCCTTTGCATCCGAGTCCCGAAAACATCCTCGACGCCTAATGAGAGTCGACATCAAAATTCATGGCAGCACCTACACACGTACACGCGCACCGCTCGCACAGCTGCAGATACAGATACAGATGCAAATACAGATACAGATAAAGATCCAGATGATGGAGCTCTCTCCTGGAGGCAGGTCCTTCGAACGTGCTGATGAAAACGGCACAAAAATGAAATATTTAACTAAATTAACAATCTTGTTTATTTATTCAAAATTTGCATAAACAATTTGGCCCAAAGACGAAAAACCAAAAGTCTATTTTCCGCCCCCAACCCAAAACCGTCCTCTTTAATTTCCCCCGCATCGCTGTTGGCCTTGAGTGTCTGGTTGGATTGTGGGTCTGGGGAAGCCAAGCCTTTTTCACAGCAGTTGATAAGGAATAAAAGCGGGAGAGAACAACACGAATCACCCTCTGACCTTTGATCTGCATATTCATAAGGCAAAGGAAGGGAGTGCTTTGGATAGGGACACTCAGAAAAACTAGGATTTTAATGTAATACTTTATATAACGTTATAACATGCTAAAATAACAATAATATGAAATAAGTGCATTTAACAAAACCCATTTTACATTTTATTTAAGTTTATCTAACTGCCCACCGTAATCGTCTAGCCCGGAGATTACAGGGGGCTATCCCAATTCGCAGGCTCAAAAGAAGACATTTTGGGCTGCTCCTAAGAGACTAATATGAATATATTATTTACTTGAAACTAGTCGTAATTTGATCTACTCCTATATACCAAGTTGAAAACTAATTATAATTTATAATTAAGAGATTATTTACTTAAGAAAACATTTAGGTTAAAGGCTTTAATTAGATCTGTTCCTGGATTATATTAAATAAAGATGTTAATTAATAAAAAAAAAAAAATTTAAGTTTATATACCCTAAAATTCCATATCAAAATAATTTGATATGATATTTGAATATTTCTGCAAAAACTATACTAATATATCCTTAAAACCGTAAAAAGCTCTACGATTTTTTCGCAGTGTTCAAGTTTCTTGCTTCAGCATAACTTCATCACACAAACAAGAAAGAAAAGCTTGCAAACACTTCGATGTCAACCTTTGAAGTCAGCCCATTTATTCACGTTTTAGTTTTCTTGGGGAGTTTTGTTTTTGTTTCGCCGGCACTTCATCAAAAACTTGAATGCTAAATATGTCGGTAAGCACATCTCCGAGCGGCAAAGAAAAACATGACAAAGCGCCCAGCCGGCATATCTATGTGGTTTGGGGATATGAAGTCCCTAACTCCACCCTTTGCCGCCTTTCTCGCAGTTTTGCGGTGCGTGGTTCTTAGGTGAATTATGGCTTCCTCGTGCGTGCGGATTTCCACAGTATTTTTTGACAAATACGCGTGAGCTGTTTAATATTTAAATTTAATTATTTTTGCCCTCGCCTCCCAAACTCCCAACCTCCCCGCCATTTGTGTCTTATAAATGGTTGGCCATAAATTACGCTTATTAATAGATGAGCGCCGAGCGACATCCGGGATCTGGAATCCGGGATCTGCGTGTTTAATGAGCCTCGGGCTGAAGGCTATATGTCATCTGCTCGTTGGGTTGCCCCACACCACCTTCCTGCATTAATTTCAATTTTAAAGCGCCTGACAATTATTGGCTATCAACTGGGCTTAGTGACGAAGTTGACAACCGACTAAGTGATGACAGGCAACTACTTATGCGAGTCTGGGTGTGATTGTAACCCATGTTCCATGTTTTGGATTCCAACTAAATTGGCCTACCTTTAAAAGAACAGAAGAATATTACCCTAAGTAAATAAAATTTGGACAGACTGATATACTGTCTTCAAAAGTATTTTTTAACTATCAAAAGAATTTATTTATGCCAAGAAAAACGAATTAAAAACTACCATACACACTGCTTTTCACTTCATTCATTTTGAACCGGAAACGGAAACGGGAACTTTGTACAGCGTATGTGTGTGGCTGACAGCGAACAAGCGGCAAGTATGTCGTCACAGTTGTGTCACTATCGACACCCACACACCGACATGCCCGGTGTGTGTTTGAGTGTGTGTAGGTGTGTGTGTGTATGCCGCAGTCAACCCTTTTGATGTCACTTGAATTTTAATGAAAAATTCACACATGCCACAAGCGTACAAGAAGAACAGGAGGCAAAAGGAGCGCTGCCAGGCACCATGCACCCACCCCCCACTTTTCTCGCAGTGCACCACCTTCATCCACTGCCACTTTGTGCATTACGTTCCTGTCACATCGGTGGGCGGATTGTCCCGTGCCCGAGGCTGTGGGTATGATCTGGTGGGGTGTGGTCAAACCAGGTTCTGTTCTGGACATTGACAGGCTTAGTCTCGGCGGAACCATTCACGCTGGACCACGACAAACACCCCTCCATCCAGGGGCACTGCAAGAAAATTCACTCACCTACCCCTAAGTAGCACAGTATCATTTTAGAAATATTTTATAGTATTAAAAAACAGATTTTAAATGCTCTTAACTCCTAGGAATTTCCTGCATTTTATCCGAAATTCGTAGTTACTTTCTAACTCAGTGCCTAGTTTGTTTTCCAGTGCATTAGCACACACCAGTGGGTCACATAGTTATAGACCATGACGCTGATGACCGACAAGCGCAGACACAGCGACGACAGAAGTCGGATGAACTCAACTGCCACCCGTCCTGCCCAGTTGCAACTGCAACTCGGACTCCGATTTGGAAAGGTACTCGCTCTACTTCAAGTCCAACTTCAAAAAGGACTCTTCTCGGATGTTTATCGGGCATGCATGACATATGGGGCCATAATGAGTTTGGTTCGTTGACAAACCCTGGAGATTAAGTGGATTCTGGACCTCTGAAGTTGCTCAATTATTAGTAGAAAATGGCAACAAAGCAGCTTTAGACTTTGCCTATTTATAAGGCTTTTGGAAAGACACACTGAAAATAATCGCAAAAAGGTAGACAAGGATTTCGAGCACGTTGTGTGATCAAAGACGATTTAAGCTGCTCCATATGAACGTATAAATGCTCGCAGCTTCCATAATTCTCCCGCCCATTCTCGGTTTCACACTTAATCTCACAAATGCACTCTAATATGATTAAGCACGTTTTTAGCTGACAAATAAATCAAGTGGCGAGCGGGAAGCGCACTTATGAAACCAACTGCCACCATCTCGCCAGGCAATCCAAACAAACAAAAGCAGTCGCCCGCGCAAATATACGGATCCCAGCGAATAGCATGCCATCCAAACCACCCACAGACCTGCGAAATAAACGTCTATATGGCTGCGAGTGCAAGTGCGAAATATAAAAAGTGGGTTTGAACAGCCGAGAGGAAAGTATAAACAAAGTCGTTCCATAAACCAAGAGCCCAAGGTACTCTGGGATGAATTAAGTTTACACTTACTATTTACACTCAGAAGTTGAAATAGATTTCAGATTTAAACTAATTAAAGAAATAATATTATTATATAAGTATTGTAATTATAAAAAATCTTCCTAATAGTATTTTTACAATGTTCAAAAATACTTAAATTAATCAAACATTTACAGTCTTTATATAATAAAATCATTGACTGTTGTATAATGTTCCCCATTAATTAATTGATTTAATTTAAATTTTTTTTACTCTATTAAATGTATAAATTTTAATGAGAATCTAGTTGTCTTTATAAATATTAATTTTATCTTTTTAATTTATTAAAATAAAGTAAAATAAGTGAATTTTCAACACTTTATTTCGCAATCCTTGGCCACTGCTATCACTGCACCAAGCTAGGGAACAAGTAACAAATACTTAAGGATGAGGTCGCGCCGTGTGCCAGAACGGAGAATATCCAGCAGGAAGAGATTCGTCCTTGCCAAGTCGTGGCCAAAGCTAAGGCTAAAGCCAAACTGAAGCCAAAGCCAAAGCTAAAGCCAAGCCGAGCCATCCTCTTACTGCAATTTTAATGACACCTATATGTAACCGTGTGAGCCCGAACCACCTAGGAGTGTGCCAGTGTGTGCGTTTGGCTACAAAAAGTGCACGTGTCAAGGTGTTGGTGTTAGTTTATGAGCTCAACGTGAAGGTAACATATTTCAAGTCTCTGGCAAAAAACAATGGCAAGCTGTGCAAAAAGTAGGGGGTATGGATGTTGGCGAAAAATGTGACACACATACACATTATCTCATTTTCACAGCTCTTGGACGCAACAAGAAAAGCGCAAAAGTTAAAAGCCGCATTGCCCCCCGGAGGGACGGAGGGCGTACGGGACCGGGGGGCGTGGCCGGGACCATATATAATGTCTAAGAAATTGGAGCAGGAGCTGTAATATACGACGCACGAGCCAAGGAACGAGATACCAACAAATGATTGTCAGAAGCCAAAAGGGATGTGCCGAGTGTCTAAGACAGTTATCCTTTGTGATCCTGCTGCACTAAATTTGATTCACTCAAGTGACGACCAGGAGCAGTCCATATGCCCGCACACAGCCCTGCTCGCATCCATATCCACATCCTCGTCCACATCCACAGCCATTCCGTTTCGAGGAGTGACTGCAAATCAGGATTCGACCGCACATAATGGGTTAGCCACACAAGGAGTGCAAACATTTTGAAATTATTTACATGACTTGGAAGGGAGGCGGAGTGACTGCATTGAGCCATCAGCCAGCATAAACATCAAAATCAAATATAAATGGACTGACACTGGCTATATGTATTCATATGTATCTGTGTCTGAGGAATACATCAGCCACCAGAGCAACAGACTCTCGGTAGCAGCACCGAGAGAAAAGATACACAGCTTACTTATAAGAAAACAGAGTTTAGCAGGCAAAATACAATTTTTTTATTTAATAAAATAGGTTACTGTTAAAATAAATGCTTTTCTTACAACTTTACTTGCTTAATTAATTATAAAAACATAATAAAATATATTTTAAATATTATGCCATCTATTTTTTCTCAATGCACCCAACACCAGCAGCAGTAACAGCTTAATGTTGGCAAAAGGGCATAACGAGCCGTAACCGTAACATTACACGACTCCCTGTACACTTACCGCCCCGCCCACAAACGCCCATATTTTCCCGCTTTCCCTGGCCTTTCCACCCCCTCCGCCCATGGCCCTTATACTTTCCCTGGGCCCCAACACACACACATGCGTATATTTGCTGCAACGGAAACATCCAACATAAATGTAAGATATGCCTGGAATGCTAATCACAGACGCAGACTCACAGACACGCCACACGGCCACACAGAGACACACGCAGGACACATCTCACAGATACACACCAACACACGCACATTGGGGCACTAAAACATTTGTAAATGTTGCAAAGTATCATCTTAAAGAGATTTGCAGCTTAGCGGCCGCAGGATGCGTCACGCATACGTAAACAACAACTCAGTGGGAGAAGCTGGCAACTCTACATTTTCCGCCCGCTTTTCCACATGCCGCCCCCTTTTCAGCCCCCTTTCCTCCCCGATCAACACTTTGATGTATGCCACGCATCGCATCACATTGATTTCCAACAATAGGACGATGGCAGTGGCAATATCATATCCATTGCATTGTCCGTGTTCATCGAATGGTGGAAAAAAGGGGCAAGGCATGTGGGGGTGTGAGGGGCGGGAAAAGCACTCAGTGGGAGTGGCTGCAACTTTAATGTGCAATAAATCATGATATCACACATTATAAAGCATAAAAAATGGAACCGTCTTGCGGAATGACACGACCTGACCCCCCAGCAGTGTATTTCAACTAGCCAAAGGGAGTGTCAATCGATGGTCTATATGTGGTTCAAGTATCTAACAGGGGTAGCGAACTCCTAGGCAGGAAGTTAGTATATCAAATTATAGCTAAAAGAGTTCCTAACACTTTATAAAACAATCATTTTTAAAACGGTCTTGACAGTTTACAAAATAATCATATTTCAAATAGCACATTTGGAGCCTAAATCTATGCAATCCTTTTTTTAATCAAAAATACAATTAGTATATTCCTTCATTCACTGTATACTTTTGGACACTTAAAATTATTTGATACTAATTGTTTGTTACTAATTTGTTATTAATTGTTACACCCCTACAAGAAGTCCAAAAATGTTTAAGGTTTTTCCAAAAAGTCCTCATTTAAATCTGAAATAACTGAGAACGTGCTGCCTGCTCAAGCAGACATTTAAGAATCCTCCCACCTCCCCTGCGGATTTTGTGTCTAAGGGTTCTTTTGAGTTTGTCACCCGTTTTATGACTCTGGGGCACTGAAATCCTTGCAGCAAAAGCAAAATAAGCAACGCACACGCATTACGTGCCGACCCATTTTTGTCATTATGCGTGAACTAATAAAGTCATGGACCTGTCGACCAAAAAAAAGGGAGGGATGTGGCCTAGTGGCCCCGGTGGCTAAAACGTGCTAAGCCAAATGGAGAAACGTGCCCCAAAGTGATAGACAAATAAGCGGAGACGGAATCCGTCTTGAAGCAGTTTAAAGTGAGTGCTCGTCTTGGTTAACTAATTAAATTTTCAATGGAAATCTGGGCAATGGGCCGTCGCTTTTGGTTTCTGCTGATAATATAAAATAAGGAAGACTTTAGCAGCGCCAAGTTTTGGAACAAAGAGCCAGCCAGCACACAGACTTTAAGGAGCCCGAGAAGCTTTTGTTTCGACCTGAACATTTTGGGCCATTCTGGGGCTTAAGACAACGACGAGATAGTTTCCCATTCGGCAATTGACCCGTCCCTGCTCCTCAGCCCCGGGCTTAAGCCAACTCGTTTACTGTCACTTTCTGTGGATTATAACAGATTTCCTACGGCACAATCGTTCGCAATAAAGGCATTAAAGCGCTTTATCATCATTCACTCGGCGAACGGTGAGCTCGGCGTTCAGGCTTCCTTTCACTGGTCAACTGCAGAGGTCTCTGCCCAAAAATACACGGAAAAACAATCAATATTTTCATTTTATCCAAATAAAAGTAAAAAGAAAGGAAAATCTTTAAAAATCTTTATATCATTATCAAAAAATTAAAAATAATGTATTAATTATATTAACTTACCTTTTTAAAACCAATAAAAATATGAATTAAATAAATAAAAATATTGTATACTTTAGATTTTTTTAATTATACCAAAATACCCATTACCAATTTTTTTTCTCTGCGTGCACCATTTTGCTTTTTAGCCAGGCATTAAGATTATGAGAATTATAAGAAAGCGCTGGAAAGACGCTATAAATGTCATCGTCAGTGGTCATAAATGCCAAATGGATGTTCCCAGAATTTTCGCATGCTGCGCAGTGGGCGTTAACGGGTGGCCACTGTACTAGGCGATAAATTAGCGGGGTGTGAGCCCCGGCAGAAGGTCTGTTTGTTTTACATGTGCAACTGACTATGAAAATCGTTGATTGTCGCTGGCACAAAAGTTGGGCACCCAGAGCCCAGCCCAAACCAAAACTGAAACTGAAAGTCACAGTTGCATTCTCGGCCTCAGTTCCAGTTAAAGTTCAACCGAAAGACGGGTGGGGGTAACTGGAACTTTCGCAAAGTGATATTAACTTTTAATGGACAAACTGCACGAAAAACTGTGCTCCCCGCTCTCTGTTGTTCTGACCCCGGCCTGGTCTCTGTGCTAAGTGCTGCCAAAAGTGCAGCAGAATGTGTCGTGGCCGATAAAATAAACATTATCACAACTGGCAATGGTAAAAATCATGTGCAAAAAGCACAAAGCGTAGCCCAGCTCCTTCAAGTGGGTTGATTCGAAAAGTTTTCGTTCGGGCCAGCACTCTTTTCTATTTTCCACTCGATTGTTTGAGTTGTTGAACAGAGAGAACTAGAAAATTGCCGACCGCACATTTTTAAGTACTATTAATTGACTCTAAACAAATAAAGCGCACTTAAACCTACAGCTTTACAAAGAAGGCAGACGATCTACAAAAAAATAAATTGAATAAGTTGAAACAATATCTTGTGGTTTTTTTTTATAAATAAAACACAACTCTACTACTTTTGATTATATAATTTACAAAAAATATTTCTAGCACAATCAACTGATTTTTTAAATATTCAAGCACACCTCGCCCGACTTGGACACACAAAATGTTTGTCCTTGTTATTGTTTTGACTTCTTGTGCAAAACTTTGCTCTTAATTTCGGTATGCATCTGCCTTCCACAATTCCACTAGTCCAGAGCTACTGATGTTGGTAGCATTTTGCGTTTATTTTACATTTATTATCATTTGCGGGGCATTGAAATTTATTTATGCTACTCGCCAGCGCAGACACAGCCAGTACACGGGGCGTATGCGTGATCCGCACTTCAACTCTTTAAGAACTTCCTTTTCCCTTCTTTCTCGCTGCCTTTGTCCTGCGCTTGTCGTTCTGATTAGTTTTCCCTGAGTTTTCACTGCTTGTTGCAAAATTTTTGTGAGTGTGGGCGGGAAAGAAGTGGTTTCCTTATCGCGCATACACTTCAAGCTCTCAACTATTGAGCATTGCCTTTTGTGTATTGTGTTTTCCTCGGCCATTGTCACTGCCATGGCCATTGTCTCGGTTAGAGCAAAATTACAGATGATAAAAAGTGCAAGTGGAAGACGGAGGGGAGTTCGTGCAAGTGTCCTTTGTTTGCTTAAACATCTTGTTTTTAATGAATGCCCGCCGAGCAATTTACCGCCAGGTGGGCAAAGTCAATGTCATTCTTTGCGCCGCGAGCTCTTTATGTTTTAATAAAAATAAATAAAACAAACGGGGCGCAAAAGCCGCAATTGAAACTATTTGCACACCACTCACGTAGCAGGCGCTTAAGACTCAGCTAACCGGAAGCTGGCAGGACCACATCCGGCCGAAAGAGGCAGCGCCACCCACCCGGGCCACCTGAGCCACCCCAAAAGCTCATTAACATTTTAAACAGCAACGCTAAGCGGCGGCCCGTTTCCATTTCCATTCCCATTCCCCTTTCCACTCCCCTTGTCGAAAGGTGTTAAAACAGCCCTAAACGCCCACACACACCCACCCACCTGGTGTAGCCGCCCACCTGAGTTCTGTGGGTGGCTGCGAGGCGGGGGTGTGTGTGTTGACATGAAGCCGTTAAAGTGCTCGAGCGCACCTCAAGTGGCTTTGTTCAGTTGGCCCTTTGGCGAGTGTTTGAGCTGCAGGAGCTGCTGATGTCGCCGCCAGCGAAATAGTCCTGTTCTTAACTTGCACTCAAAATGCCTTTATAATAGAAGGAAATAATTGAAATCCTGGACAAAACAAATAGTTTTATTGCCGAAGTTTGACTATTTTTTAATTGTTCTTGCAGTTATAGAGGGATAGCGAATTTTTAGTGAGCTCCATTTCTTTCCATATTTTAACCTCGATTAAGCGTAAAATACGTTTTTTTTTCAAGTTTACACAATTACACAATTAATTGATAATCTCTATAACAAAATGCAAAGATTAAAAAATATACGTTTTTACTGTAATTTAAAGCAGAGGTCGTCAAAAGAAACAGGGTCTTCTTGCTCTATTTTAAAATAACCCAGATTAATTGGCTTTCAATATTTTCTTTCAGTGTGAGCAATCCTAACCTATACCCTGGCATTGCACGCTCCGCCAACGATGAAATGAAATGCTAAATTATGGCACTTAGCCGCTTGTGAATCGTCCTGGCTCGAGGGTAATTATCATGATCATTATGCCTTGTTTATTAACTCTAAAATTTCGCGTTTTATTTGCGCCATGAAGTTGGCGATTTACATGCAAAGCCGGGAACAAAACACGAACAAAGTCGAAGAAGTCTCGTTTGGGTGATTGCCTTATCTGGCTGGTGGAAGATGGGATTACTTATGGAGAGCTTGGCAGAGTTTGCCGAACCCTTCTATTACCCCATTACACCAAATTGGTTTCTCTTTAGGCCCGAAACTCAAAGGAGCTTACAATTTTAGTTTCGGCTTAGTGGGCTTATAATTAAATAGTTCGCCCCGGAAGAAGGGCGGCCAAGGAGCTCAAAGGATAACAACACCTTGGCACACACGCTGGCACAAACTTACTTTCCTGGGCACCCACTCGCACACACACTGAGGCACATAATAAGCAATTTCGGGGGGCGGGGTGGGGGGCAACTGTTATCAGCATCATTAAAATTCTGACACATGTAACACGAAATCAAAACTTTGACTAAAAGTGCAGAAAGTGTTGCTGCCACATCGCAAGGAGCAGTCCTTGCTACTCGACACTTTTCCGCCCATTTTGCACCCCCATCCGCCCCAAACTCACTCCCCCCTGGCGCCGCCTGTGTCTCCGGCCCTTTCAGCTCCGACTTTCGAGGATGCCTTTGGCGCATTCTGACTCCTTATACTAATTTCCATATAAGTAGCGTTAACATATCATTTGCATAAATTCTGTTGACATCTTTTCAAAATCACACGAAAATGTTTTAAGGTGTCGCCGCTGCGCACACACTCGCACACATTGTTATCCCTAAATTTAACAGGCATTGGGTGCCATGCACTGAGAGAATATCATTGTTACTTTCAGAACCAGCTATACATGTTTATGGCTTTAAAGTGCAACCATCAAACATGCTACTTTAATTTTACTCACCCAACAATCTGGTTATAAATTTAGTTTTTAGTTGCACCCAGCTTTTTTTTCAGTGTCAGGCCAAATCTAAATTTCTGCTTAGAATCTTAGTTTGCAGAGCCAGCTATTGAGTAGACTAAAATTATAATTTATTCCTATAAAGTGACTCATTGTCGAATTGACTTGCCGTTTAAGGCGTATTTAAAGTACTAAGGAATTTGCAGCTCACATTAATCTTACTTAATTCCAAGCTTAATTAAATCAGGTTGAAAGTGAATTTCCTTCGAATTAAAATTATAATTAACGACATGCCACAAAAAAGAAAATGATAAGAGAATTCGCACGGTAATCCCCAAGCTGCGGCGAATGTAAGACAATTTTTCAGCATTTGTCAGGTGGCAGAGGAACAAGAAAATGGCGGGCGAAACGCGACACTCGTTGTAATTTTATTGAAATGAAGTGAAGCGAACTTTTTTCGCCGCCAGGGGCGGAGGCGAAAGTGAAAAGAGGGGGCTGCCGAGGAAGGAAGGGGGCATTTAGGGCCTGCTGATAAATTTTCATGACACGCTGCACACTGTCGTGTGACAAGAATCAGTGTCAAATATGTTGTCATTTAATTTCGCACTCTCACATACACGAGCAGACGCAGATTTGTGAAAATGTTAATAAGCTTTTGTGCCTCTGTGTGTGTGAGCTAAGGGCACTTCAAGCCCCCCGCCATCCCGTACCATTTTTTCCAGTGTGGGTGAGTGGTTTAATTGCTGTTTTTCGCCATCAACGTCGCATTATGAATTTTACATAGGCCTCTGTCCCTTAGCACACTTTTTACACTCTTTAAGGGGTGTTCATTTTTTTGGAGGTCTACAAAACCGTATTTGTCCCTACCAAAAATAAAATAAAAACTGCTATTACCATGATTAAGTCTAATAATAATTGAGGTAATGTCTACTTGAGGTAATGTCTACTATACTATACTACTAGAAACAGAAGTGCAACAGAACGAAAGCTTAAAAATTTAAATATACCATGTTTTTATTCTTATTTCATTTTAACAGATCCTTAAATATACAATTTAGACTAATAACTTTTTTTTAAATAAATATTTTTACTACTAATCCTTGGATCATAAATGAAAAAATGTTGCCTTAAAGTTAAAAAAAAAATAAAGATATATCACACTTCTTTCCATTCTCATACATAATTTTTAAATAATGGCTAAAAAAGACATGTATATTTTTTGTTTTAAATTTTAAAGATATTTTTAATTTATTTATTCTACTATTTTCAAGTATTCAGGGGCATTTTCATCATCGTACTCTGCACCTAGTCTACCTTTAATTTTTTTGCCTGCTGGCTGGTTTTTCAGCGGCTTTAATTGATCGGAGGCAGCTAGCTGTGGCCCCGGCATTTAGGCATTTATCACGGCAACATGATTATGCTTTTAATGGGCAGGTGAGTGGGCGGAAGTCGCCGAGATAAGGGAGATTAGGGGCGGGGCAGGGGCTGGGGCTGGGGCAGGGAGACGGTTCGCAGACAACGGGCATGGAACGCACAAGGGTTGGGTCGGGCTAGCATATGTGACAGTGACAGTCGCAGGGGCGACAATGTTGGCGCAGAAACCGCAAATATGTCCTCGTAGATGTGTTGTTGTGCCACAAAGGACTACCTACACACATAAGCGCATATATCTATATATATCCCATGGAACATATAGAGGAGGACACACATTAGCAGCCAACAGGATGTCTGGAGCAGGCGAGGATAAAGGCAGGCTGACTGCCGCCACCGACAATGGGAACTTGTCTTTTTAATTAAATGCTAAAGGAAAATGCAAAAGATAAATGAAGTTGTGCTAAATGCGTGCTGTGCCGTGCTGTGAAAATCGGGAAAAGGGGGAATTGCTCTGGGAATTCGCCGGCATCAGTAGGTGTCCTTGGAATTGGGATTTCAGCTCTCGACTGGTAAACTGGTAAACTGGCAACTTAATTTAGCGCCCAGCGTCTCTGATGTGGTATTATTATTGAATTATGCGTTTCAGCTCGGAATGGAAGCGAATAACCACCATTAGCCACGGGCTACGGGATGGGTTTTGGTTTGGTTTATGCGGATCTTAATGGAGGTCACATGTGTATGCAAAGATTTGATTAGTGCACAACTAGAGCGACCGCCTTGGTATTCAATTACACATGAGGGTTTCTAATTTAAAGGGTAAACTGCTTAAGCTTTGCATATGCAGAAACTTAAATCAAGTGCTTAAACTTTTCTGATAGCAGTAAGCGCAAATCTGGATTTTTCACCCAATATCCTCGAACGTTTTTTTCCTCAGCCCGAAAAATGTCCATAAATTGATAAAATAAAGCAAACAATAAACCCAAAATTGCCAAACAATTAAATCCATGTTGCCGGAGAGTAAGCCCCCACAATTGTTGTGGCATTTGTAATCGCTGTTCAATAATTTTTGTCATTTTATGTAGCCGGCTTTGCGTCGACATATTGATACTGGGCCTAACAAGGATTCGATTACAAAACGCTCGCTTACAAGTGTCATGTATCAGACTGAAGAGGGGCGGAAGGAAGTTACATCCTACATATCCGTTCCATATATATTTGTGACCATATATACATGGGGCAGGAACTCCCATTCGCAGTTGTGGGCGGTTCGCCATCGATTACAGATCAAATTAGATGTATAAATAACAAAACGATTAAGCGATTGAGGAGCTAAGCCAGAGCCAGGACTTCGAGTGGGTGGAAGTTTGTTTGATTTTATTGCCAAGGCGGATTACTGGCGACCCGGCCGTTTCTGGCTGAGTGTGCGGCTCATTTGGATTATAATTGATGTCCCTGGCAGTGTCCCGTCGCAAACTAATCGGCTCGTTGGCTCGCCCTCTGCCCAAATATTTTCACTTGCCATTATTCGGCGGCAATTCCCATCTTGGGGCAAGACTAAATTTTCAAGTTATTTAACGCCATTGATCCCCCTGGGATTCACTTTCCTCGACATGTGCTTGTTTGCTCATCTCGGGCAGGCGGAATTCCCTCATTGTTCCGTCGGATGACAATAATTTGGTTTTGTATGCCTAAGCTAGGAGTTACACTTGAAAAATAGGGTGAATTTTTTAAATAAATACATTTTTAATTTGTTTTTAGGTGCTAGAAATTAAATATAAACTATATCTCTTCATCTTTCCATGGGCCATTTCTGCACATACCTACCCTATTCTCCTTTTTTCCAGTGTGAACGTCCTGTTTTGGCGGCCACGCGGCGTATGATGAATATCATGAGCAATGCCTAATCAACTGCAAATGAAATGGACAATTGCCACCGAATGAGCTGGGTGAAGTTCAGTGGGCGGTGGTGAGGTGACCACACGCATCGATACATCAAATTGACACTGTGGATGCCAAAACCAACACAATCACACACTCGCACAAAAGCACACACCAATCTGGAAAAACAACAAAAAGAGAAAGCATTTCGCCGGCGCTGATTTGCTGCCTTCCTCTCGCATTGCCCCTGTTCATTTTACGCTTTTGGCTTGGAAAATAAATTGCCTCGGCTGTTTGTGCCAACAAATCCGCTCATTGCCGTTTTGGGCTTGCTATTCGCCATTTATACACTGGTAAAAAATTGTAACCACTTCCATTTTTTTTTATTTTCTAAGAAAGTGAAAAATAATCGTATTAATTTGGTAATGTTGGATAAACGTCTTATTTCAATACATTTTAGTATAATTTCTATAAGTTTCTCATCTACATGTTTTTCACAGAAATTGTTTATGATTTTTGATAGAGAGATTTAATATTTTTTCCAGTGTGTAATGTCGTTCCCGCTGCCGCTTAATAACCTTTGTCCGCCAGTAGCCAGCGGTAGAGAACCTAAAACGTGTTCAACGTGGGAGCTATAAACTGTCATTTAAGTTGTTGTCGATGTCATTCCGCCGGCCCTTGTTCCTGGCCATTGTTTCAGTTTCGGCCAAGATTTGTGGCTGCAACTAAAGGAGCCTGCGACGATGGCGGCCAAGTTTCTGTAGCGGCAAAAAGCGAAAGTAAATATATTTACGAGCCCAGGAGCAGCCGTAGGAAAAGGACTAAAAATACTCCTGTGTAAAATAAACAAGCTTGCTCGACTTCTCAGTGGGTGGAGTGTGTAAAGGGGCTCACCTCTTGAATAACTGCTGGGCCTGTTCTTAAAGGATTTTCTTTCCCACAGAGCAGGTATGTAATACATATTTTTCAGGTAAACTTTAAGGGTCTGCTGTGGATTATCATTTGGTACGTTTTTTAGAGAAATAACCCCTTTAATTAACACTGACATTGCGCGCATTTTTGAATTGTTTTTGCATAATTCACTTTGATTTGCCAGGCCATGGCTTTTAATTACATTACAAGCGTAATGCGTGCGAGCGAGAATTAATTCGCAAATAATTTGTAAACAGATTATTAATTGGAGCTTTTTCCATTTGCCCTGCGATCCATAAATTAAATTGCATTTAATTGAATTTTAAATAAAACCAAACAACGCCGGCGATGTCAAAGTTTTTCAAACACCAATTGACGGCCCTCGCATATCAAGATGAAAAATTCCCGGCAAACATTTGATCGATGCGCATCCTCTATTTGCTGGGGACATCCGTCAAAGGAGACTTTAATTTATTTGCCATGCCAATCGCCTGTTAAATTTTTGCAAAACAGAATTCAATTTGTCCAAAGTCAAATGTGCATTTGTCGGTAATCAAGTTGAAATTAAATTCAATTCCATTCGATTATTGATGCACTTACTTAATCTGCATTGGCGTGCGAAAGATTTGCATATCGCATTGACAACTACTTAATGTGAAAATTGAAATGCCGAGATACTGAATAAATACAATTTGAATAAATTTGCTACTTGCCGAAATGCGTGGTAATAAGTGGGCTTACAATCAGACACTTCTCCCGTTGATTAATTGTTGGTCACATATTTAGATTGATTTTGAAGGAGCTCAGAGATGGGGCAATAGTTGTGGGACAGTAAAGAAAACTCCTATAAAACCTCTTAAAGATATAATTTTTTATTTAATTTACGAAGCACCCCTAAGTACATTAAGTCATTGTTGAAATTGAGAATTAAACCTCTAACATTTTAATTGGAAAATTAAATAAACAAACCACATTTGTGCCATTTTTTTCACGTTGCTACTAAATATGTTTTAAAAATCGGGTAATAAATTCCTTCTCTTTAAATTAAAGTAATTTTTTGACCAGCATACTCCCTTTTTTGCTTACTCATCCAATTAGCAATAGTTAATCAGCGATTTTCCATTCGTACATACATCCTTTTGTGCCGACTCGTGTTAGTTTGTGTTCATTAAAACATGTTAAACACATAATGGCTATCTAACCGAGTTCCCTGTGGCCGGGGGGCGTGACACACGGTCAGCAGCTGCGCTTTTAGCCACAAAACCCGAAATGCTTTCAATAATTGCGGCTACGCCTGTGCGGGGTCAGTTGTTTTTGACCCCGCCGGACACGAGTCGCTGATCCCGAATGTGAGGCTAATTTTTCAGTTGAATTTTGATGCCGCCACTTGTGTCAAATGCATGGCAGCACTCGCACAAAAAACAATTTGCCTAATTCGTTTATGGGGTTTTTGTGTGGATATGTGGGTGAAGCTCTATTTATGAATCATACGCCACGTTGCCCTTCAAAGAGTCAGTCGTCGCTTCAGCTGACCCCGGCAAAAGCTCAGCTCAGGCCGCTTTCAATTCAAGAAATACCATGGGCCTATTATGAATGGTTGAGTGACGCAACAATGAAATATATAAGTCCCTTTAAGACTAAAAATCTACCTTGTTCTGACATGAAATGCATCTATAACAACTTAAGCCCCTAGAACCATTGATAGCAATTTAGTGAGTAGCGTTTCTCTGCGAACTGACATTGTTTTATGTGTGCGGTGGCGATGGCAATTCTGCAGGTCAGCCGGTGGGCCTCGAACCTCCACATCCTACAGCCTACATCCTGCATCCAGCATCCTGCGTAGGCCGGGGCAAGAATCGAAATCAATTAGTTTCGGGGCCAAGCAGCTGCACAAATTGCAGGCGACAACAGGCCAGACCCTCGACCCCGATAAATCCAATACTCGCAGCAGCAGCCAGAAGCTGAGACAAATTGAACTGAGCTCCGGTCAGGCTTTGTGGCTGCGGCTGTCAAAGGCGCTAGCCCTGGCCCATATTTCCGAATCGCTGGGCTTATTACCAGTAAGACTAACTGCGCACTGGAAGAAAATAGGAACAATGTTTTACTAGAAGATTTTACAACAAAAATTCATATTTCTCTAGAATAGAACCAATAATGGTGCCAACAAGTATGCAACATAATAGCATAGCATAATGCTAGCATATTTACAGCATACCTTAGGCTTTTTTATATTTTCTTGTTTTGATGTTGAAAATAAATATTATATTTTGTAGGAATTTTTATCGAGGCATTTGGGTTTGGGATTTAGCATAGCATTAACTAAAGCTTTAAGATTACTTTATATGCCAGAAAGTATGCAACATTTTATTTATTTAAATATTTATATGACATCATCGCCTTTGAAAAAATACCCAATTCAAAAACTGGTGTTCTTAGAGAGCAACACTTTTAATTTATTCAAATATTCCTTGACTTCATCAAACATTTTCCGCAGTGTAAGCTCTTACCTTCAGCTTCCGTAGGCCGAGCAAACATTTGCACACAACTCGGTCCCATTTCGAGTGTGCTCGTACACTTCTTTTTGCCTCTTTTTTTATTACATGTGTACTTTTGTGATTACATGAATATTTTAAAAGCGCGCACTCGCACAAAGGTGGAAACGGCGGAATGGTGGGGATCTCAAACACACCACTGACATGAGAACTACATTAAAATAATTTATTTTAACGCATTTTTTGTCATAACCCGATGGGGAAAAAACTCATTTCCTTTAATGATTCCATCTTGTACACGCACGCTGTTAGTGTTGAACCCGGCCAGGATGCCAAGGACCCAGCGCCCACGCACATGGTTATTTCATTAAAATTGCCTTTTGTTGTTTGTGAATGTTGCTTATTATTAACGCCGTGCCGTATCATCCGTATCTGTATTCCAGTATCTGTATCTGAATCTCGCGTATCTGTGCGCTGCATTTTTATGGTGCCAAAAGACACAGCATTTGCATTACTGGCCTGTCGAGTGAGCGACCTGCAGCTTAATAAAGACTAATTGACTTTCTGACCATTAAAGGGGGCGGTGTAAAAAAAAGTTAAGGGAGGGGCGTGGTCGGGCCAGATGATTGGCAATTACGGCAAACACAGCGCACCGGGTTGACAAAACGCGATAAACGAATTAACATTTAAATTAATTTATGTCCCCAGTGCTGGGCACTGTATTTGTCATGAGCGGCGACAAATTTGAAATTTCTGCAAACCCAACATGTCCGACACAAAGTGAGGGCCTTCACAAGTTGCATGCCAAATTTATGCAAATGAAGGCCGCTCTCGCCTGCAACTTTGGGTTGGGTGTGTCCTTGGTCGGCGGCGACAGTCGCTGCATCTAATTAGCCCAAGTAAATTACAAGACAAACCGGCGATGTCCAGGGAGTTGGGCTTGAAAACTCCACTCCGGCGATTGTTCCAGATTGCAGTGTCGTAAATTGAATAAGCCACTGAATGGCCTCCTTAACGGATTAAATTTCTAGGAAGTCTGCTTCACCACCAGCAAGCAAGGATCATCATCAGTTACATATTTTGTCACTTTCTTTCACATATAAAAAAATATCTTCCCAAATCCGGCTCAATTTCAAATGTATTATTTTTTTGAACAGAGGCTTCTATAAAAGTCAGTAAGGTTTTTAATCTTTCATAAATGTGTCTCAAAGTATGTAGTAATAAACAGAAGATCGCGTTACATACCTAAAAAATATTGTTGCATACTTTGAGGCGCCCTTAAAAGAGCTTTCTTTGATTTTATTTTTTTTTTTTTTTTTTTTAATTAACATCTTTATTTAATATAATCCAGGAACAGATCTAATTAAAGCCTTTAACCTAAATGTTTTCTTAAGTAAATAATCTCTTAATTATAAATTATAATTAGTTTTCAACTTGGTATATAGGAGTAGATCAAATTACGACTAGTTTCAAGTAAATAATATATTCATATTAGTCTCTTAGGAGCAGCCCAAAATGTCTTCTTTTGAGCCTGCGAATTGGGATAGCCCCCTGTAATCTCCGGGCTAGACGATTACGGTGGGCAGTTAGACGGTCGTTGTACCTGCTTGAGAAGAACGATATTTGGTCTTCAACAAGACTCAGGTTTAGGTCATTGTGAAGCGTTTGGCCGCTAACGAACCACTCACAGCCAGTGATTTGTCTTAATGTTTTGTTCTGGACGGTTTGGAAACGTTTTCGGTGGGACGCAGCCGCCACTCCCCAAATTTGGATTCCATATCTCCAAGTTGGTGCGATGATTTGTTGATAAATGTGCCGCTTGCATCTTAGAGATAGTTTGCTTTTCTTGTTTAGCATCCAGAATAATTGGTTCCGCTTTAGGTTGCACATTTTGACGACTCTGGCAATATGTTCTCGGAAGGTTAGGCGTTTGTCCAGTGTGAGGCCTAGGTATTTCGCCTTAGTCGCTTGCTCTATGTCCACATTATTAATGTGGACCACCGGAGTTGTTTTTCGGCGTAACGTAAAGCAAACGTTTACGCATTTGCTCTTTGATTTTAAAATAACAACTTGGATTTCTTTATGATTTAAAAGATTTACTTATTTTAAAGCACAGCCAAGTGTCTGCTTAGCAATTTGAATATCGGGAATTCCTCATCAAATTAACTGCAAAGAAATTGGGCCTCCGGGCATTTTAATGTTTGTAATGATGATTGCTAGACAAACGTCACACTGGGGCGATATTAGGCCCCCGCAATGATGATTGCGAAGCGGCTGCTGTGCAATTCTCCACATTGCGCATACGCCCCGTAACTAGCAGAAACGGCTAACGAGGCACCAGAGAATCGGTAAATAGTTTGCCGTAAATTTGCCAGCCAGAGTTGTTGGCCGCTTAAAGTTGGTCCGAAGCCATCGACAAGCTATTTGAGCCAATGTTAATTGGGTTTGCTGCATTGAGCTTAATACGGCGAGGCAGCAATTTATTTACGTGCCATTAAAAATGCACATAACAAGCAAATTGCATTTTTACCATACACTCGCGGCCTGTTCGAATGTCCTCCGTTGCTCTTAAGTAAATTACAATAAATTTGGCGCAAAACTTGCATATGAAATGTGCAATTCGTTCGTGTTACAAAAGCCACTCGCTTTCGGCGATAATATAATTAAAAATTAAATGGCAAATTAATTGGTGAAAAATATCAAAAAGACTTTCTACGCAAGCCGGCATTTGCGGCATTTAAAATGCCATTAATATTGCATCAACACCTGCAGTACACGCGCTTAAATAAACATGCACAAAAAGCCGGCGCTCTTTACATTAAAACGGTCTGGCCAAAAAACTATTGATGAATAATGAACGTGGCCCGGAAACAAAGCCAGCGCGACCGCAGATACAGATGCAACTGCAACAGAAATTGCATCCCCGCAGCAGCAGCAGCAGCAGCAACAGCAGCACCATCTGCACCAGCAGCAACATCAGCGGCACCAACAGCTGCTGTTCGACTTGTAAGTGACACGACCCGGGTTCAACTCCGGCCGTAAATCAGTGGCCAACAGGCCGGCATTGTTTTTTCCCTATTTAAACAAAAACAAATGGCGCACGATCGTATTTATCGTTTTTGCTGCATGTAAATGCAAAATAATTCCACAATTTATTCTACCAATCAGGTGAAAAAACAATTTAATGCCCGCCTTAGTAGAATTTTTAAATCTTTTAATTACTTTTCGGTAAAGGACACAATACTGACAGATCTAATGCTTAGAATTTCTATGAAAACGTGTGTTCAAAAGAAGTATTGACCTATATTTAAATGATATAATAAAAGTATTCTTTTATTCCTTAAGTTCCTATAAACCCTTTCATTAGAGTAGTCACTTCACTCAAAATTATTTAATGGCTTATCCTTTCTTTGTTGTTATTTTCCTTAAGCACACATAATCCATTTACCACATTCCTGGTTTTATTATTTTTAAATAAACTGAAATGCCATTCGAGGTGACCATTGGGTTGACTAAAGAGTTATTTTATTAAGGCAGCGGCTGTGGCTTTGGTTGCCTTGCAATTAGTCAAGATAATTAGGTGGCAAACGGCTTTCAAGGGCTCCGGTGTTCACGAGTCGTGGCCTTTTTTTAAATGCAAAATAATTACATTCGCGTATGTGCATATAGTATCTCTGCCCTCGCTGTTTCCTCTATCTCCCTGCGGTTTTTTATTCTCCCATTTATTTCGTAGTTGCCTCGGCTGCCGTGTGTCTGTGGCGAAAAGTTTCAGG
This sequence comes from Drosophila biarmipes, assembly GCF_025231255.1. Lineage (NCBI taxonomy): Eukaryota > Metazoa > Arthropoda > Insecta > Diptera > Drosophilidae > Drosophila > Drosophila biarmipes. The sequence continues at coordinate 19,313,993 of NC_066616.1, read as the reverse complement.
CATGTTAATAACACTCATAATTAAAAATTAAATGTTATAATTTCGTGTGTGCTGCCGTGCGGCTTTTTCCGTTTGGCTGCAAATTATTTCCCAGCTATGTGGCAACAGACAATTATTCACGCAGCGCTTACCTTCTCTGATTTTTCCCCCATTTTCCAGACCTTTTTCCCCATATTTGCATATACCATGTGTACCTAGATGTTGCTCGTAAACTTTGCTACTGCAATTATGCAATGCAAGGGCATGTTTGCCGAGATTCACAACAAGGCATGTATTTTTGATGGTCATCCAAAAAAAATACAAAATGATCACTCGTTTCCAAAGAACGATGTCGACAAGCACTGGCCAGGCAATAAAAGTTGGCAACTACTTTGCAAGTTTGGCTGCATGTTTTGTGGGGGAGGGAAGGTTATGCAAGCTAGATACTTAAAAACACAAATATCCCAACTGCTTCAAAACATTTCCAACCAGAAGTCAAGGCAGTGAGATATATTTTAAATGTTCCCCTGATGCTATTGTCCATCTCAAACAAAGCGTCTTTCAGGGCCGCGATGTAATTACCTTTTTAAGGCCAAGAAAGACTTTTCCTTGTTGAATTTTGCCCGCTCTTTTAATAGGATTTCTTATCAAAAACTGAGAAAAAGGGGGATTCCCAAGGTCTTACCGCTGTTTACATAAACAAATAATATTTGTTTAATAATTTTAATTTGAGTATATTTAACACCCCAAAAAACTTTTTTTAATTTTCCAAAATATAAAACTCATAGAAATGCTTGAACTTAGGCAGTGCAATTACTTAAAATTTAAAAAGAAAGTCCCCCTAAAAATGTCCTTTGAAGTTTTATATTAAATCACATTTTCTGAGCATTAATTGTACATATTTTTTCGCAGTGATTGCGATGACAAATTTAAGTGAAATCAATGGAAGCCGGACATTAAACTGCGTTGCAAGGCACTTGCCTCTCCCAGCAGGAACTGCGTGCGACGCCACTTTGAATAATTATTGGCGCAGAGACGGAAAGTCAATCAGTGGGAATGCAGCGGGCAATTTAATACAATTGCGGGCCAAGGCGCTTATTCAATTAATTACTTGAAACAGTGCGTCAAAAAGCGCCCAAGTAATGCAGAAAAAGCCGAGTAATTATTTTACACTTTGCTACCGCTGTCGCCCGGCGATTTTCCACCATTTTCCACCACGGACGCCACCCATGGCTGCAGAGGCTGCATTTTGATGAAGTTTTTCCCCGACACGGGCAGTTGTACTCGCAGTTGGCCGGCCAGTCAGTCCATCTGTCGCCTGTGCATAATAAAGTTTACTTTAAGTTTGTTAAATCCATGCCAGCCCCGTAATGTGACCCAGTTTTCGGGTAGGTCCTGGCAATTATCGACATCTGATTAAATGAAATCAAAGACAGGCGCAGCCAAAGGCAATATAAATTCGCATAAATTCGCCACGGCGCTTTAAATGTCAAGTGGGGCTCGTCCATCGATTTTTCTGCCTCGCTGGCCGCCGGGGTCATTTATCAATATGTAGATTTCCCTGGGAAAGTTCAATGGGTCCGCAGGCACACATCCATGGACCATGGACCGCTTCCCTCGCCGTATAAATTGCGTAATTTTTTTTACACGCACACACAATTGGAGATAAATTGACTGATATGCATGTTGTGGGCCGCCGTCGTCTGTCTGCCAGTTTGATGTATGCGTCTGCCCGGAAAAGTGTCCACCTACACGCCCAAGCGACCACCACACCGACCACCGCCCACTTTTCCCTCCCCCTGGCCACTCCACTTTCACTTTCCTGCTCTTTGATTTTTTCTTTAAATAAATCGACGCCCCAAGCCACTTCCGGTGACTGCACTAAAATGCCAGACAAGAGCTTAATGGCATCAATTTCCTGCAGCCCGAAATTTAAATGGATCCATGGCAATTCCTCTTCTAAATTCTATTATTAGCCCGATTTCGTCTCAGCTTGTACTCGAATTCCTGGCTACAAACAGAAATACTTTGATTTGGCTAGGATAATATTTTCTCACGTTTTGAGGCAATTTGATATCTTTAAATATTTCTTTTCAATCACCACTTTCTTGTTTTTATTTTCATTCAGTAGCAGACAGTTTGTTTTTACGTTGTTGTTTTTATTGAAACTTGAGTTCCGTTTCTTGATTTCTCAGTCAGCAAACATGAAGTTGGACCTTACGATGAACGATCGCTTTAACCAGCGGTTTCAGTCGGTTTATAGTGGCCTGGTTCCTCAGATTGCCCGGTTGGGGCCCTTCAACGACTCCGAGGTGACCTGCATCCTGCTGATCTACTACAAGTTCAGCCTCCAGAACGGACCCGCGGCACGCCGGATAACCTCCACCCAGTTCGTGAACATAGTGATAGGGTTCCAGCAGCTATACGACATGGATGTGGTGGACCGAATCGTTACCCTTATCGCGGGGGGCAGGAAGTATGTGACGCCCATGGAGTTCGTTAACTACATGACCATCCTGATGACTCGCGACATGGAGCGCAAAATGAAGTTCGCCTATATGGTAAAGATATTATGAGTTTTTAATAACTCATTTACCCTAAATATAATCAATCCCATATCAGGTCTACGACAAAAATGGCATGGGCATCAATCGAGAGATAATTTCGTCGGCTGTCGAGAGGTTTTTTCCCGGCGACGATGACGAGGTCATCGAAATGCGACTGGTGAGCTGTTTTGAATCGTTTTTAATAATATTGTAAAGGATTTTTATTGGCCCACTTAGGACATGGTCGATTTTCTACTCCTGAAATTTGATGAGGATCAAGACGCCATCATCTCGTTTGAGGAGTACAGAACGATCGTGGTGCAACAGCCGAGCATGCTCGAGTTCCTGGGTCCCATCTTTCCCACGGACGAGACGCGCCTGGTGGTGGCCTACTGCACGGCCATATACTCTCACATCCCCGAAATGGGCATGATATAGGGTTGTATGGGGTGTGGAATGTTAGGGTATGTGGCAGTGTGCCAGGACACCCCCGGTCGCATAAATCTTTCAGGCACAAATAAATCGAAAGCAATGCAAATCAGTGCGACCCGCCACCGCGTTTTCCTCTGTTCAGCCATTGTAGCCACTCGAAAATGTCAATGACAATGATGATGAACTGCAGAATGGAGCGCTGACAGCTGCAACTAGACGCTGGATAGATGGATGGATGGATAGAGCACATATAGGGGACCCCAGCTGCCTCTCAGCCACACGGGGAAAAAGCTCTGAACATCAGAAATCTCTTAGGAAATGCAAATCTTTTACAAAAGTCCCAAAGAATAATAGTAAACACTTAAGCTCAATTAAAAAAACAAAGAAAGGAAATAATTCAATTAAGGGATAAGATAATTTTTTTAAGAGTATGTTTTTTGTCCTGTGCCTGGCTTTTTTTCTCAGTGAACTGCCTGCTTTAGTGGCATAATTTTAAATATGGAGCGGAGCTTCAGAAATACTTTGCCCTGACTGAACGCTCTACTGGCTCGACGACTGCCTTTTGCCATTGCCTCATGACAGCTTGATTTGTTGGCAGTTGGCATACAATTGACATTTGATGGATGGTGTTCTACATTGCCGGGACATTCTCCATTCCAGCCTTCTAGCTGCAGTCGGCGACCGTTGAGCCAATGCAGGTCCTTGAAGTTTTCCCCTTGGCTGGGTGCTCTAATTATGACAATTTTAAATCGGGCACCCTTTAAAGCACTAAGAAATTAAAACTTCATTTAATGTACCTATATGTCAACGTAAGATCTGGGAGGGCCCAAAAAACTACAAATTATATATAGTTTAATAATAATTTCTCATTAAGTTCATTGAACCGAAAGATTGCATTAAAAATGGTCTACTATTTTAATTGCTGAGAGCTATTTGCCAAATCAAATATTTTTCCATTTAGAAACTTCTTTTTATACATATTTATTTTATTGAGTTTTTAGTTTAGTCGTTTGAAAATAGAAAAACAATAAGCGAATTCAACTTTAAATGACTTCTAATTATAAGTGAACTATGTTAAAGTAGCATAAGCATTAACGGATGCCCGTTTTATCCCATCTGCATACCAATCGCTGCAAAAAGCGTAAGAAGATTTTGGAAAGGGCAAAACATTTGTCAATTGGTCGTTTATATACGAGTAAGGCACTTTTTCTACAACTAAGTCATGCTGAAATAAATTTGTTTAGCTAAGTTAAAATGTAATAAAATGTACTTACATCAAAGGGGCACGAATGATTCATGTTCGAATATGGAGCGAACAGGTTAAAAATAAACGCGGTTACTGGAGAAGATTTCTGATTTAATATGAATTTACATCCATCGACCGTGACGTTATACAGAAATGGCTTGTACCCGTTTAACCGTTGATAAATCGCCAAATTTAACTGAAATATATTCCAGTTTGAATTTTATAAATCTTGTATAAAAATCATTACCTTAACTTTATAAATGGGTCCCTTGTGTAATTTTACTCGCAAAGATCCATATTTATAGGTTCGATTCACCGACTTTAGATAACAATACTCAAATGAGGCAAAAGATTCGTCCAGGGAAGTGCATTTAACGTTTGTTAGCTCAAAACCTGAGAGAGACTTCAAATAGATTTTATTAGCGGGAAAAACCAATTAAAAAACCAGTTAAAAATACAAACTTTATGAACAATCAGAGTGATCAAAAAAAGCGAAAAGTACAGAGAAGCCTCCCGAAACATTGTGAGTGCTAAATAATACTGACATCATTTTCAAGTACAACATTTTCGCCTAAGTCGCCTATTATTTTCGCATCACACAAAATTCGATAAGCCCTAATAACACTGATTAATTATTTGAAAAATGTGAAAAAAAAATAAAACTAAAAATATGATTCAGATGTTGATAGCATTACAGCATTTATACAGAAAATAAATGCTCATTTTAAAGAGCTTAAATTATTCATTATTGACCGTAAAAAAATAGTACACAGCTTGTTTTAAGACTCCCAAAAAGAGGATTAATTAACAAATCTGACTTGACTCTTCCCACAGGCAAGGCTAATGGCTAGAAAAGTGGGCACATTTGCATATCAGTCAGTAAGAAATTCAACCAAGTAACGAGTCAGTGAAACATGAAACAAAAAGTAAACAAACAAAAGTCTAATAACAAGAGAGCTGGCGGTAGACAAAAAACTCGGGTAAGCCGATTTAATCTGTATTAAACGGAATTTTAAGAAATAGAATTTATTATACCCTTGATTAAATATTTTTGTAACTTTTTTGGAATTATAAAAAATCTTAGATAAATTTTTAAAACTTTTTCTTAGACTTCAACAATTTTGGTCGCTAGGAATAATGGTCCCGCGGCCTTGGGCTAAAATAAAGTTAACCCTTTAATGGTTAGCTGCATCTCTCTAAACATTTTCTTTTGAGATACAGTCAGATGTCTTCGGCTTCGAGACGTTTCTGATCACTGCCGTCTAAGCCGTTCGCATTCGTAATTATTTATGCAAAAATTCTTGCCAAACAAACTTAATTTAGTTAAATGTTTGACTTCAGGCAGGCGCTCGTTGATTAACGGACTGGAACGGAACGGGTGCAGAATGCCCTGCCACGCCCCCGGCTATGCAAATAACAATGGGGGGGAAGTGGGCGAAGGGGCCGGCGAAAGGGGAAAGCGGGCCACCTTCCTTCAGCCGTGCAATTCATTTACTTTGCTGTTGTTAACCCAGGGTGTTTGAGTTTGCCACTCGAACTTGCGTGTAAACATGCATGATTAAGCTGCCAGTGAGAAAGCGAGTGAAGGCGCAAATTAGCATAAGGCAGCACAAAAGCCAGGGAATGTGAATTGGGGGCACTCCTGGATGGATACACCCCTGTTTTCTTATACATTTCTTATAATTTTTCGACTAGCCCTCACTTTAAGCGGGGGATACACCATTTAATTTAAGAATCTGGACAAACACCTTTTACAAAGCCTAATTCTTCATGATCACTATAAATATTATTGCATATATTAGTGTAGTTTATAATATTTTGAACTTTAATATCAATATAATATTTAATAATTAAAAAAAAAAAAAAATTGTAGACGAAAATAACGAGCCCTAATTGCCTAATTGGTGTATTGCCGTCAATAAATTTATTTTTAAATGTTTTAAAGCAACTAAAAATTATAGAAACAACTTAATTCAAGCTTAGTGAAGCTTGTACTCTTGCATTTACTTAGACTTTTAGAATTTCGAACTCGTATAACCAAATTGAATCTAAATTTCGCGACTGTCAGGTGCATAAATATATCGATCTGCTCGAGAAATAGCCGGAGAATTCCATCTTCAAGGGGATGATGATGAGGATGATGCCAAGAAACATTCCAGACCGAGACAAAGACGGGGAATTTCGGGGAAAGGGGCAGCGAGAAGCTTGCACTCAGCGCATTGCATTGCAAAGTGAACTCCACTTACACGGAGTAAATAAATAAAAAGGATGCCCGAACAGAGCTCACAATTTATGGATGCACTTGCCAGGAAAGGACAATGGCAGAAAAAATGGGGAAAATGCGAAAAAAGAAGAAAACAAAAAGAAATGGAGAAAGCCAAACGTAGACAAATGTAAAATAATACGTGACAATAATGCTGCCAATGGCTGTGTTGATTAGGCTGCTTTATTTATGGACCGCTTTCCGCTGCGACAGCTGATCCACATCCTTTTTTCGAGTCTCGGGTCCTTTTCGCAGGACGAGGAACGAGAAACGAGGGATGAGCGATACCCGAGCCCGCTTCTGTGGCCTGTCCAATCGTTGGTAAATTCATTGAGCTGCCGCAATCCGGACTTGATCTGCAGGTTTTGTGGCCCAACTTGCTCTTTGGGCCTAATGAACCGAGCAGCCCTCCGAGCTCCACGTGTGTTGGTGTGTCTGTGTTAGCCAAGTAAATATTATTTGATGCTGTGTCGAAAGCCATTTCCAGGTGGTATGTGTTTATGCATAAAATATTTACAAAGTTTCGTGTCTCCGTGTGGCTTTCGCCGAGTCCAATTTGCCCAAATGCAGAAGTAACATTTGAGGCGAGCTTGTGCGGCAATTCGTTTCCTCCTTTTTTTGCCTCTTATTATCCCAAGTTTATTTAGGAGCTGGAATCTGGAGGAGCACTGTGCCCGCGGAGGAGGAGGTGGTGGCAAGGAACACACCACATCAAAGCATAGCACGTGGCACGCATGAGTGGCAATGGCAAAAAGTACAGCGGCCCGAGCAGCTGGAGGAGATGGAGAAGCAGCCGGAGGAGCAACTGGAGGAGCATCGGAAGCCCAGGCAGCGGCCCCAATTGCATTGCCATTGCCCCGAGTTGACCACAAAACATGCGCCCGACTACGAAAACCAAGCCAAACCAAGCCAACACAAGCCGGGCCAAAAAAGAAACACGGCAAACGAAACAAGGCTAAAGCAAAGCTACACCGAAAATATATTGCATTTAGGAAATTTAAATAAGGTAGTTTTAAATTGGGATATTATGGTATTTTTAAAATATTACAAAAGAAAATATAATATATACAAATTTGACATGTTTAGATTGAGGTAAGCATATGTAAGTGACCTTACATACTATTGATAAAATACTGTTTTTTGTTGATTAAAAACATTCAGGCAACAAACCATCAAACTTACAAGGAACAAAAAAATATCGATCAGTATATTTACCTGCCTTTCGTAATAATTAACCAAAGTCAAACTTAAACCAGCCCCCATTTCGCTCAGTGCACGGCAACAACAGTTACAGGGCGGTAAATCAACTGCTGACCAGTGTACGGCTGCAGTTACGTATGTGAATTTGTAATCTAAACTTTTATACTCGTTGACTCGTTGCCTCGTTTTTCCATCAGCGGCGAACAGGAAACGGAAATTGCTGCTGTTGGCCCGTTGACAAAAACACGACACTTGCACCTCAAGTTGCCAGGAACTTTCAACTTGATTTTCCGAGCAGCTGCAACAACAGCAACACCGATGGCCAGGACATTATGCGACTGGCAATTGCTTACGGTTTTGTTGTCCTGTTGTCGGGCAATGTGAATGTGTCCATGATTGCGATTGCAGGTGGATGTAGTGGGTGCAGTCGATGTACGTAGGCGATCGAGTTTTTCCTGTTTTTGTGGCCATTTTGTCCGTTGGGCCATTGATTAAGCGTGGCCAACGGGTTGGCTCTTTCCGCCCGCTCTTTTGGCCACGTTCACTCAATCAAAGCAAACTAAAAGTTTGTGCTACGGTTTTAGCTCCAGCTTGCATTCTTTATGAGTGTTTCGACTGCCTTTCTTTTTTTCACTCCCTTTGAATGTTTAATGCAAATTGATTTAGCCGCTTCTGTTTTGTCCTTTTTTTTTTGGTCCACCAATGCGAACTTTTTGCTTAAGCGAATTTGCAAACGGCTTTAAGTTACAATTAAGCCCGCCGGGAAGGAGGAAGCGCGCAAGTTGTTAACTGATTTTACAGCCCACCTTTGGTTCTTTCAGCCACCATTTTTACCAGTTACCAGTTGCCAGTTGGCTGCACATTTGCGACGGCACACGAAATTTTTTAACTTAAATTACTTTTCGTAATAACTTTATTTTGTAATTTACGTAAGTAGAAGTAACATTTATGCAGCTGCATAAACCGCCAGCGAAAGTAGCTGACAAACTATGACGGCGCACGTAAAAAACTTCGGGCAGAAGTCTTTGCGAATTTGCAGGGAAATTTCCCCTGTTCCAGGGGTTTGAAAGCGGGGGATGTGGCGAACCCGAGCAGTTGCCTTTCATTCGGCCTTGGTCCGCAAAAAACTTGATGCCACTCAGCTAGATAATTTGCATACGGAAATGGCTGCGCTCTTTGATGGTTTTCCACGATCTTTGGCAATCTATAGGCGAGGCCACCTGTCCGGAAATGGGTAGTAATACCTCCTAGAGCCTCTCTTTACCTCCACCACCATCACCACGGCCACCCGAAAAACTCCAATGGCATTTTAAATTTTTAATACAGCACTTGCCCGAAGGGAAAATGAGAGCGACCGGGCACGTTGTTTTTCTTTCGCCTGCGTAATGAGGAAAAGTTTTGCTACATGCAATTTGCTCTTGTTCCCTGTTCCCCAGCATTCACTACTCCACCGTACTGGGTGCTGTGGTTTTTTCTGCCAGTCTACTTGTCCTTGCAAAATGCCATTTGCATTTGGCAAAAGCACAGCCATAACGGCGAGAGAAGAAAGCAACACACTTACCTCAATAGTCAAACGAAACAAAGCAAAAGTGCGGCATACTTTGTGGCGCTTGGCATGCCGAACATGTGCCCCCCATTTCGGTCCTCCGGCTGACATACAAATCATTTTGCCGAGTGCCGAATGTCGAGTGGGGAGCCATAATGCAGCTGGCGTGGAAGCCACCAGGAGCACTGGGAAAAGGCCCATTTTCTAAGCCAGGGGTTTTCACCTGGAATTCCTAAGCAAAGTCAGACAAATTTAAAAGTCCTAAAGTCAGGGGTCTTGGTTTAGGTTACTAGAGTGAGTAGAACATTTGTTATACTTTTTTTCCAACAGCTGTTTAATTTTTAAATTAAATTCTAAAGGATATTCATCACATATATTGAATGTTACTAAGCCTTGTAATTTATATCATAACTTTTAAAGAAAACATTGATAAAGCCAAGGATCAAAAGGTATATGTCATAAATTTATAAATTTGTTCAAATTATTTTTGTTTGATATTTACCACATTTTGTAATACTTAATAAACAATTTAAATTGGAAGTTTGCGTTTAAATTAAATTTTAGGAAAATTAAGTATATAAAACTTTAATGAAACATATATCTCAGCAAAAGTAATGCACTTTGTCGTCTTTCTTTTTTTGTAAAGAGCATTCTGAGGGAAAGGGCATATCCATTCATTGCGCACCTAGAAAGATCCTTGCTTGGGATGCATGTGCACATTCCATCCTTACAGCCTAACAAGATGTTTGTCACATTTACATTTTAATTACTTTGACCAGCGGCAAGGGCTTCCATTGTATGACAATCGCTCTGACAACTAATCAATAAATCAGAAACACTTGCCCCGGTCTTATCAATCAAATCGCCCTAGGATTGGGGGGGATCCCGGGATATCGATCTCGAGGATGGGCAACGATTATGCGGAACGGCAGAGAGCGGCTCAAGAGGCACTCAGCCCGGCTGAAGGACTCAAAGGAGCAGGAGCTACGAGTTACCAGCTGGCAAAGCCAAACAAAGGGCTGCAGCCAACTGGGCAAGGGAATCGGGGAATCCCCGGCAACAGCGTAACCGGAGTGAAAAGTGTAAAATGCAAAATCTCATTGATGATTGAATGCAGCGGGAAAAGGACCAGGAACGGGAGGAGGAGCAGTTTTTTGCGACGCTTTGTCTCAGTCTCAATAACGAAATGCAAATACGGCAAAAAGCGAAAGCAAACACACAAATACGCATGAGAAGGATTGAAGGGAGTGGAAAAGTGGCAGAACGGCAGGACCAAAGCAAATCGAATGGCACACAGGCGAATGGAAAGCTGCCAAGTGCCCGGCAAGGAAATCGGAAAAAAGGCGGGCCACAAATTGTGCCGGTAAGCCAGGAATACGCAGATGCCCTTACACCAGATCAAGCTTTTAGTGTTTCACATTATAAAATAGTAATAAATCATATTTATTTGGTAGTCAAAAGGTAAAAGAAAAATTTAATTAAAATTTAATTAAAAAATGTAAATTAAAATTACTTTAGATTAATTGTGAAACCTAGCAACCAACAGATGTAAATACTAGCATTTATGATACATACTTTTGATAAAATACATCTTTTGGACCTTTCCCTTGCCAACCCATAAACCCAACCAGTGGAATTTAAACTGCTTTGTGCCATGTTGGCTATCAAATACGGCGGCGAGAGGGCATAACTTTGTGCAGACCAAGTTCATAACCATGTCGGGAGACTTTGCTCCCCAGGGTAAATAAAATAAAAACACTACAAAGAGGGGGAGTGCGATGAGGAGCGAGTGAGTGAGCTGGCATTCGTGATGGGGCTTCCCGCCCGGCAAAGAAAATGGCGTTAGCTGCAGCGCATAGAATTGCAAATTCAATTTCAATTCAATTGAGCATGTGTTTGCAACGGCACATCCATATGCTCCTAAGTTTCCATCTGTATCTGTAGCTGCCGCCGTGCAGCTGTATCTGTATCTGTAACTGGGCGAGTGCCTGAGTGACGGCACCGGTGCGTATGCGTGATATATTGTGTGCGAGTTGCGGCATTGTTGCGCTCTTGCTGCTCCGCTTGTTGCATTGTTGCACTGTCACTTATGGGCTGAAAGTGATACGAGATCTGCAGCGGCCTTGTCAATAATCAAACTCGATTTGTACGAACTTCTTTGCGGTCCCACCACATTGCTGCGCTCGGAATGCCCGGATAAATTTCAATGATTGGATGTGATTCAGATGGTTCTTATTAAATTACATGCTATGTAAATAATTCGCGTTCGCCTGCCATTAGGCCGACGTCGACAATTAATGCCAATCGCAGCTCATTAAAATTCAAATCATCCCCTCAGCCGGGCTGCCATTATAAACATTTTTGCGCCAAATGTTAATTAGATTTGAATTTGGAATATTTTCCCATGGCCAAGAGCAAATAGAACGCGAAAACAATGGCCCGGCGATGAGGACAGTGCGCTTGCATTAAATGCAAACACACATCGACAAATATTATTTTTATCTGCCTCCAATGATAATGATTTTTCGCCGACCCATCAAAACTGACAGCCCCGAAAATCGAAATGGCTCTGGCAATGGAATATGAGGTGGCGTATGCGTAATACGCTATAATCAAATTAAAATTAACAAAAACTTCATGATTGCAAATTAGTTGCCGGGAATGGGCGTCAAATTGAAATTGCCATCGATTCATTGAGGGTTTTTGGGCTGATTCGAAATACATTCAGAAGTATTGATTTGAGGGTCGAGAAAATTTATTAGCTGCTAAGCGGGAAAATGGAGAAGAGCTGCCGAGTTTTCCCCCGCTGATTGCCGGCTCTTGCCAAAAACGGATCAAAAGTTAAATTCCTGTTTGACTTTTCATTCGAAAAATTGGATTTTGCATTTAGCCCGGCAAAAGCCGAGGAAAAAGTTTCCGCCCATCAGCAGACTGGGATAAGCCGCTCACAGAAATGCAAGCCAATGCAATGCTCAACGAAAATAGGCGAAAACTTTTTTAGTTCCACAACTAATTTATCAAATTTCCAGAGATTCGTTCTCTGTTTGAGTTGGCCCACTCGCTGTGGACTTGGCTTACAGATTACAGAGGCCGAAACAATGGCCATAATAATTTCAATTATTTAAGTGACAGCAGCAGCAGCAGCAGAACCCTCGGCCTAAGCCTGCTAAATGCATAAACAAATCCGGTTGTCAATTTGCTAATTGCTGTGGTCTTGCCTTTTAATTGCCGCCACAATGCCGCAACGCCGCATTCCGCAAAAATAAAAATAAATGTCCCCCGACAAAAATTCCAATAAAAATCCAAAGCCAGCATCTAAAAAAATAGCCGGCAAGTTGTGGGTGGGTATTGCCCTCTGGCCTGGCTGGCACAATTGAAGCGTGTTATTAGCTCTAATTGTTATAAAGCCCTTTTAATTGGGTGTCTGATAAAGTTGCCCCGAAAAGAAAGCCCAAGTGTTGGCCTCCCGAGATCGTAGCTCTGCCATTCACCTTAATGAAAAAAGGGCTTTTGTGAATCCATTAAAGTAATAGGGAGAAGGAGCTAGGTAGCGACACGGCCGGCTTAGCATTTTCCTTTCCCCCGGTGAAACGGCCTGGTGAAACTTTCTCGCAAAGTATTTTTCACACGCGCCACGCTGCGTATGCGTAATCTTAGGTAACCGCAAAATGAAAAAAACGAAGGAAAAAACATCATCGCGACTGTGGGCGGAGCTCGGCATTTGTTTTCGCAAGAGCAGCATTTTGTTTTAAGCGTCTTGTTAACATGGTTTCATCGTGTGGCTTAATTAATTTTCAATGTATTTGCGGCTGGGATCAGCCCCTTGAACATAAAAAAGGAAAACCAGAACCCAAACGCAGCAAAACAGTCTGCCGAGCGAGGCAACGTGCCCGAGCATAAAACTCCGCTAATCCACTTTCAATTAAGTGCGGAGCGAACTCACACAACCCAGAGGACTCGGCCAGCTGAATTCATTTGAATTTACAGCGACCACTGCTAATGGAGATTCGCTCACCTTAGAATTTAATAGCGTATCACTTAAACCTAGTGATAATACATTAAAATACGTTTTATTTAATAATCGTTAAAGTTTAAAGGATTAGTAAGATAAAACTAGATCATAAGATTGCCAATGTTAGACATAAACCTATCTAAAATTGTAGTAGTACAAACAAAAATCCGCATATTGAATTTGAAGTCATTTTATCTTTCTAAGATTAATTGGGGTTAAAATATTTAAAATATCCCTACCTTTTTTATAACTTTACCCCAAGAAAGACCTAATTGGGCTATTATGATTATAAAAGCCCTGAAATTTAGTTTAAATTAACCATTTCCCGGGGGACTTTGCCCCCCAAGAGAACAGATGCTGCGGTCAGACATTTGCCCCGCCGCGGATTCAGCCCAAGACAAATGATGATGCATAAATAACGCGCCGATAATCCCGGTTAAAAGCTCTAACATTTGTTTGGATTTGCTTGTCGCTTTCCAATATTTGCCTTATACACATAATTTTTAGCTATTATTTTGGGCACCGCCACTCGACTGGTGGTTAATGTCGCCCGATTTCGTGGCCCAAGATGAATGGCCATCGATTTATTATCGATGTCTGGCGGAGCGGTTTATTAATACGCCCAGACCACAAGGTGAAGGGATCTGGATGGGCTAGAGATGGGCCAGCGATGGAGACCGAAGTGTTGCCCACATTTCACATCCAAATCGGGGATTGGGAAAGGTGCTCCATAATCGCTTGCGGACGTGTAGTTGTCATCAATGCAAATACCACGCAGCGCACTTGTCAGCACCGTCTATGGCCGCGTCCACATCCACATCCTCAACCGCATCCTCCGCAAAGCCCACATCCTCGTCCTGGAGGACGGATGGTAACATCGATGGCGTCGCATGATTGATCAAGTGCGTGCGTGCCGGGGACAGTGTCAGACCGGCTGTTCCACTCAAAAAATGGGTTTCTAACTCAAAAATAATTTTATAATTAAAAATAAGGTCTTCAAAATGAACTTTAAAGTTAACTTAATTGGTTACGACACAACTTTCGGGTCTAAAACATATCATAATCTTTAAAAGGAGTCTTCTAGTATGATATTTTCTAAAGATTTTCTTTTAATACCCAGCTCAAATTTTTTATTTGTTTTATACAGAAATAAAATAAATTCTACTTTGATATGATTACACAAATTTTTTCATGTTTTCAACACATCTTCCTGACATTTTCTCTACCAGTGTAAGAATGCAGCGGGATGCTCCAAGGCGGAAATCGTTGCCGAACCATTTTTCTGACATTTAGTTGACAGCGCAAATTTTTGTTTGCTCGTAATGTGGCCCCAACATGGACCCGGCCATCTGGTCCCCCTCACCGCCATATATGTAGGTATTTCCCGATCCATTCAGCACGCTCGTAAGTGCGACGGCAGCCATGTGAGTGCTTAAAAGGCATTTGAGGATGAGTTTGTAGATGTCTTTCCGAGGACGAGGCCAGGACACTCGGCAGAGCTGATTTGACATTTATCACTGCACTGGCAACTGGCAACCGGCGACTGGCGACTGGCGACTTTCGATTTTCCGCTGGCCGCCAGGAGCGGGATTTGTCATTGATGGAGTCGTTTGAAGCATGCCAAACGCACTTTGGCGGCAGTGCGAAATTTTAATGAAAACTGTCAGCGAACGCGGGTGTGTGTATGTGTGTTTTGGGGCATCAGCCGAAATCCCACGGAATGGAATTGGATGGAAATGGAGAGCCGGACCCCCGGCCAATGTGATAATCCAATTGGCAGGCACTGTGGCAGTGGCCGTGCGCCTGCGATTGCGACTGCGACTGCGGGTGTGTGCCACTGTGGCAAAGCCCGGCCTTGTCTAATGTAATTCGTGATTCAGCATAAACTGCCGGTCGGCACGCCCACCATGCCCCCAATGGATTTATTGGCAAGCCCTAAAAGTTGCTAATGCACTGCAAAATATAGTTGTTCCTTAAAAAGGTTGTGTAAATAAATTCTTCTCTTAAAAAATAATATAAAAAACATTGGCACTTCTCTTGGAAACCATTAATAATTTAGTTAGTTTTGTGACTCAAATATCATAGCATTTAAAAAACCGCTGTTAAAATATAATTTTGAAATATAAAACTCATATGATATAGGTAGATACATCATTATGGATAGATATTGTAATGAAAAGGAATTTCAAAATATATGAGAAAATTTTACCCTTCTCCGAAACTCCCAGTTTCTTCAACTTTTTCCAGGTGTTATTGGAACTGGGACTAGGATTGGGATAGCTAAAAAAAAAAGGATGGGAGATGGGGCGCAGTCTGGGCCCGGTGCTGGTGCTGGGACACTATCAAACGGTCGGATAGGCCAATTGCCAATTGTCAGATACAATTTATTCCCGCTCCCCTAGCTGCTGCCACGGCTGCGCTAAATGCGAATTGAAAATAAAATATTACACAGAGATTGCAGCAGCCGTGGCATCGCAATGGTGGCTGGAGGTTTGTAGGTAGGTTGGTAGGTCAAAGGGCAAAGAGGTGGCGGAGTGGGAGTGGGAGTGCCAGGACCAGGGAAAGCACCGAAGACAAACAAACATCCAGTGCAGCAAACAGTAACACGATTATGCCCATGGCCATGAGCGGAGACAGGGACAACGATCATCGGGAGCAAAAGGAATCGTAAAACAAAAGCGCCAGATAGTTTGCAGCAACGAATGCCTCACTGCCATATAGCTTCTGATTCTGGTCCTGATTCCGATTTCGATTCTGCGTCTGCAGCAGCCTTTGCCTGTGCTTTTGCTTTTGCTATTGCTTTTGCCGCTGCCGGTGATTGCGGGCGCCATTGGAGGCAGCGCCAATCGATTGTGTGCATTTTTTCGGTGGCGTTAAGTGTTGACTCTCGGGAAAATCGAGGGGAAATCGTGGAAAATGCAGGGGGAAATGCCGAACTGCTGCTGCTGCTGTCGTCGTCCTGATAGCGCGCACAGACAGACTGCAGCAGCAATTTGGGAGAGCCGCGGGGAACAGGACGAAGTGCAGTAGCGTCATCGATGGCTGGTCCTGTTTGTTGGGGGCAGCCCATTAGAGTGGGCTTTATGTAAAATGATAAGGTTAACAATTCTAAATATTTTAGTATTTTAACTAAGTTTATTTTAGTATTTTAACTAAGTTTAAAATAACAAAATCTATTTTACTAAAAAATATTCTAGTTGCCAAATTCAAAATGCAAAAATATAACCCAACTTAATATGAACAAAAAAATTTTTTTTTGTTTAAAATGTATTTGTAAATGCGGTCTAATTCATCACGTATGTAAGAATAAGCTGTTAAAGATCTAAAATAAATGTTTAATATTTATTACTTATAATTATAATAATAAGAGGCTAAAATATATTTTTATATAATAAATTAAAAGAGTTTTTTTCTTAGATATAACTGAATTGAGGTCCACCCTGGAGCAAATCACCCTGGTGGGGGGCAGGGACAGATGGAGATACGAGTGCAGCACAGTGCAGTGACACCTTGAGGCGCTGTTGGCAAACTATAGAAATCACATAAACGCCACGCCCTGCACCCGCCGCCCGGAAAAGTCCAGCTCCTAGCCCGCATTCGCAGGATGGCAAAAACAAAAAAGCGCACAGCATAAGTGTGGAAAGGGGGCACCAGAGGAGATCAGAGACAGCCCACATGCAATGGCCGTGGAAAAGAAAATGCAGCGGAAAAATGCATAAATCCGGGGGATTTAAAGATTTCGCTGGAATTTGTGATTTCCCGCATTCGCTTTATATTTTTGCACATTTCGCCTGCGGCTGGCGAATTTTCCCTTTTTGTTTTTAGTACAGCCCCTACCCTCCTTTTTTTTATTTTGTTCGTGGGTGTGTGTTTGGGGCGTGACTGGATTTTCGCGCTGCTCGTCCTGGCGAGAAAAAGTGTCCTTTTCGGTGGTTCGAATGTGCCACATCCATTCCCAATGCCCCGCTTTGACTGTTTAACACGCGCAATCAGCAGCGCTACAAATTTCATATGACATTTTAAGTTGTTTTGCATCGCCACGCCCGCACCAAGCGATTCCAGAGATTTGCTTTCAGCGGCAAAAATCCTCGACAGCGCTTTGTGCATTGCATTTCGGTGACTTTGGGGCATAATATTTCCACGCGCGATTCGCATTTCCACTTGCCATTGTTGCCACTTTGCAATATTTTTTTGCATTCTGTTTCTGTTTAGCCCAGCTCAAATGCAGATTTTCCCCTTTTTGCAAGCGGGTCCTGGAGCTCAATTTCCGCTTTAGTTTATTGCCAGTGTAGCACGCCTCACGTTGCAGCAGCTTTTCCAGGCCGCACAAGCCAACCACACATATACCTAGGTAAATCTAATTAATTTGCAAATATTCCACCGATACAAAAAGTGCAAGTCTAATTGCGAAATCGTGTATTGGGGCCTAATTGATTTCAATACGAATTTATTGTAATGAAACTGGACGTCTCGAGGGCACTGCATATCAGTTCGAACCTTTCAGTGTCAATTACAGTCAAGCAAAAACACCTCTTAACGAGGTAAAAGTCTAGTGACGAACGCACCTTTGACCCACAAAAGTTCTGATATCACATTTTGTAACGAATATGTATTATTCGACTTACTAAAAATATATACTTTTTAAACTTTACTCATTACGCTTGTTTTTCAAAAAATACTGCTGATGTACTATAATGAATCAATGAACTAATGAACCGCTGGTGCTCTTCGTCACTACTTGGGCTGCCTTCCAGTGATATACAAAATAAATAGTTTACAATTATTTCCACTCAATTAGCGTGCTGTGGCAAACATTGAAATGCATGCTTCAGCCGAGAACAAAAAGTGCTGGAAACTTTAATTTATTTTGCTGGTTTAAACGCCATGCTTAGTCGTTCAAAATCAAGACTGCTTTAATATTCAAGAGGATGCCTTTGTAATATAAGTGTGAAATATGCAGATTTAGTTCTCAGTTGAATTTCTGGGTTTTTCATGGACATGTCCGGCTGCTTTCCCCTTATAAGCTACAGATTTAATGAACTGTTGATTTGGCAAATGCGCGATCCGGGATGGCAACGCACATATTGACTAACTCCTCTCCTTTCGCCCGCCTGTCTGACATCCCGCTCATATTTGACTTTTGTGCTATGCGTTTCAAACAGTTTTTCAATGTGACAGGAAGGCAAAGTGCAGGCACTTAGAAAAAAATTACATAAATTAGGAAAATGCAACGATGGAAATATATCACAGAAAATTTAAATGTCTTAGTAATGTATAGTTACAGATTTTTTTATCAGTGTTGTAAGCAATTGAAAGATTGAAAGAGATGAAATAGCTTGAGCTGCACTTATTCAACAAGGTAGGTATTTTTATAAAAACTTATGAAAAAAACTTAAACATCTTGAATAGATAGATAGATAGATAGATAGATAGATAGATAGATAGATAGATAGATAGATAGATAGAAACTTATGAATTTTTTAAGTGTCCTATTTTTTGCTAATTTTTTCTTAAAGTGTAGTGAGCTAGTAGGAAGCGAGGGGTACCGCCCGAGCAGCACGAAATTATTTAACATGTAAATCAAGGCAGAGGCAGAGGCAGAAGCGAAAAATCTAACAGAGCTCAGTGCGAAACTTTTTTAATTTCAAAGCAAATAGCGGAGGGGATTTTTTCGAGCAGGGGGCGGGGTCGGGGCGGTGAGCCCGCTGAGGGCGGGAGTTCTGGGTCAGCTGGATGTGGGGGCGTGGCGCTTGTGCAGATTATGAGGCGGTGGCAGTGGCGAATCCGCGATGATTATAGTCACGTACTTGTCACCCCGCCCACTGCCGCGTTGTAATTACACATGTGTGCCTGTGTTGGTACAGTATCTATGTGTGTAGGTTGGCAAATATTGACGCTCAACTTTTATTTACGCACACAAATGTTCAAGTTTCCAACAAAAGATAAATATGAAGTATTCTAAATCGTTGCCATGCCGAGCTCGTACTCCCCCTTTCCGCCAGAGATCGCAACCAAACATCACGCCACCCCCTGCGATTCCCCACTCGGCACTCGGTGCCATTTACTCATTTAACTGACAGTTAAAATTACAAACGCTTATCATGTACCAGAATCATATCATACGGAATAATTTATTATGCCCAACGCTTAATGTAATTCCCGAGCAGCGAAATTTTCGCTTCACATGGCCGACGACGAAGACGACGATGTGGATGTGGATGTGGATGAGGATGGGGATTTTTGGGGTGCCTGGATATAGATATACGGAGGGACTGGGCTATATGGGATGTCTGGGTGTGCTGGTTAACTGACTGGTTTTGTCTTTGGGATAGATGGAATAAAGTGCGCAACATACAAAATGGATATGTGCGCGCACACACATAGTTTTATTTGCTCAGCTTGCCTTCTTTCATTCGAGACCCTCGCGTAATAGACATCGTACATACAAGCATATCCCATATATAAACGTAGATATATAATAAAGAGGGTGGGTGGGCGCTGGTTTATGCTCTGCACCCTGAGGTTAATTAAGATTTTGCCATGCATTTGTTTGAACAAATGGTGTTTGTGCTCCAATCCAGCCGAGTCAGCGAAATGAAAAAGTTTTATTAGTTGTAATCCCTAATTAAATTAAAACTGTTCCTCTAATTAAATGCGGGCTGGATGCGTGATATATGATGAATGGTGAATTGGGTTATTAGCGGGGCTCATGCTAGGCATGGATCATCCATTTATATTTTTGGGGAATATTTTATAATGCTTGGAAGAAGTTTAACTTGTGTTCTTGAAAGGATAAGTGAATGATTTTTGATTGCATGTCATTAATAAGAAAGGATAATTCAACGCTAGAACCTAATTATATAAGAACTATTTTTAATTATTTCTTTTATGGTATATGAACTCTAAAAATCCCATTTTAATTGACAACAGAAATAATCTGTAAAAGCAGTCGTGCAATAGTAAATAATTATTTTTTTTTATTATTTGATTGACCCCAATTCAAAGTGATTTAGTTGTTCGAGTGCTCTTCATATATGTATTTGCTTCTGTATGGGTAAAGCATTTCACTTAATTCATTAATTATATGCAAGCTATTTTCATTAATATGTTGATGTATTCTCATTCGGCACTGAGGCATAAATAATTTGAGATTAATTCAATTTGGCGCACAGTGTGCCATAACATAATTTAATGGCTGTATAACTTACTGAATATCCAATTGCGTTTGGGAATAATTACCGTTCTCTTAAAGGAGATATATGGCGATAGAATATTTTCTCGAATCGTTTTGTTCAATAACTTAAAGAAAAATTTCAAAAATGATAAAAAGCATTGATCTACTTACCAGCCCAGGGGCAAGATTTTTTATTGACTGAACTCAAATTTATACTCAAAGTAACAGGAAAACAACTAATTAAAACAATCTAAAAGGGCACATCCTTGCGCGTGGACACGCCCACAACGAGGGCGTAACCGGGCTTGAAGGGATCCAGGAGAACCAGCTCGATGGGTTCCAACTGGTGCTCCCTGAGAAGCTTCTTATCGACTTCAAAGGCCTCCTTGTTGGATGCACCATCATTGCCGCTGGCCGCTTGCAAGTAGACCACAAAGTGACCACCAGGTACTAGGAAATGTCTGGCATTAAGCATCAGGGATCGAATCTGATCCGCCTGCGGTAAATCGGAGAAGATGACTTCAATGCAGGCGGGAACCTCAAGACGGTACTTATACGGCATGGTGGCATCCTCAATAACGGGCACGATATTCGAACGGCTATTGGCCAGACTTGTCAGTTGACGACCCGCCCAAGGACCCTGCTCCACTGCATAGACCATCCCAGATTCACCCACTATATCCGAGATGTGGGACACCGATCGCCCGAAACCGGCGCCCAAGTAGAGCACCTTCGAGCCACTTTTCAGATGCAAGTCACAGGCACCGCCCATAATTCCGGCGGCTAGCTTAGATTGAAATGGTGACCAGGCACGGAATTCCGAACGTTTTCCGCGAAAATCCGAAAAGATCCGCCGTTCTCCGTAATCATCTGAACTGGAACTGGTATTCCGGGTGAGCAGTTGGATGGCGTCGAAGCGGTTTCGGGATAAAAAGACCCCGGAATGGCGGTGCGGTTCGATGCGATCCAAGGGAAGATTATAAATCTTGCTCTCTACTTTCACCTCCTGACCTTGATCTCTGCCCTGAAACGACTTATCTTGAGTCTGCGAATGACCCGACCCTTCGGATCCGTTGGCACTTCTCAAGTTCTTGCTGGAGTTCTTGGATGAGGGCTTCCTGTAGTTCGGGTTAGGGCTCTTCATGGAGGTCTTCTTGGTGGTATTCACCGAGTTCATGGAGCTGATTTTTGGAGGATCAGAACGAGAGGATTTTCCCGGTGCTCCACCACCACGAGGCTTGGCTCCTCGGGGCCGCCGCTTGGCGTTGAATTCCTTACTCATCGGTTACGTTTTAATCGAGATATTACTTGAAACCGATTTATTACCACACCGATCCTATCGAGATATTGTCTGAAGCTGATTTTTCACCACATCTGTTTAGTGATCGAAATTTGAAAGGGAACCCAAAGGATAGGGTTCAAATATTAAGTGAAGTTTTAAGACATTTAAAATATATTTATTTCTTTTACTTTTTATTATTTTATTCGCATCTGTAAAAGCCCCATGAATTTATCTTATAAAAAGCCCTCAAACTATTATAATTTAAAAGTATTTGTAAATGTAATCGCTTTTTCAAGTATTTGCCATTACTGAATATGCATAAATGGTAATCACTATAAATTGTATTCATAACTCATCTCTGAGGCCAAGTTTTTTTTGCGAATAATAATTAATTTTATTCCCCGCCCAAGGAATCCCCCAAGAGAAATGCACCGCGAGAAAAGGGGAGCGGGTGGGATGGGGCTCTTTCGTTTGGGGTTCGTTTGCGTGGGGAACAAAGGTCAGTCGATTCGCCGCGTCTAGAAAGTGTACCCACAAATGCTGCACATAATTTAACAAAGTGAACTGCACCGCAGTAGCTGCAACCACGGCAACAACAACGACATCATGGGCAATAATAATGGCCCAGAACAGAGGCAACAACAAGAACAACCGGCGAAACAACAGCAGGCAGCAACATTTCGACTTCATTTTGTTGTGGTTTTCTTTTGGCGCTCCCGACCCCCTTGATCCCGCTTTTTCTGGCAATGTACATAAAACTTCTCGGGCCACTACAATTTTTAATGCACTCTCTGACATTGTGAGGGGGCGGGATGGGCGAAAGTGGGGGGTGGTGAATGGGGGCCATTCTGGAGAACAAGCAAATGAAACTCAAGTGCATGTAGCGCTAGCCTGGCCAAGTGGTACAATAAAAAAAACACGAAGACTTTGGTTTTCAGCCGAACTCTACAACACCCTTTCAAAACAATTTTTTAAATGACTTCTAAACTAAGGTTATCGCTGTTCCACTCATTAATATTGTATTCCTATTACTTATAAAAATGATTTACAATATAATAATGTATATTTTTAGATTATGGCCTAGACCGTGGGATATTATTATACGATTTATTGTTTTATGGTTCTGTATCTTCCGTTTCATCACCAACTATAGTTATAAAGCTTTCCTACCTGCAATTAACCCAAGTTCTAATAACCCATTTGTGGGTATTCTGTGCAAAAAAAATTGGTTCATGTTGATGGTAAGCGACTACCAATAAATCCACAAACATATATTTTATTATTTTACAAAATTAAGTGTGCAACTGAAACAGCCTCCTACAGGGTATAAAAACAAACCGACGTCGAAAACATCACAAAACAAAGAAAAATGAAGCAAGCGAAAAAAAGCAGCTGGAATGAAATAAAACAGGCGCAAGAAAGCCCAAAAAGAAAACAATAATAATACACCAGGGGCCGTGGGTGAAAGGAAAGGAAGGGAGAACTCAGATTTTTAATAAACTTGCCGCGGCTCCTTTCTCGCTTTCCGCATTTCGCTGCATACTTTTGGGCGCAGCGACAATAGTCGCATTATTGTTGCCACAGCGGCTCCTTATTTACGAGTATTTGCCTAGGAATGTGGCGAGCCAAGTGGCCAGGAAGGACCCCCACCCCAGCAATCCCAGCAACTCCTCCTCGTCCGCATGATGAGCCGCCGAGCGCCAGACGACGAAGACGGCAGTTCATGAAAAATCAAGAGCCAAGAACATTTGGCCAAAAACTTTGACTCAATGTAAATTTCGCCCGATCATGTTTGAAGTTTATCCAGCGAGCGGCAGAAGGGCATTTTTCGTGGCCATGTAAGGACCACCTACACGACACGTCTGCTGCAACACCATTAACCCGCTGGGAACCGAGATGACACCACACTACCATCCGTATGGCACACCCTTAGCCAAACCCTTATGCCAGTATGACACGGTTACAATAAATGACATGCATTTCATTGGTTTTCAGTACGGAACCCCAAAACTGCACTTCTGGATTCCATAACTTGGGTAATTTAAATCCGATCAAGTCGTGAGATACCTCTATAAGTTTGTGTTTCGATTCTCTAATAATCTGCATTAAAATTTCTCAGTTTTACGTGGGTCAAAATTTTGACCCATTTTCATGTGCGGTTTTTCCGTAATTCCAATGGTTTTCAGTACGGAACCCCAAAACTGCACTTCTGGATTCCATAACTTGGGTAATTTTACTCCGATCAAGACGTGAGATACCTCTTTGAGTTTCTATTTCGATTCTCTAATAATCTGCATTAAAATTTCTCAGTTTTAGGAGGGTCAAAATTTTGACCCATTTTCATGTGCGGTTTTTCCGTAATTCCAATGGTTTTCAGTACGGAACCCCAAAAATGCACTTCTGGATTCTGGGTAATTTTAACCCGATCAAGACGTGAGATACCTCTTTGAGTTTGTGTTTCGATTCTCTAATAACCTGCATTCAAATTTCTCAGTTTTAGGAGGGTCAAAATTTTTACCTATTTTCATGTTCGGTTTTTCCGTAATTCCAATGGTTTTCAGTATGGAACCCCAAAACTGCACTTCTGGATTCCATAACTTGGGTAATTTTAACCCGATCAAGACGTAAGATACCTCTTTGAGTTTCTATTTCGATTCTCTAATAATCTGCGCTAAAATTTCTCAGTTTTACGAGGGTCAAAATTTTGACCCATTTTCATGTGCGGTTTTTCCGTAATTCCAATGGTTTTCAGTACGGAACCCCAAAACTGCACTTCTGGATTCCATAACTTGGGTAATTTTACTCCGATCAAGACGTGAGATACCTCTTTGAGTTTCTATTTCGATTCTCTAATAATCTGCATTAAAATTTCTCAGTTTTAGGAGGGTCAAAATTTTGACCCATTTTCATGTGCGGTTTTTCCGTAATTCCAATGGTTTTCAGTACGGAACCCCAAAAATGCACTTCTGGATTCTGGGTAATTTTAACCCGATCAAGACGTGAGATACCTCTTTGAGTTTGTGTTTCGATTCTCTAATAACCTGCATTCAAATTTCTCAGTTTTAGGAGGGTCAAAATTTTTACCTATTTTCATGTTCGGTTTTTCCGTAATTCCAATGGTTTTCAGTATGGAACCCCAAAACTGCACTTCTGGATTCCATAACTTGGGTAATTTTAACCCGATCAAGACGTAAGATACCTCTTTGAGTTTCTATTCGATTCTCTAATAACCTGCATTCAAATTTCTCAGTTTTAGGAGGGTCAAAATTTTTACCTATTTTCATGTTCGGTTTTTCCGTAATTCCAATGGTTTTCAGTATGGAACCCCAAAACTGCACTTCTGGATTCCATAACTTGGGTAATTTTAACCCGATCAAGACGTAAGATACCTCTTTGAGTTTCTATTTCGATTCTCTAATAATCTGCGCTAAAATTTCTCAGTTTTACGAGGGTCAAAATTTTGACCCATTTTCATGTTCGGGTTTTCCGTAATTCCAATGGTTTTCAGTATGGAACCCCAAAACTGCACTTCTGGATTCCATAACTTGGGTAATTTTAACGCGATCAAGACGTAAGATACCTCTTTGAGTTTCTATTTCGATTCTCTAATAATCTGCGGTAAATTTTCTCAGTTTTACGAGGGTCAAAATTTTGACCCATTTTCATGTGCGGTTTTTCCGTAATTCCAATGGTTTTCAGTACGGAACCCCAAAACTGCACTTCTGGATTCCATAACTTGGGTAATTTAAATCCGATCAAGTCGTGAGATACCTCTTTGAGTTTCTATTTCGATTCTCTAATAATCTGCGGTAAATTTTCTCAGTTTTACGAGGGTCAAAATTTTGACCCATTTTCATGTGCGGTTTTTCCGTAATTCCAATGGTTTTCAGTACGGAACCCCAAAACTGCACTTCTGGATTCCATAACTTGGGTAATTTAAATCCGATCAAGTCGTGAGATACCTCTATAAGTTTGTGTTTCGATTCTCTAATAATCTGCATTAAAATTTCTCAGTTTTACGTGGGTCAAAATTTTGACCCATTTTCATGTGCGGTTTTTCCGTAATTCCAATGGTTTTCAGTACGGAACCCCAAAACTGCACTTCTGGATTCCATAACTTGGGTAATTTTACTCCGATCAAGACGTGAGATACCTCTTTGAGTTTCTATTTCGATTCTCTAATAATCTGCATTAAAATTTCTCAGTTTTAGGAGGGTCAAAATTTTGACCCATTTTCATGTGCGGTTTTTCCGTAATTCCAATGGTTTTCAGTACGGAACCCCAAAACTGCACTTCTGGATTCCATAACTTGGGTAATTTTACTCCGATCAAGACGTGAGATACCTCTTTGAGTTTCTATTTCGATTCTCTAATAATCTGCATTAAAATTTCTCAGTTTTAGGAGGGTCAAAATTTTGACCCATTTTCATGTGCGGTTTTTCCGTAATTCCAATGGTTTTCAGTACGGAACCCCAAAAATGCACTTCTGGATTCTGGGTAATTTTAACCCGATCAAGACGTGAGATACCTCTTTGAGTTTGTGTTTCGATTCTCTAATAACCTGCATTCAAATTTCTCAGTTTTAGGAGGGTCAAAATTTTTACCTATTTTCATGTTCGGTTTTTCCGTAATTCCAATGGTTTTCAGTATGGAACCCCAAAACTGCACTTCTGGATTCCATAACTTGGGTAATTTTAACCCGATCAAGACGTAAGATACCTCTTTGAGTTTCTATTCGATTCTCTAATAACCTGCATTCAAATTTCTCAGTTTTAGGAGGGTCAAAATTTTTACCTATTTTCATGTTCGGTTTTTCCGTAATTCCAATGGTTTTCAGTATGGAACCCCAAAACTGCACTTCTGGATTCCATAACTTGGGTAATTTTAACCCGATCAAGACGTAAGATACCTCTTTGAGTTTCTATTTCGATTCTCCAATAATCTGCGCTAAAATTTCTCAGTTTTACGAGGGTCAAAATTTTGACCCATTTTCATGTGCGGTTTTTCCGTAATTCCAATGGTTTTCAGTACGGAACCCCAAAACTGCACTTCTGGATTCCATAACTTGGGTAATTTAAATCCGATCAAGTCGTGAGATACCTCTATAAGTTTGTGTTTCGATTCTCTAATAATCTGCATTAAAATTTCTCAGTTTTACGTGGGTCAAAATTTTGACCCATTTTCATGTTCGGTTTTTCCATAATTCCAAGGTTTTCAGTATGGAACCCCAAAACTGCACTTCTGGATTCCATAACTTGGCTAATTTTAACTCGATCATGACGTGAGATACCTCTTTGAGTTTGTGTTTTGATTCTCTAATAATCTGCTTTAAAATTTCTCAGTTTTACGAGGGTCAAAATTTTGACCGATTTTCATGTTCGGTTTTTCCATAATTCCAAGGTTTTCAGTATGGAACCCCAAAACTGCACTTCTGGATTCTGGGTAATTTTAACCCGATCAAGACGTGAGATACCTCTTTGAGTTTCTTTTTCGATTCTCTAATAACCTGCATTCAAATTTCTCAGTTTGACGAGGGTTAAAATTTTAACCCATTTTCATGTTCGGTTTTTCCGTAAATAAATTTAAAAAATAACAAATTTCTCATAATCTACAGTAAACTTTTTCTTTTAATGAGGGTCAAATGTTTCTGATCACTATCAACTTTTAATTTAAGAGTATATCTGTATATATTACTTGCTTCCAAGCCTTATCAGGACAAATCTTTTCTTAGAAGTACCTACCATTTTCTGAAAACGTTTAGTGACACTATCCGCCCAGTATCATATGGCCATAAGCTCCTGCCTCGCCTTGCTTAGCTTGTCCGGGACGTGATGGTCGGAAGGGGTTGCAACGGTTTCCATTCGCCTGGTGCAAGGTGGGGGAATGCATTTTTAAAATACTCGCGCGCATTTTCGCAAATGGCAACAAACGGCGCCAAGTTTAGCAGCTGCGCTGCCTTCGGGTGCTGTAAAATGCAAAATCCAAATGCCCTGCTCCCTTTTTGCCATCGCCTGCATGGCTTTTGGCATAACATTTTTAGCATATTTGTTGTAGTCTAAACACGTGACAAGTGTGCGAGTGTGTGCGAGTGCCATTAGTCCCTTGGTCATGCGCCGGGTACGGGAAACTCACGTGCCATCTACGGATATGCAGCTATTGCCGGGAAAAAGGCCAAAATAAAAACTTTACCGCAAGAACTTCGCCGGCGACAACAACGCCAAAATACGAGAATGGCCTTTGACCGGGGGGAAATCGCTGTGGTCATACATTTGCCATTGCATCGGCATACTTTCCGGTCCACATTTTAATCAATTTTTCAGGCATTTAAGTGCGCAACATCCGAGGGTCTCTGGAGTGTTATATGTTACATTTTATTGGTTAAATGATTTTTAAAAATAAAACCGCTGAGTAAGTTGTTAAAATTTAGTGTCAAAAATTATACAATAAAAAATGAATAAATCAATAAAAGAAAAAAATTTACTGTTGCATTCCTTTGGACACTTTTATAAGTGATTTCAAATCTTTTAGTCAAAATTATTTTCACAAAGGAGGCAATTCCATGCCCAAAAATTGTATTTCAGCACTATTTCATCACTCTGCTAACGTTTTATTTCAACAGCAACCAGCCAGTAATCGGATTGTGCCGAATTCCACATAGTTTACGAGCTCGCCTCGTGACCTAGCCCAAAATCCCTGGAGAGGACAGGCGACAATAATGCCTGAAATTAAATAAATATGCTCGAATATTTTCAGTTTATGGCGATGTAAGTTGGTTGGTCGGTCGCAAAGTGTGCGAAATATATTCGATAAATACTTGAATATTAAATCAGCTTAATGCGGGCGAACGGCGTGTGCGTGGCACTCTACCTAGCGAGCTCATTAAGCCCATAAGCTTTATTGATTTTTAACAAGCTTCCAATGGTTGTGACGTAAATTTACAAAAATTAATTATTGCCAGCCGAGCAGAGTGGAAAATTCATTTGAATTGATTTGAGTTGATTTTATTTTTAACACAATTTAATTTAACCATCAACTTGCAACCCATTACGGCAAACTCGATTGCATTATAGAGTGATATTTTTCAGGGTATTCCTTTGACAGCGCATATCTCACTGCACTGGAGGAGCAAATAGAGGAAATACTTACAACAAATATTAAGCTATAACCCAAAGTTAATATTTTTGTGTAAAAATGTAGTATATTTACTAGCAAAATAAAACCAAGTAGTGGTATCAAAAATTAGTACTCTAATTGGAAAAACCAATTAAAATATAAATATTTTGGTGGTATTATTTTATTATACTATATTGCATTTTCCTCAGTGTTTGCAACAATGGCAGTGTGTTCCATCAGGATGACAGGAGTACAGCAAACCACAGCACAACATTAACATCAGCTTGGCTGACAGCAGCAGAGGCTTCAGCTTCAGTTTCAGCTGCAGAATCAGGAACAGGATGAGATAACCCCGATTTGGCCTTGCCAAGAGCACAAGCTGCAGCTGACTGATAACTGCAGCCATTTGCCATTTGTTTCGCCACTGTCCCGCACTCCTCTTCCGCCGACCCACCGGACGGCAGCCCTTTTCAAGCACAACAAATGAAATCGATAAGAAACTAAGCGGCTTGCCGGCGAAATTCCATTTCTTTTCGAGCGAGGCTGCAACTGCAGCTGCGGCTTAAGCTGCAGGATGCATTCCGCCATGTCTGCCGGCCAAAATGCGGCCAGCAGCGACAAAGACTGGCATGTGGCTAATAGGATTTGGCCGCCACATCGCCGGGAAGGGGGAGGCAAAGGGCGAAGGTGGGTGGTAAATGTAGTTTTCAATTGTCTACTCCGGTGCACAAGGCCGCCGCGGGTTAATGCAGCACTAAGCAGTTGGGGATTGGGCTTAACAAAGGAATTGCAGAATATTTTTCCGGGACGTACACAGCCAAATAAGTTACGCTAGGTATTTATTTCACGGCTGATTGGAAAGATAAAATGACTTTTGTTTTGCATATTGATTTGTTTTTTAAACGAACTTAAAATCAGTTTTTTAAAGGTGATTGCTAATTGTTCCATTACAACGTTTTAATTATTTTTCTTATACGTTATTAATATAATTTATCGTAAAGGGTGTTGCTTCAACGACTTTTCTATTACATCTTATGAAGCTTAATAATTATACAAGACATAACTATATAACTGAAATGCAATATGAATGTCATTCGTCAAAATGAAAACATTTGCTTATTATATTTCACAAAAGACACTTATTTTTAGTTTCTTCAGTTAAAAGGTAAAATGCTGTTAATAACATTCTGTTACATGTCCTAACATATTCTGCTAGGAGCTTAACATTTCCTGTTAGGTCCTATGAGCTGTTCCATAAAAGTCTCCACTCTGCTAGTTTAACATTAAGGGCCTTAACAGACGCCACAAAGATACAAGATAACAGCAACAGCATCGCGAACATTTCAGCAGCAAAAGGGGATATCCAAGAGATATACCGCGCCCAAAGACATCGGCAGATGGTTTCTCTTTCCCGACAGAACCATAAATGCAAATTTCTCTTCAGATGAGCACACTTTCCGAGGGAAAACGAAGCTGCGTCGGCGGAGGTCCTGCGGTGGCATATCTACGGCATCAAAGAGTTGCTCAGAATCAGGATCCGTGGCGGAATCCCGAATCCGGCATCCACAGCCCGGAGTCAGTTTCACGGCAACTTTGGTGCGGAGCGGTACGAAGGGAAACGCTGCCGAGCGGAGCGGTACGGTACAGCTGTTGTTTTTCAGCGGCATCAACAAAACGAAAACACGGCGAACTGAAATGCAAATTTTAAATTAAAATTTAAACATGTAAACTATTGTAAAAAGCCAACAAATTAATGGACACACTCATGCGGGAATATTTTGGATTTATGCTAATTTGCCCCATAACGAAAGATATCAAATGCAACTGCATGGGCTGGCCGAAAAGCGCATAAATATTTCAAAAGTTGTGTGTAGATATTAGACATCCGGCGTGAAAGAGAGAGGTATGCATGCGGAAAAGAGAGGACTGCGAGTGGGTGTGCATGTGTGTCATTTAAGCCAGTCAATGAAATGTTTGTTAATTATGTATGTGTATACATTACATTGCCATTAAGTAATTAACTCGGCTTCAAGCAGAGCTGTTTAAGTCACTATCGTCCTCTGACTCTCGGGTGTGCCTGTGTGAGTGTGTGTGCTAGGGTTGTGCGACTGCCTCTGTGTGTGTGGGCACTTGACATTGTCCCTGTCGCTGGGAAACATGTTGCGTATACGCCACGTTAATGCACAACAAATTGAGGGCAAATTGATATGCCACACAAACTGCAGTTGCCATTGGGAATGGCAGTGGAAATGGGAAATGGAAGTGGAAATCGAAATGGAAATGAAAACGTCAAGTGCCAGCCGCTATTGCCATTAATTTTATATTTATATTATAATTGGAAGACAGGCGAACTTCGAGACTTAAGCGCCTCGAGGGCGGAGTCGTTGTGATTCATCAGCAAGTCAGCACAAAGCACATTTGTCTAATTGCATAAGCGTATTCTGTTTTGGCAACAGTCAATTGAAATCATGTCCTTTGCTCTGTGTGTCTCTAGAATTTTTGTGCATTCGCCTTGGTCCTTGATTCGATTTCGTTATCTGTCATATGCATGTTTGAGTGGCATTCTTGGCTTGGGGAATTGCACATCATTCGTTTCTGTCCAAATATTTTTATTGTCTGGCAATAAATGCTCTGCAAGATCACGTCAATCAGCAATATAAATTGCAAGGAAATAATTGAATTAACAAGTATTTAAGTTCGACCCAGGAGAAGAACAATGTTATTTCGCTTTGTGACTTGACAGTGATTTCATTTGCTTACTCAGCTAAAATGGCAGATAACGAGTTACAGCTCAAAATCAAATAAAACAAAACCTTTGAACAAACATTTTGCATTTATGAGAGTTTGTACAACAGAGATAATGTTTATTTGGGTTTAATTCAACTGTTTACGCCTGGACTGATTTTTAAAAGGATAAAACTCAAAATAAAATGTTGAAACTTCCTCGAATTAAATTGAAGAACATTACCTTAAGCTTGACTGGGAGATAAATCAAAGCATCCCTGACTGTGCTATTTCGCATTGATTTAAATTTAGCCATAATAATCAAATATTTAAGTGCTGTTATTCCTTCCTTCCTTTCCTTGGCTATTTTTGCTGTCTGCTCCAATCACAATTGTAATTTGTTCGTTCCGTTTCCTCGACTGCCTGCAAATTTAGCGAATATTTTCGGCAGCCAGAAGCCATCGCACCTCCCAGGGCTGTCTGTTTTTGGGTTTTTTTTTAAATAAACTGCCGTTCCGCAGGAAAACTTTGCCACGGTAATTTTAATAAACGCGTCAATGAAACCAAAACAATGAGGACAGCATCAGCAACAATAACAACAACATTAACGACGGGAAGCCCCCAAAAAAGAAGCCACAATTTGATTAGAGCATTAAAGGACTTTGTGCCACAAAGCCCGAAGCGTCCTGCCGAGGTCAGGATGTCTGTTCACCAGACTTTGAGATTTTTGCCTGGACCTCGGCCAGCTATGTGAATTTTTGGCTTCCGAGGCAGACAAAGTTGTCTGCTATATTTTTGAATTTCTCGTGTTTTTTTTTTTGCCTTCCTGTTGTCGGAGCTTGGAGAATTTTTAGAAACTGTCAACGTTTAAATAACGCTGACAATGACAATAAACAAATGCAGTGGGCGCAAACAGAAAGAAATCGAAAAAAATAGCCGAGAAAAGTTTAATAAAAAAGCCAAACCGAAACTTTACAAAAGTCAGACACATGCGGGTGAGAGAAGGAGAAAACTCAGATACACCAAGAAAAATACATTATAAATAGAAAGCATTGATTTTTAAAGTTTTAAGTACAATACATTTTAATCAAGACAAAAAATTAAAAATGGTTTGAATACATATCTTCTCGTTGCTTAAATTTTGAAAATTACTTTCTAAATTAGTCTATTAATTATGTACATTTTTACTACAAAATATTATATATATTTTTCTACCTTAAGTCTCCCTTTCTCTCTGTGCACAAATATTTCGCCGATGAATGTTTTTTGTGCTTTGACGCCAAAAAAGTTTTCAAATTTAATAACCTTAAAACAAAAAGCCACTGCGGACGACTTCTTTTTGCTAACAAGGATTCTCCATTTATTTTTCTAGCTCATTGGCCCGCTGACCTGTCAATGGCATTTATCGATATCGAAACTATATCTATGTAGATGGACGACGATGTAATCATGAGAGGCGGCGCGTAGAGCAGAAAAGTTTTTGGGCCCCCCCTGTGAAAGTTTGGACTAATAGAAAATATGGCCGGCCATTGAGTTTGGCCAAAAAGAGCAAAGTTTGCCGCTCTCGTCCTTCGGCGCCCTGCGATATTGTTCCATGTGGCAAACAGGCAGCAGGATCGAAATCAGCTGGGGACTTTAAAGGCGACTGGCCACAATGGACCTTGGCCGCTGGCTGCTGCAGCTGGGCGTGCACATGCTGCTGGGTAAGTTCGAGTTAAAGCCAAAGTCCTGGCCACAGGATATAGAGAGACCATGGTCTGGCCTGGCCCGTTCATGTCCTCCTCGGCCGTAATAATGGAAATATTTGAAACTTTTCATTTTATTGCCTTTTGCTTTTAATCCTTTGGCAAGCCGCCGCAAACCTTTTTTACGACAAAGTCCACGATGTCGGCAACTTTGTGGCTCCCTCACCAACACACACACACACTTGCACACTACAGTCATTTAGGCATTTCCGTTTCCGCTTGCCGCTTTTGTGCATTTGGCTTCTGTGTGACCCGAACACGAAATTAGCATAGCAATAAATGTGTTTGTTTGGGTGTCGCCGCCTTTCGACCCGGCCAATGGTTGGTTTTCTCTCCTGACCTGACCCGACCCGACCCGAGCCGACCTCGACCGCACCGCATCAATTTATGTTAATTTTATGCCGCCGAAATTGTTTTTTAAATACACTTTTAATTATGGCCCAATGAAAGGAGAAATGAACCGAGACGCCCAGAACTTGGCATCGAAATAAAAATAATAATTTCAATTAGCTTTAATGTGTCTGCGGCAAATAAGCCGTGTTTTTCTGTTCTTTCGTTGCTCGGGCAACGCGGCGGATGCGCAATTTTTGAAGTAGAAAAATGTATCATCTTATATTTCGACAGGGGCTAAACATGGAGATTTGGCTAAAAATAAAAAATAAATTCTATTTGTAAACGTTGCTTGATACATTTTTAAAAACAAAAGCAAAGCTGGATTAGCTCATAAAAATTAAATAAATTTCTGCCAAAGCTCTACCATATGTATACCACAATTTATTATCTCTTAGAGGGCTTCGAACATCAATATGTTAACTGCCAACAATATCAATTTACCAAAGTTTATACGCAGCGCTATTGTTCAGTGCTCGTTGAAATTAAATTTCAATTGAATTGGCCTCGTTTACTATTTTCCCAATTTATTGAACGATATTTGGTTATTCAAATTTGCATTTTGCCAAGCGTATTCATTACCCCAAAAAAAGAGTGCCAACAAAATGTCAGAGTTTCTCCCATAACGAGTTCATGCATTGTTTGAGGAACCTCAAATGGCAAGGACAAGGACATGCCCACAGACATTGACAAATGCCAGGACACTCGGCTGCGATGGCAGTACATTTGCATAAACCAAACATAAATGCGACAATTTCAACCCGGAGTACGCCTTAAAATATTTACCCCACTGTGTAAAAACTGTGGCAATGAAGTCTCTCTCTCACTCGCTCGCTATATTTTATTTGCACTTTTCTAAAATTTATAGACGCTACTAAAATTCACTGCAAACACTGGCTGGCTGGCTGGCTGCTACGAAAATAAATATTTGGCTACAACAGTGGGGAAGGAGTCCCCGGATCCGAGTGCCATAAAGTTTATTTAAACAAATTGCCGATTTTATAAGTGTCTTCAATTTTAGTAAGTGTGCCTGTCGCCCCAATCTCCCCGAAGGCTGAGTAAACGAGGCGATGTCTCTGCCATGTTTGCACACAAAAATTACAAATCTCCGCCCACATTCACATGTCATTTTGGCCCAAGAATCTGACAAAGCCGCTTGCCAATTCTGAAGTTGAAGTTGCAGTTGAAAGTGGAGCTGTAGCTGTAGCTGTAGCTGCAGTCTCCCAAATCAAGTTTAAACTTTCACGCGTTTGCAGCTGCATACCAAATGGGATTTCGACAAAAACAGGGAAACCGGGAGAACGGAGGCCAAAAACAACAGAGCGATGCGTGGCTGAGAAATCTCGACCATGCTTTTTGGCCAAGCTTTTTCTGGCCAACTTGGTCTGCTCGTGTTGCTCGTTTAGCAGCTCGATTTTTCTCTTGTTTTTTTTTTTGGGTTATTTTTTTATTTCTCGTGATTTTTTTCTGAAGCCACTGCGCTTTGCTGAGATTAGCATCTTTATTTGTGTTTGTTTGCCGCAGCACAGCCCAGAGCCAAACTAAAACAAACTCCCACCCAGAATCCAATGTCCCACTTGTCGTCGTTGGCCCCGCATTTGTATGCAAATTATAGAAGCCTGGCCCCTCGATTTGGCCGCCTTTCCCGCTTTTCCGGCTCCTTGGGCTGCTTACTTTTCCCTTGGTTTACTGCAGATTTGTCTGTTCGAGCGTTTATCGTTCGTTCGTTCGGCGGCAAATGCTTAAAGCGGATTTGATCACAGTCGTTGGTAAAATGTAGGAAAATACAATTCGCATTTCCCAGAACTATTCGGCGTTCTAGGGTACCCCACCATTAAAGCGGTCTCAAAGCCTTCGGAGCAGAAGAGCTTATTGAACTGCTTTTGGCCCTTGACTTTCATTAGAGCTGGCTGGGATGTCTTCTTTGTTTGCGGAGCTTCGTGGGCCACAGCCGAACAGCTGCGCCAGACAAGCCCGGAATGGGAAGTAAGCACTCGGGGAAAATCATTTGTAAATAGATGTACGACTGTTCCAAAGAAAACTAGAATTTTTAGAAAAAAATAAAAAATTTAATTTACATTTACAAGGAAAAACATTTTCTAATTTAAAGGAAACTATTTAATAATTTAATAAAATGAATTAATAATTATTTATAATTTTATAAAGCCCAAGACTTTATTAATATGACCATTTTATATTACTTATTTTGACAATTTATTTATTTTTAGCCGTGCAATTTCAGATTATACGGCCTGACTACATTAAGAACCATACTATTTCGACTGCAGAAATCCCCATAAGTAGCAGGGCGACTTCTTGAACACTACTTTTCTCCGAGTGCATAGGAGCAACACCAAATTGATGTGCTGTCTTTTCTTGGCTCTTCCTCCGACTCGTTCTCATCCGCAGTCTGAGCCGCCGGTTGTGCTCCTGGTTTTCGGTTGTTAGGCAGCAAAGTTCACTCAAGTGCGTTGATTGCCGTGCAAAAAAGTTTCGTTTGTCTGTATTTGATGTACTTATTTTTATTATTTACATACACAAGCAGGCAGGCAGGATCGGCACACGCACACACAGACACTCGGGCAAACAGCCGCAAACAGCAGTTGTGTCCTGTTTCTTAGTCGCGCAGGTGAAGTTTTCCATTTACTTTTGCTCTACGGCTGTCATTAAGCTGCGGTTGCCGCTGCCATTTGCAAATGTGTTTGCCATTGTCGTCCTTGTTGCTGCTGCTCGTCGGCTGCTTTGACATGCTTCAAAGGACCCATGTCGGTGGGAGGATGGGATTCCGATTCGGAATCAGAGTAAGCATTGGTACAAGCACAAGAATAAGAATCCGAATCAGGCAGGCACTTTTGTCTGTTTGTCTATTGAAAGTTTAAACAAGTTTGTCTGGCGGGCCCGCTTTCCCATTTTCCAGATGTTGCACCCTCAAAACCCAAAGAGTTTTTCCTCGAAGGACGCAGGCGAACAAGCCGAAAAATAAATACTCTGCTCGCGGTGCCTACGGCGATTGCAACTTTTGACATCCTTGCAAGTTATTTCAACTGTAAACTGCGACAAATTAAATTCGCGAGTGTTGCAGTTGCAACTGTTGCTGCAGGTTGCTGTTGATGTTGCCCGTGTTTTTGGTGTTGCTGCTGCTGCTGCTGTTGCTGCCGCTGCTGCTGTTACCTAATGCGATTTGCGAAAATTATGCACAAGTTGTTGGCTTCCACTTGGCGACGTCTCGCGGATTTCTTGCTTATCATGCGGCAGTGTGCTCCAGTTGCAATTGCAACTTCAACTGCAGCAACTGACAGGGCCAAGATTATGGAAATTTCTCTGCCAGCCAGCAACTTTGGCATTTAGCGCTGTATAAGGAGCTGGCAAAACACCGCGGCAGCACCAACAACCCGAAAAGCAAAAAAAAACCCATTGCAGCTAATGATATTAACCATTTTTTCCGGCATTTTCCTCTTTTTTCACTCTGTCCGTTTGCACCATAAAGCGTTCTGCAAATTGTAAAAACCAGCACGCGGTCGCCTGCTGTTGTTGCTATTGTAGTTGGCGGCAGCGTTTAGTGCGTTTTTGTTGCTGGAAAAGGAAAACTCTGTCTGAGTTTTAGTGCTCAGCATTTCTACAAGTTCATTCAATTAGGAGCTGTGCGTCGGTTGCTCTTACTCGCACTTCGCATTTCTCCTGCTGCAGTGCTTTAACTCGTCCCCTTTTTGTTTTGTATTTGATAAGCTTAAAATGCAGAGCAGCGATTAAGAGTGTTTCCCAATTTGCAACAATGAATCAAGCAGGGGGAACATGTGAATTATTCTCAGCAGAAAGTTTGTTAGCAAACATTTTAATATTACATAATGTTATTATGCTTTGTTTTTTAATAATTTTGTTAGATTTTATGGCGATAAAACGTAAAGCATAACGATTTTCCTTTTTTTCCCAAATAAAACAATGCCAGACAGACAGAGAATCAAAATCGATCTTCTCAATAAGATTTTCGAAGCATTTCTTTTGTTCTCAGAACACGGTTTTTCCCCTCGTCTTGGAAAAGGATCAAATGATAATTTTTTATTACCACACAATCTCTGTCAGGGAATCGAGATTCTGTGGGACTGGTTTAATGCCTCAATTTAAAGCAGACGACGAATGCAAAACATTTTCATTTCGTTGCCAGTTTTTCGTATTTATTCTTTTTTATTCACCATTTTTATGGCATTTCTCATCATTTTATCTGACGTTTTTTATCTCGCTGCATGGGACTAACATTCTCCCCTTCTGTTCTGCTCTTCCACCCCCTTTTGCCCCCCACTCGGAAAATCCCAACATTTTCCACCCTGCCAGTTGTGAGGCGCATTCAGTGTCTACGTGTGACTGACATCAATGTGCCACAAATTGTTGATTTTCGTGATAACGTGACATTATCCTGCAGCTATGACATAAGTGGTCACACGTTAAATTCGGTTAAGTGGTACAAAAACGGCAAGGAGTTTTTTAGGTGAGTACATGGAGCGTTATATAATGCATACAGTGACAAAGTTATATATAGGTTAAATCAATAAACTTAATTTAATTAAATTATTTTAATAGTAATTGATATCAGTAGAGTGTACTTAATTGAAATTTAAACACATGAAGCCACTTGCCATTAGACAATGGCCA
Organism: Drosophila biarmipes; assembly: GCF_025231255.1. NCBI lineage: Eukaryota > Metazoa > Arthropoda > Insecta > Diptera > Drosophilidae > Drosophila > Drosophila biarmipes. The sequence continues at coordinate 19,275,694 of NC_066616.1, read as the reverse complement.
TGGCATATCTCGCCATGAGATGCCAGATATGCATTAAGTCAAATATTATATTAAGTGGATAATTGCAAAATAATTAGAAACCAATTCAGAGCGTCAAACGAGCTCCTCCAAACAATTATGTATTTGTTTACTAAAAGCATAATATGATCGCTTGACCTGATAGTTTTCACAGCCGACTGTTCCTGGCCATAATTTATGATGTTTATTTCAACGCGCAGATGTCACATGCACGGCAATCTGGGCCATGACCTGTGACCCCTTGAGTGCTTTTCTGCACACACGCACCCACAGTTGTGTGTGTTGTTCATTGTCAGCCGATTTTCTTGCTCAATTAATTATTAAATAAATTAATTTGCGTTGGCAAATTAATTTAAATGTTTGGCCAAACACTGGGCTTCGAGCCCTTCACAAGTTGGCCGTTAAGCGGCATTTATTATTTATGCACACATCGTTGGCAGCGGGGCCCCGAAAACAACAGCAAACAACAAATTAATTGCCCAAAAGAGCACATATTTCGGCTGGCCAGGGCAAATATGATGATTAAAAGGCCGTTTGACCGAAAGTTGGCCATAAACAAGTGGCAAGATGGCACTTCATTATTGCCAGCGCTTTTGACTAGGTGGTGAAAATTAAAAAATCTACACTGTCTGCCCAGCGTTTTGCTTAATTAAAAATGTGTAGAGCAGTGCATACACTGCATGTATGTATATGAACTTCCCGTTCAGAGAAAATCTGCAAGAAAAGCTGGCAAAAATGGGGGAAAAAAAAACAAGAAAAAACGAGCGAGACAGTTAGCGAGTCCCATGGGGCGAGCGAAAGTTTTAATTAGACAGCAGCACGTAAAAGTCAACTGGAGGCAAATTGCAATTCCACTTGCACTTGCCAGCCGAATGCAAATTAAGGCAAGCACTAGTGCAACAAAAAGCGAGCGCCAGAAGTTCACAAATAACTTGCAACATTTCTCCTTTCTTTGAGTTTTTAGGCAACTAATTGCCAATGGCTCAGAGTTCAAGGATATTCCAGCAGCTTTTGAAATATTATTTAAATAACACTTTTGTTTTAAATTTTGCCAAGGCACCAACCTTGAGTTATGACAGACTGCATATTTTTTAATTGGCTCTAATTGACCAAGTTTTGGGTATCACAAATATTTTATAAACTTTTAATAAGTGCATAAAGTACTGGTAAGGCAAATGTCAAAAAAAGAAATTCTATTTTACCCAAGTTCATCAATAGCATTCTTTGTGAAGTTGATATCCACACAGTCTGATAGTTTTCAATTTATTGTTTGCCTCTAGGACCGGCACACAAACGTTTCTCTTCTTTCTGCGGTAAAATTAATTTAATGTGTATTTTAGTTTGCCTTTTTCGGGCCCCCACAAAGGCGAACTGAGGCATTATTCTGCCGCTGTCCGAGGCAAATCCCCTTGTAACGAGCCTCGGACGGCGGCGGTTGCCGTTTATATTGCTTATCAAATTTGTTGATTTGCTGCCGCAGTTACCGCCTAAGCCGCAAATAATGCGAAATCGGGTCCGGGACCCCCAGCCACGCCCCCCTTTCCTATCATGGCTATTAACAAGTGGCGCTCGAAGGCGACTTATCAACACTACGGCAGCGCAGCAAAGTAGGCAACGATTTTTTTGCCTTAGCCAGGATTTTATTTATGTGGTTTTTTGTGGCAGGGGGAAAAGCCACTTGGCCTCTGTGTGTATTTCGATGTATGTGTGCCGGACAAGTTTTCCACTTGAACACTTTTTGTTGTGGATGCCGCTTTTTACATGTTTTGAGGCATTTGTGGGATTAATGAGCATCAATCCACAATACAAAACAAATTAAAGGGCCCCGGCCTGGCCCCCTTTTTCCATCGATTTGAACTCGCTTGCCACTCTTTCGCCGGTTTTCCACACGTCGAGCCCACATTGGCAATCAGTTAAGGTTGAGTGCATGTAAGCCACTTGTCTGCGAGTGGCGAAAAAGAGAATCGATTCCTCCATTTCCTGGCCGGTTTGCGTTGATGGCTTTGAAAGCTTTTAACCCAAGCCTACGACACACATCTGCAGATTATCAGTTGGCTTTCGAAGGGATGCGAGGCAGGAGGTCCTTTGCAATTTGCGGCCACTTTGCCAGCTCATATACACTCCCCCGCTGAAGTCCTGTCAGCTTGGCTATTTTTTAGTGAAAGGCTTTTTATCCTAGAAGGAAATACCAAATAAGGTGTAGATTTTTACGGATATTTTTAGGTTTTAACTAAATAATAAGTGCTACAAATTTAATAAGATACTTGTAAGTTAATATTGTCTTGATTTAGTAATAGATAAGGAAATATAGCTAATTTAAATTTAAAAAAATATATATTTATAATATTTCCCAGCTACTTTTAAATCTTTTGCACCTATTTTGAGGCAAAACTACATGTAGTATCTCTGTGTATGGTATCTAAATCTATCACCCATCACTTCGCAGATACTCGCCCCTCACCCCGCCCACCTACATCCCGTTCGCGGTGGAGGGCGTGCAGCTGATCGATGATGGCAACGAGTGCAACGAATCCTCCTGTCGCGTGGAACTCAATTTATTGGGCGTCAAGTCGTCGGGCGTCTACAGGTGCGAAGTGTCCGGCGATGCCCCCCACTTCCAGCTAACGGCACGCGATGCCAACATGACCGTCGAAGGTGAGTTTATCCGGGCAAAGTGACTGAGCAGAGGGCGCAGGGTGCTTGAGTAATGAAATGCAACTCCAATTGTTACTCTTAAATTAACGAGAGTGGGCCAGTGGGTAAGCCAAGCCCCGTGGCATCATCTCCCACAACAAGCACGTGCTCAAAAACTATCTGCGGGGGCGTGATGCAAATGCAGGAAAACATTAAGGTCACTGGGAAAAATAGTCGAGATGGTTAGAACAAAAATTGAGTAAAATTAATATTTAATAATAGAATGTCAAGTCATTTTTAAGGCAACCAGTAATTTTAAGTTTTTAAAGAAGTACTATGGATTTTGACTTTTAAACCCTTTTCGTTATATTTAAAAAAAAAGATCTTGTATTTTTTATTGTACGTTTGGTTTCTCCGCCTTATGTACTTAAAACATTTTTAAAGTGATTATTACTTTGCTATTATTACCAAATACCCAACAGAATGGCGTAGCCCAAAGAAATTTGTAGGTCAATCAAAGTAGGTTTATTTTCTTACAGTGCATAGGTGTACTTCTCGCTCGCGTATTCCCACCGTGTTTCCTTTGCCGCTGCACAGCATAAACAGAGTAAAATGTGTAATTTCCGTGATATTTTAATAGTAAACAACGGGGAAAGAAAACTGCAAGAAACATGCAGGGCCGTTTGCATATATGACGAGCTGGCAAAGTGGCTGCCTCTGCAGTGGGTGGTTGGGCGGTGCTGGGTGATTGCCGGATAGTGGGTGGTGGTGTGGCACACGCACAGGATAAGCTGTGGGGCAGGAGGACGGGAATGGGGAGCAGGACGAGGCGATGCAGCCAGGCATTCAGGATGTGCTCGCGAGAGGAACAGTGCGCGTTCATAAAATGTAACCAAGAGATGCATGTGATTCGCATCCGTACACACACACAAACACACGCGGAGCACCCTTCCTGCTGCTCCTTATAGTTGCCTGTATCTGTGTGTGCGGCTCTGTGATTTACGGCAGCACTTTATGCTTAAAAAGGATATCGCTAAAATGAAAAGCTCCGCCATTGCCAGTGCCTCCGCTTTTCCTCCATTTTTCCCGCTTTTCCTACTGCTCTTCCTCTTCCCTCGCAGCGTGTGCGTTTCGCCCTCCTCCTATTTTCGCTTTTACTTTTGCCCCACAGGATGTTTCTCTGCATGTGTTTTATGATCATCTATTTTTCCGCTGATATAAAATAAATATCTTGTAGATGCGGGGCAGGCATGCCTCGGGCTCCGCTGCTCCGCTCTGCTCGGCTGCTGCTCTGCTACTTATTCCCGGCGCTTCTACTGTTGCTAAAATATTTTTAAAAATTTATCAAACGCAAATAAAGAAGTTGAGCAAAACAAACAGAAGCGCAGGAGCAGCAGCGAAATAAAAAGCAGAGCAAAGGAGGTGCGCCATTTGCATGTGTAATGTGCGTTTAAAATTAGCTAAGGACGTAACTGAGAGCTGGGATGCACTCAGCCAGGGAACAAGTCATCTGTCTCACATTCACGCATATGGGAGTGGGCTCCTTTCACTCTGAGGACACGGCATACGCTTTTCCTTGTAGCTTAACTCGGCATTGTTACGGCTTGTTAGACTCGAATGTTTTTGACAGCTGCCTAAAATTCCCTATCCCTTATTTTAAAATACCAAAAAAGCACCTCTAAATATTATTATCTTAAACTAAAGTTCAAAACTTGATACATCTTTTGTATTTATACTAAAAACTTATAAATTTAAAATACCTGCTACTCAGTTGAAAGGAGATACGCTTGCAGCCAATAGGCTGTATTCGATTCTCTTACATTCATTCATTCAAAAAGTCGAATTTTTCCAATTTCATCTATTTAAATATATTATTTCCCTTTCAGCACTTCCCCAGAACAATCCACTCATCAGCAGCTTTCACTCAACCTATCGCTTCGATGACTTTGTGCAGGTAAACTGTAGCACGGACTTTTCCAGTCTTTTCACTCGGATCACCTGGTACGTCAATGGTATAAAGGTGAGAATAGCCCAGAACTATTTAGATTTAAATAACACTTTCTGCCTTAAAGGTTTCCCTGATTGATCTTCTGCCCAGTATTGAGACCACAATCGTGGCCCACGGATACAGCATGCGTCGTATTATTTCGCAACTGAATTTCTATGCCAACGAACCCCGTTTCCATCAGTTGCAGTTGCAAAAGTTAATCCAGCAAAAGCGGACAATCTCACCTGCTCGGTTGGGCCTGGAATTGCGTTGTGTGGCCGAAATCGATAGGTACCCCAGTCTGGAGCGAGAGGGGAGCATGTTCGCCCAGCTCTTCAGGGACGAAATCGATCAGAAGAACCAGAAGCTGATTAACTCGAGATCAGGTAAGACCTGGCGAAAAATTCCAAAAAAGCACTCTCCAAATTTTTCCTAAAAACCTAAAAACTTTTCGAAAAGTTCCCTTTTTTAAGTTTGTCAAAATCTTATCTCTCATTTATTAAATATAAATTAATACCATTTTACTAAAACAAATTCAAATTCAAACCTAGTGACCAGAGAATGTATGGAAAATGTATTTAGTGCTTAAAGTGTCTTCTCTGACCATTGCTTTTAATGCACTTGACCGCAATGTCAGCGGCCGCTAATTAAAAATAAATACGTATCCACGCGGACTGCCAGTCCGTTGGCGGTCTCGCTATTTGGACAATTTTCAACGCAAATTAATAAAAGTGTGACCTCTGACCCCTGCCCCATCTCCCTCTCTCTCTCTCTCTCTCCCTCTCACACACTCTATCTTCTTCTCTGCCTTTTCCTGTTGCAGATGCCACTCGAAATGCACAAGTTCTGCATCTGCTGCTGGTGGCCATTTCGATGACGATAACCGCAGTGCGACTCTTCACACCGCTGACATTTCAATATGGCGCACGGAAGTCGGCGCGCTACAAAATGGCGGCTACGCGGTGAATTTTCCCTTGTTTCCGGTTTTGATTACGTTTTTGTTTTTCGTTACTTGTTTGTTTTTAATCCATTTTTGTAGCTTTAAGCAACTGAAATGCACGTGAGAATTTACAAACAAAAATCAATGTAATATTTATGTATAATTGTAATAAACGTCACGCAGAGAAATCGAGGGGGAAATTAACTTAAGTCTAGGCAATCGAATCCTGTAAATAGCCTTTAAGTGTGCAATCGAATTATAAGAACACAATGAAATCATCGTCAATAAACAAGCAAGCAAACAAATGACTTCTTTTGCCTCCTGTTTTTTTTTTGGGCCATTTTCCGCCACGCCCCCAACTCTTTGCCGCCCTCAGATAACCGCAAAAGTGCCGTTAAATATGCTGTTGGGCCCCCTTTTTCTGGTTCGCATTGCGCTTTATTGTTTCACTTATTTTTCTGTACTTTTTGTTGCCTTTTGTGGCACATGCCTCGCATGCCTTTGGGCATATCAGCTATGTGCGCCACGCCCACAGAGGCATTCAACGGACTGCCCCCCGCCTCCCTATCGAAGCGTCAGTCTCGTTTTCATTTCGCTTTTAAATCGAATTCAATGAATTCGATTGCAATCCCCCTTTGCATACGCAAGTTTGTGGCATTGCAACGGCCAGCCCACAACATCATCACCATGCTCATAAAAGTTCCGACACTGCACAACAAAGTTAGGCCCCTGGCGTTTTGAGGCCGAGTGCTGGGGACCTAAAAACCTTTACAATCTAACATCAAAAGGTTAATCAAAGAAAAAATGTTCGTAAATGTATAATTTTATATCCTTCTCAAAGATTTTGGACGTTTGAAAAGCGTAGAAGGTAAGTCTAGTATTTAAAATATATTCTTTATTTTTTAAAAGTATAAGATATTATTTTTTAACAAATTATCTTGCAATCAGCTTAAGTTATCCTTTTTTCAAAGTGTAATTATAATCACTAAATAAAGCGAAATTTTTTACATTATTTTAGCAAGTTAAAAGATGCACAAGACTTGCTGGGCTTATTTCCTCCCCTTAAATATTTTTATTTATTTTATGTAAGTGGCAAACCCAGACAGCAATTCCACTGCCCCTGTCAAACCTTTTTTTTAATATTTTTATTTTTCATGCATTTTTAAGGCCTTTAACCCGTTTGAAAGCTGATGGGGCACTTCTTTTCCGGAGGAGATTCGTCTTTAAACCCTGCATCAGGTTAAGAGTTAACCAACTTTATTTTATCACGTTCCCTGCGAACTATTTTAAAGGTTTAATTTCAAAAAGTTTAATAATCATTCATAGCATATAGAAAATTGTAGTAATATAGTTTGCACTTCATAGCTCAAACACTTTATAATACTGAATCCATTCTAAATGGTTTAAATATTTTAAAATGTGCTAGTTTCTAAACCGCCTTTAAGAAATGCCTCAAAAAGAATAACATTTTGCAGGAATACATTTATGACATCGTCAAGGTGCATTGCCTTATTAAAACGTCCCGATGGACAGGACTGTCCGCGCTACCTCATGTAAAACGAGGGATCAAAGTTGCCGGCTGGGAACGGCAGTGCAAACGGGGAGCGTAAAAAGACTATTAAGCGATAATTTATTTGTAATCTGCGACGTCGACGGACGGGCCCCTTCAGCATTCAGCATCCGAGTCCTGAGACCAGGCAACTGATGCACGGGAAAAACAGAATATTAAAAAAATAACACAGTTTAAATACACAGAAAATAGTTGGACACTTTTTTAATTTTTAAGTAATGAGATTCAATCGGCTTTTGTAATTTATGAACCAATTTATAAAATATTATTTCACAAAAAGTTAAAATATGCAGCTGTTATTTGGTCATATGTTTGTTAAAATATAAAGTTCCTATTAATATAAACAACTGATGGCCATGATTAACTTTGTTTTTCTGTGTACGAAAGGGGAGGGAGGAGCAGGGATCCAGTTCATCTCAGTAGGCAATAAAGCTCCGGCCGGAGCAGCAGGAGCAGAGTCCTGGCAAAGGCCCAGGCAAATATTTAAGGGCGCTAAGACGGGGCAGTCAGCAGTGGCGATTGGCATCGGTTGGGGTAAAAAAGCCGGCAACGGTTGGGGAAAGGCACAAGGGGGTAGAGAATGCCCATCTCCAGAGTCCAGTTGAAGCTGCCAGACAATGTGGACAGTCGCTCTTTAAAGGGGAACCAGGAAAATGATATTTGCCAGCTTGCTTAAATAACAACAAATACCAATTACAATTGCTTTAATGGGCGAGTGTAAAAAGGGCATGGGCGGGGGCAGGAGCAGGGGGAAGGGGGGCTGTGGGAAATGCAGGATTGAGGGAAATGGTCACAGAATGCACTTGCTGCTCCAGAAAACCGCAAGGATTAAGTAATTTCTGCCAGACATGCAGCAGCCGCAATCGCCAAATGAACACAAAAACTTTGGCCCAGCGAAAGAGACGGACAGACGTATGTGCATGCATATATGTATGCATGGGGGAATGGCAAGGACTCTGGCACTCTAATGCACTCGTGTGTGCAATAAATTGGCATATCCTTGCCAGCCCACACACAGCCAAGCACACGGGCACATGCACATGAGATCCTGGAAGATACACTCACAGACACAATGAGTTTTGCGTGTGCAGTGGCTGCTGTATTATGCACAGGATGCGCATAAGAATGAAAATCCTTTTGCACTTAATGGCAACACGGAAAAAGGCAGCCAAAGGAGCAGGAACAGCAGCAGGAGCATCCCGTCGCAGCCTCCCTTTTTGGGTAATATTATTTTGTGGAAAATTTCTTATTTCACCGTGGAAACTCATAAAATTCGCCGCCACTCCTTTGTGGACCCGATGAGCTGGTGGCCAACAAACGGCAAGCGTCCAGCGAACTGCATCTCCTGCTGCTTAACCACTTTGAAGGCCATTAATTTGCAATGACCGTGACGGTGGGCTGGGGAAAATCCCTCCCCCTCCCCCTCCCCCTCCCCCCTTCCGACTGCAGAGGAAAATGGGAAAAAGGGGTAACCAGCGAAGCATACTGGCACATCCTGGCTGGCTTCTTGTCTAGCTTGCTCCACTTTACGAGCATTTCAGCGCCGCTCCACTTTGCACATTTATTGTTTTTAATGCATTTATGCCAACTGGAGGGGAAAATGGGAGGGGTAAATAGCATAGAAGTAGCAGCCGGGAAAGCCCGCAGAAAATGCCCGAGCCAAAATGAGAATTAAGCGCCTTTAAGAAAAACGAGAAAATAACATCCATCGAGAGTCGATCTGCTGCGCATCAAAGTGCAATATATATACGACCATTATTTATTTAAGCCTCACACATACACACACAGTCGCACGCAGAAAGTTCCTGGGGGAAAAAAGAGAAATTGGGCCCTGCAGGATGAGATTGTGAGATGCTGATATACCGAGTTGCTGAGATTGCATGCAATCTGCCCTGCCAGCACATTTCCTCAGCGAGTGCAGCTAATGAAGCCGAGTGTGTCCTTGCGGCAGGATGTGCCAAATCTATCTAAATATTCCCACTTCCCAGCTCGGCCGGAGTGATTAAATGCAGCATCGAACATTTCCTCGGGGGTTTTTACAGAAGCATACCGATAAGGATTAGAAAACAGAAAGTATTTTCGCCAGCTGTGTTGTCTATCGCCATTATTGGGTAAATTAATAACACTGAGGAATGTCTCCTTAAAAGCTTACAATTTATTTTACTTTGTTTTTAATTTTAAACAAATTTAAGTTTATGTAAATAAAATATTTTTATACTACTAGATTTTTTCCTTTATAAGGAACTGTAAATATTTAAAACTAGGTCTTTTTATATCCTCAAATTACTAAAACTAAAACGATTTTCTAAATCATTTTATATTGTTTATAAATTTAACAATACATTTTTGTTATCATGTATCAAGAAAACAACTTATGCCAATCTTAACTTAATTTGTTCTTCGTTTTATAAATACGAAAAGTCACCCATTTTAATAAAGAAATACATTCTTTTAAAAATTTCTTATACTTTTCAACTTTTGTTGACTATTTCGAATTGCTGTTCTATATTTTAGGTAGAAATCCATGTCAAAACCCATGTACATTCCTTTCAGTGTCGAGGTAGGGAGCAGTAAAGTGAAACCATAGTGGGCAGCATTTACTTGAATTGACTTTATCCGCTTTGCTTTTAGCTGTTGTCCTGCCAGATCCGGCCAGATCCTGGCCATTGCTGGCAATCAGGCGCAACGACTTCCGTTGCCGCCTGGCAACCGCAATTGAAATGTTTTCATGGCGGCGCAACTAAAAATTGTCATCGGGATTTTCATTACCTGCGGCCAAGTTGGCTTCTCGGCCACGTTTTATTAAAGATGCTGGGCCACAAGACCATTGAGCAGCTCCCACGATTCCCCACCCGTAGGCATTTGGCATTGGGGCTTAATTAAGTTTGTGCCACACCCCCTTTTCTCGCCCCCTCGAAATCAGTTGCAGGCAGCGAGGAAAACCGAATCCCTTTATCAACAGAAAATGGCGCGAGAAAAAATGCAATTAGTGTTGCACTCGCGCTACCCCACGACTGGCGTTTAATTGCGAACTGCGGTGAATTAAATCATTTTCATGGCGTCGTCTTAAAGCCTTCAAGGAAAAGCGGGCTAAAACAGGATGGCGGCCAAAAGGTTCCGTCTAACAACAACAAACCGCAGCGGGGCCAAAAGGAAAATGCATAAGAAAGCGAGCAGCGAATTGAAAACGGAAAATGGAAAATGGAAGACGGTGAAAGTGGTGAGAGATTTGTAGACTGCATTTTTAATTACACTAAAAGCAACTGAGCAGCAGACGTGTAAATGACTATTCCTTTGGTTTTGCCCCCTTTTCAGATAATTTCAAAGCTCTCCTCGTCATTAGAAGGAGGTTTTCATCTGATGTCCATCCAGGTATAAGAGTATGTGCACAGCAGGACTCAAAATAATGGTATTCGATATGGGAAAATAATTTTAGTATATATTCTTTAACTTATTAATATATTTATGGTTATTTAACAATATGAAAAATAAATTTTACATTGTAATATATGGAACAATTTAATTTTGAAGTTTTAATTGTATAGGTTTTGTTCAATACTCTTAAAAACAGACAAACAAAAAATTTAATTCTGAAATTGTGAAATAAATTTAATAAATAATAATTAAAATTACTATTAAAAACAATATTACCTAGTCTAAAAAATGTATTTTATATTTACAGAAACAAAATAATGCCATTTTTTTATACACCATAGTTAGAGGAGCAAAAACCACAAATGGATTTAGGAACATTTTAAGATTTCTTAAGTATTCCCTGAACCACCCCACTATTATCTCGACCGCATCTGTGTGTGGATGTGACATAGAGATTAGCATAAAGATGCGGCCAAAGAACAACTGGTAAATGGAAAGTTGTAAAAGCAAACACCATTAAGCACATCAACTGGAAAATGCCGAGAAACTCATTTCATCTATGACACAACACGAGCAAGAAAGCACCACAACAACAACAGCAGCAAAAAAAAATGAAGGCGAATAAAAATCAAATTGGACACAGGACAACAAAAACAAGGAATGACCAGCATTTCGGGTGACCAGAACTTGTAATATAAGACAAACAAGGGGACGACAATAACAAAATGTTGTTCTTTAAATGGCACAAAATGTTTTCAAAGCTTATTTTTCATTTGCTCGTTGCGCCGCACAACAAAAAGGATATCGAAGGATATGGCCAGGACACAGCGCAAGACAGCATAATGTGCAGGCGAAACAAGGAGGGCAAACAAAAAATTTACAAAATATAAGAAAAATAGCTGAAGAGATAGTGAAACACCAGCAGTAGAAGCAGCTGGAAAATGGGAAAATCGGAGGAGGGGGGAAAACAACAACCAAACAACCGAACAACCAACGACAACGAGCGGCAAATAAAAATAAACAAACACGGCAAATAAAATGAAAACAAAACTCCATAAAAATGTTTTTTCTGCCCGACGAAAAAGTTAAACATATAACAAGCGAATGTTTATGCACATGCGAAGAGTGGCCATTCCCGGCTCCTATTTTCTATGCCAATCTAGCTCGTTTTTTCGCCGCGTGTATTTGTGTGTTTTTTTTGCAATTTTCCGACAACCTTATACCCCCCACCATCCCCACTACTGACATTCCATTCTATTGCTTGATGTTTTTTTGCAGTTTACTGCAGTTTTTACAACACAAATCGAAATTGTCATCCATTCGCTCAATTTGTCGTCTTGGGCGCGACCTCGTCAACACACCCCCACCTCCATAACCACCCCCCATGCAAAATCACCCACCCTCTGCCACGCCCACCTAGCTCTTATGCATGTGTGCCGCCCACTTGCTTGCGAGCGTCTTTATGCTTGGTTACACAAATGCCGTAGAAAACATTTCGCTCATTTCTTTTCCCTCTATTTGCTGCTTTCTTTTTTTATCCCCGGCCATCCAGCCGTCCCGCAATCTTCTATTTTTGCTAGTTTGCCAATCTAATGGCAAAAAACAAAATCCAAGAAAAAAGCATCCCAAGAACTTTGCTCTGATCCTTTTTATGGAGAATACACACTCACACTCAGCTTGTTTGCAAACGTAATGAAGCGGAAATTCGCTGGATGGCATATGTTGGAGAAAAGAAATTAAATCACAACTCACCCGATGACCCTCCACGAAATGCTCGTAGTGCCCCAAGTGACATCAGAAATTGCATCTCGCAGCCTATGTCTTCATTCAGATGCACATGGTCATCGGAAAATTGCAGAAGAAATTTATAATGCATCACAAACAATAATATAACAAACCCATGAGCCAGATAAGATTTAAAAAGAGACCAATAATAAGAGATTATGTTGATGCGACAACAAAAATGTTAAAAAAAAATATTATTTAAACTGAAATTAGAATAAACTTAAATATTTTAGAACACAAAATTAAAAGTTTTTTAAAAAAAACTCACATCTACATATCTTTTCTATTTTCTTTCAATTATTTTTTAAATTTAACACTTATTTTTTTTACCTATATTAACTACATTATATAAAGTTATGTAAAATCGAACTTACCTAAAGCTGAAATGTTTATTTAGTAAGAAAAATTAAATTCAATTTCCAAACTAAAGCACTTACGACTTTGACAATAATACCAAATATAATACACCTAAATATAATTTATAATCCGGCTGGCCTGGTCCATTTAAGCAGCTTAATTAGTCAATTACAAGTTGTAATTAAGCCAAACAAGAACTTGAAATTGAAATTGCACGCAGCCATGTACGGCAAAACAATAACAGCCCCTTCGCAATTATTGGATTATGAACATTCCGGCCGAGAGACACAATATGCGAAATTAACAAGTTTTCAGTGGATAATTGTGCATTAAGCCATCGCCAACCCAAAGGGCAGCGAGTTCGAGTGGAGCAGCAATCACGTATCGATATCCTTGAAAGTAACTCGATATCCCTGCCGGGTAAACTCCATTCGACCCAATGGGAATACAAGAAATTACGGCGGAAATAAAAGGATTTTCCTGGGGTAAATGCTCTTTGGGCCGTGTCAGCGACGATGATAATATAAAGTTTGCACAATTGCCGCCAAGACACTCAACGACGTCATTAACAGGCTGGCGCCAAGGGAGGTGCTTTCAGGGGGGGGTGTGAAAGGGGGAGGAAAACTGTGGGAGGAAAACTGCTCCGAATTGCCGTATTCCGCTTTCCGTATTGTTTAATGGCCAGCAGGCGCGACAGGCGCATGGAAATTATGGACGACTTTTGCCCAACTCAATTAATGAAAAGTAAACATCCTGGGCACAAAGGACTTGCAATCCGACAGGGCCCGAAAATCGAAGGGGCCAGGCGGGGATGGTCGGTGGTAATGGTGGCATAAGGGTCAGAACACAATGCAAAATTAATTAGCTTACTTCACTTAAGCGCTGGCAATTTGAGTGCATCCTATTTCCCCCAGAAATCCCCCATCATCATCATCGTCATTATCATCGTCAGCATGGCAGTTGTCCTTGTCGCATCCTTCGCCTGAATTTTGCGACTGGCATGCCGTAAAGTAATTTGCATTTCAGGCTAATGCCATTTGCATGCGCATATTCCGATTACAATTTAGTTAAATTTGCCGCCTCCCTCCACCCCAACAGACCAACAACGATGTCCTTGCCTTTTCTAGTCCTGAAATTTTCAACGAGCAAACTATTGACAATGAACTAATTGCTATTGTTGCCGTCTGGGGACATATTTCGACTGCAAATAAACTCGTTCCTAAAGCGAAAGTCACTGCCAGAGATGGAGACAATGATAGAGAAAATCGGGGGATGATGGGAACTGGGGGTTATGGCTATGGATTGCCCCGGGCAGCTTTAACTGCAGCTCGTTTGCTGTCATCGTTATGCCCCGATTCCAGCTCCAGACCCAGCTCCAGCTTCTCATACAGTTCTTCCTCCTCCTGCCCGCTTGGCCACTCAAATGTCTCAAGAGTCTCGCCGTCCTGACTGCCTCACTGCATCCCAATCCCCGGCAAAAGTCTGCCCGACACACGCCACACTCTCCAAATCGCAAACAATTACTTTTTGAAGTAGTGCAAAGGCCCCCCTCGCCTGGACTCCTCCACTGAGCCACTGCATCACCTGTGCCACTCACCTGCGCCACATTGATCTAGCCCCATGCCAAATGCCAGATAACGAGCCATCGACGGAATGCCTGCAGCTCGAACTTCTGACAGGACGCATGGACACAGTGTGTGTAACGTGATTACGAGTGGATTGGTGGAGCTGGAGCTGGAGCTGGAGCTGAAGTCACCAGTGTGGAGGACCCAGGGCGCGTTGGGGATCCGGAACGGCGACTTACAGGGCCGTCACCGAAAGCTCCAACGGCTCAGAAGCATCCTTAATCGACTTCTCGGGATGCCAGAGATACTTTTAGTCGGCTTTCAAAATATTTGTCAATTGTTGTTGGGTTGATTTATTTAGTATTTAAAGAAAAAATTATTCAAAATAATGAAGTTAAAAATGCTGCCATTATTAAAATCGTAAAATTTTCACATTTCTGAAGAGCCATAAAATATATCTAAAATCGCCAAAAGACCCTCGGCCTTTCCCAGTTATTATGGTAAGCATATTGCATGAGGTTTTCTTTCCCTTTTTGCAGTATTCACTGTACCTCCAGCCACCGCCTTTGATAGCACACATCCAACACATCAGCTTGGTCTAGCGCTGCCGACCTGAGAACTTTTGCCAGCAATATTTTATAATTAAAATTTCAAATGCTCGCTGGAGGGAAGAAAGAGACGGGTAGTGTGGGGCAGAAAGAGACGGGGCAAAGCGGCGAGTGAGCAACAAAGCGAATTGAGTCCGGGTTCCGGAGATCTCATTGATATTGGCAAACGGTGGGTTGGTTTTCCCCTGGAAAAACCCCCCACGCTTTTCAATTGCAATTGCTGTGCTTTTGACTGCCTTCCTTTGGGGGAAAATCGTTTGACGGTGGGTTGAAGAGGTCCGGTGTCCGGGGTCCGGAGTCCGGAAGTGTTCTCCGGACAGCGAGCAATATATAACTAAGTATTCAATATGCCCGATTCGATTTTATGGCCCAGACACTTACCAAATAGTTGCCAGCCATTAAGACTGGTAGTTAGTTGGCCATAAAAATGAACTGCGAATTTCTGTGGAATTTAACGATTCCCTTGAAATTCCGGTGGGTCACTCACACCGCCAATCAGCCGATAATGAACTGCAATCCCACCTGTTCTCACCTGCGAGCATGAATCAAGTACAATACCAATTACGAGGCTGCGAAATCAGGCTCCTGCGCTTATCCTTTGGCTCCCTGGCCTTGGGCCGGGTAAACCCAACCAAGTTTCTCAAGTATTTATGAACTTTGTTAACAGGCCAAGAATTACAAACTTGTGAGCGAGCGAAACTTCTGAACTGAATGAGAAATTGTGTGCAAAAGCGACAGTGTTCGCTGCTTCCTGGTTCTGTTGCTCCTGAAAATGAATTAAATGGCCACGCCCACACACAGATACTCGCACACACACTTGGGGGTAATAAAGTTAAGGAAAAGCAGAGACTTAGGCATTACCATTTTTAATAACTTTCAGAGGTAGAATAAAAAATGTATATATTGGCCGAATAAAATATTTTAAGCTTTAGTCATCTTTTTATTACATTTAGAACGAAAATGAAAGATCATATAAACAATAAGTTAATGGTAGTTCAAATAGTTAATAATTAAATGTAAGATTTTATTCAACTTTATGTCAATATCATAACAAAAAATTAATCATGAAAATAAAACGGAATTGTAAACAAATAAGTAAAACATTTTAAAATGGTTCTACAATTTAATTTTATTACATATATATAAACTACGATTTAGTAAAATTTATTCAGCAGTTCTAGTTTATTTGTTCAAATTTCAAATACTTTGGACAACTAAAAGTAATTCTAGGTAAGTACCTCTATAAGAAAAATATAGTGTTTCAGGAAAAATCGTTTGCATAGTTTTAATTTTATGAAATATACTACCTTCCATCTGTACTAGCCTTAGTATTTCTCATCGCGGGCCCTGTGAAAAGCGTACTAATTGCCAGCCAGTCGCCGGGACAAGTTTACGGCCAAGGTAAGGCCAAAGTTCAACAGGGCTCAAGTTTTTCGACCGTGTCACGCCTTCTTTTTGCCCTTATCTTTGTGTGTGTGTGTTGAGGGCTGCTGCATGTGTTTGCGAGTGTTTTAGCCTCTTCTGAATTTCACCTTGTGCAACTTTTCCTTTTGGTTGTACTCATTTTTTTCCGCTTTGAACTCTGCACTGCACCCCATTTTCTTTACAGCCCAGTGACGTCGCTTAAAGTCGCCTTAGTCTGCATTAAAAATAGTTTATTTTTTCACAGGATTACTGGCTAAATTACACTTTCCACGTTAATCATTAAAGTCTTATGAAAGTCGCGTAAACTACGACAGCCTAATTAAAAAGTTTCCCATCATATTGTGTTTGAAAGCGAAAAAACAAGTAAGTCAACCCAAGCCATTGAGATTATAATTCGTGATGATTTCATACTATTTTAAAATACATTTTACACTTTAAGTTACTTCACAAAATATGATTTAGTCGGTAACATTAAAGTGCATCTAAGGGATAGTTATTTCTTGAACGTAATGTTAAGTTTACTGATACATCGTTCGAATGGCGCAGAAGAATTTGTAGGACATTTGCAAAAACTGTAGAAATAATAAAGATTTATATTTGTTTTATAGATATAATCCATAAAAACTCACGGAACTCATGGTTTGAATAGAGACGTCTAGGAAAACAGTGGCTTTTAGGCACACAGGTCTTTGAGCTCTGAGCGCAATAAAAATGAGCATTTTTCTAAATCGCGTATCGGCTTTCGTCCAATTCATGTCCCAGGCAGCAAAGGAAACACTTTCACTCTGATAAGATAAGATATATTATATTACCCTGTATAAAATCATTATAGTCAACAAACCGCATCGATCAGCATTTGACTAAAGGAACAGAGCAGATATATCTCCACCAGCGCCGATACCAGGATCAGCATGAGCTTTATAAACTGTTCGGGACTAATGCCAACGGTCATCTGGAAACCCACAAAACAAACTAGCAGCGAGGATGCGGCAAAATTCAGAAGAAGCGGAATGCCAAAGACCTCGTTCATCACATCGGTGAGCCTGTGGAGGTTTTAAGATTCATTTAACACTAAAGAAAATAATTGTAAAATAGAAAATGTTTTTAAATATAGAAGTATACTAAGTATTAACCCAAGAACTTCGTTGTGATAAGAGATCAGGTGCCGCAGCTCCCTGAGGTCTTCGTCGGCTCCCTCCTTGGATCCTGAGCTGGCTTGCACCTGGAACTCCTTGAGAGCCCGAGCCAGGCGATTGAAGTGCATAATGACTTGCATGGCCACGGCAAAGATCATCAGATCACCGGAAATATGACCGCACGTGGCCATGTACCCAGCCATCGATTGGGAAAGGTAGGTCAAGTAGAATCGCCAGTTGGCCTGGTAGTCCCAAGGGGCCATGTCCACGTAGGGCAGGACTTGCTTGGCATTCGGCGAGTCCAGCAGGTGCAGAATGCTGTACTGGGAGAGGGCAAAAAGGTTATAGACCACCACCAAGGTAGTGTACAGTCCGCCGAATCCCTTTGTGTATCGATGACATTTCTTCAAAAAGAACTTCACCGAATACTTCTCGTGATCCTTGGGCTCCGGAAAGAAGGACTCCAGCTGCCTCACCAGATTGCTCATCTTTCTCTTACGTATTAGCACCGAGACGAACTTCAAGCCGCCGACGGTGACAAAACCAATATAACTCATCACCATGCAGGAGTCCAGGAAGTTCTCGTTGTTTCGGAAGGAAACTACCACAAAAAGGATCTCCATGGCGAGAACGAAGGTCATGTTGGATATTTGAAAGGCGAAATACATGTGGAACAGGATTCCGGGCTTCTTTTCGGGATTAGTGGACTCGTAGGGATCCAGGCCAACAGAGTTGTAGAAGATCACCGGCAGCCTTAAAAAATCATTGACCTCAAGATATGCCGCTTTTGGCTTTTTGCGATCAGCCTTCCTAAATACTTTAATGACCATTTCGTATAGAACTCAACTCCGAACTTGTGCTAAGAAATAAAGTGAACGGGTTTTTATAGTCCTATCAGTTTTTAGTCATTGAATTCAAAAAAATCAATTACCTGCACTGAGCCTAAGGCAGTATAGATAACCATGAAGTTTCTGAAAAATATTTACAAGCTCATTCAAACTTAGCCTATGAATTTTTAAAATTTGTTGAATAAAATTAGGAAAAAAGGTATATTCAAGATATAAATATAATAGTTCATCTCAAACTGTATCTTTAAGTGTACATACATATATGTGCCCTGTCATCTAGTCTGTGCTTTTCCTAAGTCATGTGTATTTTTCAATCGAGAATGACTTACCAGGTTTTGGCTATAAATATCTAATAAGCCAAAGTATTTTATTTTTAGCCTACAAAACCTAACAAAAAATATTTGATCTTTAAAGTTTATTTAGAAGTAATGAAAGTTATAAAAAAGTTCAAAAGTTTTTTTTATTCATAAACAAAATTAATGTCTTTAAAAAAAAAATGTTATGTTATAGTGAAAGTTTTCATTACTAGCTGCGCAAAAGAACCTATAAGTAATTTTCATGTACTGTAAGGGAAAACCAGGTTAATCCAAGTCATGTGACGCCCCAAAAAACTCACGGTGCTCATGGTCTCAATAGACACATTCACAAATGATGTTGCCTTGAGACACACTGGTTCTGGAGCTCTAAACGCGATAAGTAGTATAACCATCTTGCAGAAACGTGAGTCCGCATCTACCCAATTAATGTCAAAGGCGGCAAAGGACACATTTTCACTCTATTGAGAAGGGGAGATTGTGTTAATACAAATGTTATTCTGCAAAAAAACTATTTACCCGTGCATTTGGTTGTGGTGCATGATCAGGGACTTGAAACTTGGTGAGAGCCCGATCGAAATGCATAACTGCCTGTATGGTGACCGCGAAGACCATAAGATCTGCTGTGATAAATGGCCGTATAAAGCCTATGCAACCCATCTGTATGCATCATCTACATCTATAAATATATTTGTATACATATACATAAATTTATAGATTATTTGTTCAAATTTTTTTCGAGTGCAGTTCCACTACTTGTTTCCCACGAAAATCCTTGGAGGTTTTCCAGGTGTGTATTTATTGGCACAACACTCACAACCCAATAATTATTGAAGACTGCGAATTTTCAGGGAATAACCAGTTGAAGAGGGAATTAAACCTTAAGACAGAATACAAAGATATAATGCAGGCGCTGCCATCATAGCGCGTTGCGTTGCCATTATGTAATTTAATTGGATATCACGCATACGCCCCGTTCAGCAGGGGCAAAAGTGCTGGCACCGAACAGAAGGATGAGGACTCTTAAGGCGAGGAAGGAAACGCACTTGAGTGCAGCTTATTTTCCTAGGCTTGCATAATTTACGAGCATTTTCATTGATGATGGCAAGCTGAACGGAAAAGGCAGGCGAGCAGCTTAACCCGGGACACTTTGGGCCAGGTAAAAGTCGGAGCGGCTCCTTGGAGAGTCCAGGCTGCCGGGCCGGAGGTGAAAAGGTCGGAGGTCCCGGAGTCCTTGAGGAGGAGCGAGTGAGAGCTACGCACTCTGCACACTCACAGCCACTCACTCGGATAGATACAGATTCAGTCACTTAAATTAGCCTTAAGTTGGCTGCAACGAGTGTTTTGCTTAGCTGCTTTGTGCACTCGGATAAGTGCAAAGAGCCGCCTGCTCGGCTCTGCCCCACTCTGCTCAGCTCCTTCTCCAAATGCTTTTCCATCTCGTCCTGCAACAAACTATCAACTGGACTGCTCCATGCAAAACTCATGAGCTATGCTGTGCATAAGCTGCCGCTCATGCATATCCTAGTGGCATATTTCCCCTTTTTTTTATTTTTTTTTTTATTTTACTTCTATTTTTTTTTTTGCCTGCCATGTCCAAGTTTGTGAGTTGACTCTGAAGCTAAAAGTTTGCTACACACTCGCCCCGGCAGCTCCACTGCCGTCCCACTTGATTACAAGCTTTTTATTAGCTGCCCGAAAGCAATTTGAATATGCTCATGCCGTTGTCAATCCTGTTGCAGGTCCTTTTTTCCAACGCCTTAAAGCATTTCATCCCCTCAACCTGTTTGGGGAAAAAATTGCGTGAGCAAAAAGCATATTAAGCAGCATAAGTGCACGATATTATCTGTACTTGGGCAGACAAGGGAGCTGAATTTGAGCCAGCATTATTTTATAACAATCCTTATTACTGCACACTGCCGATGTAGCCTTAATGAGGCTTGTCAAAGTCCCTTTGGGTATTTAAGGTGAGTCCTTACAGCAGCTGCTGCTGCAGCTGCACTCCTGCATTTTCAATTTTGTTAAAACATGAACGGCAGCAATAGTAGTGAAAAACATATAAAATGGTCGAGTGCAGGGGCAGCACTACATGAAATGCACCCGTGCAATTGGGTGTGTCTACCTGCTACTTGGGTTGCATGTTTTTAAAATATTTCAGTTTGAAATTACTTGATAAAAAACATGTATTCCCTTTATAATTAGCATACATTTTATAGATTTTTATTAAGACTGTAGCGTTACTCCATTGTTCTTGCTTTTAATTTCCACAAAGTGATGAATTTATCTTTCGCCACTTTAAATTGCAAACGAATATCTTTAAATAATTAATTAGATTCAAAAGTGTGTGTAAAATTCGTAGAATCGTGCTGGTTTTTGATATTTTTCTTGCTCTTTTTACCCCGAAATCAGGCTGCGTTCACACACTTCCACGCACACACACTCGCCCCGCTTGGCACCCACACAGCTACATGTGGCAACACCCAGGACCAATGTAAAAGGCTCGATTATGCTCCCAGCGGGCTGCGCTGCCTGCCAGCGGCCAAGTTTTATTATCAGCCTCGCCAGGAGACAAGGAAAGCACCAGCAACAATAAAACTCATAAAATATGTTTGCCATCAGACTCCAACACACACAACATCATACAGCAGGGGGGAGAAAAATAGAAATTTAGTCAATTTCAAGATAATTCATAAAGCTAGAATAATGGGAAGGAGTGGGAAGCAAGTGAGAATTTCTCGAAAAATTTCATTTTATACTCTTAATATGCACTTAATATGCATTACACATACGCACTATTATAGAAATATAACTGCATTGATTCTAGGTTATTTTTATTTTTTATTTATTTATTTATTTGTTATTTTAAAAATATTTTCTAAATTTTCAAAATATTGAAATCCACTTATTCTGTTGGCTAAAAGTTCAGATGGTTACAATTATTATATCTTATTTATTTATATATATGTTCATAAATGGTTTACATTTTAGTATTTTGAAAAATATTCTCTATATTCGCAGTCATTAAATATTTTTTTAAATCAAAAGCTTGGAATTATTTAAACCTACTGATGGGCGACAGCTAAAGTCCTTTTTTAATAAAATTCTTTATTTATCCTAAAACGAATTTTAAACATTGTGTGGTAACTATAATTTTTTCATGACTGTCCTTGGGCAGGCTGCAAGGCACATTTCGTATTTGTATTTGCTGCTTTATTCTTCATTTAACAGCACGCCCCGCGGGAGGCGGGTGGCTATGTGGCAATGTGGCGCCCACCCATCGCGACCTTTGTTTCGCGGACCACTCGGCGCTGGCCTTTTTATTAGGCGCTTCTCTCGGGCTTATTATATTCCTCTGCCCTTACACTCATTTAAACCATTTTACAGTAATTTTGCTTATGGCTAATTTTAAGCTATTGCCCCATGGCCGCCCAAAGGAAAATCACCACCCCCCGCTGCCACCTGCTCTGCGGTTTTCCTTGCGCCTTTCACGTTTTCCAGCCTTCTATTTTCGGTTTTTTTTATTTTTTATGACAGCTATGGCTCCGCAGAGAATTATTCTCGCATTTTTTGTCCAGCTCAGATCATTTTGCTTTGTTTTTCGAGGATGGCCACAAAAGTATTCGGTTAATTTATTATTTATTCAACTTTTGGCATCCATTAGCCGGCCAAAAACTTTCACTTTATAAATTGACAATTTGTTACGTGTCTCCCATCGTTTTGTATTATTTATCTGCGATTTCCCCTCCCCGTGCGGCCAAAATTATTATCTATTTTTCATATCGAGCCTGGGGAATTTGGGGGCAAATCTCAGTGGCTCCCTGGCGCCTTGCAATATTCATGGGGCTGGCATAAAAATTAAACATTAAGATGGCAACGGCAGAGGCAGCGGCAACGGTAGTACACTAAGCCGAGATCTCTGTCACTTTAGGTGCGGAAAAGAATTATGGATCTGGGCGGGATTTGTTTCGAAACTTGTGCGGCTTAAACGCTGTGCTGGGGTTAAGCTGTCGTGCTGTCGGCCAAGAGCAACAAGGAGCCACAAGGAGCAACAAGGATGCTGTGGGAAAAACAATGAGAAGTGCCAGAAAAGCCGCACGGCTCGGCAACAAATTCTAATATTGCCTTTGTTCCTTCAGCCGGCTCCTTGTGCTCCTTCAGCTCCGTCTGCCTCTCCGGGTCCTCCAGCTTCTCCTCTTGGGCTCCCGGACACACACTTCTGCCAGTTGGCTTCAAATTGAGTTGTGAGCATAAAAAACCCGGGGAAATGCTCCAGGGGCCAAGCGCCAATGCGGCAAAAGTCAACTGCTGCTGCAGAGGCATCCTGCGAAGGACACTGGACAATGAACGATGCTGCACTGGAAAAAAAATTTGATCACTAATAATAAGTTTATAATAACATAAATTAATAATGTATTCAAAAATGAATAATTACTTAAGCAAAATAATAATGACTAAATCTAAAATTAAAACCACATAAGTTCCTCTGGTTCTAAAGAATTCGCATTTACTTGTATGTAGAATATCTGTATTAAAAAAAAAAAACATAAATGTTTTTTCGATAAGCCGATTCACAATAACAATTACTGTTGGATAAAATATTTAATTAAGAATAACTGTGAAAATTGTACAATGAAATGGTTAAATGGATTTCTCCTGGTGCATTTAAAGTCTGCTGTCCAAGTGGCAGTGTGAAGATATTTATGGCCGATGTCCAGTGTAGATGGTGTCTGCTGCGCCGTCCATCGAGCAGTTGCCTTGAGCCCCGCTGGTAAGCCGTTTAGGGTTCAATCCCAACGGGGTCGAGGTCGATCGTTTGCCGCCAACGCGTCGCATGAGTGATACGCATGCAGTCAACAATCCAATTTAATGGCTGTTTGTAATTCCCTTGCAACCGATGCCACAGATACCACAGTGGTTTTGTTTACCAATTTAGATGTCCAGAGGAAAACAAGCTATAAACTATAATAGAACCGAAATATTCGTAAAAATACATGAAATACATCTATTTTAAATTTGTAAGAACCGGTTTTTATGTAGGAGATTGAAATAATTTGTAAAACCATAAATTCACAAAAAAAATCTTTTAACATCTGCCAAATAGCATTAATTTTTGCTTTCCATTTAATAAAAAGCTGTTATAATTTGGCTTGTGTGCAAAGCGCAAATAATCCCGCCTGCTAAGCTGGCAGTCTGTGCTTAGTAATTGAATTATGCAAAGCATTTCATGGATAAAAAATATTTGCGTGTAACAAAAAGCAAAATATTCGTGTCATAATTGAATGCACGTTTTAAAATAGGTGAATTACCGGCTAATTTTAGGTAGGACCTAATCCACTTTAATGAACTACTAAAATGTGCAATACTTTTTTCAGCGCTTTAAAGAATAATGCTTTGAGTAAGTTAACATTTACTAGTTCTGCTTAAAGGCAGACCAATTAGGGGTCTATTTAGCCCACAGTTTATACAAACAAAACGTAGCTGAACGCTAAATCACCGCTTAAAACACAATTGAATGCCCTCGATATTGCCACTGCCCTGAAAAGACGACTTCACCCGATCCGTTCAGCAGGAGAAACCCCCGGAAAAGGGGTAAACACACTCGAGATCCTCTACGGAATGTTAAATGCACTTGCAGCGTGCGCCACCATTCAATTGCAAGTGCAATTGCTGGCTCAAGCAAAATGATATCCGAGGGGAAAAGGGCGAAAGAATTACCAGGGTTTAACAAATCACCTGAGGAATATATATAGATATATATAGGTGCCCCCACCTGACGCCTTGTTTACAGCACTTACGAATGAAAATAAACGCATTTCAAGCTAATTAAACAATAAAAGAGCAGGAGGACGACGCCGCCCCCAAAAAAGCAAATGGAATAACAAAGCAAATAAAAATGGAGGCGGGCGGATGTTCGGGTAATTCAGCAAATAAAAGTGCACGGCATTGGCATTAGTCGGTGGGCGTGGACTGGGTGGATTTTTGGGGGTGGTGCGGGTGTCGTGGGCGCGGCACACTCCTGCTCCTCCTCCGCCCCCTGACAGCTGACAAACTCGCGAGCGTGAAGCTCTGGAGCGCACAAAAGTAGGCAACAAAGACGGCAGCCAGGCGTTGCGATGCGATGGAATGGGATTGCAACGCTGACGGTGACGACGTGGCACAATGATGTTGCAATTTAATTTGTATTGTCGGCGGGAACGGAATGGTATGGCGTAGAGCTGGAGACGGAATGGAATGGTTGCCTCCAACACAATTGCACTGGCGACGGCAAAGAGAATGCCAGCTCTGGTGATGATCACGCTGGCAATGATGAGAATGGCGATGGCCATGCCGCGGCTGATGAATCCACTTAGATGTCGGAAGCCTGGCAACGACACCGCAGCAGCACCAGGAGCGACAGCAACAGCAACAGCAGCCCCACCAGGAGCAACAGCACCATCAGTAGCAGCCAGAGTGTCGCTTAATTGAACAGCCAAAGGACGAAATGACAAAGACAATGCAGGCAAACTACACGTGGACACGGTCATGTTAACTACACAAGCTGCAAATTAAATTGGCTCAAGAAACACTACTAATTTATATGGGTTGGGAATAAAGTTAGTTTTGGATTAAAGTCGAATTTGAAATAAAAATTATCATAAGGCATATTTTACAGTTTTCAAAAAGTGAAAAAATTAAAGACCCCAAAACTTGGATTTATTTTATTAAAATTTATTGTTTGTGTTACTGAATTTTACTAGTACAAGGCAGTTGAAATGTATGTTATGTTGCATTTTGTTATACAATGTAATGACAAACAAAATTATTTAATGGATTTGAGTACGAAAAACTCCAGAGCTCTACAAGTACTTGAAAAAAACAACGAATTCAATTTGATACTTGTGTATTTCAGAATTGTAAATGCGGTTAATCGCGGCACAGGCGCTTGGATGGCGGCTCCTCGTCGGTGGGGGCGATGGATTGCAGCAGCTTGGAGTCGGTGTGGCCACCGAAGAGGGTCAGCAGCAGGGCAACGCCGTATCCAGTGGCCCGCTCCCCCTGAAACGAAACAGAAATCATATTAAATAAATCGAATTGGATCGGAGCCCAGTCGAATCACTTACACAATGCACGGGCGTGGCCATATCGACGTGCATCCAAATGCCGGGATAGTCGAAGCCCAGATGGGCGGCAATGAAGAGGCCGGCGCAGGAGGATTGTGCGTTCTGCCGATCCTGCAAAGCGGAAGGGAAATCTCAGTTAGACATGGTGACATATACGCTCGGATGTGGGTATTCCTTTATGTACACATATATGGGGGGCATTTTGTGGATGTGCTGTGCGGCATGCAACAAGCAAAACTTGGCGTCGCTTTATTAAAAAAGCGTCCTGTGGTGCAGCGCAACAAGGAAATATATTTATAGAGATAGATGAACAAACGAGGGTGACTCAAGAACAATATGTTGGTCTTTTCTAAATGTAAATAAAAACATTAATTACATTAAATAATTTTATTTACTGAAATTAGATTGCATTTATGAATAGAAATTATGATAGATGGTTTTAAAATCTTTATTTTTTATTATCCATTTGGATTTTTTGTTAATTAAAAGGGTTTTGTTCAAGGTAACTTAAGCTATAGGAAGAGCAACAGTTTGGTATACATATAACCAACCAAAAGGTAAACCCACTAACTGAAAAATCGTTGTTTAGTCAATAAATTTACATATTTCTTTCTTCTCTTTCATTTTGCTCCCTTTTAATACCCTTGAAACGCACCTCGCCAGCGGCAGCCTGGGTGTGCTAATGCCTAAATTATATGCCATGCACTGGCAGCTGCGTAGCGGAAGCAGTCGCTCTACTAACTTGAGCGGAAATTGCAACGCTTAAATGCCAAACATAAAGTACACTTTGCACGACCAGCCAAATAAAGGAGGAACCAGCGCACACATGCGAGCACTCTGCTGACAGTTGGCCCAAAAAAAGGAGTTAACTGGCAGACTTCTCCTGCAGGAGCCACGGAATCGAGCGGACAGGACGATGGGACTATGGGACGATAGGACGACTCGGGGCTGCAGTGCTGTGAAAATTACATGACAACGCGCTCGGTTCCTCCTCAAGATGAAAATCACACACACACACTCTCGTGCAAACATCGTTCGTCGAGCAGCGGAAGTCAAAAGTCCATTGAAGCAACAGAGCCCAGAGCCCAGGACCCAAAACCCCGAACCCCAGAACTAGACTTGAAGAATGAATTCAAAAAACTGAAGACTGCATTCGGCGTTTGCCTCCGCACACATAAAACAAATTTTAAAAATTGAAAAACTGGTTCCCATGATTTATAAATTAAAAAATATATGCATTTTATAATCTTTTTTAAAGATATATTAGAGACAAATTTTAAAAAATACTATAAAAATAAAAAAATTGCTATTATAAAAAATGGATTATTACTTTTAAATCAAATATATTTAAGTGGTAGACAAAAGTATTTTATTTAATAATAGGATACTTTCTACAAAAATTAATTTACTTGAGTTATAACCAAACATAATAGATGTAAATATATTTCTCTCTGTGTACCAATTGTTCCAGTCTCTGTTGTTCCTGCCGCTGCTGACGAAACTGTATTTCTCCTCGTTGCACTACCACCGCCACTGCTTTTGGCGGTTTTGCAGCTAATAACCAGCTTTTGTTATGAAACTTGCGGCCGACGCTTCTCTGGCCGATAGTGCACAAAACCGGCGTGTCTTGGCTACTACACGTCGGTCTGATTTGCCTGGAGATGGGGGGCGGCGTGTGTGTGGAGTGTGTGTGCTACCAAAACTTTCCAAATGCAATGTTTCCCAATGAACCAATTTACTCGAAGGCGAGCGGAAGTGGTAAGCCACAGAGTTGCTGTTGCAGTTTAAAGCAAAGCAAAAGATTATGATGGTTTCGGAGTGGTAGACAAACTAATCTGAATTCTTTGAATTAATACACTCTTATATTAGAAATAATTGTATTGTATAAAATATTTTTAAGGTTCTTTGTAATATCTTCATAGGATTATATATTTATTAAATTACCGAAAAATGGAATATCAATTAAGGTATCTTAAGTAGCCCCAACGCACACCTTTAACCGGAACAAAACCACCGAACTGGGATTACTGTCGAAAATGAAAGGTCAACAAGGGCTGGCTGTAACTGTGGCGCTAATTAAATGTTTAACGTTTGTCGAGCCTGATCAGAGCACTCACGCACATGGATTCCGGGCAGGGTCGCAGCAACCAGTCGAATCGAGTCGGCCTTTCATCAATAATGGCAAACATTTGTCAACATAATGTCATTAACATTGATTGCATTAGGCCCGGTCCTGATTGTGTGTGTGTGTGTGTGGGTGCGGGGGCTTGTGGGCCCGACGATGTGAGTTTGTATCTCTCCTGGCCTTTTGTAAATAACGAAGCGACATCAAATCACCCCAGTCACCAGCCCACGCCCCAAACCCAAATCTCCCCCAGAGTTTGACAATGGGTCGCCGACTAATTGCGGTTTGGAACGTGACCGTCGTCGGACCACCCTGTGTGGCATATACCCCGCCATCCCACACACATCCCAGGCTAACACCATCCATATCCGCAGCCGCCTCTCCTAAACATCCGCGTTTGCGACGATGCGATTCATTTGCGATTAACTTGAATTGAAATTAGCCCGAGCGGCGACATTGTCTCACATTTAAGCTGCCGTTAGTGATATTCAATCTGCGATAACTGCGTGCATCGTATGACTGGCGGGGCCAGTGGGAGATTACATCGGTGACTGATTCACGCCCCGTGGCAGCAACCAGTTGGGAGTATCAATTACGCATTCATTCAATAATCGAAGCGAGCAGTGAAAAGGATTTGCCATCGATGCCATCAAATGGTTTCGCTGAAGGCGGCTACAGTTTTTATTCAATTTTCGCAATGTCGCAGCCAGCACTTTAAAAACTTTGCCGCCGCAGGGGAAGCGCGGATAAAAAACGTATATATATATATTTACAAAGAGGGAATTCAGTGAGGGAAAAAGAAAACATTAGAAAACTCCAGTGATGCCAATTCAACTTTTGACACTGGAGGTTTCTTTTGCGTGTGTCAAAAGTCGAATTGGCATCACTGGAGTTTTCTAATGTTTTTTTTTTATTTTTTTATTTTGAAAGTAATTTAGAGACCTTAAAAACCCTCATCTATAATTATTTTAAAAGCAATAATAAAGTAATAGATCGTCTTAAAAAAAATACATAAAAAGGTATAACTTGTATGTATTTTTATAGACCTTTCTCATTCGATGTATTTTTTTTAGATTTACTTTTTATATTTTTGTAATTATCTTCAGCATCTCTGGCGGCTGTGAAAGTTAAGAGGAAACCGAGGAATAACAAGCGGAAAGATTTGTGTTAACAAAATCGCCGCCCCTTCAAGTAGGCAGCGGAAATGGGGATCATTACGTGACTTTCAATCCCCCTTTGGAACACCAGAACACCATGGCGACCTCTCTGGCGAAATCTGCATTTAAACCACTGAGCTTGGGCATTATTTATAAAGTGCTGCGGCTGGCTTTAATCAAAAAACTTAACCCCGGCTAAGCATAACCGCAACAACGATGAAATACTCGGCGCCTGGAGGTCCGGCCGTAAAAAACTTTGCCGCATAAAAAGTTCAATTTAATTCATTAAACCACGTAAAAAGTCGCCGTACAATTGAATTTAAAATGTCGACGCCCAATAAAAATGAACTGAAGTCGGGGGTTTTGGGGTTCGGGGGCCAGAAAACAAAAACAATTACGCATACGCCGCGTGTGCGGTGAAAGGAAAAGACTGCAACACGTTGCCGCCACGGAATGGGTTTATCTAAAATTCATGTCCCACCCCCTGCTTTCCTCGCAGGAAACTGGGAACAGCTTTTTACGATTTAACATAAAAATCAATTACCAACAATGGGAAAATTTCACAGTCATAAAACGTCGAGTAACTTTCGACTTAGATTCCTTCGCGCCGTCGCCGGCAAATTCGGGAAATTGAGAAACAATTGGAAATGTTTAAGCAAATTTTATTGTCCCGCCGCCGTGTTGCTTATGTTTTACTTATGACACAGAGGAGACCGCTCCACACCCTGTGGAAAATAATGGTCTGATTTACTCGGAAGAAGCCAGTTCAATGAATGGATGGATGGTTTCTAGGTCGGACAGTCTCGCGCCGTCATAAAGTTGTCGAATTTCGGGATAATATTATTTTTATTTCCCTCACTTTTTGTTTGGTTCTGCTTAGCGGCCTGGAAGAGGGAATTCGGTTTTAAAAAGCGAAAAGGCCTAAAGGTTAAAGGCGAGCGGAAAGTGATTCGCAGAATATTGAAATTTAATGAGCAGTTGCTGACGCACTTGAAACTGCGCACGTTTAGGTTCATGGAAAATTAATAAAGTTCCTTCGGTTTTTTTCCTTACTTTTTTCAGCTTACTCATTTTAACTACGTCTTTTTTATAGGAAATATAATATTTTAATCTATATCTAAATATCCCAAACTAATTAATTTGTACTTTTCCCCTTCCCATCAGAAGTTACGAATTTAATGAATTTTAAAATTCCCTATCAAGCAAATGGAAAATTTATAAAATTCTCTTCGTGCTTTTCCTAACTTAATTCAGCTCCCTACTTCATTTCCTATATTTACAATTTAATAAAAATCTAAATACCTAAATATAATATATTATTTATAAAATAAATAGTTCTTTGACATATTTGCTTTGTATACCTTTGAATGCTTTCCCCTTACCAAAATCCCTAGAATTTGACAAAGCCAAACCGCAGATAAACCACCACATAGCTGGGTATTCAAAGGCGGTCGCCCAACAAATCCGAATCGCTATCATCGATTTCTGCAGTCCGGTCCGAAAAAGGAAAACCTCCTAATTATCGGCTTAAATGGTTTCGCTTAATTCTCGAATACGCAGCATGTAATCGAGGACATCGCCCCTGACAGCCAACAGCCGCAGATATCCAGATATCACCACGCGCCAGGGGATCACAAGTGGACGGGGGCGTGGGAAACAAATGCGAATCGGTTATTTAAGGACCACGGGGACATGGGCATGGGGATCATCACCTGGCCAGCTGCTGGCTCATGCTTGCCAAAATGAGTTGAATGGGGCCGCAGAACGAAAGCCAAAGCCAGCGGCCAACAAAGCGCCCTGGCGACCGCTAACAACACTCATAATCCCTCCATTTAGTGGCAAACTAGGGGAAAAAGACACCCGAAAGACAATAAAAAAAATACAGATGGCAAGGTGGGTAGGTGCTCCATGGCGAAAAAAG
Source organism: Drosophila biarmipes (assembly GCF_025231255.1). NCBI lineage: Eukaryota > Metazoa > Arthropoda > Insecta > Diptera > Drosophilidae > Drosophila > Drosophila biarmipes. Next base: position 19,244,829 of record NC_066616.1, on the reverse strand, counting down.
CTAGCTCATGTAATTTAAACGCAGCGCGTGGGAATTCACCTCAAAGCCAGAAAAAATGCGGCGGTGATGGTGATGGGTCGTAATGGCTGGTGGGCGGGCAGGTATTTCACCTTTTTCGCATTTAACGTTGAATGCATTTGGAATTTAAAACACTTTATCACAGACCCCATTGACAAAGTGCGCGGCGCTGTCACATCAACTGCAGCAGGGGCGTCAAGGGGTTAAGCGGTGGTGTGTGGTGGTGTAGTGTATGCTGTGTGTGTGGCAAGGCATGGCAGGGCCAACCTGCAATGGTGTGATATTTTGACTTGATTCCCATTTTTTTCGAGCGACGAGATAGGAGAGACTGGCGAGAAATCAAACGGACAACTTTCAAGGGGAAAGAATCTTAAAAATTAGCTATAAAAGGTTAAATAAAAAATGTTTACTAAACTAAATTGAAAATTGATCGGTATAATAAATTAATTTAAATTTCTTATTATTTATTTTTATCCCAATCTATTTAAAACATGTACGTATTGACGATAAAACTTACAAAAATATGAAGAGATCTTAAAGTTTATACAATAAAAGGAGAGAAGATATAAAAAGTTCAAATAAATTAAATTTGTGTTACTTTATAATATGGAGCTAACTTCTGCACAAATCTGTGAGGCTAAAAGACGTATTTTTATATTATTTTAGGTTTTATTTTCGCAACGTGTACTTATCGAAGGATTGCTGGGTGGCCGATCGGCAGGTAGCCAAAATTGCCACGCCACTTGACCTGCCCGGCATCTACGCACCAGCCAGTCAGTCCTCCGCCCACCGCCGGCACCTCTCCTCCAGCACAAACTCCGAACTCCAACCACCCACCCAGACCGCCCACCGCCCACCGCCCACAGCCCACGGCGTGACAATGATGAATGACCATTGATCCGAGGCGCTTGCGACGTACAATAAGGTAACTCGATTTGGTTGGCTGTTGTGGCAGGAACTGGAACCGAACCAAACTGAACCGAATCGAGGAAGGGAGCCCCCGGCTACGACGTCTCTCGCTCCGGTGGCCAGTGCCCAGTGCCCAGTGCCCAGAGCCCAGAGATGGGTTTATGGCTCACCTAGTGCCATCCCAGGAACACCTCCTCCCTGGCTGGCCTTTCTAATGGCTGCGAAAGTGGCTGGTGGCGTAGATTGAACGCCAAAGTTTTTGATACATGCGAATGCCACATGGGTCGGTGTGTCTAGTGTGTCTAGGGTGTGTGTGTGTCTGTGTGTCTGTGGCATAAATCAGAGTAATACTAATCAATCTTTAAACCAAACATGACGTTCATCATTTTTCCGCAACGGTGCGGTCGAGTGTAAGACAAAAGAACAACATTGAGTGCAAGCGATAAAGTTAATTAAAAATGTGTGTAAAATATCTCTGGAGAGTGCAAAAGGCAGTGGATGGATGGGATGTGGGGGAATCTCGCAAAATGAAAATGAATTGAAAACAAATGAATAAAGTTACACCGAAACTTGATTAAAACTTTCTCAAAGTCACTCGCTCTCCATCGAATGGATGCGGGCAGCCGAAAAAGTTCACAGCGCACGGGTGTCTTCGATAGTGCATAAATTAAGGTACTTTTGGGGATTGATTTGGAGGAAGACCGCCGTTAATCTAGGAAATGCCCAAAGAAGGATTCAGGAAGTAGCCGGAGTGACGAGGATGAGATGGCAGGCCGCAGATAGTTCGATGGAGAATGGACAGGAAAAAGGCATTTAAACTGATATCAAGGTAGCCCCAAAAAGGTAACCAAGTAGGTTAAACTTTGCAAAAACTTTGCATAAATTATAGTTCATAAGCTAAGGTAAAAGTTTATAAATAGAACTGAAGTTTATACTGAACATCCACGATATTTTTTATCGTTGTACTCTGAGAATAATTTTATATATTAATTATTTTTTAAATATAAAATAAACCAATCAAAGTTCCAGGTCCTGCTGAAACACATTTTCCCACTTTTTTCTGGGTGTACTCAAAGCTGAAAATTAAAATGAATAAATTCCAATGGCATGGAGCGCGTCTTTCAATTTTTGTTTTGAACGCAGGATAAAGTTTTCAGAGCTATTTTTAATGGGGCAAGAAAAGTACTCACCGCCACCGAGTTCTTCATATCAGCAATGGCCGAGGCGAATTCGGAGAAGTGCAATTCGGGGCAATAAATTATGGAGGCCAATAAATCGCCGGATTTGCGTCCGGCCTGCAACGACTTTGCCTCCCATGTCTCCGAGTTTGTCAATACGGCACCATGATATTTGCCTGTTGCTACGCCCTGGAACGAGAATAAAGAGAGATATTCGATGTAGTGTGTGTGTGTGAGGCATCGCAAATGAAATATTCAAGGATCTGCCACTGGGCGGATATATATTTAAGAGCGGGTGGCTTTCGCACTCACCGGGGAGGGTTTGATAGAAAACAAGCAACAATCAACAAAATGCCAGCAATAAAACTGTGCAGCAACTAACAATGTTAGGGCAAGGACAAGGGGGGGTTTGGGGCGCGGAGCTGGGGTGCACGAAAATTGCGAGCTTCCGACGCGGCTGGCAATAAAAAGGTGCAAGGTTATTTAGCACGAGCAACACCCAAAACAAGAGGCAAGGACTCCGAGGCGCGTGTTCAACTGCAGCTGGACAAATGAAGGCAGCGGCGGCACCGGGAGCGGCAACAAAAGCACTAACAGCAGTGCCAAAAGCAACAGCAGCAGCACTGCACTGGGAAAAATATAAGTAATTAGGTTGTAGCAGTAAAAATACCAACAGCAAAAGGAATGTTCCTCAATACAAATGTATTTACAATAAACGGATTCAATTTTGCAATTGTCCTTCTAATAGAAATTATTTTCTAAATTTTTCAAGAAACTTTAATATTCTATCAAATTTAAAAATTAATGTATTGTTTATAGACTGATCTATAATACTATCCTATGCCTAATTTAAGGATAAATTAAATATATTTTAATAATAGTTTTACATCACTAAGATATTAATTTTTCTATACCGAACCTCAAATATTTTAATAAAATGGCCGAAACATCGTAACATAAATCTGGATAAATGTCTGGCAGTACTTTACAAATTTAAAGGATTTTACAATACATTTTTTCCAGTGTCCAGTAGCCGCTGCAAACAACAGAAAACAACGGCAAAAGGTGTAACAAGCAGCAGGAACATAAAATGTAAAAGCGAAAAAGTGCCGGTTGCCTGCTTTTTCTTCTTGCAGTGGCAGTTTGCCCCAATGCTGGCAATTAATATTATTGCATCCCGTCTAGGTGTGTGTCTGGGTGTAATGAAATTAAGCACAACAAGCGCCAAAAACGAGAATGCTGAACAAAATGTGCAAAATTTTAGAAGGGCCATAGTGCTAGTGGTGGCCTTTTTTAGGCTGGGTAACCAAGGAATTTCCCTGCGAACAATGCGTTTGGATGGAGAGCGGGGAGTGCGGAATGGGGCAGGAAAATGGGATGGATGCCACGCCCCTCTGACCAGTTTCGATTTATTTCCCATCGAACCACAAATAACGTAAATTGGCATCATATTTTAAGCAAATTGCAGTCAAGATTTATGGTAATTGTGCGCCATCGCCGCAGCTACTCAGTTGCTCCCACTTTTTCTCTCCCTTTTTCGCTGCAGTGGAAATCGAAAACCCCACCGCCCCACACACCCACCCCACACCGCCCACTGGCACACCACCCACCACCCCAATGCAACCCAAAAGCGACCACAAACGACGAATCCTTTGCTGTTGTTGGTCTGCCAATGCTGCCGCTGCTATTCCTCCAAGTTTCCAGCGAAAACCAAATTTGCAATTTATTTTTCCAATTAACCTCGTGACTTTTATAAAGCGTGGCATAAATTCTCGCATAACAAGGCAGCACACCCAGTACATCCAAGGCCATCGCCCTCCCAACCACGCCCTTTGGTTACCTGGCGCAAAGATCTCTCGAAACCGAAATTACCTTGGACACCGGCAAAATAATTTGCTAGCTGCATTAGTGCCAGAAATGTGCATTCAATCTGGGGGCCTTTAATGCGATTAAAAGGATACCAAAAGTTCCTAAATAATTGAAGCTTTGGGGGAAAAAAGGCCATTCGATGAAACTGACATATGGAGTAAGTAGAAACCACTATATAGTTTTATGACCTAAACCTAAATGTTATTCCTAAATTATTCCCAAGTTCGGTTCATTGTAAAACCTATTATATCATATATTCATTCAGAAAAATTGCTACGTAAAAATCTATTTGATTCAGCTGATTAAACAGGGAATTTACTCACTAATCACGTGTTGAGTAGACTCTTCTTATCGCAAGAGGCAATCTTTAAGGGGTTATCAGTATCTCTCACCTGAGCTCCAGTTAGTGTAGCCATGTCGAGAATGATATTGGCCTTCAGATCCTTGTTAGCAAAGCAAACGCCATCGGCGAGCACCAGGCGGCCCTCAGCGTCCGTGTTGTTGATCTCCACTGTGCGGCCGGAGTAAAGAGTGTGTATGTCATCGGGACTACAAAAAAAGGGACACAAATTAGTCAATCTATTACAACTGAACTTTTAAAATACTGGATAAACAGTTCTATAAAATAATTTACAACATAGGAAACATTGATTTAAATAAAAGCCTTTACACATATTTAAGATTATCTAAATCCAAAACCCACCGAGTTGCATTTGGACCCACGGAGTTCTCGGCCAAGCAGAAAACGGCATGCAGGTTGTCCTTGAAACCGCACTGGACAGCTGCATAAAAGGCGCCGAGAATCGCAGCCGCTCCTCCGCAATCGCGCTTCATTCCGGGCATGCCGGTCTTGGCCTTGATGCTCAGGCCACCAGTGTCGTAGACGATACCCTTGCCGACCAGGGCAATGGTCTCCTGGGCGCCCTTTGGCTCGTGGGAGAGCACCACGAGGGCAGGTGGCACAGCTGCCGCCTTGCCCACGCCGTAGATGCCGCCAAAGCCGCGCTCGCGCAGCTCCTCACCGCGGATTACTTGCGGCGTGATGCACAACTCCCTGCCCACGTCCTCGACCGCCTGGATAAAGTGGTCCACGTTCATCTCATTGCAGGGCATGTCCACAATGCGAGCAGTCAGTCGGATGGCCCGGGTGGTTTCATTCAGGCATTTGAGCTCGTCTTCAGTCAAGGGTTCGCACTCAATACCACCATCTTTGTTGATTAGCAGAAACTCTACGTTCACCACGTTGCGGCCGGCATCCTTGTTGCCATCGGCCTGATCTCCACATCCGAATTGTGCCTTGGATTGGTTTGCTGCCAGTAGATTGCCCGTCTTACGGGAATAGAGGGGAAAAGCCCGGACCACAGCACAGGCACTGGCGAACAGGTTCTCACGCTCGCAGACCAGCACCACACTCTCCTCGGAAACGTTGAGAACATGGTTCTTCACCAGTCGGGTGATGGCATGGGCCCGGGAGGCGGTATTATGCCGCGATGCTTTCAAAGGCAGGGCGGCCACAGTGGCCACATCGAGATAAAGGGAAACCTTGTCCGTGGGCGCCGGATGCAGGCAGGCCACAGCATTCAGGAAGGTCTCCTCGGTGACGCGCGGACTAAGCTTGTTCTCCAGGTGGGTGAACTTCAGCAGATTGAGATGACGCAGCTGGCCGATGATCAGGACCGGATGTGACTGCGGATCGCTGCAGCTCAGCGAGGCGTTGAACTTCACGTCCGTGGCCATCTGGAACAGAAGATGATTGCGAATGAGAAGAGATTTGGATTTTGAGGTAGAAGTGAATGCCAGACCAATCCCGGCGATAAGCCTCTGTTTACAATCTTATCGTTGCTAATCTGGGGTTTACTACCCTCCAAGTGCCCCACTTGCTTATCAGTCGACTACTTTGCACCACACAGGCGGTCAATTGATGCAGCCACCCATAAATCACGAGAGCTAAGGAGGTGAGATAAGAACTGGGTTGAGTGTAAAGGGTGGGGCCAGCTGAGCTAATGAAGGAGTTATTCGTTGGGTGGCTGGGTACTGTAGAATAGTAATGGTAACTTGTAGGGGAACAGCAATTCATTATAATACTTTTTTGATAGCTTTAGGAGATAATTACAATATTAATCTAACGTTAATTGATTTGCATTATACTCTATGCGATTCCCTGATAAAAATCTTTTTATAATCAAATTGTATTTAACCAGGCATATATAATACCCGATTATTTTTTGAATTGCCTAAACATATTAATTATATATTAAAAATTATAAAATAAAAAATGGTTTATACTTTTATTTTTATATATATAAATATATATATTTATAAATTATTAAGTTCCAATAATCTTTATAAGCACCGACCCAACAAATTGTCTTTAAATCATACATAAATGCCATCGTGACCTTGAGTTCGGCGCGGCAAGAACAACAAGTGGGTCGTTGACCGATTCGCGGGGTTTCCAAAAAATATACAAACGAAGGAGTTTCTTATCCGCCAAGGCCACAAAAGATATAAAACAGAACTGGAGTATATCTATAACTCGAAGCATTATGCAAATTCTATATGCTCTATTTATAGAACCTTTGTTCGAGTTTTCTTCTTTTGCAAATGTTTTTGCACATTTTGTACCTGTTTGTCTGCTCACCTTTCCAAAGCGGCTGCTGCTGTAAGTGCGGGCGAGTTGCGTGCGAATTGCCTTTAAACCAAAAAGCAAACGCATTAATTAATTAATTCACTAATTCAGCAAATCGTTGCAGAAAACGCCGCTCTCTAGCTTTTTTTCCTTTGACAATTTGACTTGCAATTTTTTTGCTTGCCGGCTCTTAGAGATGTGCAATGAGTTAACAATATGAATATATCGATATGTTTGACAAAAATATTTATATCGTGATAGTTTTTTTATGAACAGGTCAATATTTTTATTTTAAATATTATATGAATTTAAAAAATTTAAACAAAGTTATTTTTAAAATTTTTAATATAAAAAACAAATTACAATTCTAAAGGCTTAATATGTGTTTTATTAAAACAACATTAGCAGAGATTTCGCCTTGCAAAGCTTTAAAACCTTAAATCATATAACTTCAGAGGAATTTACACAAAAATGTTTAAAATTTCCTAATTGCTTGCCCGCTCTCAGAGATGCGTCTTTTAAAAAAATACATCGCTATCACCAATCGATAGGGCGAAAATGGTGTTCTGCTGGTCTGGCAACTCTGCCAACCTATAAAAGTGTCATCTCTAGCAAATGTATCATCTCCAACTGGAAGGGCAAAAAACAAGCGTCTGGAAAGCGAAAAGGCGCTGAATTTTTAAAGAATTTAAGAAATCCGAACAAACTAAGCAAAAATATGGCTATAATTGTGCCTGAATCGGCTTACGAAAAGCGGGTGAGGGCCATGTACGAAAAACAAATTCGCATGGAGGCCCGTGAGGCGAGCGTCATCAAGAAAGTCTCCAGATTCAACAGCAAGTTGCGTGAGTTGCAAAAATAATTATTAAGTTTTCCTAATTAAATTTATTGTTTTTAATTGAATTTCTTAGTGGATGCCAAGGAGGCAGTTGTTCGCCACCAACAGAAAGTGGGAAAGTTAGAAAGGGTTAAAATTCAGCGCCGCGAGGAGATGGAAAAGCGAGCCTCCTTCTTGGAGGACCTTTCCCAGAAACTGGAGGCCACCAAGCAAAGGAATTTGGTGAAGAAGGAACAGATAAAACGGCTGAAAATGTTGGAAAGGCAGCGCAAAAACGAAATCATGGAAAGGTCAGCACTCAGGAATTTTAGATTCTTTAAAAATTTAATTTTGTAGAGCTAATAGTTTCACTCTATGTATGTGGTTGTTATATCAACTGTCGTACATCTGTTCCAACTGCAATTTCAATAATGTATAAACCAGTACTAGTTATTCTTTTATCCATTTTTAGTCTGTGTCTATTATTTTGTCCGTTTTGAATACTGGTGTCTAAAGTATTAGGAAAATGGTATACGAAAATAATTTAAAAACCATTTAACCCACGAAGACTGAACAGTTAACCTTTTTTAGTACTTTACCAATTTTGCCAAACCCACATATGTACATCAAACATTTGCTCAATTTCTTATGCGCACGTTTTCCCACACGAAAAAATTAAAAAAGCGACCCACATGGTTCATCATATACGAAATAATAAAAGCAATGTTCTTTTGTTTCATTTTATAGCATTCACACGCTTTCGAAGGCGACAGGGACATTTATAAATCAGCAAGCGTTGCCGGCACGTGTGAAAGGTGTCACTGTACTGCGTGAAGATAATGGCGACCAGTTGATACCCTTTGATCTGAAGGCAACCGATGTGGAAGGACTGAACTCCCTTTGTCAGCATCTTCAAAGCCTGAATATCGACGTAACCCAGTGGCGACAGCTCGTCTCGCTGGCAATGGAAATCTCTACGGATTCACTTGCTTCCCCTACGCCACCCAAGGAGAGCGCTAAGTCGAAGTCCATAATTGATCTCACCTCGCCGACGAGTCAGAATTGACTTCCGATTGGCCTGGTGAAGCCCCATTGCCATTATAGCACTTCAATAGTTGGCGACGAAGTAATAGCATAGTTAATTCTAATTGCTATTTAAGCTTAACAGTTTAGCTGTGTTATCCGAAGTACTGCAGTTATTTTTAGCGTATTAAACACAGCCTTTAATTTTTCAAAATCTGTCGTAATTAATTACCCCTTCTCTACGATAAGGAGAAGAAAAGATAGGAAAAATATTTTCTGTCATTCTTTTACTATTTAAAAGAAATTAAATATTATTTAGATGTTATTCAAAACACAAGCAGCTTTGCATACATGTATAAAGTAGCTTACAACTAAATAAAGCCACTTACAGCGAACTATAATTTGAAAATGTATCTAATGAACATTAATTTTCAACAACAATTAATTTTTTTAACAATTTATTTTTGTAATTTTTAAATTTGGCGTCTTAATAATTTATATGTTCTTGAACCCATGTCTATATTGTACATGTAATCTGTCGATTTGATTAATCGGTTTTAAATACTCGAAAGAAATACTTGCTAAACAAGATAATACAAAATATAAGTAATAATAGTACAAAAAAAAGATATTTATTAAGATATTTTTCAGTGGGTACCTGAAATATTTACAATACCTATAACGCAGTTCAGTTTAAGGTTTAAGTTTGTGTGCAGGATAAAAAATCATTAAACATCCCAAGAAATGTTTTATTTGGTTGTCAGAGAAAATGTGAATCACAAGAGATATTACACAAACTCTTTCCAAAAACAAAGGAAAATGGGCCGAAGAAAGTTATTTTTAAAAGATTTTATTCAGTACATGCAATTTTCGAGCTTTTGTCTTGGCGGCCGGTGTTAATCGAGAAATCAGAAAAGTCATAAGTGAGACAGAGTGCCACCGGCTAACCGATCTATGAATAAACGCCGATCCATATAGATTGGCGCTGCTTAATTGCCATTGTCCGTCGAAAGTGTGAGTGACTTATCGGGGCTACAAAAGCGCAGCAGCGCGGAAGCTCTGGGTTCAGTTTCTGTCGGGACTCGAAGATGGTCACGGCGATTCTCCTGGCGGTCTGCACCGCGGTGTTCCTCTTCCTCGCGTATCGATATGCAGTTGGTCGACCCTGCGGCTTTCCTCCCGGTTCGTTTTGGCTTGGAATCGAGGCCTAGGCGTGCCGAAGCTAATTGGATTATTCCCAGGTCCTCCGAGGATACCGATGTTCGGCAGCTACCTCTTCATGCTGATCATTAACTTCAAGTACTTGCACAAGGCAGCCCTCACACTCAGCCGTTGGTATAAATCGGATATCATCGGGCTGTATGTCGGTCCTTTTCCGGTGGCTGTGGTCCACAGCTCGGAGGGAGTGCGTCAGATCCTCAACAACAAGGTGTTCGACGGACGTCCCAAACTTTACGTGGCCGCCATGCGAGATCCCGGCCAAGATGTCCGAGGTGAGTCTAATCTATCGGCCTCTGATCGTGGACACTTTTAATGGCGTTGTTTAGTATTGGGGTCAATCGTGAATTAATTGTCGCAGCTGGCGAACAAAACACTCTTATCGCCTCAAACCGATTAGCACAGGCTGCACTTCAGTCAAAGAAAGTAAACTTATTTGGTTTGGATTCTTGAAGATCGTTTTTAGATTAAGTTATCTTATATTTATGTTTAAGTGGCTTAGAACAAAAATATAAACTATTATCAGTATTCATACTTTTAAAATACAAAGATAGCATAAATCCTTATGATATTTTTAAATAGAATAGATAACAACTTTCAAATATATTTTTAAATAGAAGGCTTTTAGCATTGCGACATTGTAAAGGACATATTTATAGTATGATCCTTAAAAATAATTGGTATGTATTGATTCATTTTAAATTAATTTTAAAAATGTTCTTCGATCATCATCATAAACTTAATCAACAATAAAAGATGATAACAATTTTGACCACCTTGACTGATAAGCCCTACTGACCTTTCTTGTTAATAAATACTTAGTTAAATTTCTTTTGCCTCTCTCCAGGAATCTTCTTTCAGGACGGACCCCTGTGGAAGGAGCAGCGTCGCTTTATCCTGCGCTACCTGAGAGACTTTGGCTTCGGACGACGCTTCGAACAACTCGAACTGGTCATCCAGGAGCAGTTGACCGACATGCTGGACATGATTCGCAACGGTCCAAAGTACCCGCATGAGCACGAAATGGTGAAACCCGGCGGGTACCGCGTGCTCCTCCCACTGCTCTTTAACCCCTTCTCGGCCAACTGCCACTTTCACATCTTGTACAATGAGTGCCAGAGCCGCGAGGAAATGGCCAGATTGGTGCAGCTCTGTAAGATGGGCATGCAGTTTCAGAGGAATGCGGACGACTACGGCAGGATGTTGAGCATCCTTCCCTGGATCCGACACTTTTGGCCCGAGTGGAGTGGCTATAATAAGTTGAATGAATCCAATCTGTTTGTGCACAAGTTCTTTGCCGACTTTGTGGATCGATATTTGGATAGCTATGAGGACGGTGTGGAGCGCAACTTCATGGACGTCTACATAGCAGAGATGCGCCGATGTCCCGGCTATGGTTTCAACAGGGCTCAGTTCATCATGGGCCTGGTGGACTTCTCCTTTCCGGCCTTCACTGCCATCGGCACCCAGCTGTCGCTACTCATTCAGTATCTCATGTTGTATCCGGCTGTTCTGCGAAGGATGCAGGCCGAAATCCACGAGGTGGTGGGATGCGGAAGACTGCCCACGCTGGAGGATCGCAAGAACCTGCCCTTCACGGAGGCCACTGTTCGCGAGGGTCTGCGCATCGAAACGCTGGTGCCCTCGGACGTGCCGCACAAAGCTCTGGAGGACACCGAGTTGATGGGCTACAAGATACCCAAGGTGCGTTGTTCTTTTAAGCTTAGTAATTTATAAAACACTAACTTTGGGATTTCCTTATCTAGGATACTATTGTGTTGCCCAGCCTGTATGCCTTCCACTCGGACTCTCGCGTCTGGTCTGATCCGGAGCAGTTCCGGCCGGAGAGATTCCTCGACTCGCAGGGCAAGCTCAGCCTGAAGCTGGATGTCTCTCTGCCCTTCGGAGCGGGAAAAAGGCTTTGCGCCGGTGAGACCTTCGCCCGGAACATGCTCTTCCTGATGACGGCCACCATGTGCCAGCACTTTGACTTCGTCCTGGGCCCCGAGGATCGACTGCCCGATCTCTCCCAGAACCTCAACGGTCTAATAATTTCGCCGCCAGATTTCTGGGTGCAACTGAAAGATCGGCATTGTACTTAGGCACAATGAAAATGTCCTCGATATTAGAGTTAACTAATTTTAAGACATATTAACCATATTCTAATTTGCGGGATAAGCAATTAATAAATTGTATAAAATGTATCACGAATATATTAACTATTCTTTTATCTACCATTTTGTATAAGTCAAGTAACTTTTCTATTATATTATAATATATATATATATTCCCATATATTATTATATATATTCTATTATAAAAAACAATTAAAAATGGGTTTTAAGATTGTTTTTGGTTTCCCTGAATTATAAATAATACCAGAGCTCAGCTTTGTTCAACACAACATATAATTCTGTAATTCAGAAGTTATGTGCAAATACATTAGCAACAGAGCTTATGGTTCGCCTTCGGACTCAGAGGAGTAATCCTGTAGCGGCGAAATCTCTGGATCAGGTGTGATCGAAAGCGAATCGGCTTCCGCATTATCCTCGGATTGATCTGACAAATCCAATGCATTAAACAGATTCGGTTCATACTCGGAATCTGAGCTGGCATCGGCCAAGGATGTGGCCAACGAGCTGGTTGATGAAAAGCACAAGGAAGCCAGCGAAGCCAACGAGGAGTTGGCAGAGAGGGCCGGCGACTGGGTATCGTTGGCCTCCGATTCGGAGTCCGGACTGTAGCCATCCTCATCGGCGACGTCATCGTCCTGGAGGGTGCCAGACGAGTCACCACCCAAAGTATCTTCCTCCTGGACAGTGTTTTCCAACGAAGCGGCGCGACTCTCCTTGCGCAACTCCACCACCTCGCTGAGGATCTGGTGCTGTTTCTCGGCAATGGTGGACACCAGCTGCTCGAGACTGCGGATGGTGGCCTCGTACTCGATCAGCTTCTTCTTCAGCTGGTAGTTCTCAGCCCGACAGTTGTCCAGCTCCAAGGTGGCGCACATCGCGATCTTGGTGTCGTCCGAATTTGCTGATTTGGTACTACTTATGACCAAGTCTTTGTACTTTATGCACGTAAAAAGATTCGTTTGAAACTTACATGGTCAAGGCATTGGAGTCCTTATTAGTAGGGACCGGGCAAGTGTGGGACATTTTGAGACTTGAAATTTACAGGCAATTCCACTCTCACGACAAACTAGACTTGACCTATTTGTACTTTGAAATTTCCCCCAGAATAACTTGACACTGTTGTCCTGCTGTCTTGGATCAGAGTGCAAAGTAGTTTCTAGAGTTCAGAAAATCTAGACTTCACCTATTTGTACTTTGAAATTTCCCCCAGAATAACTTGACACTGTTGTCCTGCTGTCTTGGATCAGAGTGCAAAGTAGTTTCTAGAGTTCAGAAAATATGCAACTCTTTGACAGAATATTCCCAGGCGATGGGATAGGTAACACCAAGTCACCAAAAATCGGATTTATTTCAAAAGAATAAATCAAAAAATATGTACCTAGGATTTTGACCTGGCTACTACTTGACTCTTTAATGGGCAACCGAAATTTGATAATGAAATTGCGCGATGTCTGTAATTCACTGATAGCCAATTTGAAAAAAGAAACCAAAACAAAACCCCAAGGACAAATTAAAAACAAGACTACCAAAATTACAATTAACAATTTTTTTGACTGATAGCAATAAATAATATAACCAATTTTAAAGCTTATAGGAGTATGAAGAGTATGAGTAATAAGATTATATTGTACACACAAAGAAATATGATCCTTTGTTAAGGCTTAAAATATATAATTTCTAAACAAAACTAGCATAACCCATAAATAGTATATATACTTTTTATCATTTGGTAATAAGGTAATAGTTTGATAGGACATTATACTATTTTAAAATACTAGGTATGGACTACACTATAATTTCTAAATAGAAAAAATTAAATAAATTATATTTTTTTTAAATTAATAATTTTTTTGCGGGAAAATGTATTTTAACGAAGTGAACTTTTTGTGTATAAAGGAAAATATTCAGAATAGAAATTTTTGTTGATAAGCTAATGGATTTCACCCATTATAATTTTAGTTTTGGTATTCAAAATAAATAATAAAATTAAATGAATATTGGGGGACTTACTTCTTCAGTTCCTCTCTTTAATAAGCAAGAACGCCTTGATCGTCGGGGGATGCACTTCCTTAGGCCATATCTATTCCTGGAGATGGTTTTCCGGCAAGATGCCTGCATCCCGAGACTACTTCTGGCACATGGGCTCTTGGGGCAACTCTTAAATTTCTCCGGTTGACGCCCACGATGGCGGTTGTGGGATTTGCGTTTCCTGTTCTACATGAATTAGGTTTGCCATTACAGGTAAGTTTACTCAATCTCTTTATAAGTTAGTTATTTTTATCTTACTTTTGACCGATAACGACTCTTTTCCTTGCAGCTTAGGGCATTCCAGCTCTGTGCCCCCTGACGCAGTGCGTCCTCCATCTCGACGTCTTCACATTGTAGCTCATTTTCCATCAAGTAGCTAAAAAATCCGTTTACATAAGGCTCCATACGAACATACAATATACTATTTCACAATCTGAATAAAATTTGGAAGTTGAAATGTCTTGATTGTTTAATGTTTTTTGAAATACTAAAATTGACAGCAAATGGGATCCCAAAATACAGATACAATTTTCAAGGCTGTCTGCTTTGAAAATAAAAACCTTAACTTTATAAGAAGTATTTAGGCAACCGAAAACTTTTTAATAAAAAATTGTAAACGCAATTTTCAGGATTTGATACAACTCTTCGTTGGCCTTAGTTTATTATGATGTATATTACAATTTGGTTAAAAACTGTTTGCTTAGCCTATCAACAAGCAGTTTAACTTCAAACTTAGAGATAATTTGTCGTTATCGTTAGCCGTATTAGATAAGCGAGTGTCCCTGCGGGGACCTTCTCCAAATATTGCTTCGACTCCTAAATATCAGCTTACGGACTACTTGATTTATATTCACGTGGCGCATGGACTCGGATCCATGCCGCTAACTTGGCTAATACTGGCCACTCCAGTCCGCCCAAGATCCCCCTTTTCCCCCCCGGGATCCTTGGCCGTCGCCCGCTGTCCCTCGAACGATTATCCTCGCCATTCCTCACAACGATTGTAAAGGGGTTACGATTGCTCTTAGTAGTAGGCCTGCTTGATGGCCGCACTGGTGATCAGGAAAGCGGAGCCAATCAGCATGAAGGTGATGATTTTGAGAGCACTGGGTCTTCCGGAAGAATCTATGGGGGGATAAGGAAAACTTTAATAAGAGTTCAAATGATCGAATCTTAAAAAATGAAGGAATTTTTGTTTTAAATATGCAGTAAAAATTGGTGATCTCTAATAAATTTTATTTTACTATATTATTTCTTCGCTTACTCAAGCTACTAATTTAATTTTTAACTTCAATATTTTTGGCATATTTACTCACTTTTCTTATTGGGCATCACGCGTATGCACTGCTTTTGCTCGGAGTTCGCCGAATAGCCGAATTTGCATTGACACACGGAGTTGCGGCACTCGACATTCTCGGGATCCTTCTCTATATAGCACTCGGTGGCTTTCGTGCAGGATTCTCCAAGCTCTGTGGGATTAAAAAATAATATTTAAGAGATTTCTAAATTGCAAATCCAAAGGGATCACCAACCGCGCTTTGTCTCGCAGACTCCGTTCTTCTCGTGCTGCTCATCGGTGCAACCACACTTGCCCTCCGAATTGCAACTGGCCAGGAGAGGTTTGCACTGCTCGTCCTCCACGCACTCGTCCTCCAGCTCCTCAGCTGTTGAAAAAGTAATGATATTATAAAGTATTGATCACGAACTTTGAAATAGGTTTATAGGTTTCTTTATCACTTAATTCCCCTAAATATTCCTGTAGACCATACGCACCTTCCTTGAGGCACTGATCCTTGAAGTGCACATATCCCTTTCGGCACTGGCAGGTGCGTGACTGCTCCTCATCGTCCTTCTCCTGGCAGCTGGTGTCCTCGGCTATGCAGTCATCCTCCACCGAGCAGTCGGCTCCGATGCCCCGCACACAGACTTCGTCCTTCTCAAAGTAGTTGTCCGCACAGACGCACCGGCGATTGGTGCAGACGGTGTGGTCCACGGGACAGCCATCATTCGACTCGCACTCGGCGCCCAGACCCTGTCTGTACTCGCAGAGCTGCTTGATGGCATCGTACAGGGCGTACTCCTCGCAGGTGCACCGCCTGGGGATCTCCGGATGGCAATAAGAGGCGCCGAACGGGCTGCATTGGCTGTTCGATGTGCAGGATAGGTGATATTGGATGGCTGTTTTATAAGGAGCAGGTTGAATAGATTCACAGGATGAAGCTAAAGGATACACTCACGTTTCCTGCAATTCCGCAAGTCCCTCTCGTAAAAATAGTTCTTTTGGCATACGCAAGTTTTCGACAGATCGTCGAACTCATACTCGCACTCGTCCGTGCTCTCTGCGATTTCTCCCAGTTCTAGAATAGAAATTATAATTTTTTATACGCTTATTAACTAGATATTATTTTTCACTCACCTGCAAAACATTTTCCATTGCGGGCATAATAGCCCTGGCGACAAAGGCAAATATTTTTTGTGCAAATCGAGTGCGGCAGACCCGAACATGTCTTTCCATTATCCGTACAGCTGCTGCCATCTGAATAAGAACATAGAATTTAATCAAAATTATTACAAAAATATATAATACAAAATACATTTTTTTTAAATTTTTAAACAATTTCTTTAAAGTAGAAAGGGAACTGAACTCACATTTCTTCTCATCGGCGTCGTCTTCGTCGCGGCTAGATCCCAACGTGGAGTAGGTCTTGATGTCCTCGTCATCAAAGCGGAAGAGGGTGGGCAATCGGCGGCGTTGGTTGAGGGCGCGGCTCTGGTTGCGGCTGGAGGTGCGCCGGCTACTGGTGCTCGTGGAGGCGGTGGCTGTGGTGGCGGTGGCCGCATTCCGGACACTGCGGCCCACCTCCCTCAGCTCGTACTTCTCGATGCTCGTCTGGACGGCGATCTCGTGGGATCGCGGGGAGATGAGTGGCTCGATGTCGCCATTGGTGAGCTGGGCGAAGGACACCTGGGCGGCGGCATCGCTGTGAGTGGGCGGGGGGGCGTGTACAAAGGCCTTGGTTAGCTGCCGGTGGCTCCTGAAGGTCGGCTCCTGGTCCGGCTCGACGGTCTCGGTGATCGCCTCCGCCGTTGTTGAATCATCCTCCGGATTGGTGGTCTCCGTGTCCTCCGTCCCGGGCCCGGGAGTCGTTGTGATCTCGTCCACATAGGTGCATACTAGCCCCACGCACTCGGCAGCGGCGTCCAGTGCATCACAGTCCTCGTTAACGACGCAGGCATCGTTTTCTTCTGCAAATTTTAAGGTCAATTACTGAAGGGTTAATTTTATTTTCAAATAAACTATTATGTTTTCAAGTTATTGAAATTAATTAATTAAAAATTAATTAATTAATTAATTTAAAAATAAATGCTTAAAAACTTAGTTGTTAAAAGTCAAGTTTCAAAAATAACCCTGACAAAAAGTACATTTAGTGCCAATTTCTCAATATCAAGTTAAGGTTCTATTTGTTATGTGTCGGAGAAAGTTGAAACTGTAAAATAAAATTTACTTTCCGAGCTATTGATTAATTATTAGAGAAAGTATTCAAAGGATTCAATTGGAAATCCGGTCAGAAGCCCCTGAGAATGATGGGAATCGACCGGCCAAATTAACTATAATATTTAGTATGAACCCTAAAATAACTGAATTTCGTCGAAAAACAATTTAACTTAATAACAAACGTTAACATAACATTGAGATAACGCCCCTTTCAGCTGTTTTTTGTATCTTATCTGAGCCCAACACCGAATGCTTTCTGATTTCAGGTGGCGCTTTGCCAAGCACTAAGTGATAGGCTTACGATTATCTTTTGGATTGCTCACCCATTGATTTTCGACGGCAGATGTTTCCATATCTATTATAATAGCCATTTGCACAGCCGCACACGTTTTGCTGACAACTCACAGACGCACGATCGTAGCCAAAATAGCAGTCCAAGTCCTGTCCAAGGGATATGTATTGGAATTAATGGGATACAATATAAGGTTCATTCCGAACTCACCGTTTCGCAGGACTCGCCGAGTCCGTTCAGTGGGCGACACTTGCCACGCAGATAGTTCTGGCCATCGGCGCAATCGCAGACCCCGGCTTTACAACTGGCCCCCGTTGGCATAAGATTGCACTGGACGCTGTCGTCGCACGTTTCACCAATGAGGGACGTCGCCAGGCATTGGGTGAAGTTATCCGCGAGCACCGAGTCGAATGTGGAGCACTCGCACTGCCCGCTGGCCAAGTCGCAGCTCGAACCGTCAGCTGTGCAGTCCTCCGCGCTTTCACATGGCCAAAATACGGCCAACGCGCCGCCGCCGCCTGCAATGGGTTAAGCAAACGGGTTAGGGCACGGGCTGGGATTCGGAATCGGACGAAACGCCTGCCTGGTTGGTTAAAAATTTACGTCTCTCCGGTGCCTGTGACCACACTCGGATGTGTCGAGTCGACCCAGTTTCGGGCCTCAATTTCGGGCCCCCCTCGAGCCGCCCTTAATTATTCAGGCAGGCTCCAGTTCCCACACTCGATTGGCCACATTTTCAATTATTTCTGGGAGCTAAATTTAATTGTAAGATCCCTAGTCCACCGCACCTTGAAACTTTTCAAGATAAGCGTTACTAATAATAAAATAAAATTCTTGGATAAAATGGTTATACCTATAAATAATCCTGTTTCTAACGAACTATTCATAAGAAAATACTTTCAAAGCTGTTTTATAAATAATTTTATAACTTTTAAACTCATTAAATGGAAAAAAAAGTATTGGAAATACTAATAATTTAGGAAATAGGAAAATATTCATTTAATTAAACTATCATATTATTTTACTCTTAAATAATGTTGCTCTTATCAAATGCAAAATTCAAAAACATTAAAAATGTATGTTACCAATTTTTAATTGCATAGGTTGATTTTGTTATTTAGTTTTTGCTTTGAAATTACGAAGTATATTATGTTTTATATTTAAAAAGTACCATTTTTAGATGGTTTTTATTTGCTACCCCCTTTTTTATAATTCTTAGACGATAAATTACCAATTAATTGAACATCCTAGTCAATCTCGGCCGGCCACGCCCTCTATCTGCCTGACCAGCTGATTATTAGCCCTACAAAGGGCAGACCCATCCTTCTAACAACCGACCGCAAAGCTTCTTCTGGCACGCAACGTGTCGGGGCCGCAATTTATTACGTATACGCCAACGACTTCCGGATGAAGTTGCGGCAAGGAAAGAATTTCCATACAAAACACTATCAACGCAGCAAGAACAACGCGAAAAATGGTAATAACAATAACAATAGCACACACAGAAGAGGAGCTGAATTTCGCCCGACGCTGGGCCACTTTAATTTCCATTTTCCGTGGCCGGCAAAACAATTTCTCAAACCGCCAAGGACCTTGGAACCTGGACATTCGTGAGAGTCCCTTTTATGGCGCGGCGGTGGGGTCAATAGGGCAAAGTACTTGACCTTGATTGCGTTTGCATTAATTACTCCGCGGTTCTTTAATGTTATGACTGCCGAACGCCCACGATATATTTGTCCACCAATTTGGTCGGCTGCCCTTTCGATGGCCTCACACCCGATTAATCGTGGCTTTAATTCAATTACCGGAAATCGCTCATGATTTCCCCCGACTATTTGTTTTTTTGCGCTCTCTCTTGATTTTTTTTCTTTTTACCTTGAGGATTGAGAACCGCACAAGAAAGGACGCCGAGCGCCAGGAACCATTGGAGGTTTGACATTTTCCCGGTCTGAGAGGGAATTCCACGAACTGCTGGCTAATATGGCCAAAAGGCAACTGACCATTTGGCGCAGGGATTGAACTACATCGAGTGCCCAATTCCGGTTAATCTTATCTGTGGGCCGGCCGTAAAAATACTCATACACCGATGATTAGCCGTTGGCAAGTGGAGTGTTGGCTGCTGGTTTTTCCTGATAATCCCAATTTGAATTATCGCAAGGTGGAGTTGCAGCCAAATGTCAATGGAATCGGTTATTAGTTGCCAGGGCTACAGTGGTTACCCACTGTGTTGGCCCATCGCCAGCGGTTCTGTGGGCATTTTAAGTGGCACCGATTAGCGATACCTCTTATCAGCCTCCAACACCTGGCTGGCACACCTGTTCGGCGGTCTAATGGTTGTAGTAAAATGTTAACCCCTTCTGGTCTCTCGCCAAGAGTTAAGCTGATAACGCTGAGGCGGCAGTTTTATATGGACGGCTGGTTCTCACTTTATTTGCTCCGCTACCAAGTAATATAACTAATCTATGAATCACTCATTGAGAAAAATACATAATTTACTATTTGTTTTGTAAAAGTGATTAAGCATGTAAAATAATAATTTTCTTGCCATCACTGATAATAATTATAACATAGAATCAGTTGGAAAAAATTTAAAGATTAAAGTGGCAGTCAAAGGAATATTTACCTAACAATTTTTGTTATCCACTAAACCCCAGTTAGCCACAAACAATAAACACTTATAAAATTAAATTTCTCAAGCCAATAAAAATAACAAAATACATTTATTTGTTGCCTCAAAGATAATATAGAAAACTTAAGTTTGAATTACGTCTTCAGTTTTATTTTGTTATTTTCTATGCCTTGCCAAAAATATGATAATCCGTGTGTTCTATTACAAAAGTTTGGACTGTTACATGTTTATCCCAAGCGAAGACTAGGTTTTGGGACTCTTTGAGGGGCGTTTTTCTGGGAAGGTCACTCTCCTCCCAATATTTCATCGACTTCTGAGACTGCGCTTCAGTGTCCCCTGGTTCCACCGACTTCCACGTGAGGATGACGGCTTTGTAAATGACTAATTGTAGTGTATTTATAATTCAATATGAATTATGTGTTAAAAATAGCGGCCACGAGTGTCGCAATAGGCGACCTTGAAAGTGTTTATCGGATTGTCCATAGGTAAGGAGCAATCGATGTAAAAGGGGTTAAATTAGGGGCCAAGTATGTGACAGTTGTCCAAACAATCTCTGCAAACTGCAATATAGTAATACCAAAACATACAAACTCCTTCAAATTTTGGTGTGATTCAGAGCCCAATGAATGGGGTCTTCATGGACTGTGATAATGCGTAAAACTCTCTCTATTTGTTTGTTGCTTTCTCCTGACCGCGTTTGAATTTTCCCGCTAGCTGGCATTGTTATTGTTTGTGGTTTTCCCTTCGCTTTTTTTCAGAGACATAACGTAAAAGGACATTTTGTGGCTATAAAAATGCTTTGCCACGCACGCGATGAAGTGAAAAGAGCAGCGACAGGTGCAAGAGAAATTATATCCACCCAACCACCCCAAACTATACTACTACTCATATTATATACAACTTTTTATATACCCTTGGCTATGGATTTGTATATGCCCCAAAGTTATTCGGTACAAGTGCAAGGACGCACTCCTGAATTATCGACTATTATTGTCCCATTTAAGCCCAGACTGGGATTTTTGTGGTCTACTCACATTGGGCTTAAAGCGAGTCTCCTTTTGCTGTCGAAGAGGTGGTTAAAATCCAGAAATTTAGTTAGTTTTCCTTTTTGTTATACAGCACAAACACTATTCACTGTCAGACATCACTTTTTAATACATATTCTCTGCTGGATCACAGAATAATTTTAATTATCTCATTGATTAAAAATCTTGCCAGTTTCGGTTGGGATCTTGAGTCCATCTTTAATCAACCTAATGCATGCAACAATGAAGTCAACAAATAATACTAATAATAAACTAAATTAGTGGATTTCAAGAACACATGCTACTGGGCTCGTTAGTTAGCTGGGAATGGCGATGGCAATGGGACTGGGACAGGATATGGGGATGGTTATGGGAATCGAAATGGGAAATGGGAATGAGTTCCACATTCGATATGTAATAAATGACGCCCTATTAATGACTGTGGTAGTCGTGGGCTGGTTAGTGTGTTGGTGATTTTGGTGTGGTTATGCATATAATGGATGGAAATACGTTAAGAAGAAATGCGTTGGCGCGCCGAATGTGATGACCTCCATGACCCGTCCGGGGAAAACATGTTTTTACTCTTAGCGCCGAATCGATACTCATTAAAGTTTTCAAAATAAATTACCCCGGAATGTGTGTAATTATGTAATGAAGTTCTTTTTATTCGGAGTGACACGCTGTTAATCACCTTTTGATTCGGTTAGTGAGGTTTTTATTAGTTTGGTTGATGTTACTTATTAAAAAATGTGGTTGTTTTCGTTGGCGATTGGTTAGTTCATTAGGCACTCGTTCAAATATCACTGCATGCTTTTACGCGCACTCCGCTGGCACAGGACTCTCTCCTGGTGCGACGTTATCCAAGGACGAACGCAACGTGATCCTTTCGTAGCGAGCTTCAAGCCGCTACTAATGGCTTCACCTTTGGCTTCGTATGTTTACGACTCTCAGCGAAGTCCTTAGTAAAGTGAGAGCGCCGCGAAAGTGAGAGTGAGACCAGGAGAGCCAGTGGGAAAGTCAAAGCAGGACGAAGGAGGGTAATACACTCAGAAAAATTAGTTTAAATTGCTGGAACCAATTAGAACTTATGAGTACCTTTACTTTATATAGTAACACATATTTTTTATGAATTATTGGTCCATTTATTTAGAAAGTATATTTTTAAATCCGGTTTTCATATGAATTTTAGGTTGCTAAACTCGCACAACAATGTACAAATGTTTGGAAAAAGGTTTCTAGAGTTATATTCATATATGTAGCTAAGTTCTTTTAAGTATAATTACTTTCTTTCGAAATTTTAGACCTTCTAAAAATGATAACCTCAAAATTTTTTCATATATTTTCTAAGAAAACTCAAATATCAGTTCATATTTTACAAAGCTTGAGGAATTTTCATATTTGTTTAAGAACTGCGATACTGTATAATATTTATCATATTTTGACAACCATGTTTAGGTAGTTTTACATATGTGCTGTTTTAGTATGATATAAAAATATACCACTTCAAGCTATAAACAAATCTTAGTTTGATGTAAAAGCCAAAATATAATAAAAGCGTTCAACAGATCATCAATTACTGTTTTTTACCACATTTTTTTCCAGTGTCGAGAGAGAGACTTAAAATTCGGTTCGTGGCTCGGTCACGTCTTCGGGTCCTAATTGTAAAGGTAACGGCAACTGTATTTTGACCCGCTGGCAGAGCAACAATTTTCCGCCCTTCAAGTGCCGTGGTAGTGTCATGAAAACTATGCACTATTGGGGGGCTCATAAAGTTCTCGCGGCTAAAAAGGCAACCCACCCACCCCGCCGAAGATAGCGAAATGGAACGGCAAAAATAAATTATAGAAAATTACGCTTGAGCACTTAGCCGGGTTTTTATTACAAAATGAATTCCTTTTAAAACAGGCAGCCACTCGAACTTTACCTGAGCCGCCACAAATCCCTGCCAGAAAGCATAGAAGGGAACAAATTTGGGTCAAGTGGCCGCATTGGAATTGAGCCCTCTACGAAATTCGGACAACACTTGTTTGCTCTCTTTGGCCAGGCCAGGTGGGAATACAAAGGATTCGTCGGAAAGGTTTAACCACAAAAAAAACACAAACTAAAAAACTACAGAGAAAAAAGAGCGCGAGAGTGTATGAAAAATGGGGGCTGGGGATAGGCCAATACCACTGGGCGGAATCCGCTCGACAGGATAATGTTGTTGGTCAGCAAAGGTCAGGTGGGTGTAATAGTGTGACTTCCTGCAGGACATACAGACCAACAATGAGGAGCTTATCCGAGATTAGTTAGGGTTTCATTACTATCTGGATTTATTAATTGGGGAATTCTCAAAAAAATGGCGTTTCTTTCAACCTATTGGAAATATATGTGGGAATATTCCTATGATAGGATCAAAATACCATTTTAATTCTACTAAAAAATCTCTAGGATATTACCTAAAATAAGTAAGAAGTAAATTCTTTTAGCTAGTAAATCCAAATAATTCATAATTATTCTAAAAATAGAAACAAAAAGAGGTCCCATATGCTGTTCTGCAGTAAGGACTCTGTTCAAGTTCCTTTGGGTACATTGTTTGGGTCATTACAATTCCTTTAATAGCCCCATTTAGCCATCTGCCGCACTTTTGGCCACTGATTGACCACCAACGTAAGCACTTAAACTTAAAACCCTTTGGTTACCAGCAGTGCAATTGTCAAAGTTTCTGTAAATTGATTGTTGTTTAAGGTAAACATTATGGGGATAATAAATATTAACCTTTAAAGTGGCTGGCTATCAAACACCTATATTTAATGAGCCATGCCATATGAAGAATATACAAGATATTTTAATTTTAAATATTTTTGTATTCCAAAGTAGTACAAAACATTTTGTAAATGGTATTATTTATAAATGCGCAGTCCTACCTCCTTGAATGGCGTTAATTTTTGTCATTTTCAGTTTTATGCAAAGCAAATGCATGTCCCGGGTACACAACATTTGTTTTTACGACCAGAAGAGAAAGCGGGCGAAAGTGAGTGTGGAAATAGTTTGGATTTTCCCGCTCGCTGGCTTGGCCCGGCAAAAAACCGGACTCCCTGGCGGCCAAAGTGGCTATTTTTGGACCGAAAACAAAGTGTTTTGCTGGCCAGGACACGCGACCAGGACAGGGCAACGCTAACGGCGGAGTCACAGGCGAGTGTGGTAGCATGTTGGTGGCTATGCAAATGCAAACAATGCATTGCCCTCGAGATCTGATGTCGACATATGCGCTCACAGCAAATAGGAATACCGGAGTAGGGTATTTCCCCGAAAGCGGAAAATGGGAAATTGGAGATCGCCCCGCCTGGGGCGACATATGCGGCGTATAAATAAAAAATCAATCAAAAAGTCTGTAAATATATAAAATGTAGTAGGAGCTAGGGCCCAGGACCCAGGACCCAGTGCCTCCAAAATGTCCCATCCACTCCCCCCGCCATTCCCATATGCATGCCAAATGAGCTAACAGCGGAACATCACAAAAACAAAAACAGAAACGGAACCAGAAACAGAAACTGAAACGGAAATAACGACAACTACCATGGGCGGCTCATAAAAAATTCAAAATTTTAATCGAAACATAGTGCAGGCGAAGCGGAAAATAGAACACGGCACTACTAGGCGATGCGTCCGAATAGATAAGCAAAGTGCACGCCGTTGTCTGCAAATGCATTTATGGACTTGGGGATAGGGGAAACAAATAGTGGCCCATACATCACTAATCGGGGAACTTATTCGACAGCCCGGAAGGGCAATAATTTCGCTTTAATACCTATTAGTAAATTAATACATCAGCTCGTTCTACACAAGCAATGCTGAAATGGAAAGTAATTAAGAACTTTGCTGGGAACTGAATTCACTTACTCGTGGGGTTTTGCGGATTAGCTAAGCAGCTATTTCAAAAATGCCGCCAACTAGCAAAATGCATTTTGCAGCAGAGAATTTTGCTTAATAATTGCAAATGCGATGCATGAATTTACTGCTGAAATATGTGAATTATTAAGTGGGTTGAGTACTTAAGGCACCATAAACTATTGGGAAATAAAAAGAGTGGGGTCTCTTCATAAAACCCCCTACTTGGTATTAACATATATATCATATAACTATTCTATATTTTATATAATAAATTGTATTTATAACACCTTAGCTTTAATTTTTAATTTATTTAAGAAATAATCAAAAAGTACTTATAGCAATAAATTAGGTCCTTACCCCTTATTTCCAGTTTACTGGTGTAGCACCCACGAGTGTGAATCCCAGTTTATGGGGCAAGACATGGCTGACACGGGCCATGTGAAAGCCAATTGGCTGTCAGGACTGGACTGGTCAAAGCGTGCACTTTGACCCGACTGCACAGCCCGTCGCTCCTTCTTGCCCACAAAGTGCAGCCCAGTTGATTGCACAAATCGGAAAGTGGAAAACGTTTTCCGACGTGCCTTCCACAATACACCCACACAGTATTGTTTACAATTTTTCCTGGGATTGCTTTCACTCTCACATTTTTTGTTTACCTTTCTGTGCAGTTTTCTTTCCTCAGTTAATATGCATTGACCAAGTTGAATCCTTGAGACGGCCCAAAATTAAATGGGAACAGAATGGAGCGGATAAGTAAGGGACAATGGAATATTAATAGAAATTATTATGTCCTGTCTCTAATATCTCCTAATCTTAGGCACCCAGAAAAGTATTTTACAAATAAATTTAAAGAGTTTACACATATCTATTGTTACTTTCACATTTTTAACATGATATACTGACTTCCTAAACTGTTTTACATTATTACACACATAAATCTTATGTTAGAACACTGCAGTTCAGAGCTTTTAGGCTGTAAGAAGATCAAATAAGATGGGTACGAGCACGGCAAAGCTTTCTGAGCTTGGCTTTGGGGGCGAATTCTTATCGCCACACTTTCTGGTTTACAGTTGCCAGATAAACTCTCCATGTTTCGGCGAGGGGGCGACGATAAACTAGCCGCCAAATCGTGACAAATGGCAAATAATTTCGCGTTGTAACATCTCCGACCGATCGCCAGGCACTCGCAGTTGCACCGCCGACGAAATGCCAATCAGTCGCTCCATAACTCGGGCTACGCTTGGTTTAAGTTCTGTTCCAAATACTCAATTAGTGTTTCGTATATATGTTTGACTAAGTGTTTTAATTTTCGGCACCATGAGCAGCCAGTCGTGGACGCTGCCCCGCCTCTCGCAGTCGAGTGTGTCCACCCACGGCCTCCTGGGATCCGTGCGCTTGACCTATGCGATATGCGCCTTCCTGTCCACTTGTCTCCATGCCGCCATGCGCAACATGCTGGGCATGATCATCCTCAAAATGGTCATGCCGCGGGCGGAGGATGAACTGGATGTTCCGCCAGAGGTGGCCCAACTGACTGATGTCAATGCCACTTTTACGGGGCGTTGCGGATCTGCTCGGACAGTACAAAACCCATTGATCCAAGTGACTCAGGCAGGTCGATTTACCTTCTAAAAGTCTCAATCTGCAAATAAAAAGCAGAAAGACAGGTTTAAGTGGTTTTAGAAAGATCTTTACAAAGTGTTGATAATAACGATAGTGAATAATAGCCATACTTAAGCTTAAATCAAGCAAGATATAAATTAGTGTATTAATGAGCGACTTAAACCATATGCAATAAATTTAATTTGTTAAAATAATGTATTACTATCCGGTGGTACTTCTAAAATTTCTAAATATTCTATTATTTTTATTCTGTAGTATACTAATAGTCTAAAAAAATTTGGAACCATATATGGACTTTACGGTTGATTCAATGAGCTCTGAAATTTGCTCCAGTTTTCAATTTTTAAATTTGAAAAAGATTATCATTTTAAATTCGTTAATACCTTTGTGTTATATCAGTTTTAATATATACTTTCAGTCAGGAGACCTACCATGGACCCGCAACCAGGAGCTGACTTTTCCGGGCGTATACTACTATGGCTACGTGGTTTCCATCTCGTTGTCCGGCTATCTGGCAGATCGATGTAGCAGCAAGGTGTTGTTCATCGTGTCACTGATCTTCGAGGCTGTGGCCTACATCCTGCTCCCAGTGATGGCCCACTTAAGTTTCGAGACGGCGGTTGTTGATCTGGTCATTTCCGGCTTGCTATCGGTGAGATTAAATAAAGATTTTGAAATAAAAGTAAGCCCAAGTTGCTTTAAATCCCTGACAGGGCTGTGGAAACCCTGCGATGTACAAACTCTTTGTCACCTGGGCTCATCCCACAGAGCGAACGGCGCTCCTGTCCTTCGCCTATAGTGGTATTCTAATGGGATCCATGTTGGTTTACCCGGTGGCCAGTTACCTGAGCAACTTTGGCTGGGAGCTACCCTTCTACGTCGTCGGTGGGGTTACGCTCTCCTTTGGGATCGCCTGTTGCTTTCTCATATACGACACTATAGAGGAGCATCCAAGGATTTCGGACTTAGAGGTGGATTACTTGATGCAAAGAAGGAGCCATTTAGTGCAGGAACAGAAGGTACGTGGTACATATTTTAGCCCCTTAAGATCGGCTCATAAACATTTTTTAAAGGTTCTCAGGGTTCCCTGGAAGAAGCTGTTAATGGCTCCTCCCGCATATGCCTTCGTCCTGACCCACATGTTCCACACGTACACCTTTCTGATTTTAAGTCTTCTGATGCCGCGATTTATGCGCGAGGCCATGGAATTCGACCTGCGGGAGGTGGGCTTCCTCTCGGCTGCTCCATATCTGGGCGGGATCTGTTCGAAAGCGGTGTGCATCCTGGGTGGCAGCTACGTGGAACGAAGAGTGGGTCCTGATCAGAACTGTGTGCGAAAAATGCTGTACGGAATCTGTAAGATTAACATTATTATTATCTCTTTATCATATTAAGGTAATATTTTACATCCTTACCTAATAACAGGCAGTATTCTGACATCGTGTTTCATTTGGATCATCATCCTGGCTGATTGTGAGGCCAAAATACTGGTCCTGGTGATGTTTGCTTTCTTGATGGCCTCGTCGGACATGGGTTTCAGTGGCTACTGGCCCACGCTGCTCTACTTTGCGCCCTCCTTCGCGGGCTTACTTTCAGGATTGGCCAATGGAATGGCCCATCTGTCCGGGTTCCTGGCCCCTCATCTGGTCGCCGCCTTGGTGCACACTGTAAGATTGGGAAATTATATAATTAACTTAGTAATTTCATGATTTTATTCAATCTTATAGGGCAGCAAAGAGGAGTGGAATACGGTGCTGATCACGCTGATTGCCTTTAACTCAATGGCCATGTTGGTATTTGGATTCTGCAGTACTACCAACCTGCAGCCCTGGGATCCTCGCAGCGAAAAAGAGAAAACAAGATCTCCACAAGCGAATGAAATCAATAGTTAACTTGTATTATAAATATATAGTTAAAAGGACGTAGTCTCGTATATTTAAAAAATCCGCGCTCTATAAATTTTAAAAGCTTTGATAGTCTGTCGATAGTTTTTGGTTCACCCAGAGCAGGCCAACACTTATATCTTAAACAGACACCCTTGGTTTTGTAGTTCGAAAATCAAAGTTATTAAATTGGGCAACAAAAATATGCGTTAAATCAAACACCTATTGGCGGTCGAAGGTGCATGGTGTTCACTTGAGCGTCTATCGATAGGTGTATGCTTTTTCGGATAATTTTGGCAGCCCTCGTTCTGGGTTCGAGTCGCGGCTAAAATCTTAGCTCAGGCGGGAACCGTGACTTGACCAATCTTAAAGGTTTAATACTTTGTATAATGCACGTATTCAAGGATATTTTTAGGATCCTGATCCAGTGTGCTTTTTGCGCAGCTCTTCCTTTGAGGACGGGAAACATCGATAGGCAAGAATCGATGCATCGATAGTGCCATCGATGCTTCTCCACCCCTACCCCACTTGCTTTATTAATCATTTCAATTTTTTCAATTCGTTTGCTTGACGTTCACGGACGTGTATCCGCACACAGCACATACTCGAATACGTTTCGCAATAGATATATCAAAATTCTCCGTGTGGACTGGATGCAACACTAAATTGCCAGTGTTTTTCCCGCTTTTCTAACGACACAAAATTCTCAGTGCAAGACCAAAACGGCAACATAACAACAAATCGACCACCAACGATAATAACAACAAGTCCTCCGGAGGAAGTGGCTCCAAAACACCAAGTGGAAATCGCCCAGGCTTCTCGACGGGATTGGAAGTGAGTAGATGAGGAGATCGAAAGGATCGCCTGGGCATGAAGTGATCTTGCAAATTAAGTAATCCCACACGAGCGCGCGGGGAAAGGCGGAAGTCGGAGAACTTGGCTTCCTGGTTTTTCATTTGCCTTTTGGCGCTTCCGCCAAAACACTTAAACGCTCACTTAAAGCCGCTTCTTGACAAATCAATAAAGGCCAACTGTCGGATCGGCCATTAACTTGTCGTCCCCGTACTTACACTCGAGAAAATGATCTATATAACGATTTTAAATTTATCTTGGGAATATTTAACTTTTAGGTGTTATTGAAGTTTTTTAACTATTTACTACTTTAAGGACCGTTCTCTAAACTGGTTTATAAAATTATACAGTCCCTAGAAATAGATTCGGATGTAGGTCTAAAACCCAATTGTAGTTTATCAAAACGATGAGGAAATGGAAATCATAACGATGAAGAAATGAAACCAAGATATAGAAAAAGACTTTTATGTGGGCAACCAGATTATTATCTTGTTCTACAAAAAGTAATATTATATGAATATCGTAAATTTATAAAATAATTATTACCAAAAAGGCTGTTCGAGTTAAAAAAATTTGAATTATGCAAATCGAAATTGTGGATAAGTTTCACCAAAGCCTCCTTGGCTGGTTTTTTCCGGTGTACGTGTGCGTAGGGTAGACGACTCCAAGTACACGAACCCCAAGAATATTAATGCTTAAACTTTAAACACTTGTTACCTTGAGAAATGCGCGGTGTTGTATTATCATTGCCGCTGCTGTATTTGTTTATTTCTTTCTTGTTTTTGGGTTGAGGGAGGTTCATTCAATCGGGCACACCAACACCGCTGCACTTGGGGGCCAGCTGTGTGCGTTTGTGGGACTGTTTACCTCCTTTGTGTTTTATGCAGATTTGCTTAATGCATGCATGAAATTCGTCGAGTCCGCCGTGTAAATACATTTTAATTTTCGCAATTCAATTCGAAATATGGCCGCTTAACTTAACTTCTACTTGAAATTCGATGGGCTTTTCGGTGCCTGTGTATGTGTGTGGCGGCACGTACACCAACAAGGGGCCAGAGTTGCCAGCTCGGTTTTGTGTCGCTTTGCAAGTGTTTTGTTTTGCTGATAAATACAAATACCAGCTGATTTCTATAAATAATTAGGTAAACAAGATGAGGAAGCAAAAAAATTCCACTTATTGATAGTGTGATAAGTCTTGGCAGAGCCAATAAAGAGCTATGTATGTGCGATCGACTGTAATCAACTCGCAGGGCCAACAAACACCCACACACACACTTGAAGAAAACAGTAAACAAACGGCGGTACAGTAGAGGCAAAATTAATAGTAACTATTCAAAAACTGTGAAAATTATAAAAAATTCCTAACTTTGTTTAAAATATCAATTTTAATAGACGATAATGCTACTTAAAAAGATATGTACAATTGAGATGTACAAATTTTAATACTATTAATTATCTACATAGATTAACATAGGTTAATCATTTTACAAATATGAAAATGTAATCTTTAAAACAAAGAGGTATCAATGTCCAATAACACAGCATATTTTTAGTTCGATTTTGACTTGCATTGCTATGTGTACTAAAATATATACTTAGTTTTTTTTTATTTATGGAGTAAATACTTTTTTTTAATTATAATACATATGTAAAAAAAGTATTTGTAGAATAATAACGGTTTTCTTATTTTATTCTCCCTTTTTATTGTGAAATTTTATTAAAAAGGTATACAATTTTGAAATTATTATAACAATTGTGTAACCACAAGATAGTTAACGGACAGTTACGACCGTGAACCCCTAGTTTTGACCGATGGCGATCGCAGCCTTTGGCTTATTGCGTTTTTGCATAAATTCCCACATTTCGAATTTGTTATTTCACACGTTTGCCCGTTTGTTTCTTTTGTTGTTAACTGATAACGGCATTTCTATACGCCATAAAATGTTTAACTTGGCTAGATGTGATACGAGCAATAAAATCGGCGTAATAAATGTTCATATGTAGTTATTATGCAGTATATAATGTACAAGGGGCTCTTTTCGCTCTTGCACCAAAAGCTGAGTCATTTTGTTTTCAAATTTTTGTGTGCCGCGGCCACAACGCAAAAAATAGACACCGCTCGGGCATAAACAAAAAAAAACGTTGCGCAAAAAGAAAAGAGAAAATGCTCGCTTATTTATTTAAACAAATAGGTATTAGTGTAGCACTCTTCACCTGTATAGGTGCGATTTTTGTTTTGTTTATCTCGTCAGACTGACGGAAAACCGGTTTCTCAGAACAAAAACACAACTGGTCGGCTTTTTGCCGGTGAAATACTATTATAAATTCAAATACAGATGAGCTTGGCTAAGTCAGTCTAAGCCACATTTAATCTGGATTTATTATTATGCTAATTATTTGTTTACCTAGTTCTGGGAAACTTATGTTTATAAAAAATAGGTAGGCAGATAGAACATCTTCATAAGGTTCTAGAGCCTATGTTTATCTAGAGCTGACTTATCCATTTGCCAAACAAGGGGAAAACATTAATTACAAAGGAGGGGTAGGCTTTGAAAAAAACCTCATAGACCCCATAGAACTCTAAAACTGCTGAGATTATGTGGTAATGAAGGATTTTTCAAACCACTTATAGTCCATCAATTTTTTAATAGTTTAATGCACTTAAGAATAAACTGGTATTAACAACTTTGCACATATGTTTTCCTTATAAAACCAAGTTACACACACTTAAGCATTAAAAATATATCGTAACTTATAAGACCAACTGCTCGCAAGTTAACTAATGAAATCCGACTCATGTCTCCTTGCAGCCAATATCATGTTGTTAAAAGTGCCATCTGTGGATTGGACGGATCAAATAATTTACGTTGTGGACGACGAGGAGTCGCTCTCAGACATCGACGATGAGCCAGATTTCTCCGAATACATGTGGATGGAGAACGAGGAGGAGTTTGACAAGAACGTAAGATTAACAAAAGCTACAAGTGTGCGAAAGGTTAACTGATAAAGCAATCTGGTTGTCTGGCTATAGGAACTGCAACGCCTGGAGGAGGAGGAGATCATGCAGGAGTGTTTCGAAGCCATGATCGAGGACGAGCTGGAAGAGCAGATCAACGAGTGGGAGAAGGCCAAGTGAGTAGTAACCACCGTGATACTATGATATTGAGTGGAATCTAACAAAAAATCGATCTTCACAGAACGGACGAGCAGAACACGGCGCTTTCCGCGCTGCCAAAGAGCGAATGTAATGTGGAAAAGTCTGTTCTCAATCCCATGGCCGATGAGTTTATTCCGCTTAGTCATGTCCTGGATTCCCCTGCCTCATAAAGCCAGCTCACACCCTGCCCGCCACAGAATCACAAACCACCCCGAACCCATAACACGTGGACCTCATTCGCGCAAGTCCTTAGATAAACCGAAGATCCTTTTGCTAAGACTCAACCAACAAATTCCGCCAATGAGATTGAGATTTATATCCTGACCAAGTTGAGCAGCTAGAGCATACGGAGCAAGTAGCTCAAAGTTATCTAGTTTCTAGATACCAAAACGCTGGAGTAAACAACTAAAGATACTAGCCAACTCCAAAGTGCTGGCGACCGAAATGCAAACGAATCATATTTTTAAAAACCATTATAACAAACAAAAAACAACACAAAATCACTGCAGAAATATAAAAAAATGTTTAAGAGAAGAAAAAAACTAAACTAA
Source organism: Drosophila biarmipes (assembly GCF_025231255.1). Taxonomy (NCBI): domain Eukaryota; kingdom Metazoa; phylum Arthropoda; class Insecta; order Diptera; family Drosophilidae; genus Drosophila; species Drosophila biarmipes. The sequence goes on along the minus strand of NC_066616.1, from coordinate 19,211,627 downwards.
AGAGTAAGAACACGGACAAATAACAATTAACAACTATGCCACGTACATCAGAGTACATTGTAATTAGAGTTAAACACGAATTGTTTGCCGAGGAACTCGGTTCCCGGAGCCCCAGAAATTCCGAACCCAAAATGTTACCGAAAAACGCAGACGCAGGCGCTTGCTGAAGCTAGTGAAAACTTTGGTATTAACGTACAAAACGAAAACAAATGACTTTTTACAAGCAACTTAAACTAAAGCTACAACTAAACTATGCCAATTTCCAGCTAAAGCAACTGTAAGCAACAAACAAGACTCGATTGTGTTAGAAACAAACCAAGAAACGAACAGAATTTGTAGTTGTCATGTCGTTAAATTGAAATTCTATTCAAAGACTTTAATTGTAGTTTAAACTGTATTTAATTTAACGTCCCGCCCTCTCGTCTACACTCGTTTTAAGTTGACCATTTTGTGGAATATATATATGTACGTGTTTACTAGTTTTTTTAAACATAATTTTGCACCATTGTTAACTCGTTGTACGTTCTACGCCCAGGTTACGAGAAGCGCTTGTTAACTTCCCTTCTGACTCTCGCAATACTTGTAATTTACAATTGTAATTTAGTGTACTAAACGAATCGAGATACTAATGTTTAACGCCTCTTTATACAAAAAACGCATGCAAAAATATGTATATCTAGTGTTAATGGAAGGGATAACAAACAAAACCAATGCTGCAATAACAAATAGTTCTCTAATTTTAAGTGAAAAATTCTTTTGAAACACAAATCCCAAATTTATTTTGTTACTATCGTTAAAACTCGTTTCGGCATGTAGACAAAGATGAATTTCTATTTTTTCAATCAGCTTAGAGTTAGTGACTTAAGACAGCATTAAAAGATCTACTACATTACTTACGTTACGTGTGATATAAAGATACAAAAACCAGCAAAAAAATATCAAAAATGATTTTAAAAATCTCAATAAAAAGAAGTATTATTATAGCATAACATAAAGTGTTTTTGTGGCAATCGAGGTTTTGAATGGATGGATCTGAATATATGTTTGTTAAGTTTTAATTATTTTTTATAACCAAAAAATCACATAGGATGAAGGGACTTTAACAAAAATTATGAATTTAAATTATCGCGCCAAAATGCTAGGAGGGTGTCCCCGCTAGGCTAGCAAAGACACTGTTCCAGCGATACACCCTACTGCCATGTTATGCTTTATATTTCCAAACGGTCACTCTAAACACAAAAAATGGCGTCGTGAATTCCGTGAGAAAAGAAAATGCATGTTGTTCACCCAAAGAGAAGCGAGTGAAATGTGATATTACGCTCAAGGCATGCAAAAGAAGCCCATCCCAGGCAGAAAACTACACCGAAGTCTTGGGAAGCGCACATGGCGGCGGCGGCGACGGCAGCACCCGCGACCTCCAGCGGGAATGCGAGTGGTGCACCTGCTCCACTGCCCTCGACGGCCCCTGGCGGAGGAGGGGGCGCGCCAGGTGGTGTGGGAGCAAGTGCCCAGTTCCGCGAAATACACAAGAATACATGGCTCAAGCGGCTGACGGCGGATGGCAAGCGTTTGACCGTGGGCCCCAAGGTGGGTGGACATTCGATTCCTTTGCCTGCAAGCTTAATACATCTGCTGGTCTTTCATCTCTAGAAATCCGAGTGCAGCTGGGTGGTTTTCTGCGTCCACGACGACACGGAGGCCCTGCTGGAGGGCTATGCGGAGCCGCGTCAGGCAGCTGGACATCTGCCCGAGTGGGCCGTTTCTCTGCGGGAAACCCTCCACATCTCCCATGCCCTCATCCCCAACTCGCACGAGTTCGAGTTTGTGGTCACGCTCAGCCACGAGGTGTTGCGCTTCCATGCCGTCTCTTGGTAAAAACAAAAGGCCTCCCGCACGCAACGCCAATTAAGATTGCACCACTCACAATTTACTTTCGCTTTTCGCAGGGAGATTATGCAAGAGTGGGTGGAAACGCTGCGATCCAAGCTGCGCGAAATGAAGATTCTGTCGCCGCGCGAAAACCTCTACACGAAGCTACCTGAAGTCCGCGCTCCGTTGCTGCCCACAAGGGATCCCACATCGCCCCTGCCGCCACCGCCTCCAGTTCCGGCAGCTCTGGTGCCGGGCGTAGAGCGCGTGGTGGCCGGCAGTCATCAGGCGCAGTCAGCAGCAGCACCACCACCTCCTGAGCAGCCCTCAAGTCCTGTGACCAGCACGCCAGCCCCTTCTGCCCCTGCTCCGGCTGCCATGTCCAACACTTTGACGCAGCACCTCCTCAACATGCTCTCCGATCCCATCAGCACGTACAGCGAGCAGATCAGTGAGTCAGTGGAGCCAGCTTCGGGGCAGGAGGATGGAGCGGGAGCCGAGGGAGTCGCAGAGGAGCAACCGTCCAGCAGCGATGCTGATCCGAATCTCTCAGACGACGAATATCTGTCGCCCCTGCTGCGCAAGGCTTGTGTGCTAACCGAGAATGGAGTTCGCGTAGACGTTGTGGCCGCCACTGCTCAACGTGCATCAGCCGGTAAGAAAAAATTATACCATCCAATACTATTTAAACTTTATAAAATATATATTCAAAATTGCAGATCAAATTCTCAATTTGGAGCACATGCTGCAGTGCGAGCGGCTGATTCCCAGGTGAGCTGCTCCTTCCCTACAACATCTCGCTCATTTGATCGTAGCTCTGCTCGAGCAACTTAACGACGGCCTTCTTGGTGCTAGCTTTGCCCTCAAAGGTCTCGAGGAATAGTCTTCTCAAAACAGTCAAATACCGCATGGCACTGAGGGTCAGCTCCTGGCCCTGGGCATCCAGTTTCATGGCCATAACATTTTTGTACCTCCTGCTCACCTTTGATCGCAGCTTGTCGTACCTTTTGTTAACCTGCTCCAACAAAGGAGCGCGCTGCTGCCGCTGGAAGTGCTCCATGTGGGCATTCAGCAGGGCCTTAAAGTGCTCGTTAAAGTGCTTAACCTGCTGATAGTCTGATTCCTCTTCGCAGAGAACATTGTACAGGGTGTCGAAGAACAGGCCCGGATCCTGTCCGGTGCAAAGTTGCTTTAGAGCGTAGATCGAAGAGCAGGCGAAGATTCGCTTCAAGTAGCGATTCTCCTTGTCGAGCATGTGAATCTGTTCACAATGCATTTGAATGGCTTTCTCGCTCTTATCCCGCTTCACCTGCAGTTTTTCAAACGTACTCTGCAGCTCCTGCAACTCCTTGGACAATTCTGTATTTTCGTCAACCAACCTAAGGTTGGCCTGCTCTAGATTCTCGCAGGAACTGAAGGAGGACAATTCCTCCTCATCCAAGCTTTCGCTAGATTTGCACTCGTCACCAATTGCGCCACTTTGATGCTCCGCTTTGTTATCCATTTTTAGGCTCATCTGGTGGATAGTGGGCAAATCCATCTGAGAAGTCTTGGAATGCGTGAATGGATAGGCCAAAGTTTTCTGCTCGTTCAGTTGCTTGTGGAGGAGCAAAAGCATATAGTTTCGGGAAAATCTTTCTCTCGGCGTAGACTGCTGGAAAATGTTGAGCCATCTTGTGCAGATGGGGGCAATCTGATCTTTGGCGGGCAACCGACCCACCAGTTTCACCACACTGGCTACCTCCTCCACGAAAAGATCGTTTAGCTTTTCTTCCGTCAACGAGAACCTTTTGGCCATGTTTCATGGAATTGTATACATATATGAATAACAAGCTGTTGTGCCATTTGGAGAGCAGACTACTATGGGGTCCCTTATTTAATACTTAATTCACTTAAAATCCCTCTAATTGTAGACCGCAAACTTCACGCTCCATGTCCGCTGGCGCGGCTGACAAATCAAAGAGACCGCCACGTAAACCTCTCCAATCCTCCACTGCCGCAGCCGCGAAGAATGAGGAATCTCAGGACAATATTACAATCATCCAGGTGTCGAACATCAGCAACAATGGCCAGGAACAGCCGCCCGAACTACCGCCCAAGAACGCCACCGCAGCCGAGGTGTTTCGTTTTCCGGAGGTGAAGACCAAGTCCCAGACGAATGCCAAGCAACAGCCATCTCAGCCCCATCACGAGTATAAAAGCAACGTACAAATCATTCCGTCCAATGCCAGTAGCAGTACCAGTACCATCCAAGTCCTGGGCAAACAGCCCAGCAACAGTAATCCCTATACAACGCCAGTTAAGCAAAGCTCTTCGAATAACGCGAGTTCACAGATTTCCGGCACCACGAAAGTTAAAGTGCTGGGTGACGGCGAGGCCACCACCACGGTGGCTGTCTATGGCACCTGCTATCCAGCGCATGGCGGCAGTGCCACCACCTCCTCCGCCGCCTCTTCCTCTACAAATCCTGCCAAGCCGCAGACGCCGCGATTAAGTAAGAAGATAATACTCAGTGCCAACACCTCGGGCATTACGAACATTAGTGTGAACAGTGAACAGGGCAGTGACTCCATCATCAGTGGAAATGTGCACTACGAAAAGGTCTTCCTCTCCTCCAGCATTCCCATCACCACCAGAAGCAGTCCTACCAGGGCGGCAAGCAGTAATCCCATCCAGCCGGTGGTTAATGGAAGTCCAGCCCTGCCGCGCCGCCGGCTGGCTTCACCGGCGACAGCACAACCAGTGACCCCCAGTGCAGCAGCAAGACCCACGCCGCAGTTAACACGAGGACTCACCGAACTGGTGATTAGTTCGCGGCCCAGCAGGAGAGATTTCCACTATCTGAAGCTGCTAAATACCCCACTGAAGACGAAGCCATCCAGTAAATCAACGAGCGTGGCGAACAACAACATCGAACAGCAACCACCTGTCAGTTCAACTAGTGCCCAAGTAACACCCGGGCAAAGGAACAGCACCTCGACTACAACGGATGACAGCCAGGAGCAGCGCCGGCGCAGCTCGTCCACCTCCGATGCTCAGGCGCCGCTTCAGAGGAACGCACAGCCGGTAACGCAACGAAACGCCAACAATAACGAGTTCACGCCATCCCGAAACGGAGCCTTTCGCATGCAGCCACCGCCGCAGGGAGCACCGCCGTCCAGCACACCCGCCCAGCAGTCGCCCAATAAGCGATTGACTCTAAGGGAGCAGCAGGTTATGCAGCTGCGCCGGGAGATTATGCACCCTGGTGGAGTGCGACTTAATTTGAGGCGCAAGGATTGCGTGGGGTCCATTGCCTGGGTAGATGCCTTTGGAGGCGTTTGGTAAGTTTGGGAGAACTTCAAACCACTTAAAGGTTGTATGAGGCCAAGTTTGCTTTTATAAAATATAAGGTATAAGGCGTGACTCTTACTAATGGTTATTTACTTACAGGATTGCGGGCTGGAAGCAAAAGGAGCATCCTGTTCTATATAATGCCCTCCACATCGGAGATCAGCTACTCTCCATAGCAGGCGTGAGCATCAGCAGCGCTGCGGAGGCCAACAAGATAATCAGGAACACCAATACGCTATTTGTAAGATAAATTATGAGTGAAATTTAAAGGAAGGCAAATACTAATCTTGAATTTTTTGTAATCCCAGGTTGAGGTCCTGCTTCGACGCATTCCGTTTGGTCGGGCTTATGCCATTCGACGGGACCGAGAGGGTCAGTGCCTGGGCCTGATACGGGATGGAAACACTTCGACAATCGTGGATGTTGTGCCAAACAGCTTGGCCGCACGACATGGCCTTCCGCCCAAGGTCAGTAGACTGGAAATGGATTTCCTCTTGATGCATACTAATAATGACAACCTTTTCAGACGCAATCGTGCGATGGCAGCTCCCTGACCTTCTGGATGCTGACCGAGATCAACGGTCGTTCGCTGAATCTGTTCTTCAAGGATATGGAGATCCGCGATCGCCTGAACTCGGTGGGCCGGGACATATCCATTTTGGTGCAACCGTCGGATCTGATAACCAAGCTGAAGAAGCAGCTGAAGTCGCTGCGCGGCTACAAGGACTACTTAGTGCAGTAGTGCCCAGAAAAACCGATCGATTCCATATAACCACACGTAACTCGTAACTGTAATAAGTTGCTATACGCGAGTCAATTTCGAGTAGTTCTCTCGGCCAGTAATCATTCCATTTTCGCGTATAGCTCAATGAACGGATCCCCTATATAGTCAACTAGAACTGGTAGAATCTTTCGCTATATATTACGTACTACACACACCACACTTACTATGATCGAAACTACTTAAAGGACTTAGGACTAGCATTGAGGAACATATACAAAAACAACCTATATATTTTTGCAAAATTTTATATAAACTCGTACATATATATACAAATCGACCATATATATATACTATATATATACACCACAATGTATAGCTGACACTTTGAAAAGGGTTACCAAATTTACACCTCGAATTTGTTTAGATGCGGAAAAGTTATGAGAAATTTACAACGTGAAATTCAAGTATTTTAGGTTAACATATATACACGCGTATCACACAAACCTGTGCAACTTAGTATCCTTATGCAATATTGGAGTGCCTCTGATTTTGTTCATTGATGTTGTTTTCTTTCATGTTTCCATTTGTTTCGTGCGAAAAGACAAAAGCATCTGTCCTAACTTTTAAGATGTGATAAAAATGAGTACTCAAATTTAGGCAATTTTTAACGCTACATTTGTAAATGCTTTTTGATTTATTTTATATATAAGTTTCAGTGGGTAATTTCGATAAACATATGATTATTATTACTGATGTAACGACCTTGAGAAACATTCATTAAAGCAATTCCACGCAAATCACTCGCAAGCCGTTCCCCTCTTGGCCAGCGAAGCCTTTTGCTTCCAGACTCGGAAGTTGTACTGCTCCGTGTCCAGCCTCGAGTAGACGAAGATGGGCATGGAGTTGGACATGACCCAAATGGTGCCCTCCTCGTCAATCTATGTAAGAGACTTAATATTGTTTACTTATTCTTTAATTATTTCATTAGCCTACCGTCAAGTCGCTGGGGTAAATCATTTCCGTGGCGTTGGAGTATACAGATCCATGGTTCTCCGCTGAGAACGGCTTGCTGGTCTTCCAGCAGCCCACTCCGCTCCTCTGGACCTCGGCGTAGAAGATCACACCGGTGTTTGGGTCGTACTTGTGCATCGTGGACTGCGTGGATGGACCGCGGCTTCCGAGGAGCCGGAAATCATTGCCGTGGTCAGAGCGAGCTGCATTGGACTCCTGCTGCAGAACCCGGTTGGAAACCACAAACTCATTTGTGCTGGCCATGGGATGGAAGTACACTTCCCGGCTGCCATCTGGTTGATAAGGTCCCAAAGTCGTGGAGAAAATGCCGTCATCCCAGCGGAAGATCTGCCCGCCAATGTTCAGATCATCGGAAAGCGGATCAAAGTTAAAGGAGCTGTGCTTGAAGGACCAAATTCTGTCGTTTCGAAGGCTATAAACGTGCAACAGGCGGTTGACCAGATCCGGAATATAGGCATAGGCTTCACCGCACTTTCGCGACTCCACATCGATGGTGATGCTGGCCAATCCGCGCCCAATCTCCACAATGCTCTGCGGGATTTCAAATCGCTTCAGCACTCGATCGGTGGCCAGGTCAACAATCCAAATGCTGGGACGACGGATTTGTTGGCGATTATCTAGATTAGGTATTTATAATTAGGGTATAAGGCCCCAGGAAATATCTATACCCACTTGGGTACTCCAGCATTCCAGTATCGACGAACCACAGGCGCTGGCAAGCATTCACGGTGGTCCTGTAGACAGACACCAGGTTCTCCACACTCACGTTATACTGATTCAAGGCAAAGTTGGGATAGGCTCGGAGATTGGGACTCTGGCTCCAACCATCCTTGGCCAGATCGATGTAGTTCAAGGTGGAGGGTATTCCCTGCTGGCGCCGGGGCGTGGTGACAAAGAGACGTCCTCGAAAGTGAGTTACCCCCTGGGGCACATTGTTGTATTGGATGAAGGTACCATTACGGCTGCCACCGGAGTTGGAAGAGCCCAAGCATGGTGGACGTGAATTGTAGACATGAGGATCTTGGTAAATAGGTTACAGAATTTATTATTCTAATTAATTTCACCAAACTAAATCACTTTTAATAAAACTTATAAATTCGATACGAAAACGTTAAATCGTTTTTGTTTCCTCTAAACATTTTAATTTAAAGTGATTCACATAAGTTTATTACATTGTCTGGATTTACCTGGTATACAAAGCCTGTTCCACAAGTCCCTGTATCCATCTCCGCGGTTGTAGAAGTCCATTTGTTTCCATTTGAAGACCTCTATCATGGGGTCACCATCTGCATAGGCTAGCCATTGCAGGCCAGTGATTGTCCAGAGGAGCAAGAACTTTGGTGATAACATTTGTTTTTATGGGTTACTGTATAAAATGTTTTTATATAAAACTGAGCTCCAGTCTTTCGGCTTTCCCGGTTGATATTCTACTTGCGACTGCTGATCCACTTGAGTTCTACTGAGTTATACGTGCTCTGCGGCTCGAAAGTGAAATATATAAGTTGATAAGAGAAGTGCGAATCTCACTCAGATGTTGTCTTTCTGGTTTTAAAAGATGTTTAAAACACTCTTTATTTTTTTCTTTTTTTTTTTTGTACATTACCTTTTATATTTTTTAAATTGAGTTTATACTTAAGATGTTCTTGCAAAACGATTCGTAATTTTTGGAATGTAAAAAATAGAGTTTTCGAGTTCTAGTCAAAATTTTTATTTTTTTGTACTGGCTAATTTCAATTCACTTATAATTAAAAAACATATTTGTAAAACATTCTGTAAGGAAATTCCACACAAATCACTCACAAACTGTGCCCATCTTGGCCAGCGAAGCCTTTTGTTTCCAGATCCGGAAATTGTAAATATTCGTGTCCAGCGTGGAATAGATGAAGATGGGCATGGAGTTGGACATGACCCAAATGGTTCCGTCCTCATCGATCTTTAAAAATAAAATATTACGTTTTCAAAAGTAAAAAAAAGTAATTCATTTTAAAAATCTGTTTGCTCACCGACAAGTCGCTGGGATAAATCATGTCCATGGCATTGGAATCCACAGAGCCATAGTTTCCCGCCGAGATGGGCGTTGTTGGCCTCCAGCAGCCCACTCCGTTTCTCTGGATCTCGGCGAAGAAGATCACCCCAGTGCCGGGATCATAGCCATGCATAGTGGATTGAGTGGATGGCCCTCGGCTGCCCAACACCCGGAAGTCATTGCCGTGATCGGAGCGAGCTGCATTGGACTCCTGCTGCAGCACCCGGGTGGAAACCACAAACTCATTCGTGCTGGCCATGGGATGGAAGTAGGCATCCCGGCTGCCATCTGGCTTGTGGGCTCCCAAAGTGACCGAGAAGATGCCGTCGTCCCAGCGGAAGGTCTGCCCGCCTATGCTCAGGTCCCCGGAGAGCGGATCGAAGTTGAAGTAGTTGTGCTCGAAGGCCCACATACGATCGTCTCGCAGGTGGTAGACGTACAGTCGGCGGTACACCAGATCCGGAATGTAAGCGTAGGCATCGCCGCACTGACCCGCTTTCACATCGACGGTGATGCTGGCCAGTCCGCGACCCGTCTCCGCGATGCTCTCCGGAATGTCGAAGCGCTTCAGCACTCGATCCGTGGCCAGGTCAACCACCCAAATGCTGGGACGCCGGATCTGTTGGCGGTTATCTAATAAAGAAAACTGTTTTTAGATGAAAGACAATCTTAAAAAATGTACAAACCTATTTAGAAAATAAGTACAAAATCTAACGAAATTTGTTTACAAAATATGAATACTAAACTGACCTTGATACTGATAAGGCACAACCTCAAACATATGAAACTATAAGAAAACCTAATCATTGCCCACACAATCCGATTTAAAAATCAGAAAACCCGCGCCCTTTGAGAATTCGAATGTGGTGAACTCACTTGGGTACTCCAGCATTCCAGTGTCGATGAACCAGAGCCGCTGGCAGGCGTCCACCGAGGTCCTATAGACGGATACAATGTTCTCCGCACTGGCGTTGAACAGATTGATCGCAAAGTTGGGATAGGCATGCAGCTTGGGACTCGGATTCAGTCCCTCCTTGTCCACATCGATGTAGTTCAGGGTGGACGGGATGCCCACCCGGCGACGGGGCATCGTGACAAAGAGTCGTCCCCGGAAATGAGTGACGCCCATGGGCACGTTGTTGTACGGAATGTAGGAGGCATTGGGGTCGTCAGTGTCAACACGGCTCTTTATTACTACCGGGGAGTCGCGGGAGGTCATAATCTCACGCTTCTGGCGAGAATACCTGCCAGGAAAAACAACGGGGGCTATGGAAAGGGAGAATAGATTATATGGTAGTACTAGCAGTGTTAGTTTCTAAAAAATAAAATATATATATTATATATTTAAGTTGTCATAATTATGTCATATAAATTATTTATTATCACCTGAGATGCTGGGCCTGTCTCGTCTGCCGCCCAAGACGGGGTGGCCATCCCCACGATTGTAAAAGTCCATCTGTTTCCATCTGAAGACCTCTATCATGGGATCACCATCTGCCAGGGAAAGCAGCTGGAGCCCTGCGATTAGACAGGGAATCAGAAATTGTGGCGATAACATTGCTCTATGTTTGCTTGGGCAACTGAAAATGTTCGTCTTCCCAAGCTGAGACTCCAAGCGCGACTGAAAGCCAAGCCAATAGGACCCAACTGAAATGCAAACTCTCACGCTCATTTCGAATTACAATTGATATTGATAAGAGACCGACTCTCACGAGCTCTCAAACCGGTTCTGTGACTTGTTATTAATATTGTCAATACTAATCGGCACTAAAGATTGAATTATTTGCATACTTATAAATCGTACGAGAGAAATATCATTCTTGAATAATTGGTTTCGTTTACGTTCAATGGAAGTAGCTCTCTAACGTTATAAAAAACGAGGCTATTTCATGGTTTGTAAACTCGCAATTTATTGTACGTAAGCCATTTGAAACTTGTTTTGTTTAAAAATATTGTTTTAAACAATCATAGTTTTTCCAAAGTTATAAGTTAAATAAAAACATTCTCGAAAACTTTTCGCAAATAAATTGATTAATAGCGGGGACGGGTTATAAATTTAATCAAAACATAACATTACATTTTCATTTTATAATTCATTAATAAGCCAAGGCAAAAATAAATAATTTTCTAAAAGTTGAACGAATTTGGCGCCAAACGATTTAAAAGCAACGAGTGGCAGTTATAGACTATAATCGATTGCTCGTAACAATGATAGTCTTATCGGTATCGTTATCAGGGTTGCCGTTGTGTAAGTGGAACTTACATTAGTGTAAACAGTTCTCAGCAAAATGCGGTATAATTTGTTTGCCAGTGCCTTAAAGCTGCTAAATAGCGCAAAGAAACCCAATTTATTGGTTGTCAACGTGCGCAGCTTGACCGGCGCCGCCCAGACCAATGACGCAGTGGCTCCAACCGCACGACCACCGCCAGTGGCGCCCGGGAATCCCGCGGAGGAGCAGCGATCGCTGCACATCGCCGTAATCGGAGTGCCCAATGTGGGCAAGAGCACGTTCATCAACAACACGGTCAACCACCGAGTGTGTCCCACCTCGGCCAAGGTGCACACCACCCGCCAGTCGAACACGGCCATCTGCACCACCGGCCAGACGCAGCTGGTCTTCTACGACACTCCGGGTTTGGTGACCCAGCACGAGATCCGGCGGCACCACCTGGAGCAGAGCTTCAAGAGCGCCTATCGCCATGCCATCCAGCATGCGGACATCATCGCAGTGGTGCACGATGCCTCGAATGGCTATACCAGGAAGGAACTGCATCCAACTGTTCTGGACACGCTCAAGGCCTATAGCAACCTGCCCAGCTTCCTGGTGCTCAACAAGATAGACGCCCTCAAGTCGAAGCGCCTGCTGCTGGATCTGATCAAGACCCTCACCAACGACACACTGACTCCGGGCAAGCGAGGAGCTGCAGCAGCGGATCCCCAGCCCAAGGAGCTTAGGATCAACAAAAAGGAGTCCAGCTGGAGCCACTTCAGCGACGTGTTCCTCGTGTCTGCCCTGACGGGAAATGGCCTGCCCGAACTTCAGAGCTACCTGGTTGGCCAAGCCAAGCCAAGGTCTTGGAAATACCCAGCCGACATTCGTACGGACACAAGCCCGGAAGCTCAGATTGTGGAGAGTGTGCGTGCCCGCCTGCTGGACTACTTGCCGCAGGAGATCCCCTACAACCTCAAGTGCGAGCTGGAGTACTACAGTGTGGAGAAACGTAGGCAGTGCTTCATTGCCTAATCCGAATTCTTTTTAATCTCTGATTGGTTTCTTTTAGATGTGATCTACACCTCCGTGCAGGTTCAGTGTCCCACCCCGCGAATCGAACGTCTAATCTGCGGCGAAGGCAATGGAAAGCTAAGGCAGATCACGGAGAGGGTTACCTCGGACCTCGTGGAGATGTTCGGCCAGGCGGTGTCCCTCACCATATCCACGGTTTCCAAGGGCAAGAAGAGTGCCTCATAAACAGTAGTTGATTACTTGTACTTTATTTGTAACGTTGCATAAACCTAAGAGTTCACAAAAGCTTCAAATGCGCCACCAGTTTGTCCAGATCCTCGGCAGGAGCAGGCCCCAATCCGAGGACCGTGGCCGTTCCCGATTCCAGTTGAGTGCGCCCAGCATCCCGCACCATGGCGACCACCACGTTCGCCTGCTGGGCCTGCTGTTCCAGCGAGCTCAGCTGCTCGTAGTTGTCCACGCGCAGCACGATCTTTGGCTGTCCCAGGCGACACCATCGCTGCAGGATGGCGTTTTGGAGTTTGGTGCCCTGAACAGAGCTCTGGTAGCACATGACCGCCGCATGGGCGCACTGGGCCGCCGTCTTCCCCTTGGACATCTTGATGTCGGAACGGACCACCAGCGCCAGTTTGGTGGACTTGCCGAAGGCCAAACCGTTGCTGAGGAACTTCTGCAGGATGCTACTTGACGTGGGCATACTTCTGGCTCTGCTGCTCCACGTACTTCTGCATGCACGCGCGGAACTCCTTGACTTTGTCTTGGCAAGCCCTCCAGTCGCCCGTCTCGGCGATGCACTCCTGCACCTTGTAGTGGAGCTCTATGCAGCCCGTCTTCTTTAGCATCAGTTCCACGGGGTCCTGATCCGTCGCTGCGGACATTTTCTGCTCCTCGCCGGTGGGAATCGCTGCAGTTCGTTTCGAATTACGAAATTCGGGCAGGGTTGCCAAGGAGCCGAGGAAAAATGCCGATGTTTAGTGCGCGATATGTGTTTTACAATAATACCGACTTGGGTATACCCTATTTAGGAGACATTCTAAAGTTTTTTTTTTGGATTTCTTATCTTATCAGGTAACCTTAGCAATGTTGACGGTACATATTAGAAAACAATTATTTAATTACCATATATACATGTGTATCATAAGAACTCCAAAGTGACTTGCTTATAACGTAATAAGCTTTACACATTCCCAATGTTTATGTCATATAAACATTATATTATATTTAATCACAGAGATCAAATTTAGTTTCAAAACTTTACGTATTTATTATAATAGTCTTACCATCATTTTTCTTCAGCTTAGTTTATGTATTTTACGATTGTGTTGTTTCACTTTGTGTTATTGATAGTATTAAAAAACTTTACTATTATATTAAAATAGCAATTATATTAAAATACATTACAATAAGAATAATTCTTATAGTTCCGGGAGTTCAAATTCGTAACGTTAATTTTCGGGAGGCAGTCTGGCAACGCTGTACATCCACCATTGCTCACGGTGCGCGCCAATTTGTAAGACTTTATTCGATCGACACCTGTATGATCCTGCAAGTCCTAGTTTAGAACCATCTATACATCAACTCTGGCGCTTTTCACAAATAATTCACACATAGCCGAAAAATGAAAAACAGATTTCACTACAAAGCAGGTGCAATGCAGTGTGACCATCGAATCCCCGCTTTTCCGCTACGCGTCATGGTGTACCGACCCGCAGGCGCCACGGTCACACCGCTCCAATTGCAGCGAGAAAACGAACGAATTGCAACGAGCAGGCGAAAAATCACAAAAAGCGGAAAATCACAACAATCGTGGGTGCAAACGGAACGGAAACTGAGCTGCGAGGCAACGGCACGGAGACCCGGAAAATCGGATGGCACGCCAGTGAACAGAGCGAAAGCAGAGGCGCACTTGGCGCGTTTCGAGGGGCGAAGCGCGTTGCGTTCTTCTCCAAACCGATTTCCGAATCCCAAAACCAAACCAATCCAATCCCCACACTCGCACACCCACACCACCACCAGCACACACACACACACACGGACACGCGCGCGCATACAGTGAACGAGTGAAAGTGCATCTACATCTGTGATTTCGTATATAATAATGCGTCGCGCATACGCGGATTTGGCCAGCAGCAGCACCAAAGACTAACAAGTGATCCGGACCAGGATCCGGGGATTGAGTTGGTTGGGCCTATCCCCCCGCCGCCGCCGCCGCCGCGTGGAAACCCCGTGAAATGGCCGATCAGGTGGCGCACACCAAAGAAACGGATGCGGAGGAGCCGCTGGTGAATGGCGAACTGCCATCGGGGGAGGAGACGCCTCCCTGCTGCCATGTGATGTCCCTGTCCGCCATGGACGTGGACGCTGACGCCGATGTTGATGTAGATGCGGACGCGGATGCGGAGGCCACATCCTGCTCCACTTCCCAGTTGAATCCGTCGCCACCGCCTGCTGGTGTCCAACAGGCGAAGCCGGCACGGAGCAGCTCACCGCCATGCCATCTCCTGGAGCGGCTCAACTTCCCCGAGGGCAACATCATCAACACGCTGCACACGATCCTCGCACTGCCGCCCTTCGATCCCTACGCCCCCGCCCCCAAGGCGGAGACGGTCTACAAGGAGGTGGTGTCGCTGATGCAGTGGAGCCAGCGGGAGGACAACGCCATCGAGCTGGAGCTCAGCGACAAGCTGCTCCACGAGTGCGAGCACAAGGTCGGCGATCCCAACGATGAGACGCGGTCGTACTTGGTGGGTTTTCTAAAGACAGTTGGATGGTATTTGATGGGATCCACAGTTCGAGTTCTTGGAAAACACGGAAATAGAATTGGCATTACTCATACATTTTATTATTATTGGATTATTATTGAAATATGGGTAATACTCACAGTAGGAATGTATATTTGTACGCGGCAGGACTGCCCAAAACTGGTTATCGGATCGATTTTCCAGTAAACTAGGTCTAGAAATAGGAAATTTGGCTTATTGGGGTTCTTCAAATAAAAATTGTTTACTGGTTTGAATTGCCTAGGTTTTTAGATTTAATATAAATTTGAACATCTCTTTACTTAAGTGAATAAAAATTAAGCTTAATTAAATATATATTTTTAAAAAATTGTATACCTCCTGCAAAGGGGTCTTATTTCCAAAATTAATGTTTACTTACCCAAATTGTCTTTTTGCAGATGGCCATCGAGAACATGCGTCTCTTCTCTGAGGATCCGAAGAATCCGCTGCGTGACGCCGACGGACAGCTGCGTGCAATTACGGTGTGTTTGCCTGAAATACTAGACAGTCTTCAATGGAACGTACTCCTAATCCACTGTAGCTATATTTCCAGAATCTTGCCTTCATATTTGTGAAACACCGGAAGGAGGAGTTCTTCACATTTTGTTCCTGCAAGGAATGTCTCGAATACCGCGAAACCATCATGGCCATCATGATGGATCAATTTAAGGCTGCGCACATGGTGGTCATGTTGCTGGACGTACTGATCAAGGCCTACAGCCCCATGTTGAAGTAAGGGTTGTCTGAAAAAATCTACATTATCTACATTAGTAAAATACAACAAATCTTTTTTCAGAAACGATGCTGCCTACAATAAGTTTGAGAAGCTGCTCGAATGCAACAAGGAGATCTACTGGATTACTAGCGGCTATCTCTACGATAAGAATGCCGAATATCTCGATTTTATTGATGATACAGCGATCTCCGATAATATGATATTAGTGCTATTCAGCGCCATGTAAGTGGACACTTTGGACCTGCGTTTGTTTACTCCATGCTTATAAGCTTTAACTTCGATTTCAGCTTGATGGCCAACAATCCCATGTTGCTGCTACAAATACTCGCCTATAATGTTGAATGCATTGTGAAGGCATTCTCCGAGGGCATGATCGAGATTGCCCAGAATATACAGGAGAACGAGAAGATTTCTGCAGAAAGGATGCTGACATGTAAGAGCAATATGGGAAATAAAAAAAAAATATATATCTACTTTAAGTAATAATTGCATGAATATTAATTTCATTAATAGATAGTTAATGATACTTACCAATTTATTAAATGAATCTCTCTTCCATTTAATGTCTTTCAGACATTCTGGACGGCTACTCCGATCTGAATTGCATCTCGCAGAAGATCTCCCTCAGCCTGTTTGCGTTTGAGAACGATTTTCTGCGCAAGTTCAAGCTCTCGTGGGTGCTGCTGTGCCAACGCCTGTTCCAGCAACATGTGTTCACGCCCCTGGCGGACACCATGCTGGCCTGCATTCTGTCCTTAAAGGAGGCGGCTCCCTCGGCCCAGACGACGGCGCTGATCAAGCGGTACATGCTGTTCGACGAGCACATGCACTCCATCGAGCGGCGCTGGACGGACATCTGGATCGAGCTGAACAAGTTCAACTTGTCGCCCACGGAACACGAGCGCCGGATGGGCCTGCTGGATGTGTACAACATATTCGACAAGGTCGTCCTGGACGCCACCTCGTTCTCGCTGCCGGACATCAGCGACGACGAGTTCATCGACTTCCAGCGCATCGTGGATCGCCAGCTGGCCTGGAAGAACATCATGGCCTTCACAAAGCTGAAGTGGCCCGACGGCTTCTACGATCCGCCCAATAAGCTGGTGCACGAGGATCTCTGCAAGAAGTGCAATTCGCTTCTCGAGCACCATAACGAGTAGGTTTCGGGAGCAATGAAAGAGTAGTTCTCTACAAAAATAAAATGATTCAAATGTTTTAAATAGCAGATCAACAATAACTCTTAACAAAGTTTTTAAACTTACATATTTTCCTTCCGACAGGAACTGTAAATGCATAACTTGCTCCATCGCCGGCACTCCTTTGCGACCGCGACAAGCGGGCCATTGTGCCAAGTGCACAACGCTCGGCATTGTCGAGAAGGATCCCAAGCTGATGAAGTCCAAGATCCTCAGCACCTGCACCAGTGACGAGGCTAAGCACAATGCGGCTATGGCGGCCACCTCGAGCTCCGCCGCCGCGCAGCAGCAGCAGCGACGCTCCAGCGATCTCCCGGAGGATGAGTCACCATCCGGAAGCGGCGGCAGCAGCAGCGGATCGGTGTTCCGGCGACAGGCGGAGCAGACCGATACCCTGCGAACCACATATCACATCGCATGGGCGGTGTTCCAGCACCTGACAACCAGAAAGCGCTACCGCCACGAGTCGATCGAGGCGCAGTACTTCTGCGGTGAGAACTGTCGGGTCTCCGCCTGCCAGCTGGCCAGGAAAATCCTGGCCAACCAGCTGTCACCGCCGCTGACCAAGTATCTGCTGCGCTGCTTCCAGCCGCTGTCGTTCACGCGGGAGGAGCTGCGCTCCACGCTGCCCTCGTTGATGTTCTTCAACCGCAAGCTGGCCCCGAGTCCCGCCGAGCTGCAGGAGCTGCGGAACCAGCACTACGTGTACAAAACCTACTGGACCTTCGTCCTCTCCATTTACGCCAACTTCTTTGTGAAATTCAACTCGAGCAGCACGGACTTTGGTCACCTGGAACTGCTCAAGGGGGATCTTCGCCTGCGGCTGAACAGTGTAATTGGTGACAAGGACGACGGTCGGTTCGAGCAGTTCTTGGCCCAGGTTATTGGGTAAGTTCTTGTTAAGTCATTCCCCAAGCGGATGTTCTTCAAATATCTTTTTTTAATAATTCCGCAGTTACTCACCTTTCAAAATCACAGACGAGTAAGTATGGTGATTAAATACACATATCACTTATTTTTTATTACTTGTTAAATATTAGTAAGCTTTATGCAAACCAAATTTGTAGGCTGCAATTTTCTTTTTATGACATTTGCGGACTGACAGGTGCTTTTAGGGTTAGGGTTGCCATTTCAATATATTAGAACAGTGCAATTAACAATACTTATTTTTCTTGGCTTGGCCATAATTTAAATTGTAAATTTTTCGAAAAAGATTTAAGATGGAAATTTGTAATCTAAACTTAGTTTTTAGCCTTCAAAAATACATTTTAGGTTTATAAAACCTTATATTTAATGATTTGAGTGTTGATAAACAAAATTTATAGCAAAATTGAGGGACTTGGCAACTTGGTTACTATCGCATATCGATTGTGGCTTTATCAAAAGCGCATTCGACAATCTCGTAAATTCTTGCCGGAAAAAAATATTACAAAATTAGTACAAAGCAGCAGAAGGCTGCTTTTTCCATGACAGCAGCTAACTTGTGAAAATGGAATTTAAAAAAGAGGAACTTGATTATGTTTGTAATTCCTGTTGCAGTTTTACGCTGGGCGATGCCAACATAGAGAAGATGCAATTTGGAGTGGATCAGCTCATGATGTTGCACGACTCGCAAATAATGTAAGTATTCAAAACGAACTTCCCACAAAAAAGATGATAAAACTTAGAATATAAATCTTCGCAGAAAACGCACTAAACCAGATAGCACTACGGGTCTATCGGGTGCCAAATCCAAGGCTGGAGAGTCGAACTTGTCGCAATCGGGAGGCAGAAATGGCGATGCGGCAGGCAACAAGAAGAGCAAGGAAAAGATGCGAAAATGTGAGTATAAATAGTTCAAAACACTCCGTAGTTAATTTAAATGTATTTGGTATTTCCCAACCCATAGGCTGCGCCGACTATGCGGATATTGGTGAGCCCTGCAAGGAGAATCACTCGAAGAAGCGTGTCAAAAAGGAGTGCAACCATGCGCGCTTCAATGAGACGCGCGACCGTCTACGTAAGAAGCTCTCTCAGATTGTGAACGACCGGAAGACCAAGTCCACGGAGGAGGCACCGCCTTCTAAGGCTAAGTCCTCCATGCCGGAGCCAGCTGCTGTGCCCGCGCCGGTAGCGATCCCACCGAAGCGGCCGCCCAAGGCCGAATCCCTTCCGCCGAACCAGCCGCCAAGCCTGAAAGTGTTCGCCACAGCACAACTGAATTCCTCCAGCAATCCTCGTAAGATGCCACCGGCAGCTGCTGCAGCGGCTGCGGCTGCTCTGAACGAGATTGGTGACCAGGAGGAGCAGGAGGGCGACAACAGTCTGCTGCGCCTGGACAGCCTCTGCAAGCGGCTTCAGATGCACACAGATGCCACGGATGCCTCCGCTGCGGCAACGGCGGCCGAAGCTGCGGCTGCTGTGGCCGCTTTCAAACGAGGAGGCGGCTTTCCGGCGGACTACAGCAAGGAGGACATGATGCAGGACTTTGCCGAGTTCCTGGGCACATATACCTACACCCGGGAACAGGACCAACAGCGCTGGATAAACGAGACCCTCAATTTTATCGAGGGAAAGTCCCAGCAGCCGCAGACCGCCAACCCGAAGAAGGCTGCCAAGAAGGCCAAGCAGAAGATGCGCAAGGAGGAGGAAAAGCGCATTAAGGAACTGGAGGACCTCCGCGGACAGTTCCTTGACATCTACTTCAAGGAGTTCATCGACAAGTACGAAATGAAGGCGCTGACGGCTGCAGGCGGCCGGAAAAGGGAGAAAAAGCGCATCGGCGAGCTGGAGGCCAACATCAAGAACTTGCAGCGGGCCAAGGCTAAGGTGGAGACGGTGATCCTCGAACTAATTGCCACCGTCAAGCAGACGAACAACGAGTTCAAGTTCTCCTACCTGCCCACGAAGCAGCAACAGCTCGCCAAGATGGCCCAGCTGGAGGAAATCCTTAATGGAGTCACGACCGCTCCGGCTGTCGAGACTGTTAAGCAGGCACCGCCACAGTCTGCGCCGCAGTATCCAGAGTTCAATAGTAGCAGCGCCTATTATTCACCGCAGGGATTAGGGCAGCAGAATACGCCCGTGTGCTTCGCTCCTCCCCAGCAGTCGCAACATCCGCCTCAACTCTCACGGGATGTGATTGCCGCCATGGCGGCCAACTCCATCACTGCCGATCCCTCCAAGCGCATTGTGACCATACGCCGGGTGCAGCTGCCCCATCCGGGCGCCGAGCAGCAGGTGACAGTGGTGGCCAAGGGCAGTGCTCCGCACGAGGACAAGCTGCTGTACACCTTCGTCAACGGTCATATGGTGGCTTCGGGTCCGGCTCAGCCGGAAGAAACTGCTCCTACCCCCGTGGCGGTTCCGGCTCCAGCGCCCAGTATTCCCGAGAAGAGCGCTAAGGCCAAGAAGAAAGAGGCTAAGCGAGCTGCAGCAGCGGCGGCGGCAGCAGCAGCGGCGGAGGCAGAAGCTGCAGCGGCGGCGGCAGCGGAAGCAGCAGCAGCTGCGGCGGCGCAGAAGGAAGGCAAGCTGAAAAACAAGAAGCAAGCGAAGAAGTCAGCCGTTGCTGTGGCCACCGCATCGAGTTCCACTGCGAGCAGCAACTCCTCCAAGACTCAGACGCCGCAGAGCACGCGCGAGAGTTCGGTGTGCAGTGTGAAGCCAAAGACTGCACCCAAGAAGCCGGCTGCCAAGCCACCCAAGGTGGTTGAAGTTGCGCCGGCGCCCGATCCAGAGCCGGAGCCACCGAAGAGGCAGAAGCGTCTTAAGTCGAGGCTGGACCCTGGCCAGCTGGAAAACAATCCGTTCAAGTCGCTGCACATGCAGGATTCGTCGGAGGGCGAGTGGGAAACTGGCAGTGAGTCGGAAGATGGCGAGGAAGTCCCAGCACCAGCGCCGCCGCCAATAAGGCAGCAGCCCAAATTGCCAGCTGCTCCTGCGCCCAAGCCAGTTGCTCCTCCAGTGGTCACAAAGGCGAAGCCAGCACCAGCACCAGTGACCGCTCCCGTCAAGAAGGCTAAGGAGGCCCCGCAAAAGCAGCAGGCGTCGTCGCAGCCTGCCAAGGTCCAGGCCCCTGCAAAAGGCAAGTCTTCTGCACCCGCTGGTAAGTCCAATCCACCACAGCAACAGTATCAGCAGGAAAAGGTGCCGCCTGCCAAGAGCCAGTCGCAGCGTCCAGTAGAATCCACAAAAAAGCAGAAGCAGGCTCCTGGAAATCTCGAATCCAATCGCAGCGCTCCAAGTCAGGCACCTGCAAAGACTCACCAGCAGACGCGGGGTGGACGGGGCAATGGTCGGACCAAGCCCTCAACTGGTGGTCAACAGCAGCAACAGGTCCAGCAGCACTCCAACCCTCATCCAGCTGAGGCGGGCGCTCCTCCAAAGAGATCGCAGCGCGGCAAGCGCGGACATCGCCAAAAGCAGGGTGAGTAAGGACTTATTCCTTAAAATGAGATCTCCAAGTATTTGTATACTTACTAAACTTTCTCCACTTGCAGAGGATCTCTCCGGCATTCCACACAACATGGGCTATTTCAATCCCAACGAAGTTGCCATACCTCCGCCGCAAACTGGAAGCTATGCCAGCAGCCTGACCCAGCAGATGCAGCACTTGCGCATCGGCCAGTCAGGTGGCAGTTCCGGTTCGAAGCAGGCATCGCAGTCTCCCAACTGTAGCATCATGGACCAGCTGAACCGGGGAGTGCAGGTGGAGCACCTCTCTCTGCCGCCTGGCATCACGCTCACCAAGGTGGACCCAGCCAAGAGCGAGCAGTTGCGTCAGAAGAGCGAGTCCATTCGACTGCTGTCCAAGCCTCTGGCCGAGCAGCAGCAGCTGCCACAACAGCATCACTTCCAGCAGCCATCGCACCTTCTGTCGAGCTACTACGGAGCAGCCGGAGCCGCTGGCATGGATCCCAACGGTGTAATCATGGTTGAGGCCAATCCGCGGCCAAATCGCAATAGCCAAGCTCCATCTGCTCCTCCAAACGTGGCTGCAGCGGCGTCGGCGGCAAGTGCCAGCGGGAAATCCTCTAGGCGCCGCCGTCGCAACCGTGGAAAGTCTGGTGGTGGAGGTTGCGCCAACATTGGTAGCTCTGGAGCAGCCAACAAGCAGCGATCGGGAGGAGGAGGAGGCGGAAGTGGTTCTGCGGATAGCCAAAAACCAGCGGTGTCGCCAGCCACTATTGAAGCCAATGCCAGTGGCAATATTATCACCCTGCGCAATCCAATGTTCCACCAGGGCAATGGGCCAGTGGCCGGCGGCGGTATGATGCCACCCAATCCCAACCCGATGCCGCCAGGTGAGTTCATAAAACAGGAAACTTATAGCAATCATTAAATTCCTACCTATTGCAGTGCGAAACTTTCCCGCCGGTCTTCCCGTTGCTCCACCCATGGCCATGGATCAACCTGCCGCAATCATCAAGAACGAGAACGGCATGTTCACCATACGCAATCCGGCGCTCCACCAGGCGGTGACCAATGGCTTGGCCATGGGCGGCTACCGGCAGTTCGGCAGCAATGTCAACTACTACACGCCCCAGGAAGCTGTGGCCGAGGCAGCACGAGCCACGCAGCAGAAGCAGCAGCACCAGCAGTCCACTGCTGCCACAGTTGTCGGCAGCAGCAATACCTCGAATTTCTCCTACTTCTCCAGTGGATCGGCCAGTGGCAACAGCAGCGGAAGCAGCAACGGCGGCAACGGGACGCACAACAATATCAGTATTAGCTGTACCAATGTTCCCCCGAGCAACGCCGAGAGCGGAGGCAACAGTCCTGGCCGACTGGTTGGCGATGCGGCGGTGATTGCCCGTCCCAAGCAGTCGCAGAAGTGTCTCTCGGCCATTGGCAGTGAGCTGAAGCAAAAGGCCAAGGACAGCAAGTGGACGGGCTATGGCCAGCAGCAGCAGTCGACGTCGGATTACAATTCGGCGGGGGCAGGAGGCGGCGTTCCCTTGCAGGAGAAGTACCAGCAGTCGAGCTACTACAACGGCTTCGAGGTGTTCTCAGCGGCAGCTGCCGCAGCCTCACAGGGTCCTGGCAGCGGCGGTGGATCGAGCGAATGCCACATGCATCACAGCTGTGGCGACGACTCTCCGCCGCCCACCATCACCGGTTTCAATTCCTACCTGGAGGGCATCCCGAACACCGGGGTCATTCGCTACGACGACGCCGCTTTCCTCAAGAACTTGATACCGGGCCAGCATCTCAACAACGAGGTGCGTGACGGATCTGGGCTGTGGTCTCACGATCAAGAGATCCTTTTCAACTACCCCAACCAATCGGTGTCCCCTTGGACCTCTGAATCCTATCCATTCACTTCATTTTTCTCATCCTGATCTAATCATTTTATATGCACGTTTTTTATTTTGAATTAAAAGATTGGCATCGTAACTAATTAATATCAAGATTTTAACCCTTTAGTAAATGCTTTTATAAGCAGACTTGTCTAATTAGGCATCTCCCCTGACAGGTCTCCATACACAATATATCGGAGTCCAACTTCACGCGCAACAACGCGTCTCCATCGCCGCACCACGTGGAGATCACCAGCGTATTTGGCGGCCGGGTGCGTTCCGCGAACGCCTACGATCCTCAGCAGCAGCAGCAGCCGGGTCCAGGAGCCAACTACTGCGACAGCGTGGCCGCCGACTACGGCAGTGGTGAGTGGTGAAGCAGTCACTGGTCCAATACAAATGACCTAACCAACCAAATTCCTCTTCTAGATTCCCACCTCTTCGTCCAGAACAATCTGCTGACGCGCATGCCACAGCCGCCGGCGCCACCGGATCCCTTTGGCTACGACTTCGACCCCTCGGTGGTGCCGGGCGGCGGATCGAAGGCGGCCAGCGTCGCCAGCGACCTGAACGAATTCCTGCGCCGCAGTCCGCTGAGCCAGCGCACCTCGCCGTACAGCCAGGACGAGAGTGCCGCCGCCCTGGAGACGTTCGTCCAGAACATGAGCGCGCTGCAGATCGCGAGCGATGCCGAGCAGTGCTCGCGGCTCAACGGGACGGCTGTCGGTGGAGGACCGGGCGATGTCCCCTCGGCGGATGCCACCGCCGGCGGAGGAGCCGCCAACGCGGCCGCCGCCTGGTGGTGAGCCACATGACAAGAGGTGCTGCATGGCCAGCAGATTGATTTGAACTCCTTACATTCATCCCACTCTCACGTACGCAGACATTTCATCGATAGGGCTGAGAAACGATAAATGAAAACCAGAAAACGAAACATAAAAATACAAAAAACAGAAAAGCATCCAAGAAATCATTTAAAATGGCTTAGGAGTCAATTTCAATGTTTCAACAAAAAAGAGAAAAATAAAGAAAAATTAACTTAAATGGAAGTTCAAATGCAAGGTGGTTTTATTGGCGATTCAATTGGATATATTTTCCACTTTCAGCAATAAGTAAATATAGCGTTTATTAACTTTATTTCCCTTTTTGATTTTAAAAAATGAATGCTTTTTATTTTATCAAACGATCATCTAAATTACAACTTCTTGAGATAATTGGCTTTATTTTAAATTTTCAATTTGATGCTAGTAATTGTAAAAACGTTATGCTTAAGATTCACGTATAAGATGCGCTGTGGAGTGGCTAAAATACTTGGTTGCGTTCAAATCTCAAAGACCAGGGAACCGGAGGCGTAGCTGACGCTGGAGTCCTCCATGTCCTGGCACTGGCTGCTCTGGGCGTACTTGAGGAACTTGAAACTCATCTTGTCGTAGCCCTGATCCTGCAGGGCCTTCACGGCGCCCAGCATCACGCCGATGGGATGGCGGCCGCATATCGTGTTGTTGTACTTGCGCAAGTACTCGGTGAAGGACTGCGGACTGAGCGTCTCGATGATGTCCATGCCCTGCTTGTCCAGCTTCTCGATGGACTTGTGGATGGCGCCGCAGGAGCGGTCGTAGTACGTGTAGCTAAAGCGCTGGCCCCAGTGGCAGAAGTCGGAGGATATCACAAACAGGTTGGTGGGGTCCATTAGGTAGGGCGACAGCAGGCTGCCGTACTGCGCCTCCTGCTCGGGATTGAGCGAGCCCACCAGGATAGGCACAATGGTGAACTGGTCCTTGTAGCTGGAGCAAAGGAGGTTTTAGAGTGGAAACATTGATGGGGGTTGCATATGCCAACTTACTCCTCCATCACTTTAGCTATGTAAGGCAAGTGCATCTCAATGGAGTGCTCATCCTCGTCAGTCTTCATGTCCATCCAGGAAAACTGTCCAGTCTTCTCCAGCTCAGCGTTGACTGAAATGAATGGTTAGCTAATTAGTTGTCTGGTATTTGCCAACCCTCAACAATCCTCCTACTCTGAGTATCAATTTTGAGATCGTAGAGGGGGGTCCTGTATTTCTTGGCCACGGATAA
The DNA here is from genome assembly GCF_025231255.1 of Drosophila biarmipes. Lineage (NCBI taxonomy): Eukaryota > Metazoa > Arthropoda > Insecta > Diptera > Drosophilidae > Drosophila > Drosophila biarmipes. The sequence continues at coordinate 19,186,333 of NC_066616.1, read as the reverse complement.
GGCACAACCACGCAGGCGCACATGGTGCGAGGGACCCAGTATGAAGATTCGCTTGCTGCAAGCAAATGTTCAAATGTCTTGATTGAAAGCAAGAATATCAAGTGCTTACACGACAACAGGGCTGACTTGGCGATAGGCGTAAGCTCCGCAGGCTCCACAGTACGTATATCCGGCGTGTCTGTGGAGTTACAGAAAATATAATAAGGATTTCGGCCTTAATTTGATCAGAACTTACGGAGCAATGATGGCACGAGCAGGACCATGCGAGAGATCAGCGGCACCCAACCAGCGGTCCAGCTGCCTGGAGAGCTCAGTGCCTGAAAAAAGTTAGGAACATAAATAATAATTGAGTTTTAATAAATAATATTCTATATAATGGTACCTAAATGTAAATATAAACAGAAAACAGAGGATTCAATAAACCAACTTAGTTGACTTTGCGTTGCCTAGCAGCAAACAAACAACAAAAATCAGCAGTTCCATTGAACTTTTGCTGGATAGACATAATACTGCAGCGATACAAGCTATTAATTACAGATTAAAATTATAGTTGAACATTCCGCCATGGATTTTGATAAGGAAAAGCAGAGCGATGAGCTCATGACTCGCATTCGGAACGAGCTGACAGCCATTATATCGCAGGAGTGGGTATCAAAGGAATCTTAAAAGATGAATATAACAACACATTTTCCTATGTCTAATAGAGCCACTGGCGATGCCGAGAGGCAGATATCAACTGACATGCTCTTGAGTCCCAATCCTTCGCCCATTTTCGGGGCAATAAAGAAGACTACGAGCGCAAAAACCGGGAAAACCAGGAAGGTGGGCAAGAGCTCGTCGGCAGGCAGAGCAAAGAGTTCGTTGGCGGCAAGCGGTTCATCCAAAGATCGCTTGGCGGGAGGAGATGGCCAGCATAGGGAGACGAGCGCGACTTCCACTTCCTCCAGCTATTCGCTGAGATCGGGCTACGAGCGCCCGCCCACGGATGCCAGTGCCCGAGCCGAGTTCATGGAGTCGCAAGCGGCCAAGAGCCTGGACGACGATGTGCAGAAGATGCAGCTGGAGCTGAAGAAGAGCTACGAGCTCTTCCAGGGCATCGGCGAGAAGTTCGAGTCGGTGAACTTCACGGGCCTGAAGAACCGCATCCGGGACTTGCACCTGAACGAGTCCAACAACGACTTGGGCAAGGCGACGACCGCCGAGCTGCAGAAGATGTTCGACCAGCGCTTCCTGCAGAATCGCCTGGACAAGCTGACCACGGACGCCACGATGGGATTCCGCCGGCATCCCGGCGAGTTCGGGGACATTCCCGAGCTGAGCACCTTCTTCCAGGCGTGCACGCAGCTGGAGCGCGGCTTGGATGCACTGCGTCAGCAGCGGCGGCGCAACAGCGACCTGGAGAAGCGCCTGTGCTGGGCCACCGAGATAGCCTACGATCGCATGGACGAGATTCGCAATGCCATGGGCTCCGATCCGGAGAAGAACTTCTGAGTGGCCCAGCCGGAGATACATCTAGTTATTTTGTGGTTCACCCTAGAGTTCATTACCCGCACACGCACACAGGTGCACCGCACATGCATACATATAACACCCACACACATGCGCTTACAGTGCAATTGCAATTGATTGTGTTATCTTTTTTTCCTGGACGAGCAACTACTCACCGGAATCCGTGTACCAGCTGCCTGCGTGGGTTGCTCTTCTGGCCGACATGATGGTGCGAGATCCCTTATCTGGCTTTTTAGTCAGGTAGAGCTATTAACGCTATTGACTGGCAGTTGGTGGTGCAAGAAACCTCTTTGTTTTTTGTTATTGCTGCCAGCAGTGTGGCCGTGGCGACTGCTTTCGAAAAGCCTACCTACCAACCAGGGCTGGCAATCAGGTATATTCGTCGGCTATCGATAACATCGCTGCTAGCCTGCCAGTATGACCATACATGTCACACATTTTTGGTATTATACCAAATTATACCGACATTAAGGTCTCACAGAAATGTTGACAACTGTAGCCGAGACACCCACCTAACATTTGTGTGGGACCGTACTTTCGGTATATTTCGGTAAAGTACCAGAAATACCAGAAATATTCTTCCCGATATTCGATATATCGGGAGAAAAATATCGCCATAAAAATATTTATTTTTATTCATAACACATCGATAGACTGATATTTTCATATAGCGTCATTTGCTGTACTAAAACCTAAAAATCCGCCGTGTTCGTATTCCGCCATTTTGAAAGCTGCGAGTGGAATTTGGACGCGTTGCTGGTAAATTAATTGTGGGAAAACTGCCCGAAAAGTGCACAAAATTTGTGAAAAGTGGTCGGCGACGGTGTGCGAGCCCCGCCGCCAAGTGTTTGCCCCCGAAAACGTTGTGTGGCCGCGTTTTTGGCACGTGAATTTCAGTCCAATTGTGAACTCGCAAAAAAAGAAAGAAAAGAAAAGAGAAAGAAAAAACCGACGCCGCCGTCGCCGCCGCCGCCACAAAGGAATAGGCGAATAAGCGAGAGGAAAAGGCAAAAACGAGCGAAAAGAAAATCAAATTGTGCGCCGCTGATTGCGTTTCAGCAATTTAATAATACTAAACTCCGAGGCAGCGGCGATTTTTCCACGGATTACACTCTGTATATTTCCATTTACTGCCTTTCTGTTTGCAACGAGTGTGCGCCTGTGTGTGCGATTGTGTGTGAGTGTGCGATAAACGTGTACAAGAAAAATTTAAACGTGCAGAATTCTGATGAATTTTAAAGCGGAACTACTTTAACATGTATGGGTGAAATATATGTATGCGTGGGAGTGTGTTTTCGAGTGGGTGCACGCACACTGGGCCGAGTATTGTTGCGGTTTAATGCAAAGTCGAGTGCGTGAGTGTGAGTGAGTGAGCGAGTGAGCAACGCCTGCCATATTCTATGCAAAACATAAATAAAATTGTGCAATAATTTCCCCCCTCCTCCCCAGCACACACACACACGCACACAGTCGCAGATACATACATTCTCTTTGAAATGTGTTTTTTTTTGCGCCCGCCTAGTGACAATACACACGCAAGGTTCACTGCGCAACGCCCCCTGCCCCCCTTTTCTACACCAGCACCACACCACCCCCCTTTTGCCCACGCCACTGCAACATGCTGTCTCATCGTTGTTGTTTTGCCGCCGCCACATTTGGTGCGAGAGAGAGAGAGGGAGGGAGAGCTGCCGAAAGCAGCGAGTTTGGAAACCAACTAAAGCCTCATGTTGACACATTTCAACCGGGAGTTTTCGTTCTTTCCGGCGGATTAAAAAGCCTTTAAAGGGTGAAAGTGCTGCTTATCGGTTTTCGGCGTTTCTTCTCCGCGAACCGCGGCTTTAAAGTACATAAATTGTTTTCTCGCATATTGCTTGTTACTTACAAACGTACAACACACACGCACACAGCTGCAGCTACCGTTGGAATTGCGCTGCATCGGTGTGTGCGTGTGTTTATGCCGATTTAAATACACAAAATGCCAAGTGAAAAAGTTTGATAAAGTTGCGAATGTCCGTACAAATTGACGCTTGTTTCTAGTTTTATTACAATTTTTGCGCTTGTCGTGTTTTTGTCGTGGCTCCTGCTCTCTCTCTCTTTCTTCGTTCGCCCTTTTACTGTTCGACGTGCCTGTACCCATCACACAAACACTCGCACATACACGACAGAATCACACTCACACACACATACCCATGAAAAGGCAGACAGACAAGCAACTCTGGGCTCCCTCCTCCACCTCGCCGCCCCTACCCCCACCCACTCGCATTTGCAACGGGAAAGTTGTTGGTGTTGCTGCTCTGCAGTACTCAAAACTCCGGAGAGGATTACAAATGGTGTTTTTGTTTTTGCCAAAGCGGAAATACAGGCAAACTTCTGCAGCATAAAGAGTTCCAATTATATGGACGGTTATTTATTTAGTTTTTCCCTCTCTGCCTCTTTCCACTTTCCCGGCAACTTTTTGCGCACTTTTGGGTTATCAAAATAATTTGAAAGCCCTGGAAAGCGGGAATAATTGAAATTACTTAAAGAGCTTCTTAGGGTAGCCCCAAAAAAGTTGGGGAAATTACTCTTAATTTAAAGGTGGAAGATTGTTAATAAATTATGGGATGGTATCTTAACTGTAGGGGTTATTTTTTTACTTCCCTTTAAAGTATCAGTCTTAAAAATTTTGTCCTGAAGAATCTTCATATTTTATACCCAACTTAAAACTAAAAATCCAAAGAAATTTAGAAAGATAGAAAGATAGTTTTTATTTGTTAACTTGGAGGTTATTTCAGTCTCAAAAAAGAAATTACATTTTACTTACTTAGAAGCTTAAGATTGACAATTTACTTAAAATTTGTATGCAATATAGTTAAAAAAAAAACCACTTAAAATGTAAACCAAACAAGTTCTAGCCTTTTGTTACCCAAAGAGATGGGTTTCTAGAAACTGAAAATTAAATTTCGGAGTGTTTTGCTACCAGAACAACTTTATTCCTTCTTTTTTGCTACATCAGCAACACAAACCAAATGGAACCGATAGAAATATGGAAATAGATGGCAGAGGCCCCTCCTCTCGCATCCACTTGAGTATTTGCATTGCCATGGAATTTTGTATGTAGTCCATCGATAACTGTACACATTGCTGGAATCGTTGGCTGTTTTTTGGCGCAACAACAGTATCCGTTGCTTGTCACTGCCCTTTTTTGGGCAATAATAAATTTGATTGTGCACGGTCCCCCACCCCGCACCTCCCCCGCTCTCCGAGCGTTATTTATTGTCAATGCCAGGCAATGCCACCCACTATTCCGCCCCCGCCCCTCCCTCCGCTTTGATGCTCTGCATTTTTGCGCAATGTTTGTTGTTTCGTGTTTGTTGCCGACTGCGCGCGTGAAAAAATGCACACCTGCCCAAAGAATTTCACACTGTGCGATGAGCGCGGGGAAAACAAAGCGAAAGCAGCCACAGAAATAGCCGCGAAACGTTTAAATTTAAATATAAGTCTGCGAAACTAAAGTTCGGGCAAAAACAATGGCAGCCATGTGTGCCTTACTTGCTTCCCCATTGCCCACCATCTCTATCGATCCGAAAGAGAAATGCAAGTCGAGGGCTTGATACCCTCGATGATGGTGGGACATGTGAAATTCCAATGTTATTTCACTAAATATGGTTAAAGTCCATCGCTCAATCTCTTGAAACAATCTATTTATTTAAAGATTATCTCTTCAAAGGCTTTAAAAGTATCTTATCCTATTGAATACACCATGCTTTTTAGCAAAATATGGTTAAAGTCAATCATTTTATATCCCAAAACAATGGATTTGCTTAAACATTTCTATCCTATCCAATAAAATACTCTTCAAATTCATAGGATGTATAAATTTCCAATGATATTTAACGATATATGGTTAAAATCAATCGTTTAACCCCCCAAAGCGGGGAATTTCTTCAAACATTTCCAATAAAGATCAACTCTTTATCACCACTATAGAGTAGTACCCCTACGTGAGCGCATTTCAAATAAAAACAGACAACACACTTTCAGATGGCTCGGCCAGAATCCGTCTAAAGGCACAGATATAGATATGGCATGGCAATAATAATAGCAAGAGCAGCCACAACGCAACATCAGCAATTCGTAAGCGTGCGAGGGCAATTTTATATACACACACGGCTCGTATAAGTTGTATTTCATTTGATTTTTTCCCACTTCTGGTCACTTGCCACTCGCTATGCTGGCTTGCAGTTTTTCAATTTGCGTCATTCGCAGACCGCCGCGCACCACCAATCAATATTGTACGAAAAACAAGTGGGAAAAACGAGAAAAACGCGAGGGAAAACAATGAGAAAGCAACGCAGAATGACAAATACAGGCAAAAAGTGCAAAAAAAGCATTGGCCAATGTCAGGCAAACAGTTTAAGTGGTTTTCTTTGGTAGTACAGTAAATATCGTCGCTTAAATTATTGCTGAAGGTCCAAGCGTAATCGCTTTATCTGCACTTTTTACGGCACTGCAGTAAATATCACCGACCACTATCGTTTCGGAATTTTACCCGGCCAAGTGTTGGGCTAATAGAGGTCTGGGATCTCCGTCCGTTTATGGGTGTTGGCCAATCAGACGCTGAATAATCGGATTCCTGCAATCCTTGCTTTAAAGTGATTTGCTAGACTGTTCTGTTTCGACTTTCTAGAAGGGTAGGGTGAAATATTTAACAAGATATAAACATCTTTAAAGCCAAATACTTGAATTTAGGATTTCTATAGAATATTACTGTATAATTTCTTAGGAAATATTAGTAACATATTAATTAGAGTGAATTATGTGATTTCTGCTGATTTGAAGCTTTTAAATTTACAGAATTCTGTAAATATCTGTTACTTTATCTATAACTAAAGAATTGAATCCCAAATCAATATACTGATACCTTTACTTGGTATTTTTAGTATTTACTGATTAATTTACTATCCAGATGGATGAGCCAAAAAATGCATTCAAGCGAACTGCAAGATGTAACATTTTTATTTAGAGTGAGTTTTGCGATTTCTGCTGACTTGAATCTTTCAAATACACAGAATTTTATAACTATAACTAATGAATTGAATCCCAAATCAATATATTGATACCTTTATTTGCTATTTTTAGTATTTACTGATTATTTTACTATCCAGATGGATGAGCCAAAAAATGCATTCGAGCGAACTGCAAGATGACTGCATTATTGGCCAAAACCAATCTGTGATGTAAGGCGGTGAAGCAAATTCTCACAACTTTCGCCATGCGGCTTTAAAACTGGCAACTGCGAGAGCCACATTACTGCGGCATTAATATCATTCGCCTCTCAATGGGCAGGCAATACTTTATTTTCCGCCAACCACGAGACTCTTGGCGTCATCTCGAAAGCCGGCTTTAAATGCATATGCATGAAACAGAAAGCAGAAGTGGAAACCAGCGGGGCGAGGCGCTGCCGATGGCGGGGGCGGGGCGGAAAAGCGCGGGAACGCAACGTCACGACAAAACGGCAGCCGTTAATTCAGGCAAAAAACAAGTTACGAGCTCCAGCGACTTAAAGTTGAAATATCGCAGGCAGTCATCGTCGTCGTCGTCCCCGCCGCAGTAACGACGCATGAGCAGTTGCACTTTGAGTTTTCCAGTTGCAGTTGCCGCTCGCCTACCCCCTGGATTTCCACCGCCACCTCCGGTCTCCCCCCAGCATCTCTGCTGCCACTGCCTGGGCTTTAAAAGCTGTTGCCCACAAATGCGCATGACTTATTTAAACGTGTTTTAAGCACTCGCACACACAAACACACACTCAGTAAGCGCACAACAAACAATTTAAGCGAGCACCGCTTTTCCTGCCTGAAATTGTGGCAAAATAAAATGTAAGAAACCGAAATAAAATCGAGTGAAAAAAAGGCCAGCCATTGAGTTTGCCAGCGGCTCTTTAGCGCTGACTTTCCTCTTTTGCCGCCACACTCTGTTATCGTCTGCCTCGTTTTCATGTTGATAAACCGGTTTTTCGCTTTGGCTTGGTTTGGTTTGGTTTGTTGCCGTGCCGCCTGCCGCTGCTGTCCCCTGTCCATAAAAAGATATGTGCGCGGCCATCGTCATCGTGGCCGGAGCGGAGTTACTGCTCTTTCGGTCGGCCAGTGCTGCCCGAGTTTTAAGGCCAGCTCAGCCGCTGTTTTCTTGCGAAAGTTACAATCGTTACTTTGGCCTAGCGGCCACAGCTGATGGGATAGAGCGTTGGTGTCCAAGGGCAAGTGGTGGGGTTCTCTGAGATACACCCACATCCCAAGTTTCATATCAATCGGTCAATTATTAGCCATTTTGGTTAATTTGTTCTAAAAAAGAGTGGGTAACATGTTTCTGTAATGCACATATTTCTGCTTTAGGGGTGATCATTTGGGCCTATACTTCTATACTAACGTTTTAATTGCCGTTTAAGCGAAAAGTTCTGGAAAATCTTATAAATAGTATTGGCTACCCAGTCATATCTTCTCCTCTTCGTGCCCAATAAACCAGCCAAACTGGCTGCTCTGCTGGCAAATGTGACCGGCTTGTTTGTTAGACAGCCGGCGGCTAGTCGGCTTGTACGGAATCAGAATCGGAATCCGAATGCGAATGGGAATGGGAATCGGAATCGGAATCATCGGGCCGCCGGACTCAGGTAGCAGCGCGTCGCACTCGGAATGTATCTGTTAGATACGCGGCCACGACTTACTGTACTGGCGCTAGTTGTGTGATTTATAATGCCTCGCTGGATGTGATTTTTCGCTCGCTGCATTATACGCTTTGATTTGATGTTTATTCCTATTCACTGCCCGCGGGCATCAACAGGTTTTCTCGGCGGATTCGGTGGCTCGTTTTTGGAGTGTTGGCTTCGCAAAGGCGACTCGTCGGGAAAGCGAAAAGTGCCTCTCCCACAGGCGTGGGCGCTCGCACACTGCGAATGCCACATCCTGTGGCAACTTCAGGCACTGGCAAACGAAAAAGTATAACGAAAAGGCAGGCTGAAGTGAAACTGGTTTTTGGCGCGCTTTAAAAACTCAACTGACATTTTCCATTTCGACTGTGCTTCGAGGGAGGTTGTCTTGTGCAAAAGTGTAACTTTGGCTTGAGTATAAGTGGATATGTGAGTGAGTAGGATTCTTAGCCCAATCATTTGATTAATCCAGAATTTTACAAAGATTCTCCTACTTCAGATGGTAGTTTCGTTGAGATAAAGCCGGTTTTCATTATAATGCTCATATATGTTCTCGAACCATCCTCGTGGATGGGAAGAAAGCTCGTGGCTCCCGCAAAGTGGATTAACATACTCAAGTGAATTTCCAATGAGTGCAGTGAATCATTGCCCTTAAAGCCGGTTATCCGCGCAGACAAGCTCTGCAGCATGTATTTCCGAGTAAACAAATGCGAATCGAGAACCCACAGCGCCACATCATGAGCCACAAATTCTGGGCATAGAGAAATTGCTTGAAAATTAACAAAGCGTTGCGCCCACTTGACTTTGGCTATTCACTTGATAAATATATATGTGGGTATTGTGCGGTATGGCATGGCCTGCCGCAGGGAGCGGTTCTGGCGGGGCTCTGGGGTGATGTGATTGTGCTGGGATATTTTTTTCCATTGCCCGATGTCATAATTGCGTTGCTTATTTTTGTATTTTTGTATTTCTGTATTTTGGCTTGCGATTTTGCAAACGTTCGCTCGAGCGTTGTTCCCCCCGCAGTATCTGTGCAAGTTTTTTCCGTTTCTGTGTTTCTTTTTTTTTGCCATTATTATTATTGTAGTCTCGTCGGCGGTTGCCGCATTTAAACGTATTTCATACTTTTGCACAATACGTGACACATGGCTGATGGGAAGTGTCTCTGGCGGCGGTGGCGGAGCGGCGGGGGCTCAGATGTGTGTCTAAACATAGCCTATAGCCTGTAGAGGCAGTCATTGACGGCTTATCACCGCAGCTACACGCAGCACATATGTACCACGCCAGTATATAGGAATATATCTGTGCTGTCAAAGTGTTTGTTATTGTTCCGATTTGCGGCCCTTATCAGCGCTGCGAGCTGAGTCTCCGCTTGTGTGTATATTCATGGCAAAACTATGGCAATTCATGCGATATGTATTTCGTATTTGGGCTTGGACTATATAAATGTCGCTTTAAGTAACTTCATGTGATCGCTATAATTATCGCTTTATTGATAGCCACTCACTCAGCTGTTTCGCGTCCTATAAATACGATAGTCATTCGAATTAGTGGTGGCGATAAGAACAACAAGTTGGAAATTTTGGTTAATGCTTCGGCCTATCATAAACCAACATGGTTAGTGGTTAAAGCACACTGATGGGTTTTCTAGGTAAACCAAATAAGTCAATTAGGCTCTTTATACGAGAGTAGATTTGCTTAGTAATTAGTAAATCCCTATATATTATGATAGAAGTTTCTAGGGAAAACTCAACCAGAATGATCCCAATTCCATCTACTAAACCTGCATAAGCGTTTGCAAACGTGTTGTACACTCCACCGCCTTATAGATGTTCACACTTACCTGAAGCCCGTCATACATATCGGTCACATTGCCATCACGCCGGGCTGGAAACCCACCATCCATCGTCCCCACGCCGTTCCACGTCAGATAACCAAGAAGTGTCGTGGTGATAAGATAAGGCGGGCTACTACACGTAATCCGTATCCACTCGGTGACAAACCGCTGGATGTGTGGGTACACTACCATGCTCTTCTGGTTACCCGAGACCCCTAGACCACCGAGTCTCGTGTCTAATCAACCGTCCGATAAGTTCACTTGGATTCGGTCTCACTTGGAGCATATGGAGACGGGGGGCTTTCGATCCAGCTGGCCAACAAGAAACGCCCTTTCATGCTATAACACAATCAAAGGGGGAAACTCAGACGGGCAAGCGGGCACAGGCCATTCCGCTCCAGTCGATTTCGATGGTCGCATGTGAACAGCGTTAAATTTCTATGTTTCTGCAATGACACCTCCCCCAAATCCCACAACCAAGCCCCAATCCCCATTCCCATTCCCTTACGCCTAAGCCGACCAATAAGGCGGGAAAGGGAAGAGAGGGCAGCGTTGTGAGTGCGGCAATAACGTAGCCTTTTATCGCTGATGTTGGCGAAATCCAAACGAAACTTGTCATCAGCCGAGTTCTGCTGACATGAGCTGTATTTTTTTTTTTATTTTGGTAGTTGGTTTTGGGTTTTTTTGTTTCTACATCACATTTCATGTTTTCCATTTAATTTATGTGTTATGTGTTTTTGTTGCTTTCATTGCAGGATTCTCGATTTCAATATGAAGCGCCAAAAATGATTGCAGCGTTTGCATCGTAGTCTTGAAAAGGTTTTTTTCATTGATTTAATTAGAGCCACCGAAAGCGGTTGGCCAGCCAGAAAAACGAGCAAGGGATTCCTCACCAGCCTGCGCCCAGCGCCCCCATAACACGGTAACCACTGACCACTGAGAATCAAAAAAGAAGCAGAGGAACCACAGCCCGGAAAAGGCCAAAAGTTTTATAACGACGACGAGGACGACGAACAGAGGGACAGCAGACACAGATACAGAAACAGCGAAATGGACAAAAATCTGATGATGCCGAAGCGTTCGCGCATCGATGTCAAGGGCAGCTTTGCCAACGGACCGCTGCAAGCACGCCCACTGGTGGCCCTGCTCGATGGACGCGATTGCTCCATCGAGATGCCCATCCTGAAGGATGTGGCCACGGTGGCCTTCTGCGATGCACAGAGCACCTCCGAAATACACGAGAAGGTGGGTTTTCTCTCTAATCTTGTTGGTCAAATCTTTACTAATGGATTGTATCTTCACTATTAGGTCCTCAACGAGGCAGTGGGCGCTCTGATGTGGCACACCATCATCTTGACAAAGGAGGATCTTGAGAAGTTCAAAGCTTTACGCATTATCGTGCGCATCGGCAGCGGCACAGACAACATCGACGTGAAGGCGGCGGGCGAACTGGGCATAGCAGTGTGCAATGTCCCCGGCTATGGAGTCGAGGAGGTGGCGGACACGACGATGTGCCTGATCCTCAACCTCTACCGGCGGACGTATTGGCTGGCGAATATGGTGCGCGAGGGCAAAAAGTTCACTGGTCCCGAGCAAGTGCGGGAGGCAGCGCATGTAAGTTTGCCAGAAGTATATCCAGGATAAAGTTATGCCCACAAAATGTTGATAAAAAAGTTATAAACAAACTGGTTTAATTCAGCACATTCAGAAACGCCCTTGCGGTTAAATTAGGCATGCTTATCAAGACATTTCAAAATATTTTAAGGCCCCTAGCGAACATTTCTCTGGAGCTTAGTTGATATTACTTATGCTAGTGTCAGTTATCACGTATGTTTTGCAGATTAACTTTTTAGTTAAAATACTCTTTATAAAAGTTTGATATAGAGAAGAATTCTTTGTAGATGACTTCTTTTTTGAATTAAAAAAAAAAAAAGGTGGAAGTATATATTAAAATCCGTAAAACAGACTATTTCCCATCAAAAAGATCATAATTTCGAGTAATTGCTTAGAAAATTAAATTCAGTGGCTAGTGGCTGGATAGCTCTATACTGTTGGATAAAACCCGTATACACATGGGTTCATCAAAATCAAATGCAAACTGCGTTCAAAAATAGGATTTGCATATAAGCAAGCCAGCTAGTAAACACACAAACAGTAGGGAGATGTAGAATATGTATGCACAGAAGCGAACGGCATTAACATTAAATCGATAAAGATAAACCACACCTTTGAATGCATCTAACTGGAACTCACCATCTGCTCTCTCTCGCTCCACAGGGCTGTGCACGCATCCGCGGCGACACCTTGGGCCTGGTCGGACTGGGCCGCATCGGAAGCGCCGTGGCCCTGCGGGCAAAGGCGTTCGGCTTCAACGTCATCTTCTACGATCCCTACCTGCCCGACGGCATCGACAAGTCGCTGGGCCTCACTCGCGTCTACACGCTGCAGGACCTGCTTTTCCAGTCCGACTGCGTCTCACTGCATTGCACGCTCAACGAGCACAACCATCATTTAATCAATGAATTCACAATTAAACAGGTGAGTAAGAGGGAATCCTTGGAAGACTAAGAAGCAAATTAGCAGTTGAGCCAACGCGACTTGAATAATAGAAACTTTAACTTTATAACTCCTTAAACAAATGTTTAATACACTTAAACAAAAAAAATTGTTATGAACTTGGTTCCGATTTTACTATTTATGTTTCTCATGAGGTTAAGTTGCTATTTTGGAATTTATTAGTTTATCATTATCAAAAGTTGGTAGCGGACTAAAACTCTTAGCTTGGGCCTATGTTTTAGTTAAAGTTGACGGTCGACAATAGGAAACTGGCAACAAAAGATTGCCTACTTTATTCTAAAGATTTTTAGATCGAAATTTAACGGAAAAGAAAAAATCTGTCGTTCATAAAATTGACATCACATTAAAAACGAATTTACTTTTTCAATTTATTTAACTTCAAGTTAACGTAATCAGACAGTACGTTAACATGACATTGAGAAAATGGCCTAAGTAGGTAGTTTATTAAATGAATCCTCTTTTTAAATATGTTACATTCACTAATGATATCATAACATTTCAGATGAGACCTGGTGCATTTCTGGTGAACACCGCCCGCGGCGGCCTGGTCGATGACGAGACCCTGGCGTTGGCGCTGAAGCAGGGAAGGATAAGAGCTGCCGCCCTGGACGTTCACGAAAACGAACCTTACAATGTATTTCAAGTAAGAGATTGTTGTAAAACGAGACATTTTACGCAATCTGAGTTGGCGCCGCACCCACGTCGAACGCGATCTTGACTAACCACCGTTTCTTTGGCTTTCAGGGCGCACTGAAGGATGCCCCCAATCTGATTTGCACACCGCACGCCGCCTTTTTCAGCGACGCGTCCGCCACGGAGCTGCGCGAGATGGCAGCCACCGAGATCCGGCGGGCGATCGTCGGCAATATTCCAGACGTGCTGAGGAACTGCGTCAACAAGGAGTACTTCATGCGCACGCCGCCTGCCGCTGCCGCCGGGGGCGTGGCGGCGGCCGTTTATCCCGAAGGTAAACTACAAATGATATCAAATCAAGAAAAGTAGAGAGACAGAGACAGGGAAGCGAGAGGGAGCGTTATTACAAGTAAAAAACAAAAAACAAACAAAAATTAAAAAACCAAGAACATAAGAAATCAACCTACAAAATCCAAGCAAAATACAATACCAGAAATCGTTTAAACACATACTTTACACACTCACACCATAACATAACACACCCACACAAGCACACGCACACGCACACAGATGTAGCAAGCATCCAAACAACATACTTCTATTCTTTCTCTGACTCATTCGAAAGTAAATATATATATAGACGACGGGAGTGGAGCGCGCCAGAGAGTATATAAAACATTTGAAGCAAGATTCGAGAACACACACACACGCTATAAGAGTTGATATATAAGTTACACAGTTTAAGCTATACCAGATATATAGATCTATATATATATATAGAGTGGCTAAGCGCTGCACCAAGATCAAGATCAGAATGTTTGACGTCGATGAGGAGGATTAGAACGCAGCCGGAGTTGGCCAAAAGTTACGTTTATTCAGTATGTGTCTGTGTATGTATATGCATTGTTTTGGCTTGAAAACGCTTTGAAAACCATCTCTAAGTTACGCATGCTTAGAGAGCTTTCACCGAGTTCCCATGCTCCTTCGCTATGATAACTCTTCGAGATATATCCTATATCCTAGCCCTTGACTGAAGCTCCATTCAGCCATCGTTCGAAATTCAGCGTTTAAATGTGTGGCCAATTATCTTCACTTCAGTCTACAACAATTACGTGCATATATAGCGACATAGTGAATATACATCTATGAATAAGTTTCGAGATAATTTACACATGAAAACAAGGTGAAAGTAAACAATATGATGGATTATTGTTGTTGATGTTTCGCGACCTCCCTTCATCCCTCCCAAAAAAAGAAAGAAAAACACCCCGGCTTTAACTTTAACAGAAACTAGAAACAATCAGCGGAAAGTATGTAAAGTAATTATGTTCAGTGTATTTAGACATGTATTCAATGTATTTACAAATTAATATTATTACGGAAAACCAAGCAAATGATTCCAATACGACGAGTAACTCACTCTCCCCGCGTCAACACATTTTGTAAGCTTAAGAATAAAATTGGTTACCTTATTTGCTCCATTCATTGCTGACTTTCAATTGTTAAACGGTTCGATTAAGACAACAAAAAATCAAAGAGGACACTGTGTTTAGCTGAAATTACTATTCTTCTGTTGCTCAAGCTCTGCTCTATAGTGCAAAATGATCTCATCATTCAAGTTTATTTTCGCCTTACGTACATCTTGTATATTCGATTTCGATTGGCTACAACAGACAGACAAACAGCGAGAAAGTAAATAACTAAACTATATATATAAAATAGATGACAACTCGGCGCGTTAGATTCAACCACATCTATAAATAGAAAGAAGAAAACTACAATTAAATTAACGCATAGCTATGTACATTTAAAATATAACAGAAATTATATTAAAGCAACCCCAGAAAATGCAACTAAAAATGCTAAAAGAAAACGAAACAAAAAAAGATAATACATGTAATATTAATGAATCTAGATTTACCTTAACGATAAACAGGCAGCTGAACGACGATGATAACAAGGATATGATCGTCGGCGAGCGGCACATTAAACATTGTTAGCGTGTAAATTGTAATTTTATTTAACGAGAATATATATTTACGTGTAATCGAAAGTGCGCAACAATTGTAAGACTATCATTTTGTACAATTTTGCAATTTAAGTTTAAAAACGAAAAGCTTCAAGCAGTTTGGATGAATTTCTCCCTCTTTTCTACTATTTTTCAAATGTCTAACTGTCTAAAGTCTATCCGATAACGCTCAAAAACATGCCCAACCCAATGCAATTCCCTTTTTCCACTTTTTTTTTTTACCAAAATATTCATTTTTAAGGACAAACTTTTTGTAATATCTGAAACATTACGAGCACAAAGCATACACGCATACACACACAACATAGACACAGATACAGAGCAGTATACTCACACATCAAACACACACCCACGCACACACACGCGATCCTATATAGCAAGCTGCAACAACAAATGAGCAAAGTAAAACATAAATAAGCATAAGCGTAAAAGTAAAAGTAACAAGTAAAGAAGTAAACGTAAAAGTAATGAGTAACGAGACAAAAGAATAAAATACTGTTATTTTGTAATGTATAAAAGGATATTTTTAATAACTGTGAAAGCTAAATAAAATTAAAAGAGTAACAATTGACGATATGAAGCAACAAAAACGAAACAAAAAGTTAAGATGGAGAAGTTGATTTGATGAAAACCAAGAAAACCTTTCCAGAAAAAACCACAAAAAAGAAACAAGAGATAAAAACAAATAAAACAAAATCTTTAATGAACCCATTATTGTTTTAACTTGCCAATTGGAAGAGCTGTTAAATTGTTGTCCTCCTTTTTTTGAATGTGTGGCAGTAGTGTTTGCTTGCAAGACCGTTTTGAAATGTACATAATCCTGGGATGCTGATGATCGTGATGACATCATATTGTGAGCGAGCAGCAGAGCAGAGATCAAATTAAGATTAACGATTTAACGCCCCGGCGAAAGTCAGTAATGAATGGAACCGCTGATAGCCCTATTCGTATTCGTATTCGTGTTCGTATCCGTAGCCCCCCTAGCCTTAGCCAATTTGTATCTAGCTCTAAGGAACGGAAGGCCCCGAGATTGATTGAGATTCGTATGCAGTAAACCCCATGTTGTATATAGTACATCAGGGCGAACAGCGCCCCGTTCCTCTTGAATCATTGCATCACTAAAAACCAAACCAAACCAAGACTTCTCTCATATAGCTACGGTCCCTTTGACCACACAGACTCGGCAATTCAGAACCTCAGAACCCGATAAACACATAATACCAACCAACCAAACAGCAACATTTCATAATCTTTACCTAACTTTCAACTACCAATACCAAAATACCAATCAATACCAACCAAATCGAAATACAATCCAGGATTAAATGGCGGCTATTATACAGGCGCACTGCATCACCGGGCACACAGCACCACGCCGCACGATGGCCCCCACAGTACAACCAACCTGGGCAGCACCGTAGGAGGCGGTCCGACGACAGTCGCTCAAGCTGCCGCCGCAGCCGTGGCCGCTGCGGCAGCCGCCGCCGCCCTCCTGCCGTCGCCGGTTCCGCCGCACTTGTCGCCCCAGGTCGGCGGATTGCCGCTTGGAATTGTGAGTAGCCAATCGGTAGGTAGTCCAAACGAACAAAAAAAAAAAAAATACTACCCCTCTGTTGTCTTGTGTTTGTGTGTGTTGTTTGCCAATCTATCTATCTACCACCATCTCTTTTGCCATTTAGCCATAGTAGCTAGCCCAGTTGCGAGATTCATCATATGAGAGTCACTCTGTTGTTGTGGTAATATATCGTGTGCGTGGTTCTCCCAGCTCTAGTCCGTGTTTTGTTGCTAGTTAGTCGTAGTTGAGTGTTGGCTAGGCTAGGGCTTTTGCTCACCGAGTGTTCGGTTCGCTGCTCCGAGTTGCTAATCCCTGACCATCCTCTTGCTTTTAGCCCCTGAGTGCGCCCGACCCTAATAATCATCTGTCATCGAGCATAAAAACGGAGGTGAAGGCCGAGTCAACGGAGGCGCCGTAGGCATCTGCTGTCCCAGTGGCCGGAGCCGGAGAGCTGGAGGGCTGACGAGCTGGAGAGCTGGAGTTGATGATGGCAACGGGCAGCGGGCGCAACGGAGGAGTCCAGCACAGCAGCTGGCCAACGGATGAGGTGCAGATCGAATGGAAAGGAACCCCTAAGGATAAAAAAAAAACAAACAAAAAAAGGAAAACCCCAGCAGTAGTCATCTGTCAAATGTGTGGAGTGTCCCCCGTATCCGTGCTGTTGTTCTCTTGTTCCGGTTGTAAATGGATTCCTTGTGCGCCTGTGCCAGCGCTTGATTTGAATTTTTCCAAGTTTCTATGTTTTAATTTAAAATACAATACATATTTGCATTACCAACCGACTTCCCCCCCAAAAAACAACAAAATAAACACCACAACATAATAAGCAACGCAGGAAATCGAGGAGGAGGAGGAGGAGGAGGATAAGCTCGATGAGGAGCATAGTTATGATGATCCCACACACACACAACACGCCTCAAAATTTACTACATATTTAGACTTTAATTTGTAACTATTTAGAATTTTACAGTTACAATTTAAGATTTTTATTTGTATTGCAGCAAATTGTAAGTGAAAATATGTTACTACATATAAGCGCAAAAACAAATGCAAATGTTGGAAAATTTTAATTACGAGAAACGAACACAATTATGGCATACAAAAAAAAAAAACAAACAAAAAAGAAAACACTAGAAACAAAACAAAAGCAACACACAAGAGAGACGTTTAGTGCTAAGATACGTTTAAAGTACATAATAAAAGAAAAACAAAAGAAAAGCGAAAGCACCTGCATTTCTATCAAAAGGAAATCGACACACGCACTTCATTGACTGGAATACATATAGTACATTTATTGGAGACAGTTACAAACAAAGGTTCGTTTACTTCGGGTGGTAGGTTCTATTCTAAATGCTACATAACACCATTTACGGATTAGCAAATCTACGCAGCTAATAATCATGCGTCAAGATACATACAGACCGCTTATAGTTCGCCTGGTATTCGTATTTCTAAAACATTTCCTTTTGTGTTACGTTTACAACGCTCAGATATAGTATAGTATATGGTATAGGTAATAAAGTACATATTGGGTTGGTATGTTTCGGTTTTCGATTTGTAAAATTCCTCTTTGTTTAGCATTTAGCATTAGTTATACATTTGTAACACACGGCCATTGGAAGGTCCATCACGTATTCCCTCTACTCAGAACAGTACTAGCTAGTTTGGATTTTCGCTACGGAATGAACAACATCTATGATTAGGATTGGAAGATAATGTAGTGCGAATGCAGAGGCGGGTTCTATAAGTATTTGAGTTCTTGGAATTTACATTGCATTCTCAAGCCTAACACAAGCCAGGCCTGCTAGGAAACCTTTTACATACAACATGGAATACGATGCCCTAACTATCCAAAACTTAGTTTCATATACATGTGGTTCTTTTGGGTCAACAATCAGGTGGACAATAACAATGTGATAAAACCCGTGAATAGGTTCCCTATGTTTTTCATACTTTTTGAAATTTATATCGCAGCTTATTCGAACTGTGATAGTTTGTTTTTTTTGTTTGTAAATAACACATTTTAATTGAGTTAAATTATTTTGGTGTAAAACTCATCAATTTAAAAATGTTTTGGAAACAATGATAACCATTTGGATATACCATTTTCTTACATTCTGGCATTTTTCGATTTCTAGGAATTTGTGACATTAAAAACTAGGATTATGTGTAATGGTCTTTTCTGTTTGTGTTTGTTAGTATCTGTGTACGCAGGCATATACCTCCATGGATATATTTCGTATATAAACGAGTCTATCAAAACATCATTGTACAATAAAATACAATACAACTAATTCGCTTCATCTGCGTACGCGTAAATGTGTAAATCAGCGCAGGGGTTCGTTAGTTACTAAAAAATAAAATCAACAACGTAGCAGCCAGTCGCCTCATACTTGGTCCACAAACCAACTAAAAGAATCGGGTCAGGCGGGGCCGAAAAAAGCGGAAGGCACCGTAGCATCCCAAGCCGATCAAGCCGTATTTCAGCGTATACTTGCAGACGCGCTGGCCTATGCTGGCCGGTGGAATTTCGAGAATGGCCGGAATCTTCTTGGGGTCCACGGTGCCCCACATCTTGGCAATGCCATTGGCATGGCCGATGCCAACAACTCCGACCACACGCACCGGACGGATCTGCTGGGCACCGGGCGCCGCCTGGGGTAGTGCAGCCAGCTGCAGAGAGTGGCACAGGAAAAGGTCGCGCTCGCGCACGAAAACATCGGAGAAAGCTGGAAACTCGCCGGCCATCTCCTGCATCAGCTTCTCCAGCAGGTCGCTTTGCTTGCACTCCTCCACCTCCTCGATGCTGATGCTGTCCGTGAAGGTCAGGCGCCACACCAGCTTCATGGTCTGCCACAGGGACAGAGCACGCAGTGCGCGGTACAGTGTGATGCGGATGGGACGATCGCCCAGGTGCAGGATGCATCCGGGCAGTTTGTGGATCTCCTCGAAGGCACGACGAAACTCTCCGCCTGGCGCCATACCCAGGTCTTTGGCGATCTGAGCGCTCATCTGCAGCAGCAGGATGAAGAATATGCCGTTGATGTACCCATGTGTGTGCAGAATTCCGCGTATCTAAGGGGGATGTAAATGTATTTAGTTATTCGGTTACCAAAACCTTTAATTAGTTCCTCACCTTGGGAATATTGATGCTCTTGGCCTCTTCCAGTAGCGTCTTTTCATCGAGCTTCAGGATGTGTATACGCGATGGACACAGCTCAACCATGACCACATCTGGACGGACATTGCGTATGACCTTAGGGATTGCAAAACACCACTTTAGGGTTATTACTTAGGAGATAATAATGTTCCTACTCACATAAGAGACGTCATCCTGCGACTCCTCACTGAAGTGGGCCGTGCCCACTAGATAGACCTTGCTACCGAAGGGCGTGTTCAGCAGCGTCACCGTCGACGGCAGATTCTGTTCGAACTCCTCAATGGTGTCGTAGATTGTGATCTCGCGCTTGGTTTGCGGCGGCTGATCGATGACCGGCACCAGATCCCGCTTTTCGCCATCGCCATCGGCGGCAGCTGAGGCCTCAGCTATGGAGATGTCCAGCTTTTGCTTGCTCGTCTGCAGCAGCGATTCCTTGCGGCGTCTCTTATCGGCGTTTGCCGCAGCGTCTTTGCTGGGCGACTTCTTCAGGAGGTTCTTCACGCTGTCGCCCTCCACCAGCACCACCTTCTCGAGGTCCTCTTCCTTAATCGAGTTATCGTTTATCTCTATAATTGACAGGTTGGGATTATCCGTCTTGAATATTGTCTTGTTGGCCAGCTGCGACTTGGGGTCCACCTCCTCCTGCGAGGTATTTGTGTCAGTGCTCTCGGACTGAATCAGCAGCATGCTGGCGTTGAGGGCCGGCGTGGGACTGTTGAAAGCTGCCGGCGCCGGAGATCCAAAGGACTTGAAGACAGCTGATTCATTGCCAAATTCCGCACCGCCTGTTTTGTTGGCCAAATTCAAGGGATTTTGGCTCAATTCGCTGATAAGGCTTTCTGTGGATTACAAAAAAAAGAATGAGTTCATCAAGGTTAAAGTCAAGTTTACTGGTCTAACATAAAAAATATAAATAAATGGTTTCGGGATTTGTGTTAAAAGGAATATGAAAACGAAAATATAAATTATTCCTTCAAGATTTCCTGTTCATATAGTACTTCCAGGTGCTTTAGATATTCTTCACCGTAACTTTGATCCGGACAATCCGTCAGTAGGAGCTGCTTCAACATGTTGAAGCATTTCTGCTTCATGGCCAAAGCGTTTCTTTGTTGGTTTTCTTCTTGTTTAGACAACTGATTCTCATATTTCTGAATGAGTCTCTGCTTCAGCCTATTAATCTTCTCGTTCATTGAGGCTTCTAGCGAGGGTTTCTGCTGGTCGTAGGCGTGAATGCACATCTTATGTATAATTTTCTTCAGCTCGTGGTCCATGGTTTTGAAATGATCTTTAAGCTTTTCGTCGCCTGTAAAGACCTTAAATATTTGGGATATAAAGTGATTGGGAAACGTCTCGGGGGCTTGGGATTGAAGACTCTTGCGAGCTGCATCCATTAGGCTTTTCTTTATACCCCTGCTGAAGCTCGACTTGTGGCTATTCTGCAGGTTTAGTTTTCTCAGCTTTTGCTGCTGATGGTTGGTTTCGATTTGCAGGGCAGCAATCTTAAGTTTAAGGGAGTTAATCCTCCCCTCAAGGTGGAAATGTTCTTCCTTGAGGTCTTTTTGCAGGTAATAGTCTCCTGAATCAGAGGTTTGGTCGCTGCTTGGTTCGTTGCTGGTCTCCTCTAAGAGATCCTCCAGGCTGGCGGAATCTGTGAAGGGTGGGCTGAGTCGACCATTTATGCTTAGCTGGTACTCCATTTTCCGCAAGAGGCGGTGAACAGTGTGCTTCTCCAGCTTGTTAGAGTGCTTCAAGGTGTCCAGCCAACGTCTGCAAAGATTATAGGTCTCCTTATCCTGCGGCAGAGTCGGAATGAACTGGAACATCTGCTCTAAAGTGTCTTTTTCGTCTGCCTGGATGAGCTCCTGACTCAGTTGCTCCTCAATGCCTTCTGTTTCATAGCTCTTGGTGGCCGGGGAATAATCCCCCTGGAAGATGTGGTCCTGCTGCTGCTGTTTTGGCTGAATCCTGCTTTGTTTCACCACTTTGAATTGGTTTGGCTGCTTACCATTACAGGACTTGTAGGCCGTGGTGGACAGCTGGTGGTCCAGGGCACTGTCATACAAGGTATTGTCGCCCACGTAGGTGCTGCTCCGCTTATCCGGCGAGGATTCGAACGACGTGGAGGCGGATACGTCCATGGTGGAGATCAGTTGGATGCCTGGAAGAATCGGTTGCGAGTGGAAATTCGGTTTCGGTTGACGGCGAGGCGACGTATAAGCATCTGGCGAAGAACTGTGGAGTGCAAAAGTTGAAGAGCGATTATCAGAGACGTGTATAGATAATACGTTGCTTTACTCTCTGCAAACTGCAAATTTGTATCACTTTTTCTGCCTACGTGTCGTACATTGCCAGATCATTTGGGGCAGTCGCTTTTTCTCGACTGACTTTAAACTCCCGGGCCTATACACACATCCATGTGTTGCTTATGTGCCCAAATGGGTTTATTTCACCTGGTCATTGTTCGATTGCCACTTACTCACCTGAAAATTTGTATTTAGTGTGTGTGTTGTTGTTGCCCTGCTGAATGTTTGGGTTGCATCAGCAGGACAGCTAATTGACGATTATGCTCGGATTGAAAACTCAGTTCGGCTGCCACTGATCGCCGTTGTGGTTCGGTGCGTGCTCTTAATTTTAATAAAAACCCAAAAAACTAAAGAAATTAAATTGTGACTGTGGCAAATTGTTTTCTTCTTCTTCCTAGCGTCGACCAGTGTTGCCTACTGACTGAACTGGAATTATAAGAGCGTATAAGTACGGAATAAGAGTTATCGATTATAGAGCCGATAAGCTTTTAAATTAACGATTGTTTATTGTATTTACTATCAATCAATCCATAAATTTTAACGTAATTTTATAATTTAAATAATTGTTTTAATTTTTATTTTAATCCGCACTCGATTTTGATAATATTGTAAATTTCTTAGCGAACTGAAAAAAATGTATAAATAGGTTTTATGTATTAGAATTAGATTAGAATTTTAAACCAGCAAAATATTTTATATTTTAATTCGGTTCAATGCATATTTTTATAAATGATTTAATAAATTTAGGGTTTTATTTTGACTATGCTGGAGTATAAGAGTTTCAGTCGCAGGAATGCCCCCTATGCATGGTATTTTGTAACGGTTGCGTTGGGGTCACACTTTTGTTTTGTTTTGCCTTGCAGCACGACTTTTTAAATTGCAATTGCAGCATGGCCGAAGAACCCGAGGAACCCGGCAAGGTGGGCATTACATAAACTTATTGGCCAAGGATTGCTAGTTGCAACCGAAACCCACCCTTATCCCGTACCCACAGAGCTTCGTTATCTTTGGCCGGGATGTGGCGCAAATTCCGTGCTTTCGTAACAGTTTTCTCTACGGCATCAGCGGCGGAATCGGAATCGGCCTGCTAACTTTTCTGGGAACCTCGCGAACCCATCTGTCCACCCACGTGGGATTCGGATCCTTTTTCTGCGGCACCATCGCCTACTGGATGTCCTGCAGGTAGGTGAACTCAATTTGGACTAATGGAACCATGTGGCTCCTTAGTAATACAAGTTAATCCCACAGATATCAGTGGTCCGCGCGGAGATTCGAGCAGCAGCAACTACGGGAGGCCATGCGACGACAGGCCCTTTATGAGGGCACCGAAGTCGAGCGGGATTTAGATCTTAAGTCGGCGTAGCATAAGTCAGTTCCTATGCCATTTTACCACTTCGATTCTTGTGTCTGCGCTCGGGTACCAAATAATTCAGGTATTTTTAAACCCCTTTGTTGTAAATTACCCTTTGTTACTGAACAGCTTTATAATAGCCAATATATTACATTGTAAGTAAAGTCTTACCTTGAAGTAATTTGCGACTTGACGCGTTTTATTGTTAAATAGGGAATTAATTAAAAAACCCTACTAAAGTCCTACTACTCACATAATTTGATTGTGCCTTTATTTAAATGTTATAAAAAAACATATTTTATATATAATTTCATTTCCCTAAGGTTTTCAAAAAACCAAATAAAAAGGTTTTCTTTGGCAAAGTTCATTAACTGATAAAAGATTTATGGCTGTGGTTTTACGAGGTGGTGCTTAAAATGGTTAAGCAACTTACCAGACGTCATTAAATATTGTTTACTGCTTGGCAATGTTTTTAACTACTGAGACAGCTTGGAAAAACTGCCTATTTTGTTAAGTTGTATTACAGCCATTGTTCAAAAAGGTTAATCATAAAGGTAAATCTACCGAAACAAGCAAAATAAAGAAGGTTATATGAAAGAAGAACATTTTGATCCACAAATATTTTTTTTTTTTAATTTTTGAGTACTACTTTTAGGAGAATCTTATACTATTTTAAATTTTTCTTGACTAACTGAAGGGTACCTTAATGGTACCTACTTTCAGCTGAGATGGTAAATTAGAGATAGATACCTATTTATAGATATATAGATACTATTTTCACAATTATCGTGTATCTTCAAATCAACAAGATAATGAAATTCATGGATATGACTATTTCGATCTGTAATGAGTGGCTGCTCTCCGGTGAGTTGATAGATGATAGAAGTCCGGCCTCGAGAGCCACAGACATGGTTGTTTTTACACACATGCGATCCTGCATTTCGTCTGGCAGTCAGCCTTATCTCATAAAAGTCGGCGTTTGGATGGATTGCTCGGTCGTTGGCACATTCATTACGTTTTCGTTAACGGCGCGAGGCGGTTGTGTTCTTACTCGACGGGCGCATGAGGTTCTCGGTTCTCGGTTCTCTAATTTAAAAACAAAACTTGTTTTCGTTTCACATTCAAAGAACGCACCAGTCATATATGTAAACGATACGTAATTGCAGGCTCGCACTTATATAGGCATTGGTACTGAGAGATACAGCAGATACAACGATGTCGGTTTTGGTGTTTTTTGTGAATGGGAAAAAGGTACTTCAAGATACTCGTATCCGTTGCGTGTTTTTGGTGTCGATTAAATTTAGACTGCCAAACTGTGCTATCCCCATATCGATTTTCTATATTTTTAATTCCTTAATTGCGTTTAACTGGCACATCAAGGAATTCGACTTCTTGCTCAATTGATTGCGTCGAATACGTAGCCAATATATGGTGTTTATTGAGCATACAGCGCCTGATAACAATTGACCCCTATGTAGAGCATCGTTGTTCGCTGGTGGCCCCTTATCACCTTATCAAGATCGCGCATTTGCCAATGGAATGGGAGCAGTTTCACACGGACTGGGAATGTGGGTCTGCGCAATAGCCGGGCCTTCTAATCCACAAATTCCGTCTGGCTCTACATTGTTTACTCTGTGGCACACACTTAAGTAAAGCCAGTTGGATTATCTAGATAAAACCGGGCATATTTAGCAACTGGTGTTGGAAAAGTGCAATTAAAGTTCTTAGATTTACGCCCACAGCTGGGGCACAAGTGGTATGCCAATAAATAACCTGCTGCTCGTGGGGCCGGCGTTTGATAGTGATAGATAGTGGGCTTTATTAACTCAGGGCTGGCAGCTTGTTAACTTAAGTTCACAGTTTAAAATGAGTCACAGGTTCCGTGGGATTTGAACAAAATTAATATAAATTATAACTTAGTTAATGTAGTGAAATTGTAATTTATTCCAGGTCACCGAAGTGAGTCCCGATCCGGAATGCACGCTCCTCACATATTTGCGGGAAAAGCTGCGGCTCTGTGGCACCAAGCTGGGATGTGCAGAGGGCGGATGTGGCGCCTGCACCGTGATGGTGTCCCGCCTGGACAGGCGAGCCAATAAAATCCGTCACCTGGCGGTCAACGCCTGTCTGACTCCGGTTTGTGCCATGCACGGTTGTGCGGTGACCACGGTGGAGGGCATTGGGAGCACCAAGACCCGCTTGCATCCGGTGCAGGAGCGTCTGGCCAAGGCACACGGATCCCAGTGTGGCTTCTGTACCCCAGGCATTGTGATGTCCATGTACGCTCTCCTCCGGAATGCAGAGCAGCCCTCGATGCGGGATTTGGAGGTGGCCTTTCAGGGGAATCTTTGCCGCTGCACTGGCTATCGACCCATTCTCGAGGGCTACAAGACCTTCACCAAGGAGTTTGCCTGTGGCATGGGCGACAAGTGCTGCAAGGTGAATGGCAAAGGATGTGGTGCCGATTCGGATACCGATGACAAGCTCTTCGAGCGCAGCGAATTCCAACCCCTGGATCCCAGCCAGGAACCCATCTTCCCACCGGAACTTCAATTGAGTGACGCCTTTGATTCGCAGAGCTTGGTCTTCAGCTCGGAGCGGGTGACCTGGTATCGTCCCACCAATCTGCAGGAGCTCCTACAACTGAAGGCTCAGCATCCGGCTGCCAAGCTGGTCGTGGGCAACACGGAAGTGGGCGTGGAAGTCAAGTTCAAGCACTTCCTGTACCCGCACCTCATCAACCCCACCCAGGTGAAGGATCTGCTGGAGATCAGGGAGTCCGAGGATGGCATCTACTTCGGTGCCGCTGTTAGTTTGATGGAGATCGATGCTCTGCTCCGGCAGAGAATCGAAGAGCTGCCGGAATCGGAGACCAGATTATTCCAATGCACCGTGGACATGCTCCACTACTTTGCCGGAAAGCAGATCCGCAATGTCGCCTGCCTGGGTGGCAACATCATGACCGGCAGTCCCATTTCCGATATGAATCCCGTGCTCACGGCAGCTGGAGCTCAACTGGACGTGGCCAGTTTTGTGGATGGCAAGATTCAAAGGAGGACGGTTCACATGGGAACTGGTTTTTTCACCGGCTACCGAAGGAATGTCATAGAAGGCCATGAGGTCCTGCTGGGAATCCACTTCAAGAGAACCAATCCTGATCAGTATATCATTGCCTTCAAGCAGGCCAGAAGAAGGGATGATGACATTGCCATTGTAAATGCCGCCGTAAATGTTCGCTTCCAGGAGAAATCCAATATTGTGGCGGAGATTTCGATGGCCTTTGGTGGAATGGCTCCGACCACAGTCCTGGCTCCCAAAACTTCACAACTTATGGCTGGTCAGGAGTGGAACCACCAGCTGGTGGAGCGAGTGGCGGAGAGCTTGTGCACCGAGTTGCCCTTGGCTGCCTCTGCTCCTGGTGGCATGATAGCCTATCGTCGAGCTTTAGTGGTGAGCCTGTTCTTCAAGGCCTACCTGGCCATCACCCTGAAGTTGAGCAAGTCGGGGATTATATCCTCCGATGACCTGCCACCCGAGGAGCGAAGTGGTGCAGAGACATTCCATACTCCGGTCCTAAAAAGTGCCCAGCTCTTTGAACGCGTTTGCAGTGATCAACCCACCTGTGATCCCATAGGAAGGCCGCAAGTCCATGCCGCTGCTTTGAAACAAGCCACCGGAGAAGCCATCTATACGGATGACATTCCCCGCATGGATGGGGAGGTCTATTTGGCCTTTGTGCTCAGCACAAAGCCACGGGCCAAGATCACCAAACTGGATGCCAGTGAAGCCCTGGCCTTGGAGGGAGTGCACCAGTTCTTCTCCTACAAGGATCTAACCGAGCATGAGAACGAAGTGGGTCCTGTTTTCCACGATGAGCACGTATTTGCCGCCGGCGAAGTTCACTGCTATGGACAGATTATTGGAGCCATTGCAGCCGATAATAAGGCATTGGCCCAAAGAGCTTCGAGGTTGGTGAAAGTGGAGTACCAAGAGCTAAGCCCGGTTATTGTGACCATCGAGCAGGCCATCGAGCAAAAGTCCTACTTCCCGAACTACCCGCGATTCGTGACCAAGGGCAATGTGGAGGAGGCCCTGGCCCAGGCGGATCACACCTACGAGGGCACCTGCAGGATGGGTGGACAGGAACACTTCTATCTGGAGACTCATGCGGCATTGGCAGTTCCTCGCGATAGCGACGAGCTGGAGCTCTTCTGCTCTACCCAGCATCCTTCGGAGGTGCAAAAACTAGTGGCCCATGTCACCGCTCTCCCTTCCCACCGCGTCGTTTGTCGTGCCAAGCGCTTGGGCGGAGGTTTTGGAGGCAAGGAGTCGCGGGGCATTTGCGTAGCCCTTCCCGTGGCCCTGGCCGCCTACCGGATGGGTCGTCCTGTGCGCTGCATGTTGGATCGGGACGAGGACATGCTCATCACCGGCACCCGCCACCCCTTCCTCTTCAAGTATAAAGTGGGCTTCACCAAGGAGGGAGTAATCACTGCCTGCGACATCGAGTGCTACAACAACGCTGGATGGTCCATGGATCTGTCCTTTTCGGTGAGTGTTGCATGTAAAGTATAAATAATAATACTAAAATCAACTTATAGTAATTATTCAACAACTAAAACCGATACTTATATCTCTAAAAAATAGTTGTGTAGCTGTTAATTCAATACCCATCTGTGTAACATCCACAGAACATCTGCTTAATGTGACACTTCTGAAAAGTACTTAGATAGGAAGATATTCTGAGTGGTGTGAGTTCTGAACTTCTTGGAACAAAAGACAAGAAAGAGACCACCTCGGGATTCTGGGAACATAACATTCTGCTGACCCTTACGTCAAATCAAAATCAAAATCCCTAAAAACACAAACAAATAAATTCTTGTCAAAGTTGTCCAAAATCTAAATTCGAATAAATGATAACCCTTACAAAAAATTCGAAAATTGCTGAAAAAATAATTTTTTTTCCAAAGTGACTAGTACCATTAGCATATTCAGCGAGCTGTCCAAAACAGTCGGTCTTTTTGCCGTACGACTTGAATTGACCAAGTTATGATTGAAAATACGCCAAAAAAGGGTATTTTGGATCCAAATCTTAATTCGAATAAATTATGATCCCCACCCTTACAAAAAATGCGAAATTTGCACAAAAAAAAATGTTTCCCAAAGTGACTGGGATCGTTAGCGCATTTAGCGATCTGTCCAAAACAGTCGGTCTTTTTGTTGTACGACTTGATTTGTCCAAGTTATGATTGAAAAACCACAAAAAAAGGGTATTTTGGACCAAAATCTAAGTTCGAGTAAATTATGACTCCCACCCTTACAAAAAACGAGAAAATTGCTCAAAAAATAAATTTTTCCCAAAGTCACTGGGATCGTTAGCACATTTAGCGATCTATCCAAAACAGTCGGTCTTCTTGTTGTACGACTTGATTTGACCAAGTTATGATTGAAAAACTAAAAAAAATGGGTATTTTAGACCAAAATCTGAATTCGAATAAATTATGACCCCCACCCTTACAAAAAATGCGAAAATTGCTCAAAAAATAAATTTTTCCCAAAGTCACTGGGATTGTTAGCGCATTTAGCGAGCTGTCCAAAACAGTCGGTCTTTTTGCCGTACGACTTGAATTGACCAAGTTATGATTGAAAATACGCCAAAAAAGGGTATTTTGGATCCAAATCTTAATTCGAATAAATTATGATCCCCACCCTTACAAAAAATGCGAAAATTGCTCAAAAAATAAATTTTTCCCAAAGTCACTGGGATCGCTAGCACATTTAGCGATCTGTCCAAAACAGTCGGTCTTTTTTTTGTACGACTTGATTTGACCAAGTTATGATTGAAAAACTAAAAAAAAATGGGTATTTTAGACCAAAATCTGAATTCGAATAAATTATGACCCCCACCCTTACAAAAAATGCGAAAATTGCTCAAAAAATAAATTTTTCCCAAAGTCACTGGGATTGTTAGCGCATTTAGCGATCTGTCCAAAACAGTCGGTCTTCTTGTTGTACGACTTGATTTGAGCAAGTTATGATTGAAAAACCACAAAAAAAAAGGGTAAATTTGACCAACATCCGAGTTCGAATAAATTATGACCCCCACCCTTACAAAAAACGCAAAAAATGTTCAAAAAATACATTTTTCCCAAGGTGACTGGGATCGTTAGCACATTTAGCGATCTGTCCAAAACAGTCGGTCTTTTTGCTGTACGACTTAAATTACGTCAAAAAATGGTATTTTGGACCAAAACTTAAGTTCGAGTAAATTATGACGCCCACCCATACAAAAAATGCGAAAAATGCTCAAAAAATAAATTTTTTCCAAAGTGACTGGGATTGTTAGCACATTTAGCGATCTGTCCAAAACAGTCGGTCTTTTTGTTGTACGACTTGTTTTGACCAAGTTATGATTGTAAATACGCCAAAAAAGGGTATTTTGGACCAAATCTAAGTTCAGGTAAATTATGACTCCCACCCTTACAAAAAACGCGAAAATTGCTCAAAAAATAAATTTTTCCCAAAGTGACTGGGATCGTTGCATTTTTTTCGAGCTGCCCAAAACAGTCGGTCTTTTAGCTGTACGACTTGATTTGACCAAGTTATGATTGAAAAACTAAAAAAAATGGGTATTTTAGACCAAAATCTGAATTCGAATAAATTATGACCCCCACCCTTACAAAAAACGCAAAAAATGTTCAAAAAATACATTTTTCCCAAGGTGACTGGGATCGTTAGCACATTTAGCGATCTGTCCAAAACAGTCGGTCTTTTTGCTGTACGACTTAAATTACGTCAAAAAATGGTATTTTGGACCAAAATCTAAGTTCGAGTAAATTATGACGCCCACCCATACAAAAAATGCGAAAAATGCTCAAAAAATAATTTTTTTCCAAAGTGACTGGGATTGTTAGCACATTTAGCGATCTGTCCAAAACAGTCGGTCTTTTTGTTGTACGACTTGTTTTGACCAAGTTATGATTGTAAATACGCCAAAAAAGGGTATTTTGGACCAAATCTAAGTTCAGGTAAATTATGACTCCCACCCTTACAAAAAACGCGAAAATTGCTCAAAAAATAAATTTTTCCCAAAGTGACTGGGATCGTTGCATTTTTTTCGAGCTGCCCAAAACAGTCGGTCTTTTAGCTGTACGACTTGATTTGACCAAGTTATGATTGAAAAAACACAAAAAAAGGGTATTCTAGGCCGAAATCGTTAGTATATTTAGCGAGCCGTCCAAAACAGTTATTCTTATAAATTGTACGACTTGATTTGTAAGTTACGATAGAAAAACCAAAAAATAAAAATTGATTTTGACCAAAAGCGGAATCTTAGAAAAACATGAGGTACAACCTTTTAAGAAACCTTTTTTCTATGTTCATCTAATTGATATAAATTCTCATTTACTTGGGAAAACATTATAAAAATTAAACCAACTTACGATTCTGTTTATATAAATATTTTTTCCAGGTCCTTGAACGTGCGATGTACCACTTTGAGAACTGCTACCGGATTCCCAACGTGCGAGTGGGTGGATGGGTGTGCAAGACGAACCTCCCATCAAACACGGCCTTCCGAGGCTTTGGAGGACCTCAGGGCATGTACGCCGGAGAGCACATCATCCGGGACGTGGCCCGTATCGTAGGTCGCGATGTGGTGGATGTGATGCGCTTGAATTTCTACAAGACAGGCGACTACACCCACTACCATCAGCAGCTGGAGCACTTCCCCATCGAGCGGTGTCTGGAGGATTGCCTCAAGCAGTCAAGGTACGAGGAGAAGCGCTTGGAGATCGCTCGATTTAATCGGGAGAATCGCTGGAGGAAGCGCGGAATGGCGGTGGTGCCCACGAAGTATGGTATTGCCTTTGGGGTCATGCATTTAAATCAAGCCGGTTCCCTGATCAATATCTACGGAGATGGTTCTGTCCTGCTGTCCCACGGAGGCGTTGAGATTGGACAAGGATTGAATACCAAGATGATTCAGTGCGCCGCCAGGGCTTTGGGTATTCCTCCCGAGCTGATTCACATCTCGGAGACGGCCACGGACAAGGTACCGAACACATCTCCCACGGCGGCGAGTGTGGGATCCGATCTTAATGGCATGGCCGTGCTGGATGCCTGTGAGAAGCTGAACAAGCGACTGGCGCCCATCAAGGAGGCACTGCCCGGTGGCACCTGGAAGGAGTGGATCAACAAGGCGTACTTCGATCGGATCAGTCTGTCGGCCACTGGCTTTTACGCCATGCCGGGAATCGGCTATCACCCGGAGACGAATCCGAATGCCAGGACCTACAGCTACTACACCAATGGCGTGGGCGTCAGTGTGGTGGAGATCGACTGCCTGACTGGCGACCATCAGGTGCTCAGCACGGACATCGTCATGGACATCGGTTCCAGTCTGAACCCGGCCATTGACATTGGTCAGATCGAAGGCGCCTTCATGCAGGGCTATGGGCTGTTTACTCTGGAGGAGCTTATGTATTCTCCACAAGGAATGCTGTACTCCAGAGGACCGGGCATGTATAAGCTGCCAGGATTTGCCGACATTCCTGGGGAGTTTAATGTCAGTCTTCTAACCGGTGCTCCCAATCCTCGGGCTGTATACTCCTCGAAGGTATGATTAAGATTTATAAATAATTTTTTTCCTATGGAATATAACTTATTTTTTTACAACTTATAACTTAACTTTATAACTTATTAATTTACAGGCCGTTGGGGAGCCCCCGCTTTTCATAGGATCATCAGCGTTCTTTGCCATCAAGGAGGCCATTAGAGCCGCTCGCAAGGATCAGGGTCTGAGTGGAGACTTCCCTCTGGAGGCGCCTTCCACATCGGCTCGCATACGCATCGCCTGTCAGGATAAATTCACCAATTTGGTAGGTCTTTCCCCAGACAAAATGTAAATGAAGAAATCAATCAACTAATCTTTTATCCTTTCAGCTTGATTTACCCGAGGCAGGAACTTTCACTCCATGGAACATTGTGCCTTAGAAATTGTTTTCATAGTCTTAAATAATTGATTTTTAATTGCGTAGCGACGTTTTTAATTGTAAATTGTTTTATGTACATACTTAGGTCGAATAAATGTTTGAAAATTAATAAATTTGAATAAAATCCTTGTCTTAAAAACATATATAAATAGCAGTCAACAAAAATTGGGTGTTCTTCGGGATGTTGTACTTTCGAGTCTCTTAGTCATTATGTATTACAAGCATGAAAAGCATGAGTATGATCTTAATAACATACTCATATCATTAATGACGAATAGAATGACGATAGAGCTTTTAATTTTCGATTGTCGGCATTATTATTCCCCGAAAATATACACAAACGCAAATAGAAGAAGTTCTGATTGAGTCTCAGGTTACTTGAGATGAGATTTTCGTGAGCACCTCATTCGGTGATCGTCCGCCGCGGAGCGTAGACATCAGAGATGGTGTCTCTGAATTGCTTGCTCTTCAAGTTCGTGTTCACTTTAGCATTGTCATTTGTTTCGGCCAGTCCACAAAACTATTATTACCATGGATACGGGCAGAGTGCGCCTTGGAACGCAGTGGTTCAGTCCTACATTTCGATTGATAACTTCGGAAATTGCCAGGCCCACGATCGTCCTTTGGTTGGAAGATGTGTGAGGTACGTGGACTGCATCAGTGCCATGCAATCTGTGCCCAGAGTGACGCCCCTACTGTGCCCTTCATCGTGGCCCAATCAACTGGTGTGTTGTCCCCACGGCGGATACTTGATTCAGTCACCCAGGGCCTCAAAGAGTGAGGAAGGTGTGTATGGCAAATAAAGTGTGTAGGAATCTACGGATTAAATCTTTACAAAGCCTGCTTAAGTGCCTATCCAAGAGGTCATCATAAGCGCCGTCGACGTCGTCGAAATTCCAATCCCAATAAAGAACAAGTGGAACTAGTTGAGCCCATCATCCAAAAGCGCAATCAGAGTGTTAATTTCCTTGCTGGTGGGAGACTCACCCTGGAAAACGAACATCCTTATATGGTAAGTCTATAAAGATACAAGGCAATATAACAATGCGGTTTACATTTTAAATGGTAATTTAAAAAAAATAAAGGCATAATTTTTAAAACAAATAAAAAATTATTAAAATCAATGCATTTAATTTTTTTGAATAATCCTCTAATACATTTTGTTGCCTTACAGTGTGCCCTCGGTTGGCCCTCCCGCACAAATAGATGGATTCATTCGCACGGCTCCAGCAGGCGGAGATATATGTTCAACTGTGGCTGCGTCATGATTGCGCCACGGTTCGCCATAACGGCAGCCCACTGTGCCAACGTCGGCGGGTGAGCTACGAAAATACAGCAAATACTCGAAATGCTAATGGGTTGGCTTCTTCAAAACGAACAGGGAACCCCCGTCGGTGGCGTTGATTGGTGGCGTTCAGCTGAACAGTGGTCGGGGGCAGCTGATTGAAATCAAGCAGATTACCAAACACCCGCTCTTCGATGAGGAAACTTTGACCAACGATCTGGCGGTGGTCAAATTGGCCAGGAGATCCCACGGCACAGTGGCCTGCCTGTGGAACCAGGAATCCCTGCCAGAGAGTCCGCTGACTGCCCTGGGCTACGGACAAACCAAGTTCGGTTGGTGTCTTTAAACTACTGAATTTATACTTTTAATTATCAAATATTTAACAGCTGGCCCGCACTCCAACGACCTGCTGCAAATAATGCTTCACCACTTGAATGTTCAACAATGCCAGAGATATTTGCAACACGATGACAAATTAATTAATGGCTTGGGATCGGGGCAACTATGCGCCGGGGATTACTCCGGCAACATGGACACTTGTCAGGTAAGTCATTAAAATAAAATAAACAAGTATATAACCATTTTTACAAAACTATATTTACGGCTGTTCTGATTTTATCTTTAACAAAATTTGGTCAATTTATAAATATTTTGAAATATAATAATGATTAAATAAGGATATTGTGATCTACAAAAGTACTTTTGAAATTAAATTTAATTTAAATTATAATAATAATAATAATTTAAACTTAAATTGCAAACCGAAATGGTAATATTTATTGAACAACTTTTTTATTGTTTCTTCAATTGTTGTTTTAATATACATAATATAGTATATTGCCATATATTTACAATGCGAATGGAAATGTTAGTTATTAACCTGTATTATCTTTGACTTTAGGGAGATTCTGGAGGACCTCTGTTGCTTCACCAACAAATGCGGCATCAGCACCATAGGATTCCATATGTGGTGGGCTTAACTTCCTTTGGAGGAGCCTGTGCCACTGGAGAGCCCGGGGTTTATGTGAGAATAGTCCATTACATTCAGTGGATAGAGCAACAAGTGTGGCCATAAGCCGCCTAAAAAATTAATACATATATAAAATATATATATTTTTTATAGAAACGTATTAAATTCTTGACACATATCTTACATGTTGTTTCTATCATTTAAAATGCGCGTAAAATAAATAAAATATTCTTTATGTGGTGAAGGTATATTTAATAAGTTAAATTCGTAATAAATGGTATCAATGCTGCTTGAAGGCAATCTTCTCGATCCAATCCAAGTAGCTGTACAGCCTGGTATAGACCCCAGGTGCATTGGGGGCGGCACAGAACTTGCCGAACGAGGTGATGCCCACCACGAAGGCCACGCAGTTGTACTCCGGCAGGACGGCATGGAGTGGGCCACCGGAGTCACCCTGACAGGTGTCCCTACCGCCGGGCAGATATCCCGCACAGAACTGGCCCTCGATGATGCCCCGGGGCAGACGGCGCTCCTTGCGGTAGATTTGCTTGCAGTTCATCTGGGGAATCACGTCCAAGTCCACCTGACGCAGCACATTCGACTTGGCGCCCAGGAACTCGGTGCGACCCCAGCCGGCGGCCACAACGGTGGGGATCTGGAGCTCAGGCAGCTGCCACAGGCAGGCGGGACGCACTTGCTCCGATAGCTGGGCCCTCCTGGTCAACTTCAGCAGTGCAATATCATGGTAATAGGCCGATGATCTGTACTTGGGATGGAGGACGATGATCAGGATCTTGATGTCCTGCTGGCTAGAGCTGGTCTCGTTTAACTGGCGTGCTCCCAGGCGAACCATGTCGGGTGGCTTGCTGAGGGAGCCAAGATAGACATTGATTTAGATCCGCTTTCGAAGACCTTGCAACTTACCTACCCGAGGTGGCACAATGGGCGGCGGTCAGGACATACAGCTCGCTGACCAGGGCGCCACCACAGCCCCACTTAATGTCCACGTCCTTGGAGCCACTGCCACTGCCCTGCGTCCATCCCAAGGCGGCCATGTGGGGAAATAGTCCATGTCGCGTGGGGGTTCCACCCACTATGAGGGGAACGCTGGGCACGCACTGCTTTCCGGAGAAGGTGCGTCCGGTGTCTGCCAACTGTAGTCTCCTAGTGGCAGCATTGTATTCCTGACATTCTGGGGAAGATTAATATATTTTAAATCTATGATTAAATCCTTAAATATACACTCACTGGTGGCACTGATTCGCTGTGCCAGGACATGTTTGTCCGCCAAAGGACAACAGATGACCGGGACATTGTTCCGATGGGTGCAGATGTCAATGCGGGTGCCATGCACTCGATATTCCCGGATGACGTGGAGGCACTGATAGGCCAGGATGCAGTAGCCACTCCGGCCATCGAAGCTGCGGCGGCAGAAGGCACCCTCGGGAAGTCCTTTGGAAACCGCGGTCCTCGCCTCCCCATCGTCGCCGAACTTCAGATAACTCTCCTCCTCCTCAGTTTCCTGGACATCTTCATCCTCAGCAATGGATTGATCTTCCCAGACATCGGGGATTGTGTACTTGGTGGTCTGGTAATTGATTATTTCAAGGGCATCGAGAGCTGTTGGAAATGATATAGGGGTGTACTGATTCCAATAACATATGTGATGTAAATCACTTACCCTCCAGTCGCTGAGTTTGCAGGAGCAAATGCAGGCACGTCAATTGAAGATGTATGATTAGGGACCAAAGTATTATCATTCTATTGGTAATATTTCGGGTTTCATTATTTACTTTTTAGGACACATTCCAAACAAAGATCTGCAATTTAAAGTAAATACTAAAGTATTCATAATTTGTTAAGAAAATATCAAGAAAATCAAACACATTTTTCATAAGACTATTGCCTAACTTCAGTACAAAAAATATTGCCATATATTTACTCTATCCATTAGGATTGTTGGTCCCATAGCTTAAATGTGTTGGATTGGCTTAATTTTTCAGCCACCACTGTGTCCAAAACAAACCCTTGTCTGTCTGTGTCGACTTTTTTGTTTAATGTATTTTTATTAATTAATGCGGGCGCTCAATTATAAATTCGGCTGAATTTCAACAAAACTGTTTGCCTGTGCTGCTGTGTTTCTTTTCGCGTATTGTGGATTGGGAGATCCCAGTCGGATTAAATCGGTCAATCGAGCCAGACCTACGCAGATGGCGGATTTGAAGCGACTGTGTGTTTATATAGTACTTTGTGTGCTGTCGTGTGGATTTCCAGTGAAGGGACAGTGGGAACTCCCCAATCAGTACACGGATCCGAGCCCAAATCCCAATCCCGAGCCGGAGCCAACCAGGTGGGACTTCAACAACTACAATAGCTACGGTTACAACGGTCAGTGGTCGCCGGGTTACTTTAACAACTACGGATATTATAGACCCCCACCGCCGCCACCTCCTCCGCCCTGCGGAAGGCCACCACCGGGGCCTCCGCCACCGGGTCCACCACCTCCGGGGCCGCCACCCGATTGCCCTGGAGGTCCTCCACCACCGCCACCACCACGTCAACATGAAAATGGCCACAGGCGCTGGCAACCCCGTCGTCCGCCGCCCAATCACCACAAGAACTTCCACAATATCTTCCTAAACCTGGAGCGCAAGGTGGACGAGGAGAACTACAACAAGACCGCGGAGACGGAGGACTTGCACGATGATTTCAATGGGCGCTCCATTGTGGCACCCGGACAGTACCCACACATGGTTAGTATTTGCACTGCAAACAGAAATCAAAGATCAACACAAGCACCGAAAATAAATACAATAAAAATCACACGAAACCGGAATGGGGGAAACGCCAAAGCACCGCCGTCCACAACACAAATTCGACTGAAAACCGATCGCTGACTTGCAAATCGAGGCCCTAAACCATAGGTCAACAGTTATTGGACCCAACTAATCTCTCTTCTCCGATCCCGATCTCAGGCCGCTCTGGGCTTCCGGAATGAGAACCACGAGATCGACTACAAGTGCGGAGGCAGCCTCATCAGTGAGACCTTCGTGCTCACCGCCGCTCATTGCCTGACCACTCACGGGTAAGCTTTTCAGTTGGCTCAGAACTTGTGAGTTCTCTTGGGTTACTTGAGTGGTTTCCCCTTAGAGGAAGTACTCCTAAACTACTCTATACTCATAAAAATAGTGCAATTTCTGCTGGGGAGAATTTTGCACTTATAAGGATCAGAATAAAATATAGATATTTTTAATCAAATATCGAATTTTTTTTACATTTTAAAATTAAGTCAATTTCCTCAGAAACATAGTTTTGGAAAAGTATATTCAAAAGAGACATACGATTCAATTCTTATTTTTCTAAAGTATTTTAGTAACTTATTGTATATTCTACAGAACCGCCCCTGATGTGGTAAAAATCGGGGATATAAAGCTCAAGGAATGGGAGACCGACGTGGCGCCCCAAAGACGACGAGTTAAGAAAATTTATCTGCACCCTCTGTACAACTCGACTCTTAACTACCACGACATCGGACTGATCGAGCTGAACCGACCGGTGGAGTACACCTGGTTTGTGAAGCCCGCCCGCCTGTGGCCCAAGCATGACATACCCTACGGCAAGCTGCACACCATGGGATATGGATCGACAGGATTCGCTCAGCCGCAGACCAACATCCTCACGGAACTCGATCTGTCGGTGGTGCCAGTGGACCAGTGCAATACCAGCCTGCCCGCCGATGACAGTGCTCCCCAGGGAATACTCACGAGTCAGATTTGCGCCCATGACTATGAGAAAAATAGGGATACCTGTCAGGTTAGTGTTACTATATTTAAGCTGTTTACGGTATAAAATTTAATTTAATTGAATTTATTGAAATACTCTTAAGGGCGATTCCGGAGGACCACTTCAATTGAACTTGGAGCGACGACGACGGAGGCACAGAAGTCGCAGGCATTACCGCTACTACCTCGTGGGGATTACATCCTATGGAGCCTATTGTCGCAGTGAATTACCAGGTGAATTACTCTAGAAGTATAACGTAACATAACATAATTTTAAATATATAAAATCATATATATTTCAGGTGTTTACACACGAATTTCCTCCTATATCGACTGGATAGCGTCTATAGTTTGGCCCACTTACTACAGCGAGTTTACCAATACACAATAATATAGTCAGTAATAAATTGTGCAATGAGAAAATGTATTGTTTGATTAAATTTTTTGTATTTTAAATGTTGGGATGTTTTTTTGCAAATGAATTAATCATTAACAAAATGTAAAAATATTTATTCATAACTTTTGGATTAAATGTAATGGTTGCTCGGCAACGTTGAAAAGGGAGTTACTTGTTTGGTCAATAATTTAGTCCGCAAATAGAAATTATTTGAAAATGGTCGGGAAAAGCAAAAAGAAAAGGAATAGCAAGGATTCTACATCCAGCAATGCCGGAAGTGGCGAGGGCGAGGAGAAAAAAAAGAAAGAAGGCGGTAAAAAGAAAGGGGGCGTGGGCAAGTCCATAGGCTGTGATATCTTCAACGATGCTGCCATGGAAAATGCTTATTATGTGTGCCATAATGTGCAGGTGAGTAATTGTTTTCACATTTATTTCACGACTATTAAATAATTAATTTTTTTAGGATGTTCTGAAATCAAGAGGATTTGCCTGGCCAGATGGGCAAAAGAAGAAAAAGAAGGGAAAGCGCTAAAAGAAATCATAAAACAGATATTACTTACCTTAAAACTTACTTGTTTTCTGTAAACATTTCTTAAAATTAAATCATATATACTTTAAAATACTTATGCTGATAATTATTTTAAAGTTATCTGTGCTTCCCCCTTGGCCTGCATAAATGAGTGCGTACTTGCTCATATTTATTTTTAAAAAACCAAAACAAGTCATCATCGATCAAAAACGAACAATTCCAAAAACGCAGCCTGCCCAAAGTTTAACGTCAGTGGCAAGCAAACGTCACAATCTCCAAAGTACGAACACATTTTTCGAATTCGGCGTGTGAAAAATATAGGAAAGCAAAATTGTATTCGTTTCGTAGAATGTGCGAAGCCTGCACCATATAAATAGGAGCAACAGTCGCGATTTTTCAGTCTCAAATAAGCATTACCAGCTGCCTCATCTAAAGGCGTGGCGATTCTAAAATCAAAGGAACAATGGTGAAGACACCGGCTATAGGAATTGATCTGGGGACAACCTACTCCTGCGTGGGAGTTTGGCAGAACAGCAAGGTGGAGATCATAGCCAACGACCAGGGAAACCGCACCACGCCCTCCTATGTGGCCTTCAATGACACGGAGCGCCTTATTGGCGATGCGGCCAAGAACCAGGTGAGTCAGGGTCCCCATTATGATTGTCCAAATGCGTCGATTGTGGAGCACCGATATGGCCAGGTGCGAGTAGCCAGCAGTAATTATGTGATGCGAGAGATTTAATTGGAATGGTTTACAAAAATAAATGCGAGAGAAGCGAAAAATTTAGCTGGTACTGGGATATAATCTGGGCTGGGTCGATTTGTATAAGTGAAATTTAATGAAACTATAATTTTTTATGTTAGAAACCCTTCAATAATGCAAAAATTTTCATTCTGATTTATTTTAACAATCATCTTTAAAAAGGTTGGTTCTATTAATCTATATAAATAAGTCAACCTAAAAGAAAAACAACTAAATTTCATTAATTTAGTTATCAACATTTATTTAGTTGAAATATGTTCCAAAGTCGAACATTATATAAGATATGTTTACTTTATTAAAAATTAGAATATATAATAATTTCTAATTTCCCTAGGTCGCCATGAACGCCAAGAACACGGTGTTCGATGCCAAGCGTCTGATTGGCCGCAAGTTCGACGACAAGAAGATCCAGGAGGACCTGAAGCTCTGGCCCTTCAAGGTCATCAACGAGGGCGGCAAGCCCAAGATCGAGGTGGAGTTCAAGGGTGAACGCAAACGATTCGCACCCGAGGAGGTCAGTTCGATGGTGCTGACCAAGATGCGCGAAATCGCCGAGGTTTACCTGGGTGGCAAGGTGAAGGATGCCGTGATCACGGTTCCGGCCTATTTCAACGACAGCCAGCGTCAGGCGACCAAGGATGCGGGATCTATTGCGGGGCTGAATGTGCTGAGGATCATCAACGAGCCCACTGCCGCTGCTCTGGCCTATGGCTTGGATAAGAACCTCAAGGGGGAGCGCAATGTTCTGATTTTCGATCTGGGTGGCGGCACCTTCGATGTCTCCATTCTGACCATCGATGAGGGCTCCCTCTTCGAGGTGAAATCCACGGCTGGAGACACCCATCTGGGTGGCGAGGACTTTGACAATCGCCTGGTCAACCACTTTGCAGAGGAGTTCAAGCGGAAGCACAAGTCGGATATCAAGGGAAATGCCAGGGCTCTGCGACGTCTGAGGACTGCTTGTGAGAGGGCCAAGAGGACTTTGTCCTCCAGCACGGAGGCATCCTTGGAGATTGATGCCCTGCACGAGGGCATCGACTTCTACTCGAAGATTTCCAGGGCCCGTTTCGAGGAGCTCAACATGGACCTTTTCCGCTCCACCATGCAGCCCGTGGAGAGGGCCCTCAGCGATGCCAAGATGGACAAGAAGGCCATCCACGATGTGGTACTGGTCGGTGGTTCCACACGCATTCCGAAGATTCAGAAACTACTACAGGATTTGTTCGGTGGCAAGCAGCTGAATCTGTCCATTAATCCCGATGAGGCGGTGGCCTATGGAGCCGCCGTGCAGGCTGCCATTCTCACCGGCGTGGGCAGCTCCCAGATCCAGGATCTCCTCCTGGTGGACGTGGCACCCCTCTCGCTGGGCATCGAAACCGCTGGCGGTGTGATGACCAAGTTGGTGGAACGGAATGCCAGGATTCCCTGCAAGCAGCAGCAGACCTTCACCACCTACAGTGACAACCAGAATGCGGTGACCATCCAGGTTTACGAGGGAGAGCGTGCCATGACCAAGGATAACAACCTATTGGGGACCTTTAATCTCACTGGCATTCCGCCTGCTCCCCGAGGAGTGCCCCAGATCGAGGTGGCCTTCGATTTAAATGCTGATGGCATCCTGCATGTTAACGCCAAGGATAACAGTACTGGGAAGACCGAAAAGATCACCATTACCAATGACAAGGGAAGGCTTTCCAAGGCGGAGATCGATCGCATGCTCTCGGAGGCGGAGAAGTACAAGGTGGAGGACGATCGCCAGAGGGAACGGGTTCATTCCCGAAACAACCTGGAGGGTTATATCTACAGCTGTCGCCAGGCCATCGATGAGGCGCCATCCGGTGTCCTCTCCGAGTCGGATCGCTCCAAGGTGCGCGAGAAGTGCAACTCCGAGGCTGCCTGGCTGGACAAGAACTCGCTGGCCGAGAAGGAGGAGTTCGAGCATCATCTCCAGGACTGCCAGCGCATCTGCAGTCCCATTATGACGAAGCTCCATGCCGGACCCAAGGGCAAACAGTCGCCGTCGGCTGGAAACGGGGCTCATCCCACCGTGGAGGAGGTGGACTAACCAATCTGTTATTGAATACCTATTTTCTTAAAAACAAACCTAAGTGCCTTGTTGTGTTTTGGGTCACTTTCATTATATTATTTTCGCTTTTATTTACCTTGCCATGGCCTACCTCATTCCAAACTATGTGACTGTAGGTAGGGTAAAT
Organism: Drosophila biarmipes; assembly: GCF_025231255.1. NCBI lineage: Eukaryota > Metazoa > Arthropoda > Insecta > Diptera > Drosophilidae > Drosophila > Drosophila biarmipes. The sequence goes on along the minus strand of NC_066616.1, from coordinate 19,143,765 downwards.
GAACTGACTGGCATTGTCTTCGATAGCACCGAGGCACCAGGGTGTCCAATCAATTTTTCTGGTACTTAAATAAAATAGTTTTTCTATTTTCCTACAGCGATGCAAACATTAGCAATCGATTAAGTACGTTTGCTTGTTATTTAAATAAACACTTCCAATGTTTTGCATTTTAACCCCATGATCCCCCATTGGCAAGCCTGTTTAGTCGACTGAGTTTGCTTGGGCTTTTGGGTAATGCCGATCAGTGTTCCCCGGGATCTTGTCGCGCAATGGCCGTCGCACCGAGCAAACTTCTGGAGCCGCCCCTGAACGGGCTGCACTGCGCCATTCTGCACAGTCTACCGGGTCAGAGTTGCACGAAAGCTTTCCTTTGGAATCTGTACCGCAACCATGTCTCCAGTGCAAAGTACTATTCACCCTTGTTGCTGGTCTGGTAGTTGATCGTTTATAAACCGCATATTTAAAGGACGTTTCCTCAATTTCACTTTGTTGATTAATAAGGATATGGTTATATTTATGAATTTATACCCTTCTTACTTGCAGCTTCCCTTGCTGATGAACTGGCGACGTCTGTCTAAGACCTTCGTACTTTCTGTGCTGAGGAACTATTTGCAATCCGCCAGTTTTGCCGCCTGCATCAATGCCATCACATTTTATTTAATGTGCGTAGGCAGGCGATTTAGTGGTCGATTTGTCCTGCTCTTCATACCATACATACCCTGCTTTATTGCCTCTCAACTCAGCTGGTTTATGCCTCCTCAGGTTCTGCACTTCTTTGTGACTGGAATAACACCTGCGGTAAGTAAATAGAATTTGTTTATAGAGCCAAAACCAAGTGAAAATCCATTAAGGCCATAGAGAGCTTGCTGAGGTATTTTGACGCCGGCTTGGTGCACTCTCCCTTGGCTCAGACCCTCATCTTCATGGTATCCTCTGTGGTGGTCTTGCACTATCAGCAGACCCGAAAGTACTCCGGTTTCTGGTTTATCCGGCCATCATCTTTGGCCGAGGATCACAAGGAATGGAGCATCTTCAGGCAAATGACTCAGGGCCTACGGGAACTAAGATCTTACCTGGGCATTGGACTTGTATTGGATCTATTAAATCCCATAATGAGAAGAAACCTGAAGCTTTTGCGACCAAAGATGACCAGTTTCCTGGCCGGCTACATAGGATTGTTTAAGGTGTTTATACAATATATAGATAACTTCAAAAGTTAATATTTCTCATCCTTTGTTAGCTGGTGCAATTGCTACCGTTTAAAAATCTAGATGAGGAGCAGGTCAATGCTCTTGCCTCCTTTATAAGTGGAGCTTCCTTTGCCCTTTTGCCGAATCGACTTACATTTATGTGCTTTGCTGTTGTCACGGCCATGCAGGTGATTTGGCAACAGGTGAGCAGTCTTAAAGCCGAAAAAGACCCGGTACTGTCTGGGGTGCAAAAGATTCCCTGGTCAAGACTCCTGATACCCACTTGCCTGGCTTACCTGGTCCACATTTTCTTCTACCACCAACGGCATCTTAACGAGATAGCTCGTAGTTTTATAGACTCCACATGTGATAAAAAGTAAGTATCAGAGATTATCTTTCAAACATACATCCCTTATAAATAATTCTCAATAACAGTGGCCAGCGACTATTGGATATAATGAATCTGCCCGACACTAAGACCATTTTAGAAACGGTGAATAAGTACCCAAAAACTGCGTTTTTGTTTTAAAAAATTTAAATAAAATTTTAAGTTCTACTAAAAAGCATCGATTTACTTTTAAAATATTAAAAAGTTCTTATAAAAAAAATGTAAACTTAAATAGTCAGTAGTAAATCATAAATGGCGCTAAAGTTTTATCACATACGTATTTACCATATTACGTTATAAACGATGCGCATAAATTATTTGTATCTAATCCCAAACGTGTTTTGAATGTGCCAAGCCTCTCAATTAGTGGAGATATCGGTGACAGGAGAAATTAGACATATTATGTGTCTGTCCCAGGTGGAGATGTCTCCACAGAATTCATAAATGGATTTTTAAAATATATTCTATATAGGAATACATTTGTTAAAGCTCAGTTACAGTGTATTGGACTATCAGAATATATATGAACTAGAATAGATATATGGACTGGACCTAAGCATCATTAGCCAGCCAAATGTCGGAGGTACAGTCACCGCCAGGATAACGCATCTCATGGGGCAGGGCGGGACCATAGGGCTCCTTGCCAAAGTCCACCAAGAAGTCTTCGTTCAGGGATATTCCTCCATTCACGGTATCCACGTCAATCAGGACAATATGACCGCCTTGGGTGACCATTTTGGGATAGAACTAAGAAATATGGGATTTTATATATCTGCTATTTGAGATGAATTATCTTTCAAGGACTCACCTGCTTATCCCAGGGGGAATATAATGACGAGGAGACATATAAACGCTTGCCATCAAGAGACAGCTGCATCATTTGTGGGCCTCCCTCCAATCGGCGACCCTTAACATACCGAGCTGGCGGTCGCTCCTAAAATATAAAAGACCTTCTAGAACTGAATAACTCTATAATACTCCTACAACTACCTTCAATTCCTTATCTTCCTTGACAATCACATTGGGCAAATCACTGCAAATGGCACCTCCCAGGAAGAGCTGTCCTGTTAGCTTCGGGTTTTCGGGATCAGTAATATCGTATTGTCTCACATCGCCATGTCGCCAGCAGTTGACATAGAGGAATCGGTCATCCAGGGATATGATGATGTCCGAGATCATGCCGCCCATGGCCTCGGCCTTTCCACTGCCGGTGTCCACCAGTTTTTCGGGAATATCGATCACCTTCTTGGCCTCAAACTCATCCGAATCAGCTTTCTTCTTGAAGTAGAACACCTTGGCATTGAGGGCACAGCCCACGAATCCTTCTGCTCGTTTAGGGTCGTGAAGGAAGCGAATCTCCAAGGGAGTTATGCCATCCGAACCCAGATCGATTGTTTGATAGAGAGTCTGCGTGGACCATTTGTAGAAGTTCAGACGACAGCCGTACTGGGTCATGTCATCGAGGTCACCATTCTTCCAGCCTCTAAAACCAGAATGTACATTTTATAATTAGCTCTATAATACCTTTTTGTAATATTTTATCTCTTACCGTCGCCATTTGTTGGGGGCTCCCCACTCCGAAGAGACCATCACGTCGAAGTATGGCTGATACCAGAAATCGTAGCCACACAACGCCTTCTTTTCTCCCTTGGTCCAAGTTCCGATGCAGTTGAAGTCCGAATCGAAGAGGATGAAGTCACCCTTGGCATATCCCTCAGCATCGCCCATGACGGATATCATAATATTTCCATTGGCCAGGCAGTGAGTGGTGTGGGGACCCGTAACATTGTGGCTCTTCAACACATCGCCATCGATGGTCTTGATAATCTCGGGCTTTCGGGGATCCTTAACCACATCGAGTATATATATAAAGTCTGAGTTCAAGGCCGGCAGGACCAAACGATCCCTTTTCGGAACGCTTTTCGAGTTCTCATCGACGTAGTAACAACTGGAGCAGGCGTTCCAGCCAGAGTGATGCAGTTCGTCACCCTTTCGGTTTGTAAATGTACGGTGCACTATCTTTAATAGAAAATTCAAATTTGTATTTTTAGTTTAAGAAAATAAATGATTAAGAACCTTCCTTTATAAGCACAAAACAATTAAGGCACTTATTTATATATTATTACTTGCTTCCTACGCTGATTGAATTTGCCTCATCTATTTATCTATTTACCTGGCAGTAGGTGGGGCTCCCGGGATCCACATCGACTGTGGACAGATAGTCGCCGTGGGGCTCGTCCAGGTTGGGCTGAACGGTGACCGTGTAGAGGAGCTTCTCGCGGGGACCACTCCTCATGGCATCCAGCGGGGTTGCGTAACCCGGTCCTCGGCAACAGGCTGCAGAAAAACAATTTAATTATCAAAATTGCCCGGGATTGAACTCACTTTATCAAAGATTCGAGGCGTGTGTTTGTAATACAAAGTATGTACGTGTTTTGTTTTTACTTTTATTGGACATGACTCGGCGGTTGTTTGGGGACGACAGCTAGAGAGAAGATCAGCGACGAACTGAACATCGTCCGATGTCGAGCGGAAGGTTTTATACTGGGTCTCTCTGGCCGGCATCTTGTACAGTACACTGATAAAAAAATATTAGCAAAAATAAATAGCTGGATTTGAAATTAAAAATGTCGAGTAAAATATTTTAATACATAATAATAACATAATAAATTATCCGATTTACTTTGAAAATATTTAAACCAAGGTAGACAAATTTAAGTTTGATATGACTTATATATATTTTACTTAATGAAATCTGTGGTTACTAAATTGATTATTTTCAAATTTTAAGTAAAAAAAGGCCTCAATAAATTAAATTCAATGCTTAAATTTAATACAAAATGTATGAATTTAATACGTTTCTTGTATCAGTGTATATATTGCCTTAAAAGCTCTTCAAATAATTACCAAAGAGAACCGGTTCCCCGACATTCTTATCACTAATACTCTTGTGCCAGTGTTCAGATTAAATGTTATCTCCCATTACGGATCAAAGAAGTTCAAAATATTAATTAGCTTTATGGCTCTAAGTAAATTTTTTTAGGTGGAAGTAAAAATAACGTTTTTGGTTTACTGTAATATATTTTCGATATTAATGAAATTAAGAATAAAGAACCCATTGCTATAAAAATGTTTTTTGGCATTGCGACCTCATCAAAAATTACAAAAAAACATTTGGGAAATGCTAAAAGATATTAACTTTCAGGAAGGTGTAACAAAGTGTATATATATACCTAAAAGAAAAATTAAAATATATATTATCATAAAATTCAAAAACTTTTAAGAAAACCTCCAAATCCACAGTGGTTAGCCGTGACATTAACCATAACAAAATAAAGTATCGATTAATTTATCGAACATTTTTGGTATGTTCATGAGCGCCGGCAGAATGGTAATAGCACGGCCACACTGCAGGCAGGAAATATTTTAGCGCGTCGCAACGAAAAAGCAATTGCAATCCTCGTGGTGGCTAGTTTATTCCAAGCTTGTTAGCTATATTGAATCAAGGATTACCCGATCCTGGTCAGCGTGCAGCCATGTCGCATCACTACGTGGTGACGGCGCAAAAGCCGACGGCGGTAGTTGCCTGTTTAACTGGTAAGTATGGCAGAGGGGAGTGGAGGGGCAACCTATGTGGTGGCCCCGGCGAAAACAGAAACAAGCATGTTTGCCGGTCGGCTCGCCGGATTACACAAGCCATAAGGTACATATGTTTGCTAAACACCGGCTCTTCCACCCTCCCCAGGCAACTTCACGTCGCCCACGGATCTCAATCTTATTATCGCCCGGAACAACCAGGTGGAAATTGACCTGGTCACGCCGGAGGGACTGCGTCCTCTGAAAGAGATCAACATCAATGGCACCATTGCCGTGATGCGACACTTTCGGCCGCCCGATAGTAACAAGGACCTGCTCTTCATCCTGACGCGTCGCTACAACGTCATGATCCTCGAGGCCCGCATGGTCAACGATGTCATTACGGTGGTCACCAAGGCCAACGGCAATGTGTCCGATTCGGTGGGCATTCCCTCCGAGGGAGGCGTCATCGCCGCCATCGATCCCAAGGCCAGGGTCATCGGAATGTGCCTTTACCAAGGCCTCTTCACCATCATTCCGATGGACAAGGATGCTAGCGAGCTCAAGGCCACCAATTTGAGGTAATTCTACATTTCAGTTGGGGGAGTCATCAACACGACGCATGAAACTACTTCTAATGGATACTTCTTATCAATGAAACACAATCCCTTAGGAAACTTACTATGAATAGATTTCAGAACTCAAGATAATTCAACCTCTTGTGTGCTTCACTCTCTCAGATATACACACAAATAAGGTCTTATTGTTCGAAAATGTGTCTATTCGAATTGGTTTACAGTCTTTTCATATAGAATTGTTCTTGTTTTGTAAGTGTTTTTTATTACTTTCAGAATGGACGAGCTAAACGTGTACGATGTGGAGTTTCTGCATGGCTGCCTCAATCCCACCGTCATAGTCATCCACAAGGACAACGATGGAAGGCACGTAAAGTCGCACGAGATCAATCTGCGTGAGAAGGAGTTTATGAAAATAGCCTGGAAGCAGGATAACGTTGAAACTGAGGCCACTATGCTGATCCCAGTGCCTTCGCCCATCGGTGGAGTGATCGTCATCGGACGGGAGTCGATCGTGTATCACGACGGAAGCAACTACCATGCGGTGGCGCCGCTCACCTTCCGCCAAAGCACCATCAACTGCTACGCCCGTGTGAGTAGCAATGGATTGCGCTATCTGCTGGGCAACATGGATGGCCAGCTCTACATGCTGTTCCTGGGTACCTCTGAGACGAGCAAGGGGGTCACCGTAAAGGACATCAAAGTGGAGCAGCTGGGCGAGATCTCTATACCAGAGTGCATTACTTACCTGGACAATGGGTTCCTCTACATTGGAGCTCGTCATGGCGATTCGCAGTTGGTGCGTCTCAATTCGGAGGCTATCGATGGCTCGTACGTCGTGCCCGTAGAGAACTTCACCAACCTGGCACCGATCCTAGACATTGCTGTGGTGGATCTAGATCGTCAGGGACAGGGCCAGATCATCACATGCTCGGGCAGCTTTAAGGATGGATCCCTGCGAATAATTCGCATTGGTATTGGCATCCAGGAGCATGCCTGCATTGATCTGCCCGGCATCAAGGGCATGTGGTCTTTAAAGGTGGGAGTCGATGAGAGTCCTTACGAGAACACGCTGGTACTGGCCTTCGTGGGTCACACGAGGATCCTCACACTGTCCGGCGAAGAGGTCGAGGAAACCGAGATTCCCGGATTCGTCAGCGATCTACAGACCTTCCTCTGTTCAAATGTGGATTATGATCAGGTTAGCCTTCAAGACTTATTTATAGGGCGAATCAATAATATTCATTCTTATTTGTATACCACTTCAGTTGATCCAAGTTACTTCGGACAGTGTTCGCTTAGTAAGTAGTGCCACCAAGGCTCTCGTGGCCGAGTGGCGACCACAAGGCGATCGTTCTATCGGCGTTGTATCTTGCAATACGACCCAGATTGTGGTGGCTTCTGCATGCGACATATTTTACATCATTATTGAAGATGGAAGCCTTAAAGAGGAGTGTCGCAGAACCTTGGACTATGAGGTGGCCTGCCTGGATGTCACTCCCTTGGATGAGACGCAAAAGAAGTCGGATTTGGTAGCCGTAGGCTTGTGGACAGATATTTCGGCTGTGATCCTTTCGCTGCCGGATCTGAAAACCATTTACACTGAGAAACTTAGCGGTGGTAAGTTATTAAGCAATTAACTTTTGACTATTAAACTCATCTTATTTTTTTCCAGAAATTATTCCCCGCTCAATTCTGATGACCACTTTTGAGGGTATCCATTATCTCCTTTGCGCTTTGGGTGACGGCTCCATGTATTACTTTATCATGGACCAGACCACTGGACAATTGACGGATAAGAAGAAGGTTACCCTTGGCACGCAACCAACCACGCTGCGCACCTTCCGGTCCTTATCCACCACGAATGTCTTTGCCTGCTCCGATCGTCCCACGGTGATTTACTCGTCGAATCACAAGTTGGTGTTCTCAAATGTGAATCTGAAGGAGGTGAACCACATGTGCTCGCTCAATGCACAGGCCTATCCGGATAGCTTGGCGCTGGCCAACAAAAACGCAGTTATTTTGGGCACCATCGATGAGATCCAGAAGCTGCATATTCGAACAGTGCCGCTGGGCGAGGGACCACGACGCATTGCTTATCAGGAGGCATCGCAGACATTTGCTGTGTCCACTCTACGAATTGATGTCCACGGTAGAGGTGGAGCTAAGCCTCTGCGGAACAGCGCATCCACTCAGGCCCAGAACATTACGTGTAGCTCGAATTTCTTGCCCAAACCGGGTGGTGGAAATTCAACGGCTGCCAATGCGGAAGTGGGCCAAGAGATCGATGTACACAACCTGCTTGTCATCGATCAAAACACGTTCGAGGTTCTACATGCCCACCAATTCGTCTCGCCGGAAACTATATCCTCGCTTATGTCCGCCAAGTTGGGCGATGATCCCAATACATACTATGTGGTGGCCACGTCTTTGGTAATTCCAGAAGAACCAGAGCCAAAGGTGGGAAGAATCATCATATTCCACTACCACGACAACAAGCTCACACAGGTGGCCGAGACAAAGGTAGATGGAACCTGCTATGCTCTGGTTGAGTTCAATGGCAAAGTTCTTGCCGGAATCGGAAGTTTTGTGCGCCTATACGAGTGGACCAATGAGAAGGAGCTGCGCATGGAGTGCAACATTCAAAACATGATTGCCGCCTTGTACCTCAAGGCCAAAGGTGACTTCATCCTGGTTGGCGATCTGATGCGGTCCATCACGCTGCTGCAGCACAAGCAGATGGAGGGCATCTTTGTTGAAATAGCCCGCGATTGTGAACCTAAGTGGATGAGAGCTGTTGAGATACTAGACGATGATACGTTCCTGGGCTCCGAGACGAATGGAAATCTGTTTGTCTGTCAAAAGGACAGGTGAGTTTTGCATATAATGAACGGTTGAAGGACTCTATTTTACAATAAAAATTGTATTAATATTATTTTAGTGCCGCCACAACCGACGAAGAGCGTCAGTTGCTGCCAGAGCTGGCCCGTTTCCACTTGGGCGATACTGTGAACGTTTTCCGCCACGGATCCCTGGTGATGCAGAATGTGGGTGAGCGGACAACGCCAATCAATGGATGTGTACTATACGGCACATGCAACGGAGCCATTGGCATTGTGACCCAGATACCGCAGGACTTTTACGACTTCCTGCACGGCCTGGAAGAGCGACTAAAGAAAATCATCAAGTCGGTGGGCAAGATCGAGCATACGTACTACCGCAATTTCCAAATCAACACCAAAGTGGAGCCCAGCGAGGGATTCATCGATGGAGATCTGATCGAGAGCTTTTTGGATTTGAGTCGAGAGAAGATGCGGGATGCCGTTCAGGGATTGGAGGTGAGATTAGTTACGTTATTTCACTTGAAACCTCTACCTACAGTTATGAATTTCTTTTTAGTTCACACTGAATGGCGAGCGAAAAAGCGCGGATGTGGAAGATGTCATAAAGATAGTGGAGGACCTTACACGCATGCATTGAGGACTTGTGGTCATTTGTATATAAGTATTGGAAGAGGAACTCACTCGACGCGAATTATTGAATGTACATGAAACTTCGATACCATGTATCCCGCTTAATCCCGTAACTACCTATTCGAAGCTCTCCGTGCTAGATGCTACGACTGTCGTTCACACTATGTTTCACGAATTCCTCGTTTGTGTTTGCTCGAAAAAATATTGACAATGTAGCAAAAAAATTGTTTTAAATGCGTCGCGAGCGCGCTCTTTCAAAGTTGCGCCACAGTCCCGCAATAATTTAATAAACCAAAATTTTAAATGAAAATAAGGGTGTTTTCGAAGGGTTTTGTAATCTCTTTCCGTTGTTTTCTGGGTTTCCAAAACTTGTATTTCAAAAATTCTTGTATACTTTTATGATAAATTATTTTAACGATATAAATTACACAAATTATGTCTTATACTCTTTTAAATACAGAAAAAACTTTAATTGAATTTATCATAAATTTCCTTTCTTTCGACAATTAAATTAAACGATTTTAAGTTCATTTTGAACTACATTTTTCTACACCTGTTCACATCCTAAGATTCTGTAACTGCTTTAAGATTTCCTGTACTTAATTTAGTTTTTTAAATGCACGTAAGTGTAGACAAGTCATTATTTTTTATTGCTTGCTGAAAACGACGAATAAAGTTATTCAACAATGATTTTGTCTCGTTATTTATTCCCTTTTTACGTTCATATACATATGCAGGCATTGTTAAACTATTTGCGAATGATTAGTGGTTTTGCCTTTATAACGAATACTATTCATATTTAAATAAATAGTTAATGGTAGAAGGGCAAATTTTAAATACCCTTTTTGAACGTATTCATACCTTTTAGAATCCAATTGAATGCAAAATTTATGCTACGAAAAAGGACTCTGATTTGTGAAGATGTTACTCCGGGAACCCAGAATATCAACATTAAATTGCTGTATAGGAAACCTGGAAGTGTCGATCCCCCTGCTAATACCTTTTTGCACACCGCACGCATGCGCAGCACAGTTCTCCTGACACCGGTCCCCGGGCACGTCCATATCAACCAGATCCGGCCGAAACGTGAGTCCATATGCATGCAGGGTGTGGGAGCAATAGGTGGCAGGGGTGCTTCGCGGCGGGGTGGTGTGGCGGCATTGGCGTTTCATTCATTAATACACGCACACTGGCGAGCGAACGGGAAGGAGGCTGGAAGGTTGCATGTTCAGCCACCACCAGGGCACGAGCAACACCAGCGACACCAGCAACTTCCAGTCAAGGGATTCAAATTGTGAGAGTGTGCGAGAGTTGTGTCCGTGTGCGTGTGCGTGCGCACTCGTCGCGCCTCCACATCACTTGCCTGTGTGTTGGTGTTGCTGCCGTGCCGATGTTGCTGCTGTGATGTGATGTTGCTGCCGTGCCGCTGCCTTTGCTGCCGCTGCTGCTGCTGCTGCTGCTGCTGCCCCCAGTTACTGCAGGCTGAGCTCGGTCCATTTGAGTAGTCACTCATTCGCTCGCCGCCCGCTCGCTGGTTCAGCTGCGCGTCCACGCCGTCTGTCCGGGTACATCTGTCTATATACTATCCATATCCCAGATCTCCCAGTCTGGATACTTTCCCCGTCGTGCCTGCAAGTGTTTAAGAAATATATTAAAAATAAATAAAGAATTCTAGCAAGAGCAAATTGCTCCAGTGCCATAAACACAATCCAATAATTGCCGTTAACGGGGCCCATTTAAAAAACCTTTCCGGCGAAAACATAAAAACCGTTCGGCCGCAACACATTTAAATTTATTTACTTCTAAATCATCTACTTGGGAAAAAAATGTGCTAGCGTTTAGAGAGCCCATTTAGTCGGATTTTGCGCTGAACGGATCTTTCCTATTGGGATTTATCGACGGTGGCCAAAGTGCAACAGTACCAGCGGCAAAACGGATAGCTGCCCGAGGTGAGTGCGCCTCGGATGACTCATAACCCTTCGAAGGAACCTTCTTGCGCCATAAAAATTAATAACAAAAAGAGCAAAAACGGGGCAGTGAACAAGTGAAATTCAATGCGAATTGTTGTAGGCGAGATTTGAAATGGAAAAACATATGTATGCAGGGCAAACAAAGAGCATGGCATCGTCATCGCCATCGAGGGCATGTCACCCAGTCGTCTGTAATACGACGCCCTCAGCCGCGGCAATGCCGTCGGCGGAGGTTGCTCCTCGCTTTTCTTCTTCCCGCTTTCAGGGACCAAGAATCAGAAATAATTGTTTAGCAACAATAACAATAAACCGTAGTAATATAGCCCCGAAAAAAGAGAGACCCATAAACCGAGACGCCCCACTGCCAAATGCAAATTTCGTAGGGCCCAGCCAGAAGAGTTTTTATAATTATGAAAAGGGAAAAGCAGCAAATCGAATTGCACTTAAAAATGTCCCCTCTCAGAATCCAGATCCCGGATTCCCATCCCAGACGCTGTGGTCATCAGCCCGGGCTTTCCACGGAATCCGCTGCAGTCCCCATAAAACAAAAGTCAACGATCGGTTTTTGTTTTTTTATGGTCCTCTCCAGGAATCGGTGGTGTTATAGAGCTTTCATTCGATTGAATCTGGATTCAACACAAAACTATATACGACTTTTTTTTTAGAACAACTGACTTTGACTTTCTAGTTGGTGTAATTGGTATTGTACTTTGGTTTAAAGAATGATTAGATAAACCGTAGCTAAAAGTTGAAAAATAGATTTTAGAAAATCTTGGAACATTTTCGGGGTTTTTGGTACTTTTTGTGGGACTAAGATTTCATGTCAAACCAAAAGAGATATAGATGTTTCCTTACAAAGTCTAATTATGTCCTTTAAAAGTTGAACATTTCTGAGTTTATAAGATTTTTTTCGTCTTCTTATCTATTTTGAATAACTTCTTTTGTATGGTCTATTACTCAATAATTACCGAAGGAAGGTTCTCTAAATAAATTTGTAGGCAAACCTGCATGTAGAAGCGATTTATAAACATTACTTCCTGAGTTTATAAGCAGTAAGACTAGAAAAGGAAAGTGAAACACACTTGCCATCAAAATATGTCTAACCAGTGGACAACTCAGTCACAGCGAAATCGCAAAGTAAACCCGGCTTGGAGTAAAGCCCGGGTCCACACAGCTATCCACATTACTGCCCAGACTTCGGACGAGTCCACACAATGCCCAACGAGAGTTGCCGAGACAGTATGCGTTCCAAGTTTAATGTAGAATATGCAAATTGCGCATAGCTAATTTGCATTTATGGCAAAAATAATAACTAATAATCTGGCCGAGAGGGGGGAAGAGCGTGAACGGAAACCGAGACGCAGATGGATGTGGATGTGGAGATGGAAATGGATACGGATACGGGGACCTGGCGACAATGACACACGAGAGATATGCGAGAAATTTACTATAATACTTCCAGGAAGGCAAAAACCGAAAAAAGCGAAGAGAGTGCCGACCGAAGGGCGTAAAGCACGGCGAGCAAACAAAACAGCATTCGGCTCGGACATTGGACATTGGTCGCTGGTCGCTGGCCAAGAGAAATGACCATGACGGGTCGCCGGTTCCAGTTCCCCAGGCCTCTGGGTGCCCGTCTCCAGATGCACTCTCCACTCCAAAAGGTGTCGCGCGCCAAGCAAATTAGCGGGTGTGTCCAATTCGAAAACGAGCCTTGGAACTCTGGAGGATGTCAGTCCATGTAAAACTCTCACACATATCTAAGCAGTTGGAAAAAATACCTGGCATTGAAGTTCTTCCAAGAAAGCAAAGAAAAACTTTGAACTAGTTGGAAAAATTGTTATTACTATTTATAGGAAAGTTCTTTTTAAAAATAACAATATTCCATTGAGGACTTCAGAAAATATGTTCTACAATTTTTCGAAAACTGGTAATGGCCAGGAATCATGTAGATATATCAAAAAATCCTTACAATATTTATACCTCTATTTTGAGTCAATGAAATACAACATTATTTGTGTTGAAGAATAGAGGAAATTATATTTCTTTTTTCGCTTAGTGTATCCCTAGACCATGTGCTAGTGTCTTCAATGTCACACGTGAAATCAAATCATGCATTACAATTTCACGCCCAATCGCCGATGTAATTGAGCCGCACAGCCGTTCCCTGCCCTTCCCGACGCCTTCTCCTTTAAGTGTTTAAGTATCCCAGGTTGTGCTGCCGCTGTCCAACTGCCGACACTATGTCTGCCACAAATCCAATTGGTTGGCCCAGCTCTGCCATGAATCCGGGGGATCGGCTCGTAGTTTTTCCGGTCGCCCAGCTTCCGTAAAAACAAGGCCGGAGGGTTGGCATCCAACCGTAAACTGCAGCTGGAGCAACAGTTAAACCATTTTCACACCCAAAAATTAAATTTATATTTACACCCAGATCTGGTGAAATATTTTTCTAATTTTTACAACTATCGGTTAATGGCTTAATTTATGCGAGCACACGAAGTCTCGACCCTGTGGCATACTTACTATTTTACTGAACATTTTTCGGGATAGTCCTTGCCACAAGTCCTGTGTCCATTGTTTTGATCACGTTCCCGCGCCGATATCGAATCGGTTCGATCTCGGAGGCAACTTTGTTTCCAAGTGAACAGCGTCGAGGAATAGCTAAGATCCTGGATGCATTGTCCTCATCCTGGTCCTTGCCATTCCGCTATCGGATAACAGAGCCCGCATTTCGTCCTCATGTATCCGTATCTTTGGCGCTTCAAACTTGTAAGTTTTTTTCTCTTCACGAAAAAGGGTTCGAGGTTTTTGTGTCGAAAATATGGGAATCCGAATCCCTGTGTCCAATGTGCAAAGGCATGTGTGCATATTATGCCATCATCGAACGTCTTGAGATATGCATCTAGATCTGTGGGCCTGGCTGACATGTAAGCATGGACAAGTTGAGGGTTGATCCCTCGTTGCCCCTAGACTTAGAGCATAGAAATATTACTATACATCTCACACTCTTTTTTAATATTTCTTGGAACTAATTTTTTCTTTTTTCTGAGTCTACCTTCACAAGTGTTCTTACTAAAATATGAACAGTACCTTAGTTAAGGACTTTAAATATTAAATGAAAAAATATTTATCATGTGTTACCTTTCAGCTTTTAACTGCAAATGGGGTTTTATTTTATAAACAAATAAAATTGAGTACCTTTTTAGTTTAAATAAAATCCAAAACTGTCTCTATTACGAAAATTATAAACAGTAGCTCAAAGTTCTTTAAACCCTTCCGCAATTCTAAATCCAGATCCCAGGTCTTTCTTCCAATTCCTCTGCGGCGCCAATGAATCACTTTAGCCAATTATCTGAGGTGGGAGGGACTAGAAGTGAAAAAGAATATTTAAAATTTTTGCACGTTGAGCCAAGATAATGAAAGATGTTGCAGTGGCAGCGGCCACAACACACCAACAACACTGCTCCGCTGCAGCTGAGGGCAAAAATAGTGCTACGCGTGCAAGAAATTGTAAACGTCATTTGCGATTAGCTCATCGACGCCAGCAAAACAAACAAAAAACAAAGACGAAACGAAGCCGAAATATTGTAAGACATAAAACACTGGCAGTTGGTAAAAAAGCCATTATCGGCGACGACAACAAATCGGCAACACGTGCCAAGTAGCCGGCTGACAAGTGCCAAAAGATACTCACACTATTCGTGATCGATCAATGAATGAATCGCGTAAGGTCCAAAATACGATACGATGACAAATGGCAAAACATAATTTAACACCATTTTAAGGTCGTCTTTTATGACTGAAATAAATAAGTTAAAGAGCAGATACCAAGGTTATTAAAATTTATATATATTCAAGATATACCTGAAATTCTCTAAAATTCTACAATAAATATTGAAACTAAGTATGATAATTTTTGGAAACTTGTAGAGTTCTTGTTTTTTTAAATACTAAATACAAATGGTAAGGATAATATTTATGCAAAGCATTTATTCAGTTCTTTACTATTTATAAAAGCAAACAGAAAACCAGACCTATGTGGGCTAACCAGGGGTTAAGTGCTGATCAGACCTCTACATAAATATCTGATTCAGGGGTCAGCGGTGGGCTTGGATAACATTTATTATAACTGGCGTCGCCCTCCGATTCCACTGAGCTCAGCAAATGTCGCGAAGAAAGTAAAGTCGCTGCGATTCGGGTGAAATGCAACACTTTTTGCTAACGCCGCACAAGTCATGGTCGCGCCGCTCTTGTTTGTTTATTTTCGCCAGCATGTGACATTGTCCGCGGCGAAGGCGACATTGGAACCTCCGCTCAGCTCCGCTCCAGAGCTCGGGCTCGGGCTCTCCATATGGTTTTTCACCCAGTCGCAGTCCAATCGAAAGCCATCTACGGCGGAGAACCCAGAACACAGAACCCAGTGAAAAAGCTGAGCGGTTCGGTCTCTGGACGGCGGCGTCGCCGTTGACGGTTGGAGCGTTTTAGTTGCGGTCAGCTTAGTGTTGGATCAAGTCGCACAGTGCACCCAGTGACCAAGTCGTCGTCGTTGTCGTTGTCGTCGTCTTCGCCGTTTTGATTTTTTTGGACGCCCCTTGTCGCGCGCGGTTTATGTGGCATAATTTACGATCTCGCGGACGTCTTGCAACTTCATCTTGGCCAGCGAATCCCTCAAGCGATGCAGCCTGCACTCCCGGCAGACCGCTTATGAGATGGATCCAAAAAGTAATCATTAGGCAGAAGGAATAAACAGAGCTGCACTTAAAGAAATCTTCAGATTTCTCAACAGTGAACACTTTTTTGTATTTAAATGGTGATCGCCAAAGGACTAAACCGTGATGTTCAGTAAAACCTATTTATTTTACATTTTGTTAAAAATTGTTTGATTACAAACTTAAATAAATAGTTTATAATAATTTGTTTTTTGATAAATGGAAAAATAAAATTAAAACATAAAGATTTTCAAAGGATGTGATGCTAAGAACTTTAAGTTCTATCTATTATAAATTTATCGTTTACTCAAAGAACATTTTTTGAAAAATTAAAAGGGACTCTATTTACTTTATTTTCATTTTGCATTTTTTAAATTCTACCTATTTTTTATTAAAACTATTTTTTTATTTTATTTTATGTATTATTGGGTATTTCAAAAACATTGGCTTCTGCAGTCAAGATCGATTTGGAAAAATGTAGTAGGCCTAGAAATAAGCATATTTCTTCGACCAAAAATATTTAAAAACAATTTTTTTTATTTAATTACATTTTATTTTTTTCTGTGTGCTGCAGCTGCAATATGTTTGTTTTTACTGTGTCTCGGGGTTCTTGTTGTTTTTTGAATTTTGTTTTTTGGTTTTTTGTTTGCATACGGTAGCCACCAAAAATGATTTGTTTTGTCTGCCCAGGCGACAGGAGAAGTAGGGGGGTTAGGAGCAGGTTCTCGGGAGAGGGATTGGCAACGTTCGTTTTATAGCAACATGTTTTTGAAATAGTATCTGCAACATATTAAATTACAATTCCAGTTGTAAAGGGTGGAAAATATGGAAAGTTTTTCACAAAGTGCTAAAATAACTAAATTAAAAAAAAGATTTTTTAATTTCATAAAGGAAAACTTATTTTTCGAGGAAATAAAAACTATAATATTAGTTCTATTATATAAAGATGTTTTTATCGATTTTCTAAATCGAAAAGAAAAAGTACGCTCTTAAAATATAACTGCTTTGATTTCTATATTATATATGTAGGTACACAATAGAATATCTATTAATATTATATAGGTTACAAAATAAATAGATATTTTCATATGTATATATGACTTCCTGAAAATATCTTTAAATTTCATTAGTTTATTAACCTATTAGAAACATAATTTTACGACCCCGAGATTTACAATTCTCGTTGCCATATAATTTTATTTGTTTGACGCATTTAATTAGTTTTGTTCAGCACATATTTATGGACCCGATGTTGGACATTCTGAATAAGAAAAATAAATGGAATTTACGTTTTTATGGGGCATAAAAGAGTTACGCATTTAAAATGGGAAAATCAAATGTTTACGAGATTTGTAAGGCAGAAACGAATAAAAATGGCGGCCACACATAAAGGGGGAAGCCCCTGAAGCTCACCAATACCCAGACAAAGCGAACACCAATACAAACGGAAGTGACAAAACTGACATTGAATTTTGACGAGCGGATGTGCTCAACTTGCGTGTGTAGTTGTGCGCAGTGGGAATGTGTAAAAAACGATTCTTTCTGTGCAAAAAAGGATAACGAAAGAAGAAAGCTTAAAACTCGAATACGAGAAACGTTCGCTAATGGAGTGTAACAGGCCACACACACACACGTACATTGTGCAGCCAAAGCACCCACACAAACATTGAAAACAAAATGAAACTCAAATAACAATTATTAAGGCGTTGCCAGACAGGCACACACAACACAAACACAACAATTATGTGCCGCTGTGTGTGTGGGCGGAGCGGTGGCGCGATACAAACTCAAACTGAAATACAAACACCAGCGTAAACACTCACACCAGCGCCAGTTCCAGTTTCCAGGCCCCCTTCCCAGTGTGTGTCTGTGTGTGCCAAGTCAGCCAATGAGAATATGTTGTTGCCTGCGTGTTTGTGTGTGTATTTGTGTAATGCTCACCGCTCTTCTTGTTCTTCCGCTCTCGCTCGCGCGCACTGTTGTTGTTTGCCAGAGAGGGTGGTTGTTCGACGAGTGCACCAGTATGTGTATGTGTGTGTGTGAGTTGCGGAACCCGTTTTCCCTGCCCCCACCCCCCATCACAACACGCAGTCTGTTACACTGAACAACAGCATTTGAAACAGCCTCAAAAGCAGCGCAGCCGTATTGCATCGGTCGGTGAATGAACCGCGCACAGTGTGTATAGCTCTAAAATATTCTAAAATTTTAAAATACAATACTAAATTTTTAAGAAATTTGGAATGTTTCAAAAAAATTTTTATCGACTTCGTTGAATGATTTTTTGCTTATATGAGCAGACTACAAATATATTTTATAGATTTTCATATATTTTTTTTAACCTCAGAAAAACTTATTTCTTTAGAAAAAATCCTGAAAATCACGAAAAAAATTCGCAAGTCGATAAGCCTTTCAAATAACTTATTAAACATTAGCACATTTATCTAAATAGGTAATTCAAAATTTATTTCGCTCATAATTTAAAAATGTATTTAGAAGAATAGTCGCTATGATCATAATCTCACTTAAAAGATGCAAAATGGTAAAAATCACGTATACGCCTAGGTGAACAAAACTATAATGGGTTGGTTTTTTATACGTTTCTTTTACAATCTTTACAAATTAACTTTAATGTATTATATATAATCAATATATTCCCAAGTCTAGTAACAATTTTGTGGTTATCCAAGGGATTTGAACTAAGAAGGACTTGGCACAAGCTAAGGAACATTTTTTGTAGCATACTTTCTAGCCAAAAGTTATCTAATAGCTGTCCCAAATTAAAGGGGTTTGAAAAGTACGTAATTAAAAGGATATTTTATTTTGCATAATACGGATACTTCATCCGTTTTAAACACAACTAAAAGCATGGAATCTTCAATCAAAATTTTTACATTTTTGTTAGTTTGTACATTTTTAAAAGACTCTCACTATGATGAAAACAGCACATGTAACCACACATGGTATATCTACTTAATTATTTGTTTATTTTTGTTGCTTTGTCTAGAAGACTGATTTAGAAATCCGAAAACACTTTAGAAGGAGCAGTCTGTATAATATAGGAGGTGGTGGAGTATCACGAAAACGATTACTTCTGAACAAATGCATACTGTTTAGGAAGTCTATTACATAGGGGGAGGGGGGTTGAATATCGACAAAACTACCATGTACAATACACCTCATAGGTTCTTACCTAGAAACATTTTTCTTACCCTTAAAAGTCAGCGACCTCTGGCATGTCTATTTTGGTCTCATGTTTGACAGCAGACGCACCACTGTGGCTCGCTCTAATGCCTCTAAAATGTTACCTGGGGAATGGGTCTTGATATGCTATTGGGAAAGGGACTGGGACACCATTTTCCTGCGCTCTTATTCTTGTATTGTTGTTTCCCCCCATGTGTTTGTTTGCCTGTGTGAGTGAAGTACGCTTTGGATTGTTTCCTGTGCTCGTTTGCCGTATTTCTGGTCTCGTCTAGGATTTGATGCTTTTTAAATTCTTTTGTCTCGTAACTTTTTTTTGACGAATGCTCTATGTGCGTTGCATGTGGGGTCTTTGTCGCTTTTTCGAGGGTGTTTGCTCGGGCTCTTCTTCTTGTTCCTCAGCATCGGTGAGTGTTTATCTTGGTCGTTAGTGTGGGTGCGACGACGCCGGTGTGTGTGTGCGTGTTTGACTTCTAGTGAGGAAATCCGCTTAATGCTGTAATTTTGCTGCGCTGTTCAAACGAACACGTCAACTTTGATAGTGTAACAATTTTAAGCAAAGCTAATGTGCAAATTCCTTGTGCACTCAGTGTTATGTGAGGTGAGGTACCTGGAAGCATCCTTTACCGGTTCTTTTTCCCTAAAAGATAGGTGTTATTTTACAAACTTACCAATTGAACTTGACAAGTCAACATTAGAGGTATCCCTTCATAAAATATAGTCTAGCCTAACTTGAAGAATATTTCAACTAACAGATTTGAAAATAAATTGCATTCAAATTTAATACCATACCATTCTATTTTATTTTCCCTTTCTCCCCTTATTATTAAGTAATTATTTTAATCTACAGATTCAAAAGTATAAATATATTTCTTTATTATTTCCGCAACCTTATAATAGCTAGGCATAAATGTTTTCACCATAAAGATTAAGTTCAAAGTCAATTAATTATCCAAAACAAATCACATCACAAAATCCCCTAATCCCAGCGTAAAAACACAAAATCTCAGCATTTTCAACACCACTTTGGGGAGCCAACTAATTACCCCGACTTAGAGCGTCTTTAACACCTCCACTTCCTGGGGGATACCATTTTGGGGAAGCAACCCACAGCCACGCCTGCCTATCAACCCTCAGAAAGTGATCTTGCAACTATTTTTAGGTACTTAAGGCCGCAAACAGAAACGCTAGCCTTGATATTAAAGTGAAAAGTGTCGTAAATTTCAAGGTGCGCTTGAATTTCAGGGAAAAGCTGAATTATATATTCATAGGTTGGTGCCTATGTATTTTCCAAATAGAGACATGCAATATGCCTGCCTTTCACTTAGCATTCGCCTTTGAATTTCAGAACAGTTTTCGAAAGTAATTCAATTAATTGTAAACTATAGTTTCGCTTACATAAAACGATTCCACAATGGAATGTTAATGCCTTGTCGGAATATACATACAATTCTTTACATATATGCGTGTGTATATATATGCAGTCGCGCTTGTGTATAGCCATAGGTATCTAATGAAACGTGATTTTCTCTAAAACGTGACTTTGTATTGATTTTTCTCCAACCATACTTTTGTTTCACTTTACACCCGGGCGTAAGGCTGAGCCACATTATTTGTTGTTGTAGCTGCAGTTGCCCCTGTTGTTGTTCTCTTTATTGCCGCCGTTTTTGCTGTTGCAGTTTCCATTGCAGCGGAAAATGGTATCGTCAACGGCCAAGTGAATACGCAGTAGATTGGCTACCGAACCATTTCGATATGGAATTAATATTGTCATTAATGGTGAAGCGATAAAGCAACAGTTCTGGGGAATTTTATGACCGACGGAAGCCACTTTTGTTTTTATAAACAATCTGAATTAATATTTTAGATTATTTAGCTAACACGTTGTTTTATATATTTTGACAATGGCAAAGGAGTCTCAAGTTTTATTAAACATTTTTTTAAATATTAATCAAGTGATTGATAATCAAATTTTAAGAAAGGGAACACTAAATATTCTTATATATAAAAATAAATGATATCTTATGAAAATTTTTTAAATGACGGAACCTACGTTTATTTTTATAAAGAATCTGAAAAAATATTTAAGATTATTTGGCTCCACCTTAATGGTCGTATTATATATTTATTTAAAAATGATTTGAAAAGAACAAAGGAGTTTTAAGTTTTTTTAAATGCTTTTTTTAAATATTTTTTTTAAGTAATTAAATATGGATCGATTGATTTATAAACATATTTTGAAAAATGGAATACTAACTATTAATTTTTATAATAAGAAAAAATTATGATATATCTTATATTCTTTAATTCAGGTTAACAATCTTGCAATTATTTTGTAAAATGGTATACTAAATATTAATATTTATAACAGGAAATAATATCTTATGATATATCTGATATTCTATAATTCAGGTCTATAATCTAGCAATTATTTTGTAAAATGGAATACTAAATATTAATATTTATAATAAGCAATAATATCTTATGATAAATCTTATATTCTATAATTCAGGGTTGTAATCTTAGGAACACTTCTAATTATATTTAAAACCAATATAGTTGGGGATACAATAAACAAAATAATGTTGAAAAATTTGGCAATTATCAAAAGGGCAGTGTAAAAATGAAGTTTAGAGAACACAGTAGGAGGAATAGTAGTAAATCTTCTTAAGTATGCTCCACATTCTTCGCTCCCAACTTGTCAACCGAATTCCTTAGCCCTATTCGCCGGATACTATGTGTAACATGTTTACATTCCGCTGCTGTTGGTCTATTTGCCAGAACATTTGTCGAGTGTCTGCCAACCAGCGGGAATGGAGGCCGTAGCCGGCAGTCCGCTGTTGTCGCCGCTGCTGCTGGTGTTTTGGAGCAAATTCGAAATCAAATTCAAATTTATGGTGAACATCACGTACGGACGATGGCCAGCAATGACAACAATGGACGGCGGTGCGGTTGGAAGTCCAGTTCCGATGGCCGGGCTGCACCTCGCGGAGCAGTGATAATGGAGGTGTTTGGGTATTTACGCGTAGGTGAGGTCGGGCATGTGTGTGTGCAAGTTCGGGGCCTCAAATTATGATTATCGATTTGACCCTTGGCAAGCCGTTGTTCTTGTGCCGCACATTTTGACTTGTTTGATTTTCCGAGAGCGACGGGGAAAGGGGAATGCTGGTCTCCGTATTGTTCTATGGCCTATGGGGGCCCATCGGCCATTTGGCTGCAAGTTTGTATTGTTGATCGATTTTACGTGATATTTCCGAGATTTTCCGTATTTATAGCTTGGCTGCTCCTGGTACACATTTCGCTGCTGCCGTATTTGTTGTGCCCCATGTTATTGTTGCCTGTGTACGCTGTACATATGTATGTATGTGTGTTTATTTTTTTTTATTTCATTTGAAAGTTTACTTTCGCATTTTGAACGCCTCATCGCTTTGCGTATTTGCTCTGGCTATTTGTCCGCCCCCTCACCACTTTTCCGCTCTTCCCCCCAGGCCCCAACCCCAGCCCCAGCCCCGAAAAACGCCACATAATGCCAGGCTGTATGCTGTGAACCGGCAGCTCTGGTTATGTTTGTTGAACAAACACAAATAAAATACATGCATAATTATTTTTGAAAATATAGTGTAATGAAAACAGTGATTATGATGTGCTGGTTGATTATTATTACGATTATGGCTTTGGCCAGACGATGGATCGATGGGATTTTATTTGCTTTCACTTCGCTGCCGGGCAAATGTTTGCACTGATTGTGTTTTATTTCCGATTTACGGCAAAGTTCTTGCAAAATAATTTGCCGGATTAATGTTAAATAAATTAAATTGGCTGCGTTGCTGCTCATTGCGGTGGAACTCAGCTGCAATTTACAAACGCACAACACTAAATTCTTATTTGCTGTTTACACGGGCATTTGCAAGTGATGCAAGAGCATGGGATTAAAATGCATTCTGTTGATTTTTGCAAAGCTTACGAGGCTTTTACTGCTGGCCATTAAAAGTGTACATTTACACCGGTGGGGCTTCTGAGGGTTTAATTTCGTGTAAATAGTTCGTTTTTGCAAGCGATTTGGCAGAGCTAATAAATTGAATTTTATTTAATTAGGAATTTGTGGAAACATCTACAAAACAGTTTTGAAAATTGTTGGCAGATTTTTAAAAATTATAAATATATTTTTAAATTCTTTACATAATTACTTACAATACTTAATAATAAGACCTTTTAATTGACAGATAAATATGTCTAAAAATACGTAGATTGCAACGCTTATATTGATTATCTGAAAAGGATACTAGGCATCCAATTTATAATTATTTAATAAATGTTTATCTCAATAGAAATTACCATTTCTGGCATTTTTAAGAAGCAACTTTCACGCCCAAGTGTCATGGGCGATTATTTTTCGTAGTCTTGGATCCCCAAGAGCAATCCCCGCTTAATGCTTTGCTCATAAACCATTATGCTAATCAATAGGCCGTTCCTCGCATAATTTAGGGCCCCCTAAAAGGGCCAATTGTAATCTTAACGGGGGCAAGAGCAACGACGACTGTGCGCAATTAGCGGATTTGGGCAACCAAAAACAAAGCCAACGCTTTGTTCGCTCGCTTCTGAGATTTCGGTGGCTGGCGTCGTTGTTGCTGTTATGACCGTCGTTACTTGTTATTGCAGGCAATTAAAAGCGTACGCCCAACACCCTCAAACACCCCCAAACAAAGGCCAGCACACACACACCCCTCGGATTGCGTAAACTTTTGTTTGATAATGTTAAAGTGCCGCGCAAACAAATCAAAAAGCATATTGAAATTGGGTTAATGTACGGAGGCAGCCAGTCCGGATGCGAGTCCGCATCCACATCCAGTTGGTCTGGTGTCCTGGTGTCCTGGCGTCCTTAGCCGCTGTTTGCTTTACGGGTTTTAATCCGAAAATTAAGCGCGAGCTGAGCATTAAAATTTGCGACCCATTTCGAGGGAGGTTGCCCCTTCAGCGACGCGACGCCGACTGTTGTTTCAAGATAAAAACTTCATGTGCGTTGGAAAAACACACGGGAAAAGAGCAAAGGACCGAAAGGGGGGTTGGGTGAGGAAAAGTGCACAGAGAAAAATATTTTGGCATTTTCAATAAAGTCTTGCTCTACGATATTTTAGTGAAAAATTGTAATTATAGGAAATAAAATATGTTTGCGGTCCTTAAAAGGTATGAAAAGCTTTCCTATTTTCAAATTACATCTAATACTTGTTCAAAAAGAAATCAACAATTTCTTTAATTTATACTTACAATTTCATTTACTATGTTTTTCCAGATTATAATATTTTTTAATTATGATATTTTATAACAATCAGCTGTATTAATCAAAACAAAAATGTTTAATTTTTGTATTCATCGTTGAGATGTTTAATTCATCATTATTAGGTACCAGAAACACGAACTTGATTTATTTCCATCAATTTGTGTTTATAATATAATTTTTTTTACAAATTTGGCAGTCTTGCGCAGAGCTGGTTTTTAGAAAAGTCTCACTAGCTTAATAAAAAAGCATATGTTAATTAAATAATAAAAAAACTAAGTGATTTTTCCAAGTGCTCGAGCATTTTGGCATTAACAGGAGCAGAGCTCTTATCGTTTTGGCCCCGGCATATGTTACGCACATTTGCAGCGTATGGCGAGTTTTCCGCCCGCCGCAGCTTCCCACCTGATAGGACAGCTCGGGAATGTGTGGGAATCTCAGCGAGGTTCCGATGCGAGCACCAGGTATGGCCAGACCAGACTGCCCCGCAAGTTTCTCACACTTCCAGGACATGTGCTGCTCTTCGCCCGTTTTTCCCCGGCTGGTTATCAATTGGCCACTTGGAAATTCCCCGATGGCTATGCGCTGGCGTGAGAACCGAGCTGCGAGCAGCGGGTCTTAGCATATACCATGCCATACCTGTGGATCGGCCTGATGGGAAGCCAGCAGCAGGATCGGATATGGTGTGCTGGATATGGTGGGATGTAGGAAGCAGCGCCTCGCCCGCAACACCCACATTAGCAGCGGACCAGCGGCCAGTGTCCTGTTAATGGCTTTATGGACTCTCTAGTTGCAGTTTCCACTGCGTGGGAACCTTTCGCATCCTACCTGTCCCTGTGCAACACCTTTCTTTTCCCATCACATGCACTCGCCTCGTATATATGTGCCACTCTCTGGTTCAAGTTCAGTGTGAATATTTGTGTTGACTTTATTTTTAAACTTTTACCCATTTGTTTTTAGTTTGCTGTTTGCCTGTAAGCAGATTAAGGTCAAGTTGCTTGGCGGGCTGGGATTCGGCTCGAGATCCGGTTCATTGAGTTGCCCTTCGAGGCATGAGTCGCAGTTTTATTCACTTTCCGGGAAGAGATCGTTGGGCTGGTCGTTAAAGCGCTGGCAAATTGCCTAGGGAAACACTCCTCGTTTATTTTGAGCAACATATACGTTCAAAATCAAAATTAGATTCCTAAAATAGATGCTAAATATTATATAAGTTGCTTTTTGTGATTTTTATTGATTATTTAAACTAGTTTACAGTTTATAAAATAATAAGAAAATTACTTAAAGATTATTTCATATTTTTTAAAGTAATTATATACTTTTCTTTGAGTTTCCGTTTTCTAGACTTTAAGAACCCACTTCCGTTCTGTATTCAACCATGGAGATTATGCTAGCCAATGCTGATATATCATTGGATATGCCTATATTTATGGCTGTATGAAATGCTGTAATGTTCTTTAGCAATAATAGCTTGTATCCCAGATAATTCTGACCCACTTACTGCTCGTAAACTATCCTATTAAATGGATTTCGCAGCATATGATACCCAACCCTCTGGTTGACTCCTGGCCGCATTTTGTCCACGGGTCGCGAGGCATTTGTAATAATCGCGGCCTAAATGGGAACGCCTCGCCGTTTTTCTCTATTTCCCCTGGCTTTTGCCGCACAGAAAGGCGAACATGTTGGCACATTTACGTTGCGGATTAGCGCGGTATGCTCTTTGGGATTATGATCGTTGAGCAAATCTGTTGCTCCTGCGAGTGCGTGGCGGATGTCGGCAATTTTTTCCATCTCTGACTCTTGACAAATGTTTCATTTCTTTATGGCAAATGTATGGAAGGCACTATCAATGCATTAGAAATTTTATTCAATTTTATGATTTAAAATTTAATTTTTCATGTATTTCTTTCATAACCCTTTTGCATAATACATAATACAGATCAAATATTTTTATTTATTTTTTAAGCCGGATAAATGAAAAACTATTTTTACATTTGTTCCTAAAAATATAAAAATAAGCCTTCTAAAATAATATAACATTCAAAATTGGTTGAATTTTTTTGAGACACAATAATAGTTTTAAAACATATATAACGACCAGTCTGACCTTGAATGCGACTTCTTAGGGGGTCATTCGGCAACCTTTTTGCATTAAAAATACGTGACCTGTGTCAATAAACTTGCAATTACGTGCGAATTCTTTGCCCTCCGCTCTTCAAGTTCTTTAAATCTCCCGAAAAACTCGATGACTCGCTGGAAAATAAAGCAGCAGGAGACCCAGTGGCTTAGATTCTGGCAGAACTGCGCCAAAATCACGTTCGGAAACTATCAATGGCAAGATGCTGGCTCTGGGTCATCCTGGATCCGAATGCGAGTGTGTGGTGTGTGGTGCACATAGATACGGCCACCTCCTAGACTCTCGTTTTGTGTGCGCCAGTGTGTGCGTGGGACATCATTTGGGTATTATGTGCTCATGCAGACACACGAATATACATTGTATATGGATATAAGTCAAACTCCTGCGGTCGGCCAAAGTCAACCTGTTGCATGCAGGAGTCAGAACGAGCGAGACGGCAACTATTTCCGCTTTGCCATTCAGCAAAAAGGATCTGGGCAAATTAGTAACATTGCGAAAAGTCAATTGCCGGGGCAAACAGGTAGGAGTAGAGTTCAGCCAATGGCAGGTTGTTCTCCCAGGCGATCAGGTAGCAGATCCTTTCGGGATCAGTTGGGAAACTGTTAAAACTGCTTGTGCCGAGGCAAGGCAGCTCAGTTGCAGACAGGTGATTGCCGGGACATGAGCAAGTGCTGAGTCTTAAGGCAGTATCTACAGAACAGGACTATATTTTCTGAATCCTTATTAAAAAAACATATAAAATGACAAACCATCGACGAGTGCGCAAGGACTGTTACGAAAGCAGGTTACACGGTCGGTTGTGGTCTACAGAAACGGAATTTATATTTAAAAAAATCCCCTCAACTTACTCTATATATAATTCGATTTTTTTGTTGGATTTTCCAGATATAGCAAAAACGTGTGCCATGAAGGAGAAAAGCAAAAATGCGGCACGCACGCGACGTGAAAAGGAAAACACAGAATTCTGCGAATTGGCCAAATTACTGCCGCTGCCAGCGGCGATTACTTCGCAACTGGACAAGGCCTCCGTCATCCGGCTGACCACATCGTATTTGAAAATGCGCCAGGTCTTTCCCGATGGTAAGCTCTCGCCTTTTCCCCTTTTTTATTGGTAGGAAAACTCACTTGATTGCCGCTCAATTTGTCGCCGGTCCTGGCTTTTCATCTCGTGTGAATTACGCCTTGCGGCTATGGCAAATGATGCGGAATGTTTGACAGCCACGCGACCGCCACGCTCATTATAATCCAGCCCCGACGTATCCTCACAGCAGGACAGCAGGTCCTTTGTTTTCACTTCAACTCCCATACGACTTTTTTTTTGCCAGCAAGTTTTCAAGTTTAAACGGCGATGTTTGTCTAAAGCATATGTTTTGCGAGCACGGGCCGGGGAAAACCACTCAACAATGGGCAGACAACAAGCAGCGGGGCAGAGTGGGTGGGCCGAGGCACAATGGCGTCTGTTGTTTCACTCAAAAAGCAGCGAGAGGCGCACTGGAAGTCCCGCTCCCCTCCTGGTTTTCCAACCCCCCAAACCCCGCCCATGGGCGAGTGTGCGCCACCGAGATTTTCTGCTGACAAAGAGGGTTGTTTAAGTGGGCGGAGGTGGGCGGTGGGAGGCGGGTGTCGCTCCCATTGTTGCCGCACCGTTTTGTGCTTTTCTTTTCTGCCTTTATTGAAATAATTATTTTAATAATAGGCAACAAACAACGAGATCCGGACGGGCCAAGGAAGTGCTGTGGCATATACATGACAATGTATGTGGTACAATATATATATGGTGCGAACAGAGGAAGGAACTGGGGGGGGTGGGAAGGCGGGTGGCTGGTGGGCTGTGAATGGGCCACCTACGGCGCTCGATGACTTTAATTGGGAATAATATTTAGACGTCAGCAGTGGCAAGTAGGGCGTGCGTGGCCTCTGCTGGTGGGAATTTTGCGAATTAAGATACTTTGCCCGGATGACAAACAATTAATTCGAGGCATTAGGGTTGATTTGTCAGTAGAGTCGGGGCTTTGATAGTAAGGTGATAATAAGATTTAAATATTTTACAGCCATACAAACTAAAATATATATTAGAAAAATAAAATAAAAATATTAAAGGGTTTTCAAATCACTCTCATGTATATCCCCCTAAACTCTACTTGGTTGTCATGTTAACAAAATTAAAATCAGTTTTCCTTTATAAAAATGTTTATATACAATCACTGTTTTCTATGAAGTTCTTATTATTTTTTTTTTATTAGTATCTAATTCTGTGGTGATCTTTAATAATAAATCCCAAATTATAAAATAGATTTTACCACATTTACTAAATCTAAATCTCTGCCTTCCAGGACTTGGTGAGGCCTGGGGTTCCTCGCCCGCCATGCAACGTGGTGCCACCATCAAGGAGCTGGGCTCCCATCTGCTGCAGACGCTGGACGGCTTCATCTTCGTGGTGGCTCCGGATGGCAAAATCATGTACATCTCGGAAACGGCCTCCGTGCATTTGGGCCTCAGTCAGGTGAGTGTCGGGATCTCTTGTCCTGATTTATGCGCATAAATTGCCGGGCCACCTGAATTTGCCTTTTCGCATCCTGGCCACCACTTGTATTTGCAAGTCAATGGGCCTGGAAGCAGGAGCCCGAGAGCTGTGGCTTCACAAAAGGCGATTCATTTGCATTTGCCCACTAATTGGCACTCGTTGCGGGCTGGGAAATATGTAAATTCTTTACTATATTGCTTTAATATTTTAAAAGGATTTAATTGTACAAAGCTCATTAAAAATATAAAAGATTTAATATTGTTGAAAGAAATGGTATCCATGCATTTGGAAACCTTGTAAAAACAACTTAAAGCTGTAGAAAACCTCCAATTTATAATGATTTGATAGGTACCTAATATCCTAATTTAATAATCCTTTCTTCCTGTCTAGGTTGAGCTGACGGGCAACTCGATATTCGAGTACATCCACAACTACGATCAGGACGAGATGAACGCCATCTTGTCGCTGCATCCGCACATCAACCAGCATCCAGTGAGTACAGCCTGAACTCCGACCGAGTCTTTCGAAACATTTCACAGTGTTTGTCCTCTCTCTCTCTCGCTTGCTCTATCCATCCGTCCCACTCTGAATTGTACTCACGCCACAGGCCGCCTTTCTCAACTCCCTACAGCTCGCCCAGACGCACACGCCCATCGGCAGTCCCAATGGCGTCCAGCACCCATCCGCCTACGACCACGACCGCGGCTCGCACACCATCGAGATCGAGAAGACCTTCTTCCTGCGCATGAAGTGTGTCCTGGCCAAGAGGAACGCGGGCCTGACCACATCCGGTTTTAAGGTGAGGTCATCCATCCTTACATAACTGAATATTATAATAAAGGGAATCAATTACAATTTAATAATCTTCTTTGTTCTTCCTCTAGGTGATACACTGCTCCGGCTATCTGAAGGCTCGCATCTATCCCGATCGCGGTGATGGACAGGGCAGCCTCATCCAGAATCTCGGCCTGGTGGCCGTCGGTCACTCGTTGCCTTCATCCGCCATCACAGAAATCAAGCTGCACCAGAACATGTTCATGTTCCGGGCCAAGCTGGACATGAAGCTCATCTTCTTCGATGCACGGTAAGAGGAGCTTGAAAAATATTAGATAAAATCTTATTTCAATTCAAGATTTTTTAGAAAGGGTAAATAGATTTTTTGAGCGATTTCTTATAATCTTTGCTAGGAATTCAGAAGAACAAATAACTCAGATATTGTTGCAATTAGTTTTAACATTTTTTTTAAATATTAGGTTCATATGAAACTTAAATTTGAAGGATAGCAAAACAAAGTTAAACCAAAAAATTTCTATTTAATCAGGAGTACGCCTTTAGTTACCACACCACTTTAGCAAAGTATCCTCTCGCTGTTTGCCGTATATTCGACACTAGGCAAATATTTAAACGGGCCGCCGAGTTCGCTTTTTACACCACGATAAAAAGCACCAGCAGCCGCCCCCGAAAAGATAATGTTTTCAAAGTGGCGAAAAACAAAAAACAAATGAATGGGAAAAAGGAAATGTAAGCAAGACGGGGCGACATGACGAAAAGAAAAACAAATCATTTCCCTCTTGAGCTTGATTTTCCCTTGTCAGTGTGTGCCTGTGTGTGCCTGTGTGTGTTGGGGGGGAAAGGACTCGGTGTAAGTGCCTGGCGGTCCAAAAAACCAGCCCACT
Organism: Drosophila biarmipes; assembly: GCF_025231255.1. NCBI lineage: Eukaryota > Metazoa > Arthropoda > Insecta > Diptera > Drosophilidae > Drosophila > Drosophila biarmipes. The sequence continues at coordinate 19,113,080 of NC_066616.1, read as the reverse complement.
TTGTCTGACATTATTGTCACTCAATTACCCTCATGATGCCACGGCATACTGCCATCCCATTCTGGCGCCCTTCCCTGTTCGCACGGAACAACCCCGAAGTGGTGAGCAGAAATCAGCCCCTTTTTGTTGTTTCTGCATAATTGAATTGGAGTCGACAAAAGTAAACCAGCCGAGTAAAGCACTCCGCGACAAAGGCAGCAAAGACGGCACCAATGACCACTCTTTGTTTGGACAAGCCAGCGGAACTGCCGCCCGCGACCTCAGAAAAATCAGAAAACGGATCCCACTAACTCCCGACGCCTGTTTATTTGCTTACAGCGTATCGCAGCTAACCGGATACGAGCCGCAGGATCTCATCGAGAAGACCCTCTACCAGTACATCCACGCCGCGGACATAATGGCCATGCGCTGCTCCCATCAAATCCGTAAGAAAACACATCCTATCCATTGCAACGCCGCGTGCACCAAGCCGTACTCTTGAAAAATCCTTACAATAAATAACATTTAATATGTTCAGGAATACTTAGTAAAAGAAACGAACTGTAGAAAGATTTGTTTGAATAGATATTTTGAATATAGACAAAATATCCAAAATATAATCAGGAATTCAAACACTTTCGAACATTATATATTTTATTTTGATCAAATTTTTAAGATCAACTCCTCGTTTTTATTGAGTAAATAACTAATAGTAAGTCCTGGTTAATTTTAACCCTTAGAAAAATGATCTTTCATCAATAATCAATCATTAAAAAATACTTATAACTAAACTAAGTGTTCCTTATGGCTTAGTGTATCGCAAATATGTTAAAGATTCAAGCTTAAAGATGGATCTTGATTTGTTGAACCCTTCTCTTCACTTACAGTGCTGTACAAAGGACAAGTGACCACCAAGTACTACCGCTTCCTGACCAAGGGCGGTGGCTGGGTGTGGGTGCAGTCGTACGCCACCCTGGTGCACAACTCGCGATCCTCGCGAGAAGTGTTCATCGTGAGCGTGAACTACGTGCTGAGCGAACGAGAGGTGAAAGACTTGGTGCTGAACGAGATTCAGACGGGCGTTGTGAAGCGGGAGCCCATCTCGCCGGCGGCCCAGGCGGCCCAAGCGGCGGCTCAAGCGGCCCAGGTGGCACAGGCAGCGCAGGCGGCGCAGGCAGCTCAGGCGGCGCAGGTGGCCCAGGTGGTGGTGGTGCCCCAACAGGCGGTGGGTCAGCCGCAGTGCGCCGGCGCAACGGGTCAGCCGGTGGGCGGTCCTGGCACGCCCGTCAGCCTGGCCCTCAGTGCCAGTCCCAAGTTGGATCCCTACTTCGAGCCGGAGTTGCCGCTGCAGCCGCCCAACGCCGTCACGCCCGTGCCCTCCTCCAACAACAGCAGCAGTAATAATAACAACAACAACAATGGCGTGTGGCACCACCATCAGATGCAGCAGCAGCAGTCGGGCAGCATGGAGCACGACAGCCTGAGCTACACCCAACTGTATCCGCCACTCAACGACCTGGTGGTCAGCTCGAGTAGCAGTGTGGGCGGAGGCACTGCCTCGAGTGCGGGCGGCGGCTCCAGTGCCTCGGCCTCGTCCTCCGGCGTCTACTCCACGGAAATGCAGTACCCGGACACCACCACCGGCAATCTGTACTACAATAACAACAATCACTATTATTACGACTACGATGCCACGGTGGATGTGGCCACCTCGATGATTCGTCCCTTCTCGGCCAACTCGAATAGCTGCTCCAGCAGCTCGGAGAGCGAGCGCCAGTTGTCCACCGGCAATGCCTCGATTGTGAATGGAACGTCGCCCTCCCAAACGACGTACAGCGATCTGAGTCACAACTTCGAGCTGAGCTACTTCTCCGACAACAGTTCGCAGCAGCAGCAGCAACATCAGCAGCAGCAGCAGCATCTGATGGAGCAGCAACACCTGCAACAGCAGCAGCAACAGCAGCGATTGCACCCGCAGCAGCAGCAACACCAGCAGTATCACTATGCCATGCCGCACCAGCAGCAGCAACAGCAGCAGCAGCAGCAGCAACACCAGAGAGTCGTCAGCGATTTCGCCGAGAGTTTCAAGAGCGTAAATGCCGCTGCTGCGGCGGCGGCAGTGGTGGCCACGCCCCACTACACCAGCGTCATCGTGGAGCCCCAGCACTATATACCCAACGACTTTGTGCATTAACAGCAACTCGATGTTGCCGCTGCCGCTGCTGCTGCTGCCGTTGTTGTTTCTAAAACGCCGACTGCCCCCTCCGCCGGATTCAAGTTGTTGCAATGTTATATACACCTCTGAGTTCTCAGTTCCCAATTGTAATATGTGGCTGAGCCACAAAAACATCTGAATTTCTAGAGCCCCTCTGTTCTGTTTTATTTATTGAATACCCAACCCCCCACGCGTTCAGTGTAAAGTTACAAAGAAATTGATGCGAATAACAAAAAACAGAAGGATCCTTGTTAACAAATGCAAAAGCAAATACAAATTCTATAATAACTAGCTGTAAGGCCTAATTGTAAAATGTTCATACAAACTAACTTAAATTAATTGCACATACTTATAACTATATCGTAATCCATAATCACGAATACGTACGATCTATGAGTATATCTATGTATATAAATATGCAGTAACGTGTAAATAGTGCAGGGTCCGCTCCACTATGCAGATATCGAATATGATCTTCATAAGTCAGTAAATAATTGTAAATGTAACATTAACTATTATCGCAAATTTTTCTAATTTGAATAAACAAATTATTACGTGGGTGAACAATAAGCGAACGAGTTCCCATTTATTCAATGGGCTGCACTTGGATACCGCGTGGCTAAAGTAGGGCTTTTATTTAATTTAGTAATCTTAGTTTACGAATAAAATGTTATTTGCCAAAATTATAGCTTTTTTGAGTTGTTTCCCTTTTTATAAAACTTGTTTTAGTTTTTATTTTAAAATGCTTCGCAGAGGTAAATTCTCTTCTCCTCTTCCATGGATCCATCTTTTAACCAATTTCAAAATATTTTACGCTGGTTGGTTTATATATCTACATATTTGCCTTATAATAAATATAAATATAGAATCATTATTTAGGGAATTAGATTTATTAGGCAATAGATTCAATAGTTTAAAAATGGGCTTGCAGCGAGAATAATTTTCCCTGCAGAGACACGAACCCGTCCTCCTGCTGCCCTGGTATTTCGGTATTTTTTGTTTGAACGATAGCTATATCGATGAATACCCTTAACGCACTCGATTACGCTTCGATAACTATCGAATACACTATCGGTTTTTATTTACAAAAATGTAAAATTTTCCATCCCTGAAAGCCGATACACCAACCACAATTTCTATTTCTTCAACGTCCATCTCTAACCGCGCCACTTAATTTTTTAAAAATTGCAAACCAAACGAAAATTTTAAGTTTAAGTTAATTATTTTGGCCAAAATGGGAAACGAACATTTTAAAGTTGAGCGTTTTCTCCTTGGTAGATTTTGAACTTAGTTTGGAAATACCAAATCAAACTATTACTTCTTTAGGAATGACTTAGTATCATTAGGATGTAGTATCTTATTGGCTTTTCTTTCGATTATTACTTTTCGAAAACTTGAATAACATACAGTTAACAATTTAACAATTTATTCTAATATAATATAATACTATACTCCAAAGGAATCCGCACCTCATTTTCTTGTCAGCATACAATCGTAATGAAAACTAATCGAAGCTCCCAAATGCCCCCAAACACCGCATATCCGTACTTTAGACTGTTTGCTCTTGGCCAAAGTTGCTGCTGGTGCAGCATAAACATACAGGCCAAGGCGGGGGAAACCCTTTTGGCCAAGTTTGTTGGCCCGAGATGAAATAGTTGCCATGTTTGTGTGTGTGTGTGTGGGGGAGGGTGGGTCCGGAATGGACCATTGATTTATTGCCTGCCATTTTGTGTGGGCCAGCCGAGTAGGCTTTTTCTCCGTTGTAGGGATGTGCTATCTGCAGATAAGCCTGACCTCCTTTGGGCCGGGCTAATTGGCGTTTTTCAATCCGGCCCGAGCACTTGCACTTTGTGTTCCCGCTGCCAGAAAGGCCCTTGGCTAATTTATTTCTTGAAGCATTTTGAAAAGTTTACGCCTCGCCAGCACATAGACCGCAAATTATTTAATTGCCATCTGGCCATGCCCCCTAAAAGGCGACTGCCTTTGCGGCTCAAGGACTTTCCTCCGATGCAATAATTTAAGTGCAAGCAAACCGCAACTTTCTGGCTGAAGCACGCACACAGGACCACTCGCAGACACAGAAAGCATAGAACAGAACTTGGCCAGCAGAGGGAAGAGGGAGAGAAAATGGCCAGAAGGCAGGGAAGTCATATTAAAAATGAACAAAAGCAAAGCGCAAAAAATAGACGTGGGAGTTGCATCCAACTGGAGCTGCAATTCCTGCTCCAGTGCCCCCGAGCAATGCTCGTCCTGCCACTCCTCTTGCGGCTTGCGGCCTTGCCCCCGTCCGAGCCGAACCCAAACGAAATGCACTTTAATAATGAAAGTTGCGCCATTTTCGGGGAACATTGGAAGCGTTTCGGAATGCAAACCTAATTTCGGGCTTTAAAAAACGCAAGTACTTCTGCGCCAGAGCAAAGTATTTCAATTTAAAATTCGTAACGAGCTTACGTGCCAGGCTGGTCAGATCTTGCACTTGTGTCCTGGCTACCAGCAAGGACTCTCGCCTCCTCGTCCAGCGACCAGGTCGCATTTCAAATTAATGCCAGTCCGAAAGTGTGTGCCAGTGGCATACGGAAATTAAGTGAAATGCGAGCTCAGTGCCAGGGATGCAAGGCGGCGATCCAATGGTGGCATAATCCATTCAAAATGCATTCATGGTTGCGCCTGCGGAGCGACGGCGAAAGTTATAACGAAATCAATTTAATAATGTTTTTTCAGACGTTCCATTGGGCAACTTTTATGGCAGTGTAGAAGGACGTGAAGGGGAGAAGGAAGCATCTGCAAGGGGCATATTTTATTGATCCATCCGACGAAGCACAGATATTTCAACGGACCGCGATAATGGATATCTTACCTCTGCAGAGAATTAACCTTGAGAAAATGAACTAGATATTCGTCTTAATTAAATACAAAAATAAGTATTATAACACATATACCCCTTTATTTTCTATGTATTTAATCCCAATTTTAAAATAATTAAATTCAATTACCGCCGAGTACTGAATGGTAGCTCTGCATTGTTATCACTCGTTTTTTCCTTCCTCGTTTGCCCCAATTTCGCAGCTGTCCAAATCCTTTGTCTGTCAAGCTCAGTGGGCTACCTTTTTGCGCCAGGATACTCCGATCCGCCTGCTCATCTCTAACTGAATAATAACCAGGAGTGGGTCATAGTGGGCAGGATTACCTGCTTAAGACTCATTGCGGCTGGGCGAGGGAAACTGTGTAACTGCTTTAAATTTTTAATGGGTGTGTGCAGGTGCAGCTGCAGAATAGGTTGGAATAGGATAGGATAGGATCCAGTCCTAAGACTCCAAGGTGTCCGGCTGGAGGCTCTTACGATTCATTGTGGCCATACAGCTGTGCAGTTTTTGCGGCTGCCAAATGGAAATTTCAAGCCTATTACATAAATGTTTAAATGGGTGAATGGGTTGGCCCGCTGGCCGGCTGGCCCCTGAAAAACTGTCTACTTGGCCATTTCGCCCCGAGAACCCGAACCGAATTGGGTCTCTGTGCCCACACTCGACTGAACGTGAAACGCAGCTGTACACACATTTGCCTCCTGGGAGCAACCCAACATATCGCACTAACGGCGGCATTAAAACTGGACTTTGGCCATCTTCGAATGGACAGAGAAACCCGGAAAAAAGAAAGGAAAGCCCAGCGAATGGGGCCAGTTGAAAAGTGCAATTGGCAAGCAGTTGAAACAGAAAAGTTGCAAAGGGACTGGCCTCCATCTCCAAAGGCAAGAAGGGCAAAGCCATAGAAAATACGTCTCTGGTAATTTGTTCTGAGCGGCTTTTGTTTTGTGCGCCATTTTCATTTCACTTCGTTTTTGGCCAACTTTGGAGGCGGCTTCCTTCTCCTTCTGGCCACCTACTTTCTCGCTTCGCTGACAACGGACGGACTTCTGATTGAGTGTGTTCTCTGGGCGGGTCCCAAAGACGCAGCTTTCCAACCTTTCCGATCCAACGCCAGCTTTCCCTTTTCGATTGACCTTCTCTGACATTTTTCGCAATGCCCCAAAATTTATCACTTAATAAATTTCCCTCCCACAGTTGACCCCTTTAACGCTTTCTATCTGTTTTCCCACGAATGGTAATTGGAACTGCTGAAATCGAAGCTGAACAAATTGCGGCCTGGACAAGCTATGGCCTACGAAAAATGTCTCAACTTTGTGGGTTAAGCAGATTCAAGTTATGGGCCTGATAATTGAAATTTTGTTAAAGGATACAGGGCACGGCCGAAGGGATAAATTGTTTAAAAATAAGGGAGAACCAACGGTGCTTTTATAAATGTTATTCATATTACTTTTATATAACTAATTCGCTTTATATAATTTAATAATTTAATTTAAATATTTTGTACTTTAATGAATATAAATGAATTTGTCTTGGTACTTGGTGCGAAAATTCTTTAAAAGTGTTGTAGTATATTGTATTTATTATTAAGTTTATTTTCCTAAATTAATCCTGATTTATGGCACAAATCTAAACGGAGTTACGACACATAAATTCGGCAAGTATTCAACAATTTCAATGAATTCGCCTTGCTCTGCATAAATGCAAAGTATTTTCCCGAGGCCTCGCTTCCCGCCAAATTGTATCAGTAAATGTCATAAATGTGAGCCAAAGAGGCAGAGGCCGAAGTACGAGGCGCATATCAAAGACGTATTAACGTTTTTACGCACTTCCCATCGTTCCCATGACAAAAAAGTGACTTGAAAGCCCCGGGAAGACGAAATCCCCTCGCTGGCGCTTTGCAAATCCTTTCGTGCAGACATAAACGCTTTCGGGGGAAGCGAAATTTATGTAAAAGACTTATGCATAAAATCGCGCATCATTGGAGTTGAAATGCTCGACATCATCAATACACTTCTTTGTCGGCCATTAAGTGCGGCCAAATCTTTCCTGAGCTCCGGGCGCTAAACGTTGCGCATACGCCATGTGTGCTGGCTGTCGGGCTGAGCGCGGCTATTAGAACAAATTGAATAATATCGAGCTGATACTTTATGCATTTGTTTGTGACTTTGAAGTGCTCGCCACGCGCTCCCAACACTTTTCCCATTTCGTTATTTTATTCCTGCCAGTTGGCTTTATTTTCCGCTCCCCCAACTCGCTTTTATCAGCACACGCACAGACCTTGACTCTGCGAGTCGCCTAAATCTCGGCGATATATTTTACATTATTATAGCAGCTCCCTCACGCCCTGTCTTCTTGTTTATGTTTTGTAGCTCCTCTCGCGATTTTATGACTTTGGCGGGCTCTCCATATCCCCCTCCAAGAGGGCAAAGCCCCCGACAAAAGCTATTGAAACAGATTTCGCTGACTTTGCTCACTTTCCCCAGCCCCGAGGCTTTTTTCTCCCAGAGCTGCCGCCCAACCCACTCAATGAAATTCATTTTTCGATATGTTATTCCTGCCTGCTGCGCGTGTGAGGTATTCGGTTTACCTGGATCTGAGAGGCCCCCTCCACCGAATGCGACACTTTTAGCATCATTATCTGCACGGCATCGAGGGCTCAGGCTCAAGCACTTTGAGTTATGCGCCTGGCAGACGCTCAAAAAACATAAAAAACAAATAAATGGCAGGGAAAAACGAAGTGTACACAGATACACAGGGGGAGGCAGTGCTGTAACCAGATGCGATAACAACCGCACGGATAGATATGTACAGCCCCACATGCATGCGAGTAAGAAAGGTTTTTTATTATCCAAACTCTAGTCCGAGATTTATAAACTCCGGAATGCACGACTATTCATTATTATTGGCCTCGCAATGACCCTCGCAAAAGGCCTTGAAAAGGCATCGCAATAAGCCTCTCAAAAAAGCTCGCAATAAGCCTAGCAATATCTTTAAAATATTCTTAAAATGAGCCTCTCAATACGCCTCGCAATAAGCCTTGCAATGGGCATCGCAAAAGCCTCCCCAATAAGCCTCACAATAAGCATCTAAATAGTTTTGCAATAAGCCCCGAAAAAAAGAGTCGCATAGCCTTGCAATGAGCCTCGCAGTGATCCTCGCAGTGATCCTCGCAGTGATCCTCGCAGTTAGTCTCGGCCAGGCATTAAGCCTGGCATGTGTTTTATTAGCAAAGTTGGTGCAATAATCAATATGATTGGTCTTATTTTTTATCCTTAAAATGTTTTAAGTGTTGAAGATAAATATTTTTAAATGGATAAGGGTTAAATTCCAATTTTATTTAGCTTTGGCAGCATTTCTGAAGCCAAGTCAAACGCAATTCTCGACCCAATTCATCAGTGTGGAGTTCTGTGGGCTGCCTTCAGCGTCGCACTTTTGCGTGTGTCCTTCTCAAAGAGTTTTTGTTGAGGACACAAGTCAAACGCTCGCCGTTTGAGTTGGGTTTACGATTGCGGTTAACAATCATCTCGTTGATGGGATTAATTTGCCTAAGTGCAAGCGAGGCACGGCAGGAACTGCAATTTCACGTTTGCACCGAGAGTCAAACAGAGCCGACACCTTTCTGGGTTATTTTATGGGCTGTGGGTCATGCTGTGGATGCCGATGTGCCTGTTGGCACATAAACATCCATCTATCAATTGGGTTCGGGTGCCGTGGATGTGTGCTTAACACACCATTGAACTGTTACGCAACAGGAAGCCACACACAGAGGGCGATACACAGATACCGAGATACCGAGATACAGATTCAGATACATATGTCCGGCGGTCGGAGCGCCGGCAGACAAATCCCATTTGATGTTCACTCAGCAGAAAGGCAACGCCAATGAAGCATGCAAAAGGTATTTCAGCTTTTTCGTTGCCGGCCCCAGATTGCTGAGATTTTGGCTTTGTAACTCAAAATTCGGGGCGGTACAAGGAGCGAATGTGCAAACATCATGAAAAACGCTGCCACAACAAGGGGGGCACGAAAGGGAATTCCCCAAGAACAGAAAAATACCCAAGAAACAAAGGCCGAAGGCAGACAAAGACGCCTACAGGCCGCAGCTTGCCAAGGCGAAAAGGAAACTTCTCCGTTTTCCTCCTCCGCATTTTTATCGAACTTTAATTCATTTCGCAGCGGACCCCGCCAAGAGTGCAGAATAAATTGTCCCATTTAAGTGGTTAAACAGTGCAAATGTGTCCAGGATGCAGCTCCGCATGGTCCCCCCATTGTCCACTGGGTCATAAAATGGCTTCCGGTTATACTTCAAGCGAGATTAACTTGTCGTTTACAATTTCCCTTTGATTTGTTTCCACGGGGTGTGGGTCTGTGTCTGGCCCGGGGGCGCAGAGCGGGTCTAACTTATATATATAGACCAGGGCAGCCCTTGCCGCACTTTCGCTTTCATCTCGTGACACTCTGGTGCTGGAAATGCACTCCGCTTGAATGGCCTACAGCTCAGGGGAAGGGTATATTGGTTATCTGGGTTTTCCTTAATTTATATCATAGGTTTTATTACTAAATATATAAATGTAATGACCTAGCAGCACTCGTTTTTTAATGTATTAGCCGCAGTACTTCAATAATCGTTAAAATAATAAATACGGAATTTGTTTTTTGCTTAAAATAAATTTGTAATTGTAATTGTTTTATTTCCAAATTGTAATAATTTCCAATAATTTCAAAACCAAACGAATTTCCTGTTACCAATTTGCAGAGCCACAATTATTATTTGCAATAATAACATTTTTTGCGAGCCCAAAAAGTATGCTTGAAAATGGTAATAGAACATCATGCTGAAAATGCTTTAAAAACAAATCGTAGGCCATCAGGACAAAGTGCGTAGACTCCTCTCATTTTTCCGTCATTCAGATTGAAAAATGCCCATGTAATTGCGCACTGTTGTTGTGTTCCCGGTCTGGTACAAATTGATTTACAACAAACCATTTTCGCCCGGGGCAACCGCTGTGAGACCCAAACCAGCTGACCAGAACACTTGTGGGCTCCAAAGTCTCAGGTGTGAGTTTTATTTGTTTGGAAATTGTTTTCTCCGCTTTGTTCAGAGTCCGCCCTTTTTTTGCTATTTTTTGTTGGTCGTCAGCAGTTTGCTTTGTTTTGGGAGGACGAAAAGGAAGCCACACGCAGTTCGGGTCTGTTTTCCTTGTGGCCTGGCGGTAATTTCATTTCGTCCGGGCTGCGGTTCCATAGAAGTGCACTCAGCTTTCGCTTTCACCTTTCGGCCAACAGAAAGCACAAAACCGAAACCAAATCTGGCCCAGTTCGCGGCTGCTATGCAATTAAGCCACGCAATCAGAATGCAAGATGAAGGCTCGGCAAACAATTGAATTCGGCCGCGAAAGGGACAGACAGAGATGGGCAGGGTTTCTATAAAAAGTTAGTACCTGAAAAAAACTTAATTTTTAAACTTAAAAATTTTCTATAAAAAATAAAAAATATTTCAAATTTAGTTTCAGTTTCTAAGAAAACAGCACTTTTTCCTCAACAATAACAATTTGTTGCATACTTTTAGCCTTTTTTATAAGTGTTTTCAAAAGGGTTCATTTTAAATAATATTTCTGAAACATCTTCTGAACTTAATTTAAAGAAATACCAGTTTAAATGTATTGTATTTTGGGAAGTCAAGAAGTACCTGGAGTGCACTGGCACCCAACAACACTGGGAGCCGGATTGGGAGCCCAGCAGAAGCGTCGGGTTGTGAGGTGGCCCAAATGCTGGCAAAATGGCGGCCACAAGCTGCAAAGCCAACATGGCAGCTGACATCTGTCAGATGCTGTTATTCCGCTGCACTTTTAGTTGCCTTTGGGCTGCAGCCGGGCATCTGCGCTCCCTATTCCGGCCGGACTTTGTTTGCCGAGCCCAGCTGAGCACTCACAATGGCTCACCCGGAGCCAAATAGGAGCCACTAACGAGCAGGTCCATGTGGCGACGTCGATCGCGGGAATTAAGGCTCGCAGTGGCACACTTTTTTGGGGAACGAATGGACCAGCTGGTGTTTCTAAACATTTATTCTCTCCGCGCCTCGTTAGCCTTTTGAAATCTCTTAAAACTTAAGTGTGTCGAAAAAAATAATTGTAATTTCACGTTCAATTTAGCATTTTGTAATCAACTTTTATTTTGTTTGTGTCATTTTTTATTCACAATACAGACTTCAAAATGAAAAGACACTTCTTAGGTTTTGGTAAGCAACGCGGTAATTGATCATTTTACTCAAGAACCAATTTGAAATAACTTAGTTTTAGTGGCGTTTGTTTTTCTGCCACACATCACTTACCCCCTGGAAGCCCTGGATGACTTTGAAATCCCCGAGGAAATAACTACACTACGTGAAAGCAAGGACATCTTAGGTCCTGTTCAGCTGAAGCGCATCCAGGGAAGGACTCGTCAGGTCCTCACTGCGTCTAGTGAAAAAAACAAGACGGGCAGAATGATTGAAAACTATTGCTGTTTCTGGATATACCAGGCTCATCCCCCCATTCCCCAGACTTGGAAACATATGGCCGAATATCCCTTTGACTTTCAATTCAACGGGCAGTTTGTGAAGAATCAACGCCACAACGCAATTGAAGTACCTGAAGGGCAGAGCCTTAATAAATAACATTGATCTCAATTAATATTTAATACCTTCACTGATTATACTACATAAATTAATTTCTAATTAATCAGAGGTGTTTGATATTTCGATGGCAATTAAGACCAACTAATTTATTGCTTTTAGAAACCGTTTTAAAATATTTTGTAAACGCATTTGGATTTCAGTGAATTCTGTGGCTATGCATTTAATTGGGCCTATGGCACTGGACAGCTTAACTGAGGCCCAGAATTATAATTAACTTTGTCTGGCCAGCAAAACCTGACGGGGAGAAAGTTGGCTCGAAAGTTGAGAGATTCGTTCGGTGACCCCCAGCAAGCCATGGGGAAGGGGAGCGCTTTTTGCGCCTAAAAGCCTGACAGCACATAATGGATTTGACACATTATAATCAGGTTTGCATAGTGTCCTTCGCCCGGTCGTCAGTCAGCCAGTCAGTCACCCAGTCACTGAGCGGTCCCCGGAGCTCTCCAGCAACTTGGGCTCTTTGACGTGCTCTGCTTATTTGGTCAGCAACTTGCTGTAGTCAGCTCAAGTCTTACACAGCGAGAAAATGTTGCGAAAATTTAACTGGCATTTTTCAGAATTATACATAACATAAATTAATTTTACATAGAATTGATTAAATTTATTTTAAGGTTATTTTAAGAAGCCAAATTCAGAAGTAACCTCACAATCTAAAACTGTTTAAAATATAATAATAACATAAAATGCCTTACTTGTATGATTTTTAAGCAGTGCAGTAGTTGCCCATCATCGCAGTCCTGAGAAGTTTGATAAATAAGCAAGCCCATGTCTGGGCATTTACTTAGTTAATTAAATTCAACTTCTTCGGCCATGGGAAATGACAGCGGAGGCGGAGGCAAGAGAGCAAGTGAAGCGCTCCAGGGCTCCAGTGCAGAGCAGGTACTGGCCCCAAGTTTACCATCCTTCCTGGGAAAGTTTGCCGGCGTGGCCGTCGTATTTGTTCATATCATAGGTAAATATATCCTGGTCGGCAGCCACGATGTTTGCTTTTAATTTCGCCTTTCTTTGGCTCTCGGTTTTTAATGTGTCCGGGTGATTAGAGCGACTGCATCCTGACCAATCCTGACCAAGACTACTTGCATGACTCACACGGTCTGGCCTCGGCAATTTCCTGCTCCAATGACTAATGAAAATGGTGAAAAGATTTAAATTTACCGCACTGGGAGACAAGCACACACAAAAGGCACTTTCCTTTGGCTTTCTTCATGGATCTTATATGCCCCGCTCCACAAGTAAAGCGCTTGGCATGGGCGTGGGCAAACTGTGCAAGCAAATAATTCCGATTTAAATCGATTTAAAATGGAAACGAATGAGTGTACATACGCATTGGAAAAGTGTTTTATGCTAGGGCATACATAGATTATTTGCGAAGAGAAAACATTTCGGTAGTCTATTTATTTTGCATTTTTAAATGGCATTGAATGTTTGCTTCAGAGTGATAAGTTAAAGCTCTGGTGCTGAAATTTAGTTTTTAAATTCGGTTAGTATACATTTTGAAACGTTGGGATTAAAAATATTGGGGATTTTCCATTAAAGGAATTTGAATCAGTAAAACTAAATTGTAATTCAAATTTGAATTTCCGTTAGGAAATGTACTAAAAAACAAGAAGAGGTAAGTTGATCGATAACTTTAAACGGTTTTACCGATTCACACCTCACTTAAATGGGTTGCGCCTCTGCTAAGTCTTAGTTTGGTGCTGAACCGATAAGTGATCGCTCAGCTGTTGCAATCAGCTGATCAGTTTCGCGCGCTTTTCGTGCAAAAAAGCATTGTCAAAATTTGTTTATTTATATCGCGGAGTTAAATAATTGTTTGTTGGTCTAAAAAGAAGTGATAAGTGCACATTGAGATGTCTGTGTTGCTGGCGGACATCGATGCCACCTGTGCGGCCTTGGGTTACAGCGATGGCCAAAAATATCAGGCGGAGCCCGATGCCGCCGAAGGTCTCAAGGTAAATTCTTTACTTATTTCCGCAAATTCCCATAGATCTCACAGCTTACTGATCCTGCAGCACCTAATTTGGATCCTGCGCCGGGACCTGGACAACCACGAGTACCGCCGTCACCTGGGCAGATCCAAGGTGCTCCAAACGGACTTGGTTTACATGCTGCCGGACTATGTGCATCACGAGGAGCTGTCCGACTTGCTGATCCGCCTGCTGGTCATCCTGACTAACCCCACACTGCTGCTCTACCGAGAGGGTGCTCCCAAGGACAATCATGGCCGCAAGGTGTTCATGGAGCTCATCGACATTCTGCAGGGCTACAAAGCAGCCTTTGCCAGGGACAAAGTCTGGAGCTCCCTGTTCGAGAAACTCAAGCAGGCCCTGGAAATAGTGAGTTCTAGTTGTAGGCCATAAGTAAATCCTACTTTCGTTCTGACACTTGGACTGTAAAGACGTGACATAGGCGAATCATGGCTCAAGTTGATCCTGAGGCAGACAAAGCGAACCAAAGGGACAGCAGCGCAGACAGTGACGATGGTGAGAAGTCGGAGAGGGATCAGCACAACTATTTCACTTGTCTGGTGTGCATGCGCACGGCCCACATTCCCCGGGTGAGCTTCTGTGGCCACCACTTCTGCGCCAAGTGCATCCGCAACTGGATGAAGACCCAAGGTGCCCGGGCCAAGTGTCCCTATTGCCAGTCTCGGATCGGAGAGAACACGCTCATCACCGTGCGTCACACAAAGACATTGGAACGCTCGCTTTCATGTCGCACCATCGAGCAGCATCGCCGCCGGATGCTTATGAGCAGCGATTACGTCCGGGAGTTGGCCATTCTGCCCGAGGCCAGCATGTTTATGCGCGGCTACATCGAATATCCGCCGGAGGCGATGCCAAGGATCAGGGCCTTGCCGCCCCAGATGCTTCGCCAGCTGTCCAGTCAGCCCGTTCGACGCAAATTCTTGGACCCCTTGATTTTCCAGCGCGGCATGACCTTTGTCATCACTCTGTTCCTATTCGCCATGTACCTAAATGGCCTTTAGAAGGCCGCCGAGCCTTACGCGTTTTCCAAATTCCAAACCCAATGAAGCGCATTTCGTATTTTTTTATTCTGTTATATGTTTTTTAAAGCCGCCCGCTCGACATTAGTGGTTAATCAGTTCCACTTCGACTGTTAAAAATTATACGAAATATAAGGCATATATTATATACAAATATGAGATTGGCAAATATTCCTTTTTTTACCTTTGAGTACTTCTGTGAAAAACAAGTTTTATTTTTTCATCCCTGAAAATTTCCTTTTATCCCCATAAATTAACCCACCCCAGTGGCCTGGGACTCCTGTTCTAAAGCCCAGGCAATTATCGCTCGGGCATTTGTGCAACTATTCCTGTAATCTTTTTAATCTATGTATTAATGGGCAAGCGGGTACGCAAAACTTTTAATGGCCCTTGCAGCTGGCAGCAGTCAAGTTTTCGTGGGGAGAAAGAATGTTTTTCCTATTGCTCAGCCCACTTGAAGTTTGTTTTGGCCAGATCTGGCTTTATGACTCAGCTCGTCTCCTTTGTGGGTTCATAACTAATTTGAACTTCATATCTGCTCGCTTTTATCTTCTTTATTTGTCCGCAGCACCCTTTCTTCTTTTATTCGCTCAAGTTGAGCTGCTAAAGTGTAGTTCTCCGCCTTTGCGGACTCTGATATCCAAGAATAGAATTTAATTTAAAATATCTCTCACAATATGAAATCAAATCTGTAAAGGGTTCCAGACGTTCAAGAAAAAGCCGCAACAAGTCGATTTAATCAACACCCACGGCAAGTTTGCGGTTGGGGAGTTTTTCAGTCGGGCCAATGACTACAAGGCACCTTCAAATCAAACGCGTCACAGATGGGAGCAGGAATTTCATTCCGGCCTAGACGAATCCACAGAATCGTGTCGGCAGCAGGCCCGAAAAAGCTGCAAAACGAATAGAATTGAACCAACATCGGTGGGTCGAGACATTGTTGAAACCACAAAAGCAAAAGCCCAGGACGCTGATTGTCCATCGATGGGAGTGTGTGTAGGGAGCAGTCGGCGTTTTTCAAAACCTTTCAATTGCTAGTTGTTAGATTAAAAATAAAAGTAAAACAAAAAGCGATGATTGAATACCCTTAAAAAAAGGAAATGGTGGAAAAACCTGTTTGTCCGAATGATATCATTTTGTAAATCCTGAATCCATTACGAAATTATTCTTAGCCACTCCATAACATTTTTAAGAGTTCTTATTTTTTTTTTTAATTTCTATATTTGTTTTAAAACCCAAATAATATTATTACAATTTATTATTTTTTGTTGAGAGTTCATAATTATTAATTTCGAAAAATTAAGGGTATATAAAAAATTGTTTGCCTCAACGCAAGCAATTAAAAGAGCATGGTTAGAAAAGCTCAATATAAGCTGCGGGCATCAAAAAATATTTCAAATAAAAATGTATCCCTTGATTTTTTCTACAATTTATGGATGGCTTGCCATAAATATGTAATTGAAAATTTACATTGAACAGAAAAGTCGTTTGTTTGTGGCCCCAACTAGTTTTCCCAGCGACCAACCCAAACCAAATGGAGGATAAATGTTCCCAACAATTATCATAAGTTAAGTCCTGGTAACCGGAAAGTGAAAACGTAAATCTCAGAGATGAGAGAGCGAAGCCGTCCGCCAGAGTTCCTAGACTAACTACACAGCCACCCAGCGCCTAACCCAACGAAATAAATTCATTTAAAGCCGATTGAATCGACATTCATAACACTCCGGGGAGCAATTCCAAAGGATTTTCATGGCCCTGCGTTGCCAAAGAGTCGCCGGAGGATTTCTTTACATTTCCATTTTTTAGGGAGCTCTTTTCTTTTTATTTGTGCCGTTTTCCCCGGTTTTCTGTTTTTTTGTTAGGTTAAATGCAGGCGAATTTCTATATGGACGCTGTCTATTTGTTCTGGTTGCTGTGTGGCTGTTGTCGTTGATAATGAATGTGTACGAGGATTTTTCCGCTGTTGCCTCTAGCGAATCCGCCCCTTCCCCTAGTTAGTGCACTCAAAAAAAATCATAAATTCATAACTATAAGTATTTTATTAAAAATCCGCCATGTAGAATTCTTGATTTTAAAACATAATTGGAAATTAAATCGACGCATTTTTTTTCAAAATAGTTCAAAAAAAGGAAATCTATACAAATAAAACCTCAAATCTACCTGGGCATCAAATGAGCATCACATTTAACTCTTGTTTAAAATATTTAATTTACTTGCGTTTTGCAAATGTTGATATTTTAAAAAGTTTTAGATTTATAAATTGCAGTTTGACTTTAAAGAGCTTATGTTTAATTATACTGTTGAATTTGTCAATGTTATTCCGAGTGTATCGTTGCTTCTGACTTTTTGTGCTTTACTTCTTTATTTGCGTCGCGCCGACTTACACGCTTTGATGTATGCGCGGCGAGCAGCCAAGTGGACAGGCGGGAGTGGGAGGGGGAGGAGCTCCTGCCCTTTCCTCCACTTTCTCCGATCCGAAGGAAAGCTTTCAGTTTTGAATGAGCCGCCGCCTCCTGGCTCTTGGTGTTGTTTTTGTTGCGTAGGGAAACCAAAAACGGAAGTCATTATTAACTTTGCCTTTGAGATGGGCTCTCGGGGTCCTGAGGTCTGGAGCCCCGAGTTCCTGGCACATGGCTGGAGGAGTGACTGGAGTGGGTGGGTGGCTGTTGGTGTGGGTGTCCATGTCCGGGCGGAGGAGTCGCAGCTGGCTTGTAGGCACAAAAGCCGCATTAGTTGTATTTATTTTTAAGCTCACAGCAGCAACTGTAATGTCCTGCTGCGCCCCTGGAACCCCTGTAAAAGGCCCCCAACCCTAACCCTGGGAGCCCATGCGCCCATCCGCCCATCCGCCCACCCAGGCACTTCCTCTTATCGCCCACACCCCACCCAAATTGATTTCAACTTGACTTTGTTGTGGTCCCATCGCTTGTCTTGCCTTGAGTCGGGGGCTTCCGTTTTACAGTCGAGCTACATAAATTTGCAATTTAATTTAATTTAATTTCATTTGATTATTTTAACTTGACTCGCGGGATTTGGTGCTTAGATTTTTACACTGGGATTTGCTGCAGCATTTTATTACTTATACTTACTGACATGGCATCCGGCGTCTTTCCAGGGCTTTGCAATTCGCAGCGAGGAGCAGAACCTGCTGATTGAGCGCATTCTGGTGCTGGTGAGGAATGTCCTGCAGGTGCCAGCCAATCCGGAGGCCGAGTGCCGGGCGGACAACGATGCCAGTCTCCACGATCAGGTCATTTGGGCACTGCACCAAACGGGAATGCTGGATCTGGTGCTCTTTGTGATCTCCTCGCCAGATGAGGAGCAGTTCCATCTGCACGGACTGGAGATTGTGTGCCTTCTCTTTAGGGAACAAGTAAGTTTCTTAAATAAAATGTTAATAAATTATATTACAAATGAAGGGTATTTTCAGAGTGCCGAATCCCTGGCGGATGCCTCCCTGCAGCGCAGTCTCAGCGAGAAGCAGCGGGATCAACAAGAACTGTTGGCGGCACGTCGCCGGGAGCGTGCCCGCCGCCAGGCTCGTCCACCTCCAGGGCGTCACTCGCGCTTCGGTGGCACCTATGTCATCCGGAACATGAAATCCGTCTCGGATAAGGATGTGATATGCCACCAGGCCCTGGAGCGGGTCACTGCGATTGACTTTGACCGGGAGAAGGAGCACCAGAAGCGCTCGCATCGCCACGTCCAGGAGGAGGCGCAGGTGACCCGCCGCAGTGCGTTCACCGTGAGGTGAGTCACTGGGTCGTCGCATCCCGCAGCCATGCCCATTTGTCTGTGGCCACTTCCTGCACTTTGGCACTCCGGGCCCGGTGCCTATTGTGTGGCTGCTGGTGTGGCCATTAGCATCGGAATTGTTATGGCCACTACGGCCACCAACCGACTGCAGGCCACATCCCGGCCATTGATTTTCGATTTTACGCTGCCAGGACTGCCGTATCCGAGAGATTGGAGCGGAGCGAGTGAGCAGCCGAGCGAGCGTATAAAATAATATTCAATAATAAATGAAGCCATTTCCTTTTGGCCCTTTCGGTTGGCCTCCCTGCCTGTAATTCCTGCTGTTTTATAGAATCGCACAAACGATATTGGCTGCTAGGGGCTCCCAGGCTTTTCCAGGCTCTCGTGTTCCGCCTGACTTGGCCGGGCTAAACAATATCTTGGCGCCAAGCGCCCCTGTCCCCGCTCCCCCTAATGGCCACCAGGTGCAGCTATTTTATGCTTCTCCGCTAACCAACAAACTATTTAAAGGATCTGCCTCTGCGCCCGCAGGCCAAGATGCCCGGATGCCGCTATCCGAGCCTTCTTGAACAGTTACAGTACAAGCATCCTGGCTTTCTTTTTGGTAACATAAATGTATACCCTGTATCCCCACTGTTTTCACAATCGTTCCATCTAAAAGCGTATATTATTATTAACCTCTTTTGGTTAAGCTCCAACTATTATCATCTACAAAATATCTTTATATCAAAAAGAAATCAGAATGGCTATATACTTAGATGTTATGACCTTTAAAAGGCATTTACAACCTAAACTATTACTAAATTAGTTAAATATTTTATAGATATGCCTATATTAAATGGAACACATTTTTCTATACGACCCTCAGGGTATTTGCAGTTCGCCTGTGAGGCCCTAGATTTCCCTCAATTTGTGGCATGGAGCATAAAAACCCGTGCAGAGATAAAACTGCAGCAACTTGGCGGCGCCATCGGCATTTTCTGCATCGCCATTGCCATCGGCATCGACTTTGGGATCTCTGGCCCGGCGAGGCATGCAATTTTCAAGTAAAATCCTCAAAAGGTTTTTTCCCCCCATTTGCCGCTGCGATTTCGAACCGGGCTGGCAGCATTTTTTCTTGTTAGCCGGCCAGGGTTTGGCCTGGTTTATGGGCCAAGATGCTTAGCCCCGGTCGGTTGGCCAAATCTTTAGGCGCCCATAAATTGATGGAGCAGAACAAATGTGACCGGGGCGACGCCGGTGGCTGTGATTAGACAACTCCAAATGTCCCATTCGGCCGCAAACGAATGGCGGAGTCAAAAGGCCGTAGGCGGAAAAGGCGAAAGTTCATCAATGTCACGTGTTGCAGCACCGTGCGCCCCCAACAATTTGTTAGCCAACCACAAGTGCATGTTGCAATAAGCCGGCCAGGGATCGGGGGCATGGGTATGCCAATTTTTTCTGTTTCGCCTGCTTTTTGGCATAAATTAATCCGCGCCGGCATCGATGCGTTGGATTTGTGTTTCGCCTGCTGGCAGAGATTGCTCTCCACTCCAAGGGACTAGGAATGGGTGGGCTGGTCTGAGATGGGCTGGCGTGCCTGGTTGGTTGCGTCTTTTAGCCAGCTTTGCACAAATAAATTGGCCAGGCGAAATTTATTGCATCAGCGCTGCCAAATGCCGCTGCAGCGTCCGCATTTGTTATATAAACTGATAGAGGGCGTTCGCTTTCAATCAATATTATTGTGGTATAACCATTTTTCATGTCTTTCTTCCTATCTCTCCCCCCCTGAACCATTTTAGCTTTCGGATTTCGCTCACATTTTTTTCACGTACTTCTCCTGGCTTTTGCAGATTGTGCCTGCGCGAGTACTGCATCGAGGTGCTGCGCTCCGCTTACAACACACTGGTGAGGCAGGTGCGTCGCGTCCTGGAACGCAATGCCGGCTCGTCGAGTCACGATGACTCCTATCTATTGTGGGCCATACGATTTTTCATGGAGTTCAATCGTTTGAGTGGTCTACAATTGCAGTTAGTCAGGTGAGTGCCATTCAATGGGGTTTGCCACAGAGCTGCGTATTTTATCAAACGGTTGAGGACGACAAAAAAGAAGTTGTAGTTTTTCACCAAGGAAAATGCTGACATTTCCTATATCGTTTTTCGTTATGTTACTTGTTTAAGTACTTCCTATAAAAGGTAAAAACTAAAAATCTTAAGAGTCTTTAGTCCTTTTTAAACATTTTTTTGGACAGAATTTATATGATAACATTGGCATTCTTTACTTATATAATATGAATTGTTCTTATCGAGCATATTACTCATGTTATGACATAGTTTGGCATCACTGATAAGATATGATTTCCGTAAGGAGCATGACTTGCCCCGACTTGCGACTGACTTCCTAAAGTGTTCAAATTAATTGCCTACCAGTTTCAATGGAGATCCAGACGAGTTTCTACAAGTGATATGATGCTGCTGCTGATGAACGAGCTCTGCTTTCCATGGCTAATGAAACGCTGACCTCGTCCTCCGGCCAAGTCAGCAGATATGCAAATCCCGAACGCACAAGCTGCTCTCCCAAACCGCCTCCATCAAGGCTTTTAATCAAATTACTTCGCAACACTCCTCAAATGATGGGAATTCTGCCAAACTTTTATTTCAATGGCCACTCTCACTTTGAACATTTTTGCTCATGGAAGCCAAATCACACGGGTGTTGGAATTTAAAACGCAGTGGCTCAAGCCATACAGGGAAAAACAACCTGTTTAATGTATAAAATACTTAAATATTTAAACTTATGCAACCAGATTTAATTAAATTTCAACCAATTTGCAACCGATGCATTAAAGATATTAGTTGCACGTTTTGATTTAAAGCTGTTGATTGATTATTATAATAGATATAATATTTTAGAAAACTTAAAAATACAGATAGTTCAGTAAAATTCCCTCGTCGTATTACATTTCTTTAAGAGGATAGTGCTCATTTCAGATTCCTTCTGCAACCGCTTTCAATAAACTTAAAATTGATTTCGTTGAAATGTTTTCGCCGCAAATAAGCTTCGAATACTTATTTGTTATCTGTCGAAAGGGCAATCCATCATCTGAACTGCTGAGGCGAGAAGCGTAGGGAGCGCTTATAGGGTTATTTTCAATGGTTTCCATTTGGTAGTTTTCTTTCCTTTACTTTCACCAAAAGGGGGAGAAAGTGCGCATCAAATAAACTTTAGTATGATGACAGTTTCGCACTTCTGCCTTTAGCACTTTCGCCGAAAATGGTCAAGCAGAGTGTCAATGCGAAATGTGAAGTGATTCTCGGGCTTTGGACCCCTTGAATTTTTGTCTGCGGTCGCACACAATTTGTATGTCATCATCAGAGCTCCGTCACTAGAGTTTTATTGCATTACTTTTCGGCAGCGGACAACGAACACATGCACAAATCAAAGTCACGACGCGAATTGTTGACCCACGGCACTTGGCCTCTTCACTTTGCAACTACTGCCTGGCTACTCAGTTCTCTTTGGACTGCAGAACATGCCCCGTAATATCCTTGGCTAAAGTTGTCAAACAAACCGTACCAATACCGCGATTTTGAGACACTGGAAAAAATGTTACAATCATATACATGTAAATATGTACCAAAAAAGAGCGCTGTAGTATATTAGATACTCGTTAGTTGGCTAAAAGAAGTGCGAGGGAGATGCAAATAAGCATGTTGTAAATCGGCTGTTTCCGAAATGGCACATTTTATTTGGTTATAACTTTTTATTGAGTTGTCCGATTTAAACAATTTTTGAAATGTATATGAGTATTGATTATCCCAAAAAATTATTGTGTTAGGCAGGTTTAGGTAGAAAAAGATTAGGTTTTTATAGGAATCTTTTGTAGGGGCCAGCTACATGGTGACCTAAACCTGCCTTTTAGAATTATATATTATAATAATTTTCTTAGAAAAAAAATCCAAAATGTTTTATCTACTTTCCATTCAACTACTTTCCTTATTCTATCGTTCAGTGTATACATATTGCCCCCTGTCGGTATTTCTACTGTACTTGTTGTTGTTTGCGTCCTTGTCCAGCATGCTGTTAATAAAATTTTGCGTTCTTTATGTTGTCATCCGGCTGACGTTGCTCCTCCTCTCCTACTCGGGGTCCGCATCCGGTTCCGGCTCCCTTTTTGGTCTCTTTCGCCGGCTGTGTGGTGGGAAATTTCTTTAAAATTGTTTTGGTTACTTTCAAATTAGTTTCTGAATGACAACAATGAAGCTTTGCAAAAATGTTGTCATTCCGTTGGCGCAAAGTTTTCCCAGACCCGTTTTTCCCCCTTTTCCCGGTCGTAGGCGACTCCCTCGCACTATTCTAAGTTGGTTGCCTCAGCTCCTGCAGCTCCTGCTCCCGCTCCTGTTTTTCATTTTCAGCAATGTCCCTCTGCCTTTTATCAGACTTTTTAGTCTCATTTTTCTCTGAATATATACATCTGTATATATATAGAGTACGCATCTGTATATAGTATATGTACTCGCCAACCATAAAACTTTCTGTTTATTTCCTCAAATGCAATTTGACGCTCGCCCCGCCCCGCCCTGAACTTTCTTTATCGTCTGCCATTTTCTACTGATTTTGCACTATATAAAGCATGGCATTGCTGTAATGTATGGGCTTTCGGATGGGCAAACTTTTGCAACCAGCAACCCGAAAAAAAGTGAAATTGAGTTTGTCATTTTGTTTATGCGAGTACACGTACAGAGCGATGATACAGAAATCAATCGCTGAGCTCTGAGAATGATCAGGTTTTGGCAGAAATACAAGCTTCACTTATATGGCACATATTCAATTGATGAAAATAAAAACAATCGGGTTATTTGGCTCCTTGAAAAACTTTCCAAAGACTTATAGTAGGAACTTCGAATGGATAAGGGTATACCAATTTATTGCATATATTTCAACAAAAAGTAGATCAGCAATTTTATATAGCTACTTAACTAATTTTATCCTGGTTGAAAGCACTTTCCTCCCTCGAAACTTTTATTTGGTTAACTTGTTTTCATTAGATGCACCCAGTGAAAATCTCAATTAGTTTGCTTGCTTTTTACAATTTTTCGATAAAAGTTCGAGCATCAATCAAAGCTTTTTTCCGCTCCTTCCCTTTACCACATTATCGTGCCGCTGCTCATTGCACTTTTATCGATTTTATAATTTATTTATTTAGGTTCTTATTGCCGCTGCTGCCGCACATCTGTAATTAATTTGTTTTTAATGCCCCTTCAAATGCTCTCGACGTTGTCGCAGAACTTTAATGGTGGTCGCAGCAGACGTAGCGCTGCTAATTTAGCCAAGTTGCAGCAACCACCGGAAGTGTTGCTCAGTTCGGGGTGGTGCCTGTTAGGCGGTGGGTGGTTTGGTGGCAACCGGAAAACGTGCGGCATGTCAACGCCCACTGGTCCCCGCAGCCTCGGAGGCAAAGGGGCAAGTGAAACTTAGGCTGGCTGGCGCTCAATTCTAGCACTACTTAAAAATTAATTTTGTTAATGAGTTTTTCGCTATGCGAGTTGCAAGTGGCAGACGGCAAGCTGCTTACCTGTTTTGCCGGCTGCTCCTTGCCAACTTCGGCCAACTTTAATGCCGAATTCCACTACTTAAATATGCACTCGAACACAACCACTCGCACCATATGTGATGCTCCGTGCATTCCTAATAAAATGTTTGGTAATTATTTTGGCAGCAAAAAATATTTAAAAGGGATTTTATTGCTCAAAACTATTACCAAATGCTTTAATCTTAAATTTTTCGTGCAGCATTTTTCGTAAAAGTAATTCTGGTGATAGAGAAAACTGTGAACATATTTGATTAAATTGGTGTTTAAATATTTTGGGAATATATTTATTAAATTAGTTGTTTTAATTTTATTTATATAATCTTAATTTGTATTATTTATAGTTTTAATTACATTTTTTCTATTTAAGTCTTGAAGTTAAATAGCTGTGTAACCGTGTTGCCTTTTCCATTTCATTCGCAGCGAATCGTTGAGCGTGCAATGCTTCCACTGGGTCCTGACGCGCATGCAACATGACATGGACATGATTGTGAGCGACAAGAAACAGGCGCGTCTCTGGGCCAAGCGACTGCATGTAGCCCTCTTGGTAAGTCACTCCCGCTGCAGCTGCAGCTCCAGCTCCAGGTCAGGTCCCATCCTGCCAACCCATGCCATTCCTCCATCCTGATCCTCAACGACTGGTGGCCATCTAAGCCGAGGGCGAAGAGTGTGTGTGGTTCTGTTGTTGTTTGCTCTGGCACTGTAAGTGCACTTTTGGGGCACTCAGTTGCCGCTCGACGTTTGTCTTGGATTAAGCTGGGCGCTGGAATACTCTGTACTCGGTTCCCCATCCCCAGCACTCAAGCCAAGCTGCACGCATCCTTTAAGCCCGCCGGAATGACGGGGAAACTTCAAATGAGGGAAAAGAGGGAGCTTTGCCGGGATTAGCTAAAAATGCCTGGCAGAAAAGGTTTCTTTGATCCTCCCACTGGAGATATGAGCTCATGAGCCACACCAATTAAATGGATAAGAAAAGTCACATCAAAATAAAAGTGGAAACACATTTAAGGAAACGGAACGTAGGATTATCAAGCTAAAATGGTTCAAGTAATGTTAGGATTTAACTAGGAGCAGCTTCATTACCATTTAGAAGGCACAAACCCAAGTCAAAGCACAATCAATTCAGTTCACACCAAGCATATTTGGACTGGCCACAAAGGAGAACGTTTGTAATTACACCCAAGTGTGAAGTCTCCTCCTAATAGCAAGATCCGAGACTCATTACAATGCGCCACACACCATGCCGTATAAACCCCATTTCAGCTCTTTCCAATCAAGTGCTTGAGCGTCTGCCAAGTTAATGCTTACCAATTTTTTAATTAAAGACATTCCGGGAATTGCTTCAAAGCCTGCTGGCACTGCAGAAGCTGAAGGATGACAACAACGCGAGGGCCCTCTTCGATATGTTATTGAACAACGTGTGCTATGTCCTGGAGTACCGAGAGACGGTGCTGCATTTGTTAATGAACTACAATGAGGCGCACAGCACAAAGTGAGTACCCGAGCGAATAACCATTCCAACTATGCACATACATTCCGATTGAAAATAACTTGCCCTTCCGGCCATGCTAAAACCCTCATCCCCATCATCGCGCCCCATGATGATGGGGCTCTACCATTCCGACCCGAAATTCGGGAACCATGCCGGCCTGGCTGCATTTCTGATAGATAACGGAGGCCACGACCCCGTGGCATCCGCAAATAAGCAAGCCAAACACACATCCTCTAATGGGATTACTACGAGCTCTCGATGTAGTTGCTCCCCACCGAAATATGCACTGCCGGCTGTCAGGATATCGCCCTTTCTGCCAGGATCTCTCGCCCCGACAATCAGGCATTGTTTGTCTTGGCGGCATGCCTTTGTCTTGAGTCCTGCTCTGTTTGTTCGGCTATTTGCACAGATGTCTGCCGGGTCACCAAAGCTTCCTATTAGTGCTGCCGAAGTGGTGGTTTCCGCGTTCTTATTTAGCTAGCCAGAATTGTACATCTCAGGAGTAAGTCCCTAGGGTTTTAGGATTCCATGGTGCTTTTTGGTTGTTTTAAATTTTACTTAATTATGATTTCTTGGATTTGGTTTATCACTTGGTTATTTTTTTACTTGTGCCCTTATGACAAGAAGGACTTTTTTTTACAAATGCATGGCAACCTCACTTTATTAAATATGATTATAAGTCCATCAAATATTTGTGAGATTTTTTTTACATTGATATGACCTTTTAATATTGATTTAGCAAGTGTTGTGCTAGTTTAACGAATATATTTCCTAATTTGTTTGTTATCAGTTTTTATTAAGATACTACTTTTTATATTTATAGCTCCATAAGGCTCTAGCTGGCAGCACTGACCCCAGAAGTAGTTTGTTAAATGTGGTTTACCCTACCAACATGCGTGAGCTCCCCTAAAAGCCGACATCGCTAAATGAACTAGTTGCACATTCCTCGCGAGGTGGAATTGGGAGTTTGGCCAGAAGTTTAATTGATTTTAGAAGCATGTGCTGTACGCGTGCTCTGGCATAAAAATTATGCCATTTGCCACAAGCCAACCCTTGTAGCCCAGTGTTTTTTTTTGAGAGAGCAAATCGTGCACCTTGGCTGCATCCTAATTGCCGAGTTAACAGCGAGTTCTCCGGACGAAAGCCGAATCGAGATTATTTCACTTGAAGCGTGTGCCACACTACGTATACTTGATAAATCGCTGCAGAGCATTTAATACAGTGCAGCTTCAACAGATTTGGCTGGGATTTTCATGATTTACTCGCAGGCTTCCAGTGTTTTACCTACATTTTATCGTGTTTATCTGACAGATTTGGTCCATTGACACAGAAAACACCTAATATAAACCCATTTATTACCTGCAATTGGATAGAATAACATCGCACATTTCCGCTTGAAATGCGTGTTTGGTTTTTGAAAAGCCTGTGAAAGGAAAATAGTTCTGTGGTAGTGCGGGCAAACCCTTTTCAAAAAGCCTCCCCCTGCGCAATCCATTTAAATAATTGCAATTTTTTAGTGCCGAACATGAAGAGTTAGACCCACTTGAATATTTCTAAATGGCTGCACAAATTCGCCTGTCAAACAAACTCGACTCCGAGAGCTCTGCGAAGAGAGATACCTGCAATAAATGCCTGAAAATGTATTTCTGTGTCACAGACTCGGATGACAGTGGCAAAGATATACTGTGGGTCGCAAAGTTTCTAAGCTTGTCAGTGTGCATTTAATTAAATTATGTGACTCGTGCTCATAAGACTCTTTTGTGTAGACTTGAAATGGGTATAAAAAGTATATGTTTCTCTGCGAACGAAAAATAAACTGAATTAAAAGCCTCTATGAACCCTGAATTTAACATATTGTTATTCAATGCATTCCCCAATTGAATTTGTTTTCTGCATGAAAAACATAACAATTGGCAAAAAACTAAAAGCAAAGCTGTCCGTGGGCGTTTTAAAATTTTTGATTAACTTGAATTATTAATGCGCTCCATTTTTTTGAACCATGCAAATGTTTTTGTTTAACTAAAGTTTCAGATATTGGCATTTTAATACTTGTTTAACATATCGATAGTCGACCGCAAACATAATCTTTTAATCTGAACATCTGTATTCAACGTTATTTAAATCAGACAAAATTAATGCCAGGATGATCATATTCTGGGAAATTAAGGAAAAAGTAAAAAACGAATTAAAATTATCTTGTAGACCGGTTTATTGATTATTAGTTCAATCATTGCTCCGTTTAAAATCTTATTTAAAGTGGTTCTTGATAAACTTAGATCCTATTCTGTGAGATACTACTTCCCAAATGTTCCACTGTACCAGATGACACATAAACAGATAAACAAATTGTTGTGTGCCTGTCGGGTTTTACTGTCGACTATCAACGCATCACATCAGCCAGTAGTTAGTCTGTCTGAGAGTCTGTTAGTTGGGGCACTGGCAATTTCAAAGCTTTGACTAAATTAATTTAGCGCGCAAACATGAAATTGACAGAGGTTTTCGAGCAGAGGGAGATGGCTGGGTTCAGGAAACTCGCTGCGATGCCAGATACAAAACGCAGATATAGATGCAGACACACTCACATGTAGCTGCAGCTGTGGGATGTTGGATGTTGCAGCAGCAACTGTGGCTTAATTGGAGCATGATTAATGTCGAGCCAGTTGAAAATAGTTGGTTTATACAATTTAATCGATTAAACATTAAGTTGCGTCATCAGCGAGCTGAACAGCTTTCAATTAAACAGGGCCAATCATGTAAATCCTGATGCCTTTTGAACTGCAATCAGTGATTTGAGTGTCTGACAGATTAAAGATTTTTCGGTGTCAAGATGAATAATTTATGACCCCGGCTAGCGGGCCAAGCCACCTATCTGCCGCCCTTTAAATTAATGCCACCCATTTTGCCACCGATTTGAAGGTACTTTGGCCACAGTGTTGTCCGGATTTTGGCGACAATATTCACTTAAAAATTCAAAAAGTTAGTAAAATGGTATGCTTAGTTAGTTGGTTATATACCACCATGTTTTGCCTCTCAAAAAAAATTAACAGAAACAGATTAGAGCAAAAATTGTGTTTAGGGAATAATGGCACAATATTCTCTTTTTATAACCTTGGATGATTTTTTTTCGCTTGCAAAATCGTTTAAACTAACCATTTAATGGCTAGCACGGCATCGTTAGCTCCAACCTGCAATCGACGGCCATCAGTCATTGTTGTTGTGGCTGTCATAATTAATAATATTTTCATTATAAACGTCTTATGCCCGCAAACAGTCGACCTGGCGGTGGGTGTCTGGGCGCAATTACATTTTATCATTTATTCAACATGCGCTCAAGCTCGGCGCGAAGACAATCTCCATCTCCGTATCCCTATTCTCCATTCTCGATTCCCGATGCCCAGCCCCTGACCCCCTAAAACGAACCCATAAACCCGCTGACCATCCCCAGAAAACACCCAAGTGTTCTAATTATTTCTGTGTGCTCAACCTGCTGCTACTTGAACTTCTTCCTCTCGTTTTCCCCGGCATTTTGTGGCTGTTGGCGTCCATTTAATCAGCGTAAACGCGAATATCAAATCAGGCGCAACAACAACATCAGCAAGGGCAATCGCCAAAGCAGCCAGAAGTTACAAAACCGCGTGCATACAAATTAATTATAAATAATTTATTAACGATTTATCTTTGTCCTGCTGCCAGGCTTCGTCGGTCACATGTGCTTGAGATTGAGCATGTGTGCAGAGAGAATAATATTAGGGTGTTACAAGAGCCTTTAGAGGTTTAAGATAAAAAGTTATCTCTTTTGCTACATTTCAAAAGAATCAACTTTTTAAAATAAATTTTAAAAATTAAAAATTTCCCTATAATAGTAAATCTATAAAATAGTGCTAATAAGATAATTATTTGGAATTACCATGAATATGGAAAGAAAAAAATTGTTTCTCCTTTACATTTTAAATGGAAACCCAACCAACCTATACAGAAAATATCAAATTAAATTCAAACTTTTTCTCTCTGTGTAGAAGTGTAAATGGAAGTTGAAGTAGGGGGTGGGGTGACTCGATTTGCACCTGCGCATCATTAGGGCGGAGTAGGTGGGCAATCGATTTGGTTCCGCTTGTAAAATGGTTTGTGGCATGCAATATGTTGTGCAACTATCAAACCGCCCACCCGCTTATCCGCTGCGGTTACTTGGCGTTGTGGTCAGGTGCCACCAGCATCTGCATCTGCAATACGACCTCCATCACCAC